>NC_081417.1:134570010-135170010 GCF_949786415.1 Peromyscus eremicus
GCCATCTCTGCAGTCCCTAAAACCAAGTTTTTAAGAAAGAGGACAGTGAATTAGACAATGTCACCAGATTAGTCAAGTAGGAAGTCAATGACTATTTCTAGGAAAACAGTCTCAGGAGTGATGGGTGCTGAGTCAGACAAGACAGCAGAGGTTAAGATAATGGGTGTGTGAAGGAACTATTTGCCGTCCCTTGAGACTCTCTTCTTTTGGCTCCCACAGCCCAGTGTTATGATGCCTCTTTTCTAGGCAGTCCTCCTTTGTCTCCTCAGGCTCCCTACCTTACCCCGTACTATTGAAGCTATATTCTTTTTTTTTTTAAAGGATTTGTTTATTTATTTATGAGTGCTCTATCTGCATGTACACCTTATGCCAGAAGAGAGCATCAGAACCCACTATGGATGGTTGTGAGCCACCATGTGGGTGCTGGGAATTGAACTCAGGTCCTCTGGAAGAGCAGCCAGTGAGTGCTCTTAACCACTGAGCCTGAAGCTATATTCTTAAAAAAGTATTTTTTATTTTATGTGTATTACTGTTCTGTCCTACGAATGCATGCCTGGGGCCTGTGGAAATCAGAAGAAGGCATCGATTACTGAGAACTGATCATGACCATGAGCTACCATATGGGTGCTGGGAACAGAACCCAGGTCTTCTGAAAGAACAAGAAATGATCTTAAGTGCTGAGCCCTCTCTCTAGACCCCTTGAGGTTGTACCAATTTTCTTTTCTTTTTAAATAATGATGAGGATTGAAGCAGGACCTTATACATAACTAGTTTCATGTCCCATACCCCTGGCTCAAAGTTATATTTTTTATTCTTTGTTTGTTCAATAAATATTTATTGGGACCTACCAGACTATGCTAGGAACTGAGATATCTTAATGAGACATGGTCAGGGATCTCCATCCTAGGAGCTGAGGCAGACACTCATTTTAACTGTGTAAGGACTCTGAAAGAAAAGTGAACAGTGCTATGACTGGGCTCGAAAGTCCAGGGAGGCTTTGCTGAGAACATCACGATATAGGCTTTCCCTGAGACTGAACAGTTTTGTTTTTGTTTTTTTTAGTTTCAGAGTGGCATGACTATCACAAAGTTGCTTTTCTGGGTCGAATCACTAAACAATCTTATTGCAGATGTCCCCTCTCAAATATGAGAAAATAATATAGAACAAGCAATACAGACATTTTTTGTAAATCATTTCTTTAATTTTGTTACTTGGTGTGTGTGTGTGTGTGTGTGTGTGTGTGTGTGTGTGTGTGTGTGTGACACCTAGGGCCTTGTGCATGCTAGGCAAGTATGATACTGCGGAGGTATATAGCCCCTACTCAAGAAATTATTTTTGATCACAAATGAACGAATAAACAACTAAGGTTGGAGGTTAAAGAACTAGACTAAGGGGCTGGCCAGAAGACTCAGTGGACAAAGCAAGTCTGATTTCTGGAGCCCACACGATGGAAGGAAAGAACCAACTCTCACGGGTTGAACAAAAACTAAGCTCACTTTTGGGGATTAACTGTAAAATGACACATCCTAAATGGTTCACTTGAATGAGATCTTGAATTCAAGTAGGATAAATCTACCTTCAGCTGCCTTAAATTCTCATCATCTTCCTTTGGATGATATATACACACATATTAGACCAGATACTAGAAACTTATATTTACTGAAACCGTAGTTACAGACTTCTTGTAAAAAATCTCAGTCTAGGTTGACACTGCAGAGAGATGAATTCTATCTTTTTAAAAGCTGATTGTCTCTGGAACAAAGCTGATGTTTTTTTCCTTTTACGCTTTGATGTTTTAATTAAAGACTGATTAATATTAAGCAGTGTCTCTCTTAAAGATGCTGACTTAGTAGTTGCCACTGTATGGCAATGGAGGAAGATAATGTGGTGTATGTTGAAAACTAAAGTTAATTAGGCCAAGGACTCCGAGATCATTAAAGCCGATCTGATGAGCAATTGAGTGGCTAGGAAAGCCACTGAGCTGGTAATGTGTTCTGGTTAATTTGGGTTAATGATTTAAAAATAATATTGACTTATAGAACACAAAAACTACAGTTAAAATGGTCTTAGAAAAACTTGCTGGTTATGGACTTCTAATAAATGAATAAACTAATGAATAAACAGTATATATATATATATATATATATATATATATATATATATATATAAATAAAAATTATTTTAAGATGCCATGCCTACACTTTCAGCCTGACTCTGTGGCTAGAAACAAGCCCTATACATATTCCCCCAAAAAACTGCTCATGAAGCCTGTCATCTGCCCATCAGCTAGTTTGATTAGCACCATAAACTAATTTTTCTTTCTTTCTTTCCTTCCTTCCTCCCAGCCCCCTACTTCTTGGTTTTTGAGACAGGGTTTCTTTGTGTAGCCCTGGCTGTCATGGAACTTGGTCTGTAATCCAGGCTGGGCTTGAACTCAGAGATCCATCTACTTTTGCCTCCTGAGTGCTGAGATTAAAGGCATGCACCACCACTGCCCAGCAAACTCAAAGGACTAACTTTTCTCTTCTGTAATCCAGGCTCGGCTCGAACTCATAGAGATCCATCTACTTTTGCCTCCTGAGTGCTGGGATTAAAGGTATGCACCACCACTGCCCAGCAAACTCGAAGGACTAACTTTTCTTTACCTTCATAATTGCTGTTTTTTTTTTTTTGTTGTTGTTGTTGTTGTTTGAGACAAGGTCTCACTATGTAGCCTTGCCTAGCCTGGAACTTGCTATATGTACCAGCTAACCTCAGACTCATAGGATCTTTCTGCCTCTGCTGCTGCCTGAGAGCTGGTATTAAACACATGTTCCACCATGCCTGACCTCATAATCTGTTGTGGAATATTAATTTAAGATGTGTTATATTTATTTATATTGTGAAACATTTGTTTAATGATACAAAGATGTGTTGCATTCTTTTGTGTTTAACTGTGAATCTGTTACTTTGCCTGTCTAAAACATCTGATTGGTCTAATAAAGAACTGAAAGGCCAATATCAAGGCAGGAGAAAGGACAGATGGGGCTGGCAGGAGAGAGAATAAATAGAAGGAGAAATCTGGGAGGAAAGGAAGGAGCAAAAAGAGGAGAGGAAGGCCTTGTCGGCCAGCCACCCAGCTACACAGCAAGCCATGGAAAAAGAAGTAAAGAAAGGTATACAGAAAGAGAGAAAGGTAAAAGTCCAGAAGCAAAAGGTAGACAGGATAATTTAAGAAAAGCTAGCTAGAAACAAGCCAAGCTAAGGTTGGGCATTTATCAGTAATAATAAGTCTCCATGTGTACTTATTTGGGAGCTGGGTGGCAGGCTCCCCAAAGAGTAAAGAGTAAAAACAACCAACAACAATAATCTCTATTTCTTTTTAAAGAAAAAGAGCTAATCTAATTTAATGCTTGGCCTTATACCAAATCTAGAGAATGATCATTTCTAGACATAGAGAAGTAAAGCTGTTTGTTTTTGTTTCTTAATTTTAATGTAGCCCAGGCTCACCTTGAACTCAACTCCCTACGATGCCCCCAAAGTTCTGATCCTCTTGCCTCCACCTCCCAAGAAGATTACAAGGATGTGTTACTAGGCCCAGTTTAGGCAGTGCTAGTGGTTGAACCTAAGGCTTCATGCATGCTAGGCACGTAACTAAACCAAACCCTCCACCCCTGAACAACTTCTTAGTAAAACGAATTTATAATTGTCTGCTTGGCATGGTGGCTCATGCTTGTACCCCAGTACTCAGAAGATGAAGAACTACTGTGAGTTTCAAGGTCAGCCTGTGATATACAGAACCTTAAAAAAAAAAAAAGTAAAAGTGGGGGCTGGAATATGGCTCAGGTTTATGATCTGAGTTATGAATTCGACCCCCAAGATCAACACGTGGAAGAAGAGAAACTAATTGCTGCATGTGTCCTCTGATCTCCACACAGTGCTGTGCATGTACACATCCACATACAATCACATAAAACACACGGAATTTAAAAGGAGGAGGAGGAGAAGGAGGCAGGTATTTCTTCCTAGTACCAGGGAGGCAGAGACAGTCAGATCTCAGTTTGAAGACAGATAGGTTTACTTAGTGAGTTCCAAGATAGCTAGTGTTACCTAGTAAGATCTTGTCTCAAAAAGAGTTCACAATATTCTAATATGTATTAATATGTATTTCTGGATAAACTTTTTTTTTTCTTCTTTTTTTTTTTTAAAAAGACAGGGTCTCTTCTACATAGTCCTGGCTGTCCTGGAACTCTCTTTGTAGATGAGGCTTGATCTTAAATTTACAGAGATCCACCTGCCTCTGCCTCTCAAGTGCCAAAGTAATTTTCTTCAAGTCACTCAGCTTGTAAATGATATCAGCTAGGATTTAAAGTTGCATATTTCTGACTTGACCTTGGATTCTTCTCCTTCCCTCACATATTTCTGACTTGAATTTGGATTCTACCCTCTTACAACCCTATTATACAGGGCTAAATGAACTATGAAGACTCTCATTAATTGGCAATTAATTATACAAATGATAATGATTGTAAAGTGATCAGTAACTACACAGGCTCTTTCAGAATATGGCTTTCTTGAAGTGTATATGAAACAGCAAATATTTTCTTCTTTTTGCTGTTTTATTAATAATAAAATGAGATCATATGTTCTTAACATGTGCTAACCAGTAGAGAAGAATGGGAGCCTAGGAGAAGATGGAAAGTTAAGGAAACCAGACTAAGACTATAAGGATATGCCTCAAGTCTTACAGAGTAAATAGTATTTTGGTTGTGTGTGTTTTGAGACATAGTCTCATATGTAGCCCAGGTTAGCCACAAACTCACAATTCTCCTTCCTCAGCATCCTGTGTACAGGGATTACAGGTGTGTGCCACCATGCCCAGATACCATTTTGAATCCTAGAGCTCATGTGGCTTATGAGAAATAAAGATTATCTACCTAATCAGTTAAATATTCAGCTGTCTTCAAGTGAAAGGCACAAAAATAGATTTGTTGAAAAAAGGGATGTATATAACAAAAAATAATATAATCACAAAATACCCAGATTTGGTAGTATTTAGAAAGGACCATAGGAGTTAAAGTGAGTTAAGTGATTTAAATGATCAGGAGGAGTAAGTTGGAGATGTCAGAAATGCTTTGTAATAAGATGGGACTTGAGCTATGTCTTCAAAGGAAGAGTACACACACAGTAGTTCAAATGTGTTAGGTATGACTGGGGTAAAGCACGGGAGTGCAAGACTAACTAGATCAAGGACTGGAAAAACAGTGGTGCTCAAGGATTCAGTCAGAGACTGAAGAAAAAGACAGGGACAAAGAAACAGATCAGTTCTGAAAAATACCACCACTCAGTCCATCAGGTCAGCGCCCCACGCACTGATCTGGGAGAAGAATAAGCATGGCCAACACAAGGGTGAAGTCAGAAGCTCAGGAACTCCACCTGGGAAACCCCTGTTTTAGAAAGCCACAGAATGATGTATGTCTCCCTTTTCCATGGGAACCATGTGCATACACACTGACTGTCCAACTGCACCAGCTCTCTTTCTTCCTAACAGAGAATCCTTTGTTCCAACCAGCGTCTGATAAAATGACACTGAGATCAGCACTCCCATCTGGTGCAGGGGCTGATGCCATTCCACAACACACCCTACAGGAAGTGGCTTGAGATACACAGCTGATTGATGTCCACAGCAGGAACCTTGTGGCAGGGTGGGGCGGGGACTGGTGAAGCGCAGAGAATTCTTTAGCCACTGAGTCAAATAAGTTCACAAAGATCCTGACTGTAGAAGTCATCCCAGGAAGCAACCCTATTCTAGTTTTTTAAAAAGAAGCTTCTATGCAGTGTTCATGGAGTCTGAAGGAAGGTAAATAAAAAATCCCTATCTTTCTAAAAGTGGGTTGAGTAATTTTTTCATTGTGAAGGACACTCCTGTGTATTTTAGCATATCCAGCAGCAATCACTAGACACCATTAGCAGCCTCCCTATTAACGACAGCACTCAGGAGTCAGAGATAGGTATATGTCTGTGAGTTTGAGCCCAGCCAGGGCTACATAGCGAGATCCTATCTCAAAAAGAAAAAAAGAAAAGAAAAGGAAGGCAGGCAGGCAGAAAACCGTGTCTTGGACACTGCTAAATGTCTCCTAAGGAGCACAAGTGCTCCAGGTATGAGCCACTGGCATATTGTAAATTTCACACCAAACATACCTTTTCAGTTCCACTCAAAAGTTTATTTGCTGAGTTGCTTGAGCAAGTTATTTTTTAAAATATATTTTTTAAAATTGTATGTTCCTGTGTGAGTTTGTGCACATGAGTACAAACTCTTAGAGATCAGAGGATGTGGACCTGGAGTTGGCTACAGGTGGTTGTGAGCAGTGTGGGTGCTGGGAACTGAACAGAAAGAACAGAAAGCTCTTAACTACTGAGTATCTCTCCAGCTCCATGCTTGAGTAAGTTTTTTTTTTTCCCTCTTAAATGCTGGTCTTCCCTGCACCACCCACCCCCACCCACCCCCACCCCCGCCTCCCAGGGTTTCTCTGTGTAGCCCTGGCTGTCCTCAAACTCACAGAGATCCACCTGCCTCTACCTCCTGAGTGCTGGGATTAAAGGTGTGCTCCACCGCCACCGCCCGGTGAGACTAAGTTTTATCTGCAAGCTGAGATTTTAAAGGTCTAATTTACAGGAGGGTTATGAGAACTCATTTAGACTCTCTTGTTGCACTTACCATTACACTATTACCACAGTGATTTGTTATGCCTATTTCTCACTGTCACAAGGATGACTCCACCTTAGACTATTAGCAATATTGAAGAGGGTGCCTGAATTAGCCTACCCTGGTAATCAGATTGGTGAATACCCTAACTGTCATCATAGAGCCTTCATCCCGTAACTGATGGAAGCAGATGAAGAGATCCACAGCCAAGTACCAGGCCAAGCTCCAGGAGTCCAGTCAAATAAACTGAAGAGGGATTCTATGAGCAAGGGGCATCAAGATCATGATGGGGAAATGTATAGAGATAGCCAAACCAAACTAGTGGGAACTCATAAACTGTGGACCAATAGCTGTGGAGCCTCCATGGGACTGGACTAGGCCCTCTGCATAGGCGAGACAGTTGTGTAGTTTGATCTGCTTCAGGGGCCCCCTGGCAGTGGGATCAAGATCCATACCTAGGACATAAATGGGCCTTTTTGGAGCCCACTGCCTATGGTGGGACACCTTACACAGCCTTGGTGCAGGGGAAGGGGCTTGGATCTGCCTCAACTGAGTGTACCAGGCTCTGCTGACTCCCTATGGGAGGCCTTGCCTTGGAGGAGGTGGGAATGGGGAGTCCGTTGGCGGGGAGAGAAGGCTGAGGGTAGGGAGGAAGGAGGGGAGGGGGATTTGTGGTTGGTATGTTAAATGAATAGAAAATTTCTTTTTTTTTTTTTTTTTTTTTTCGAGACAGCAGGGTTTCTCTGTGTTGTTTTTGGTGCCTGTCCTGGATCTTGCTCTGTAGACCAGGCTGGCCTCAAATTCACAGAGATCCGCCTGGCTCTGCCTCTCAAGTGCTGGGATTAAAGGCGTGGGACACCACTGCCCAACAGAAAATTTCTTAATAATAAAAAAAGAAAACAAAAAACAAACAAACAAACAAAAGACTAAGACCCCACTACCCTTCAAAGTACTGGAACATAGCAAGTAAGGCTGGACTGAAAAGCCCCTGAACGTCAAGAAGCATGATTCTTATGCACAGTACTGGTGCCAGGAAAGCCTTGTGAGGGCTTTGTGAGTGTGGTCCGTTAATCTTGTACAGCTAACATGAGAAACTCCTTTGAAAAGGACTGATTGTCTCAAAGCCTTACGGAAGGTAAGAGGAAACACATTCTTCTTGGAGCTAGATTTTTCTAATTAGGATAGCTGAGACTTGAGAAATATCCATTTGGCAGGAGGCAGTCCTTTCGGGCAGCGATGCCTTTGGGCAGTGACCTGACTGGATTGCCTGTGGGACTACATTTTTCTTGGCAAAGTAGACAACTGTACCAACTGTCAGGTCAGAGATATCTATGTCCCCCAAAGGTCCGTACACTAGTCATCTAGCGCCAAGCTGGCCTCGAACTCCTGGCCCCAGGGAACCCACCTGCCTCAGCCTCCTCAGCAGCCAGGCACTACCTGACTACAGGCACACACCATTGCATCTGGCCTCAGCATTTTTTTTTTAAAGGTCAGGCTAAGGCTGAGACCACTTGCACCCATTCCTAGACATAGCAATAAACTGTCTAGTTCTGCAAGTCTGTGATGGTCTCCACAATCCATGTTCACTTAATCAAATATTCAACAACAATTTTTTTGTTTGTTTGTTTTTTTGAGACAGGTTTTCTCTGTGTAGCTTTGGAGCCTGTCCTGGATCTCGCTCTGTAGATAGGCTGGCCTTGAACTCACAGAGATCCGCCTGGCTCTGCCTCCTAGTGCTGGGATTAAAGGTGTGCGCCTCCACCGCCCGGCTCTCACTCCTTTCCTTTGGTTGAGGATATATTTGTTTGTTGCTATCCATAGTGAGATTTATCGGCACCTCTTGATGACATTCCACTCAATATTTACTGAGGCACAGGCTTCTCAGGACGATGCAACAGCTAGAGGCCTCAGATTGTGCCAAGTGATGCTTAGACTCAAAATACTAAATGGCAATACTTTTAAAATAATTTTTTATTAGAACTTCGTTTTTGAGATTATAATATAATTAGATCATTTTCTCCCTTCCCTTTTCTCCCTCTAACCCTTATGAGACTTGCTCTCTCAAATTCAAGGCCTCGTTTTCTTTAGTTGTTGTTACATGTATGTGTGTAGCTACATATACACGCACATATATTCTTTCCTAAATATATAACTATAACCTGTTCAGTCTTTAGTGTTACTTGTATGTGTTTTCAGAGCTGACCATTTGATGTTAGATCACCAATTACGGAAGACTGTTCCTCCCTCTCTCAGTATTCCTTGGTTGCCAGTAGTTCTTTGTCTAGGAGGCAATACTTTAAAAAGAAACTAACTAGAGAGGATTCAACATAACGCAAAAGTTCCTTTGCCTCCTCCCCATTCAGTTGGTAATGGAGGTGGGGAGGATTATTCCAGTGCGTTGGAATTCTGGGGGGTGTGGGGGTGGAGGGTGGTCACATAAGGGTTATAAATACCAGCAGCCAAACTTTGGGTTGGCTCCAGAGAACAACTGACATACTGTAATCTCCCCTTAAAGGCACAGGACAAAGGGACGCCCTGAAGTATTTCCACCAAGGAAGTTCCTCTTCTCTTTGGAAACACATCATCAGCAAAATACCTGCACCAACAACTGCATAGAAATCTCACATGCAGGGAAGGTGTCTAGGAGGTTTTCAACCAGACATGGATCATCACCAGAAAAACAAAGGCTCCAGAGCTGGTTTAAAGGCAGGCTGACTTAGAGGCAGTGTTGCTAATACACAGTTCTAATCAGATTACAGGAGGTTGTCTGCAATACAAATATTTAACTTAATCAGTTAGTACCCATCCCAGCTGAGGCAATGTTCTCCCAGAGCAGATGTTCTAAAGAGGGCAGCTCTGCCTTCCAGGGGGCCTTTGGGAATGCCAGGTTCTCACAACTGGGAAGTTACTATTGCTAGTACACACAGGGCAGAGATGCTGCTCAACACTCTCCAATGAGCAAGACAGCCCTCCACAATGAAAAACACTCCAGCAGAAAATGTTTCCAAGCCAAGGTAAGAAAGCCACTTCAGGGTATTTTCTTCCATGGACCCCAGTCGCCCTGGAGTAGCACTGCAGTATCCTTGTTTGGAAAAGAAATTAAAAACAAAACAAACAAAAAACTCAAAACAGGCCAAGGTTCAGCTAGCACTAGACAAGGGAGGAGGCGAGAGGGTGGAGTCTGCCTCCTGTTGGCTGCTTTTTAGGGGTGTCTAACCCTCTAGTGACAGACAGGTTCTCCCTGCTTTGATTACCCAAGGCAGGTAGATAGTGCTGACCTCATTTGTTTTATCTGCTAGTGACTCATTCTCAGGCAGCTGGACTAACTGAAAACCTTGGATGGGCTGATAATACCTTTGTTCTATGGAGAAAGGAATGAACACGTATCTGCAAACTGGCAGTCTCTCAGCAGCATACCCAGCCCATCATCCAAGGATCTTCATTTGTGCACATAAGAGGCTAAGCTTGTTTATCACGAGGGGGAAGAAAAATCAAAGGGCTGTGACTGAAGAGCTTCTTGGTTTGCTATACAGCTATCCAACTTTGTCAGACAGAAGCTGCAAATATCACTGACCCTAGCTCTGCTCAGCTTGAGTTAGGATAGTGGTTCTCAACCCATGGGTCAAAACCCCTTTGAGATCACATATCAGATATTTACATTATAGTTATGAAATACCTTTATGGTTGGGGGTCACCACAACATAAAGAACTGTATTAAAGGGTCTCAGTGTTTGGAAGGTCGAGAACCACTGAGTTAGGAAAGAACAGTACTAGGAAGCCTGCTGCTGCACCTACATCCTGCGAGCCAGCCTCAGACACAAGAAAGGGAAAGTCTGGGGGCTGTGACATAGTTCAGTAGGTGGACTACTTGCCTAGCATGCACAAAGCCCCTGGTTCCATCCCTAGCACTCCATAAAACTTGGCATGGACACCGGTAATCCCAGCAGTTGAGTTAGAGACAGGGGGATCGGAAGTTCAAGGCTAGCCTGAGCTACATGACATCTGTCTCAAAACAAAAACCAAAAGATTGATGACTGGCTTGGATGCCTCAAATGTGGTGACATTAAGTAATTGTGGGAAACTTAACAGACCCTAAAGAGATTCTTAATCTATGGTTTCTCCTAATTAGAGACATGAAACCAACTGACCCAAACACACGCAGTTCTCCAGATGCTGTTCATTGGTGTCATGCCCAAACTATTATGTCCTTTCTGCCTGGGAGTCAAGCAAAACTCTTGTTGGGGTACAGGGGTGCAAAGGAGAGGTGAAGGTAAGACTCAGAACCATGTTAAGTCTTGACAAAATCTACAGACAGTTTCCAAATGAGAAAAGCCTCTTGGTAACCCCAAGATTGAACAGTTTTTTGTTTTTTCTCCCTACCCTTCCCAGGAAGGTCACATTAGGGGAATTCTTTGGCTCAAGTATCAGTGTTATAAACAAAGGTCCCTCCTTTCTTATTAATCTCCTCTTAGACATACACAATTCCTTTTCCTCAATAATCAGAAACGGGATTTCCTGAAGAGATTAGTAACAGCTTCTCCTCACAGTTTTCTGAAAACATGCCCTAAGTCATGGTTTCTGGAAAGGCCTCTTCCCTTCTATTTCCCATACAACGGAAGAGAGATGGGGCTGTGGTGAATGTCTCAGTGCAGATGGTTGAGGACTTTACTTGCTTAGGATGGGAAGGACTCTTCTGTTGCTGTCTGAATGACACCCACGAGCCAACCAGATTCTACAAGTCATCGAGAGGGGACTAAAGGAAAACCTTCCCTAGGAATAATGACTTTTAGTTTTTCCACATCATGGAAACCATTTCCCACTTTCCACATCATGGAAACCATTTCCCACAGACTAACTGGGTTTATCAGGACTGCTGTCCCAAGGAAGCCTAAGGCTCTCCATACACTGGACTATCTGGCTAGCCCCAGTGGAGTCTGCCTCCCAGATTCTTATCCTCTCTCAGTCTGTCCTAAGGGTGATTCTATTTAAAAAGAACACTGTTGAGTTAAAATGCCTTTTAATATGTATCTTCATCTGATTTTTCTTATTGAAAATGATTTGCATCTGAAAGCTGAGTCACCTTTACGAATCTGGTCTGCTGCTGGGGCAAGGGAAGATTAATCAACTGCTTAACTATAACACATTAATCCAGAAACTCAACACTTACTCCCATCATGAAAATGATTCAGCCCTTAGAATAGGTCCAAAAGACCTTTATGCGACTGCTAGAGGGGCTGGGCAAGCGACTGATAGTTTTCCTCCTCATTGTTTTAATTTCCCAAGAGCTCGGCCAAGAGAACGCTCCTCCCTCCTGACCAAAGCCCTCTGCCGGGAGGAGGCAAAAACCCCACTTCCCTATTAGGAAAGTTAGTGACTAGGATTCTGACTTGACCACCAACCTGGGGTGGGGTACTGACCATTTTATAGTAAGTACCTACTGACTTTATCAAAGCACTTCAGCACCCTCCTCCCTTCACTTTTAGGCTTGTCTTGTCAACACCACCACACCCCATCCCCCTCATCCCCCCCCCCCATAGGTAAACACCCTGCCAGTACCCAGCTGATTGACAGATTCCGGCCTTTACAAGCATAATGTTCAGTGGTAGGAAGCTTATTCTTAGAAAACAACAGCTAAGCAGCTACTACTGAACTCTGAGCACTCTGAGGAACTAACATGCTAGACATAAAAGCAGTAAAAGCATAAAACCAGTGAATCTTCCAGCTTCATCAAAATCCAGAACATTTTTCAAAACCAGTGGTTCTCAACCTGTGGGACAAGGCTCCTTTGGGGTTGAATGATCCTTTCACAGGGGTCGCATATCAGATATCCTGCATGTCAGATTATTTACATCATGATTCATAACAGCAGCAACATTACAATTATGAAGTAGCAATGACAATAATTTTATGGTTGGGGGTCACCACAACACGAACTGTAATAAGAGGTCACAGCATTAGGAAGGTTGAGAACTACTACAGTAAACCAAGGGAAAAAAAGACTTATCAAATTCAACACAAGGTATGCCCTCTACAGGCTCTTTTGTAAGGTTGTATCTAATGCTTTTTGCTTGCTTTTGAAATAAGGACTTACTTACATAACCCAGATTGGCCTTGAACTCATGATCTCCCAACCACAGGCCCCCATGTGCTGTCATTATAGTCATGTGCCACCATGCCTGACTAACACAATTTTCACAGGCTTGTTTACTTCATTTTCTAGCTCACTGAAGACTAGACTGCTACGGGGAGACCCAGCAACTGCTATGAAAGTGACAGCAGCAGCACACTTGGTGTCCTTCAGAGATGCTTTAGAAACCCCATGCTTACCCCAATTACATTCTCAAGTCCACTCTAAAAAGTGACATAGTATTTGTATCTTCTCATCGACTTTAAATCATATCTAGGTTACTTATAATACCTAATGCAATATAGATACTTGTTTTGCTATATTGTTTTAAAATTTGTATTTTTTTATTGTTATATTGCTATTTTCTATTCTTTGGGTTTTTTTCTAAAATATTTTTAATCTGTAGTTAGTGGAACCCATCTATACACAGAGCAAAATGTAATGCTTAACATCATGGTAGTCGTGAAAAACTCAAAAATTATCTCCTCACTATATATCTATATACATAGCCAATCTGACCAGTACAATACTGTAGAAACCCCAAACAAGCACTTAATAGGCACTCTGACCATAGTGACTCAGGAACATTTACTACAAAGTAGTCCCAAGTATTTCTAAAATCCTCAAAAATATCACCATAAGAGAACAGTATCTTCTAATGTCAACCTGCAATCTTTAGGAAACATGAATGCACAATGTACTGTTGATAAAATGAGGCAAGCTGGGGTCACAGCTTAGGAGAATACTTGCCCAGCAAGTTGGAGGCCCAATACTTACATACATCTAAAAAAATTTTTTTAAAAGATTTGTCATGTGTACAGTGTTCTGCCTGCATGTGTCCCTGTAGGCCAGAAGAGGGCACCAGATCTCATTACAGATGGTTGTGAGCCACCATGTGGTTGCTGGGAACTGAACTCAGGACCACTGCCTATGTCATACTAGGCATAATAGAATGAAGTGCTACATATATTATTTCCAAATCTATTCCTTGTGCCACAAAAGGTATACCAGCAGAATGAGGTACTTATGAGTATTTGTAACTACAGGAATCTTGAGCCAAGACCACCACGTAAGCACTTAACCGACAAATGCACACTTTGGGTTTGATCCAAATGATCCAGTCATATGATCACCTCCTGTTATTTGATTTAGACTCATAAAATTTCAGTACCAGAAAGACTATGGTAAAGGACTAAGCAGTTTGCAATGAAGGCAGAAGTTTTCAAACTCCCCTATAGGTAAGGAACTTGTACTTGAGGAGCGTTGGGAGGATTTCTAGGCTGCTTGTTGCAAGTCAGAGATTTCTTTGACTCCATATATTTCATTTAATAATTCATGGAAACCTTACATTGTTTCATAATGTATCAATAAAGTCTCCGTGAAATGTGTGCAAAATTAACACTTCAGGAGATGGCTATTAGCTCAGCTTGGAAAATAGGACCATGAATACAGTTTCAACACAGTTACCAAATCAGTTAATTTGAAAGTTCAAGAAATCATGAGGAGATTCTTAGACTAAGAGATAAGGTTTAAGAACTTTCTTCCATCTCCTTAATTGGCTATAAAAATGGAAAGAAACTACAATAGAAAAATGTTCAAAGCCATCTTCTTAGCCATCTGAGAGACTTTCAGTCTCCACACAATGTGCTTTGCTGGTAATGGAAGTGAACAAGGAAACCAGGACCCAAGTGAAAAACGTACTCTCAACTGGTATCTAAATTTTAAGCATTAGTGATAAAAAGAAGGAAGCAAAGGATAAAACTTACTTTAAAATCTGCTAGCTGCTGGTTGATGACATCCACTTCAGTCCCCACAACCCACTGAAGAGCTTCTCCCTCCTCTGCAGCTGAGGTAGCATCAGTGAGTGCTTTCAGTTTCCTATAGAAGTCCTCTACTCGGCCCAGTGTGAGCTCCAGCTGTTCCTGGCGAGCTTTTCCTCTCTCTGTCAGTTTACCACACTGTTTGTTAAGGGCTTCTAGCTCCCTCTTGAGACCTAGTAAGTCCAAAGTCCCCTCTTCCTCCACCATCTTCCGACACTCTGCTTCAGAGTCCTCTATGTCAGACCTGAGGGCTTGGATTTTGTTAAGGAAGAGCCGAACATCCTCAATTTGTGACTGGAGGCTATCCGTGTCTCTACCAATGGCTCCCATGCTATCTAGCTCATCATCCAGGTCAGCCAATTGAGAAAACATTTCTCGGACTCGACAGTGAAACTGCCCAATCCCCTCTAGCTTGTTTTCCATGGTCAGGCAACCACTGTTCACACGTTGCTTCACTTCTAAGAACTCCTGCTGGGCAACCTCAGCTTGATGCACAAGTGGGGAGGCATCAGATCCATCTGGAGCATCTTCTACAAGTCCCTGAGTGAAGTTCCTCAGGTAGTCGACCTGAGGCTCCAGGGCCTGCAGCACTTCTTGCTGAGCTCTTAGCTTCTCCAGATTCTTGTTGCTACAGGCTTGAGAGCCCAGAGCATCGAAGATTTCAAGCTGGTGTTTGGCTCCTTCAACCTTCTTTTCAATATTCTTAAAGCTTTCCTGGAACTCCTTGAGCCTCTGAGTCATTTCTTCTAGAGAGCCCGTTTTGGCCTGTAGCTCCTCTGTAATGGCATCCATGTTCTGGTTGAGTCCAGCCTTCTCATCCCGGATCTCATCTTCATCTATTTCTGAAGAATTGATCAGAATGTCAGCTGCACCATTCAGTATTTCCAGCAGGGAGCGGCGCTTCTCTGCCTCACTCAGCATAGCTTTTGACCTCAAGAGGCTGGACTCCAGCTGCACTGGATCCAAAGTAACCCGCAATTCAGACATCTTGGTCTTGCAATCTTCTATCCAGGGCACAAGGTCTTCCACATGCCACTGATATTTCTGAGCTTTCTGCATACAGTCCTTGAGCCTAGACTGCCGGTCTGCAGTTTTTTTATTGAGATCTTCCCAGTGGCTTTTGAGTTCAACCAACTGGTTTTGTAAAGTCTTTTTCTCTTCCCCAGGAGGCACAGAGAGCAGCAGAGACTCCCCCTCGGCCACAATCACCTCATAGGAACCACTGTGTTGATTGAGGTGCTTCTGAAACTCTTCATTCTCTTGTAGCTGAGACTGAAGCCGCTCCAATTTTGCAGAAATTGGGCAGATTTTTGCTTGCTGGCTTTGTTTTTCATCCAACCAGGTTCTCAGCTCATCAAACATTTGCTGGAATTGCTGGGTGCTGGCGAGAGCTGCCTGGAGTCTGTTCATGCGATCAGCTGATATAAGAAAATGAAATTAAAATCAATCAAGCCTGAACATGGGATGTAAAATGTTTGCTAACAGGGTATGGTCTAATTTTAAGAATAGAAATCAAATATTGAGAATCTACCATAAAAGATAAGTATAAAGCCAGGTTCCCATACGAATACTCAATCCTATTATCAACCACGTAATATGACCTGACACGTCTAAGTCAATAAAAACAGTCATAACATTTTCAGAAGACGAACAAGTTAATGACAAAATTTTTCTTAGAAAGTCCAAAATAGGGTAAAGAGATTGCTCAGCAGTTAGGAGCACTGACTGCTCTATAGAAAACTGACCCATGCCTGGTTCTGAGCACCAACAGGGCAGCTCACATCTTGTAACTTTTAGTTCCAGGGGATTCAATACCCACTACTTGGTCTCTATAGATACTACAAGTAAGCAAATCATAAAATTTTTTAAAAATCTTAAAAATTGCAGAATACATTATAACTTTGCATAATGGGGTTGGGGATATGCATGTCCATCGACAAATTACAGAAAACAAGTGCTAGAGTTAGTGTGTCTAGAACTCCACCCATTAGTACAGGCCTGGACATGAGTGCCTGCAGGCTGGCTGATGTGGTGTTAGAGCTTCTATCTCCAGGACCGTGTTATGCTTTGTGAAGCTCCATATATGCCAGTGTCACTGTATAATAACTGCAGCAATTGTCATGGTTACTAGAAGTAAGGATAGGTGAACATGATGCTAACCCTGAAAAGCTACTTAAGGATCATTCTAGACTCTTGGTCTGCTCACTTCTTCAGCTCACCTGCAAGGTCTTCTAAGCCTTGGAGTGGCAGGGTGACCGTCTCCAAACGCTTCTTCAGTTCATCCTTGAGGTACTGCTCACCAATGAGCAGTGAGAGTTCATCGCACAGTGCCTGAGCCTCCTTAATCTCGTTGTCTAATTGTCCCAAGTCAGATCGAATCTCACTGGTCTCCTCTAGTTGCTGCTTTACAGCATCAGGCTGGGTGCTGATGGCTGACTGGCCACTCAGTCGCTGTCCAACTGCTTTCACCTTCTCTGATAAGTCCTGGAGCAATTCTTGGTACTGGGTGCTTTTAACAATAGCTTGATCAATTTGGCTGGAACGGGAGTTAAGCTTGTCAGTGAGCTCAACCCACTTCTGATTGATGCTTTGGAGTTCCTTCTGCACTTGGCTGGTGGATGGAGAGACATCTCCAGGACCTGTTAGGATGCCCTGAGCTGCCTCATTCAGCTGCTCATGCTGTTGCCTTCGTGCTTCAAATTCCTTCAGCATAAACTGAAACAGAAATGACATGGAGATGCTTAGACAGAGAAAACAGATCTAAAGGTAGTGTCAAAACAAAAACTGAATTTGGATTGTGCCAGCCCATTTTGAAAATAATCCAGAAAACTCCAGGGACCAGACTACTAAGATACTGTAGCATTATCTTTAAGAATTGCTTAATATGCCAGGCTGTAGTGGTACACGCCTTTAATTCCAGCACTTGGGAGGCAGAGGCAGGGGGATCTCTGTGAGTTCGAAACCAGCCTGGTCTACATAGCAAGTTCCAGGACAGTCAAGACTATACAGAGTTGAAAAACAAACCCAAAACAAAGCCCGAGGAAAGAGAACCCTGTCTGGAGGTCATAATGAAATCCGTTTGCCGGGAGTAGTATTCAAACTCAGATTCCGTGACACCCATTTCTTTGCTCTAAGCACTAATCTAGATTGCTCACCTGGACCTGCTGTTTCTGTGCATTCAACATGTTGGGGTCAATAGACAGGGGTCCCAGAACTCCCATCATCAGTTCCTTCTCCATCAGCCAAGGGCGGAGCTGGGATTCTGCAGTCTGGAAGCAGGCCAGATGGCTTGCAGATTCCTCTAGCTGCTTTTGGCGAGCCACAGTAACCTCCGTGGCCTTTTCCCATCGGGAATCTGTTGAGAGGAAATGAGAGAATGCAGTTGGCCTGGTCCCTAAGCTGTATTCCTTATATACTACAGGAAATGACATAAGAGCCATTATTTAACTTTTTAAAAATTAAAAATAACCTTAAAATATTTAAGAACTAAAGTAATACAAATAGTTCTGTATCTTCACTGGGCTGGTAGTAACAACAAACTACACTGATAAACTGAATGGAAGCCTCCCTGTCCCCCACATACTGTAAGATGGATTACATATATTATTTATTATACATATAACTATATATATATATAATATATATTATAAACATTTTTCATAAAAAGAAAATTTGTTACAAATATCCACCTATATTATATATAGTTAAATATTATGAACACACAATTTACTTATCTCTTTATTAGATTTTTCCCATTTCCTTTTTAATTTAATTTTAATTATGTATGTCAGTGTGTGGGTATATGCTCCTCAGAGGCCAGAGGTGACGGAGCTTGAGTTACAGAAGGTTGTGAGCTGCTCAGTATGGGTGTTGTAACCTGAACTCTGGTCCACTAAAAGAGCACTATGAGCCTGTAACCACTGTGCCAGCTCTCCAAGCCCAGGTCAGGTTTTTTTAAATTTTATTTATTTATTGATTGATTGATTGATTGATTGATTGATACACGGTCTCACCATGTAGCCCTAACTGGACTGGAACTTGCTATGTAGACCAGGCTGGCTCAGATTTACAGAGAATTAACTGTTTCTACCACCAAGTGCTGGATTAAAGAGAGAGTCACCACTTTGCACTTTCATTTTTACTCTCAATATTCTCTTAACCCTTCTGATCAGAGTAGACTATTAGCTTGACTGTCCTAGAAAACCAGATTTCTGTTGACTTCATTTCTAAAATTTTCCCTAATCAGGTCATTTTCTGGTCCTAGACAGACAGGCTTTTGCTTGCTTTCAAAAGTTAATTGAAACTAATTCCAGTACACCTTTATAGGGTGTACTGAGATTTTCAATTTACTTTAGAGACAAGATATTTTAAGTATAAAACATCCCTGTGATGACTTACTGAGCTCCTCTTGCATTTTCTTCCAGTTTTCTGCTTCTTGTGAGTTGGGATACGTCCCCAGTAATCCAGCCAGAGCTTCCTTTACTTTTTGGATTTTAGGGGAATTCTGTTCCAATTCAGCCAGGAAAGCCTAGGAGAAAGCATATCATACTTGTCAGGAGATTCTGGGGTAGAAACATAGCTTTGTGTGTGGTAGAAAAGATTGGAAGACTGACTGGATGGGAAGTCTCAATTGTTCTGACCCTCTGTACGGCTTGTTCCATGAACTTAGCTTCAGGGTTTGCTCTCTAAAATGAAGATGGTGGGATCTGAGTTCATTAAAGGACATCATCGAAACTCAACTACATAGGGATCATCACCTCTTATTAACTGGAAGTGCCAAGATAAGATGATGACGGCACTATTTTGGTAGTTGGAGAGCTGGCATGCCATTCTCAATTGGAATATTTAAAAATTTGGAGAAAATTTCTTATAAGAAAATTATTACATTCTTATATTTTCTGACAATTTCTTTAGTCCACATTTCAATTTTAAAAACACTAAAATTATCATGTATGAGTATTTGTTTGCTGTTTTTATGTGCAACACATGTGTGCCTGGTGTAAGAGGAAGCCAGAAGAGGGAGCTGGATCCCATGGAACCAGAGTTACAGATGGTTGTGAGACACTATGTGCATGCTGGGAACTGAACCTGGGTCCTCTGCAACAGCACCAAGTGCTCTTAACTGCTGAGCTATCTCTCCAGCCCTCTTTTTTTCAATCTTAAGAATAAATACATATCCACAATATTTTAGGTTCCCTTAAGAGTTGCAAAGAGGGGTTGGGGATTTAGCTCAGTGGTAGAGCACTTGCAAGGCCCTGGGTTCGGTCCTCAGCTCTGGGAAAAAAAAAAAAAAAAAAAAAAAAAAAAAACTTGCAAAGATACCTAGATGAGAAAGACTTAACTATCTGGTAGTATCACATGGAAAATAAGACTCAATTCTCAATGAACTAATAACATGGCGGCGGGAAAGGAGGGATCAAGCCTCTTTCTGCAAATATGTCTCCCCCCCCCCTCTTTTGAATGTGAATTATGACAATAGGTAACAGAAAGGATCAAGGAGACTTGAGGAGGTATGTTAAAAATGAGGGCTAACATTCTTCCAATTACAGTCCAGGATTGACTCCGTTCAGGCTCAGGCCCTAGACCTGGACAAGAGCACTTGTAGGAGCCTTTTCCTGTACACTGATGCAGCTCACTAGTAAACACAGTACCTTGTTAGACTCTGCTTGGGCTTTTACTGTTTCTGTCTTGGTTGGAGACAAGGAGGCATCCATGGCTTTCAGAACTTCCTCTTTGGATTCTAACCACTGTAACACAGAGCTTGCTTCTTTCTGAACCTCCTCCATTCTGCCAAGGACAGCTTGAAGGCTTTCCTGGCGTTCTCGAAGCACTTCTCCCAGTTTCTCATACTTTGAATTTACATCAGACATGTCACACTGGATCTCTGTAAGATCTAGTATCAGAGAAACAACAATGAGATCGGTAATCCTGCTCCCCTTCATTTCTCATTCCTAAATGATTTGTCAGGATTAAGCATCTCTCCTAATTCTTCTAGTCAACTAGTGATTGTCTTCCTCCAAATCACATCAAAGTTCCTGTTTAAATACACAAAGTATAAGAACCCCTATTAATCTGCTTTCTGGCTTTGGCATTTTATACAAAGATATATGCCATAAAATGCTGAATAAACATGGGAAGGACAGAAGTGAGGAAGTAAAGTACGATGTTACTTTAGCATACTGCTGGGATTAACTTGGAACATTCTTCTGTTCCCTCTTCTTCAAACTGCTGAGAGATAGTTTGAGACTATTTCAGTAGGAGATTGAGGGAAAGATTACTGGTAGACTAGCTTTTTGCTTGTTTTGAGATAGTCTGATGTAACCAAGGCTAGCCAAAGCCTGAACTCCTAATTGCCCTGCCTCTACCTCCCAAGTGCTGAGCTTATAGACCAATACCACTACATCTGGCTTTAGAATACTTCTTTATAACTCATAGGTCCACATACACTTTCCTGAAGGTCTTTCCTTCCTGATCTAACCTGGTGGCCCAGTATGACTGCTCAGAACTTTTAGTCCCAGGATGCCAACCTGTTTAGCCTACAGCCATCTAACAGGGAGGCGCCACAGTTGCTCCTCTCCAAATGTTCACCCTCATGCCCCTCCTGGCAGGTGTTAATTCACACAGATTGGAACACATACATAGCAAACATGAACACTGTAACACACCCAACAAGGAGGCACTGTTGAAATGAGGTTCTCACCTTTGCAGGTGTGGTATCCGTTTACACTGCCTACAGAGCTTCCTACAGAGGGTAGTATGGAACCTGAGCAGAAGGACAGGGAGACAAACAGGGCAAGACCAACGTGTTAGGAATACATATAGGCACAGCATTTCTCTTCTCTGGCTTGCACTTTAAGCTTGGGTATCAGAGAGCTAACACAGCACAAGACAACAGCGCATGGAGAGAGACAGGTCACTTTAGCTGCCAGGCACTGAAGTGTCACTTGTGATGTTCAGTTCTGCTGCAGTAATGATTTGTAACCCTTTCTATAAAAATAACAATTCATCTTAAATCTTCACCTTGGATTCCTTGGAATCTTTCCTGATTTTGTGAAGCAAGTACTGTTAAAACAAGTAAGTTTTTAGAATGGTAATGGTCACATTTTGGAATGAGGATTTATAATAAAGTTAAAACATTACCTTTAATATCAGTCTGTATTGTAAAAAAAAAAAAAAAAAAAGTGAACATGAAGTGCAATTAAAAACATAAAAAGTTCCAGGCGGTGGTGGTGCACGCCTTTAATCCCAGCACTTGGGAGGCAGAGGCAGGTGGATCTCTGTGAGTTTGAGGCCAGCCTGCCTGGTCTACAGAGCAAAATCCACGACAGGTACTAAAACTACACAGAAAAACCCTGTCTTGAAAAAAACAAACAAAACCCATAAAAAGTAGGGTTACTAAGAAGCCCTTTTTACATTGTTTCCATATGAAGTTGCCTATGGAACTTTTCTTCATGGTATCTTTTGGCTCTGCTTCTTCCACCAGAAAACAGACTAGAGCACTGAAAAATACGGCCTACAAGCGTTCTAAAAATTCTCTTTTGGGCATCTGGTCCTGTTTCTAATTGTCACAGTTTCACCTATATTCTTCTTAAGTTTCTTCCTTTTATTTTGGAGGAGTTTCTAAGTTAAGTACAAATCAGGTTACAAACTTACTAAGATTATAGAGAAGTCAGGGAAATATTCACGACATAATGCTAAGTTGAAAGGACAGACTCAGACTGGGTCATAACTCAGAGGTAAAGCATTTGCTCAGCACATACCAAGTCCTAGGTTTTATATCCAGCATTTAAAAAAAAAAAAGGAAAACAAAAAGGGGCAGGGAGAAACTCCTCTCTGTGTGCTGTTCACATGGTGCTAAGTCTTCTCTAAATTAAATTAAAAAGCAGTTGTTAAGAGTGGTAGGTTTATGTTTCTTAAATATTAATATTCATATATTTTCAATTAAAAATAAACAAAACCATTTTCCATTGCAATAATGTGATCACAGAAAACAAACGACTAGTCATGAGGAGAGAGAGAGTACTGGTCAAGACTATCACTAATTCATATGGGAGTCTTAATCTATGGGCAACCTCAGTTTCTTCTGATACCTACAATCAATACATGCTGCTTTTGTGGAGAATGGACAGCTCTTGCTACTTTAGTGACAGGTGTGTGTGTATATTTTAAACATTTTTTCAGTGTCATTGAATGTAAAGGTCATAGCTCTTTGCTAGGATTTTATAATATTGAAACCTGTATATGAACACTGCTGCATAGTACTATACAAAGGAAAACAGCAATAGCACACGTATAATATAGCATATAACATGACAAAACCAGGTATATATAAAAAAGGTCAAGCAAATTCTCATCAGGATAGAATTGTATAACCACAGAATTCTAAACATTCAGGGTCATGAAGATGCCAGTTTTGAGATAGCTTTTGTCTTCAATGTTAGTCTTCTGTGTTTGAGAAAAGAATTGGATTCCTTATTAGATATTTTTAGTGGCTTACCTTGGAAACAATGATCCCTCGTCCCTCACATCATTTGCAGTATAATTTAACAGTATTCTAATATCATAAAGTGACCTGTTAAAAGCATCTGTCATCATTTGCAACTACTTGATTGTATGAATCACATTTTATGGGTAGGGTACCAAACACAATTTATACACAGATCACGTGATGAAGCAGCCATCCACCAATCCTACTTCAAATACTTTGTATCTATTAAGACATATTCAATAGTCTCATTACCATTTAGCACTTAACACACATGAAGCCTTGGGTTCAATCCTCACCATCCCTTCAGAACACCCCTCTAAAACAAACAAACAAACAAACAATCCACATCAAACAAACAATCCTAACAAAGGTACTTTAAAAAGCATGAAAAACAATCGACTTAGACCAGAGCCATCAAATCATAGCCCAATGGACAATTATGGCCTTTTGTCTGTTTTTAAAAATAAAGGCATATATGTCTTGAAAAACCAAAAAAATAAAATAAAATAAAATAATAATAAAAAATAAATAAAGGCATATAACCATGTGGTCTGTAAGCCTTTTTACTACCTGAATATTTATAGAAACAAGTCACAGACTTCTGATCTAGTCACATGCTGATAATTCACCAACAAAGAGGTTTATACATTAGAGCACTGCTTCCTTTTGTTGTTGCTACTGTTTTTGAGAAAAGCTTATATAGCTCAGCCTGATCTCCTAGGTTACTGAGGGTAACCCTGAACTATGAATTCACTTCCTGCCACCTGCTAAGTGCTGGGATTACAGGCATGTACCACTCTGACTGACTTTGGAGTAAAGCTTCTTAAAACTGTGGATCTGGGTAACTCTCCTTTGAGGAGCCCAGACCCATGTTGTTGGGTATATCTTACTTTGTTCTGAATGCCTTTCTTGTAAACCTTGAGTTCAAGCCTACATTAAAATATCTTTATTAAACCCCAACTCTACTTCACTAAAATAACAACAAAAGGCAACAGCAACAACAAAACCATGCTTCTTAGCCACATTTGAAGTTGTGAAATTTGGTAAGAGTAAAAGATTTCTGAATGCTCCAAAAACCAAAAAATAATTCAGAATCAAACCTGGAACGAATCTGAACTGTTCCTGGCAGTGCTCGCCTGTGCTGCATAGCCCAGCTTTACTTCTGAACACGAACACTTTGCACTGTATATGACATCAAGGCATACAATGCCAATAAATGTGCCTTAAACACCTCAGCCGAACTTTGAGAATATTGTATGTTATACATTTCAGTGTTTCATATACGTGTATGTGTGCATGCATGTATGTGTGTGTATGGTTTTCTGCTATGATAGAAACATAATTGTTTAATTATAGAGAACAATGACTTGACATTTTTAATATTAACTTTAATATTTTCCTATTGCCATTCCTCAGCATTTATCAAATTAAAATATACTTGGGTTATATTGTGTTAGAATGCTGGATTTAAATTTTTTATTACATTTGTCTTCTTTAAAAATATTTATTTTCAACTTAAAAAATATTTATTTTCAATTGTGTGTGTGTGTGTGTGTGTGTGTGTGTGTGTGTGTGTGTGTGTATGTGGGGGGATGAGCATGTGTGATTGAAAGTGTCCACAGAGTCCAGAGCAGGACATTGGATACCCTAGAGTTGGGGTTACATTTGATTTGTGAACCTCCTCATATGGTGCAGGAACTAAACTCAGGTTCTCTGCAAGAGCAATCACCATTGAGACAACTCTCCAACACCACATTTACTTGTATGTGTGCATGTGCGTGTAGGTCGGAAGACAACTTGGAGCTGGTTCTCTCACTCCACCGTGTGTCCCAGGTGTTAAACTCAGATCATCACAGTTGGCAGCAAGCCAACTACAAGCCATGTTGTTGCCCAGAATGTTAGCTTGTAATAACTGTTTGAAATCTTTTTTCATTTAAATTAATTTTTTATTATTACTTTTTAAAATTTTTCTCTCATATATTACATCCTGACTGTAATTTCCCCTCCCTCTCTTTTTAAAAATTTAATTTAATTTTATGTATATGGGTGTTTTACCTGCGTGTATATGTGTGTACAATGTATGTACAGTGCCTTTAGATGCCAGAAGACGTTAACTCTCCTGGAACTGTAAAGACAGGATGAACCATTATGTGGTGCTGGGAATCCAACCTGAGTTCTCTGAAAGAGCAGCAAGTGCTTTTAACCACTGAGCCATCTCTTCAGGCAGTTTTCTGAATTCTTGACTTGAGGTTCTTTCTGTCTTTTATTTACTTATTTATTTATTTTTATTTTTATTTTTTTATTTTTTGGTTTTTCGAGACAGGGTTTCTCAGTGTAGTTTTGGTGCCTGTCGTGGATCTTGCTCTGTAGACCAGGCTGGCCTAGAACTCACAGAGATCCACCTGGCTCTGCCTCCCGAGTGCTGGGATTAAAGGCGTGCGCCACCACCTCCTGGCTATTTTTTTGATTTTTGAGACAGTGTTTCTTTGTGTAGACCTGACTGTCCTAGAACTTGCTTTATAGACCAGGCTGGCCTCAAACTCAGAGATCTACCTGTCTCTGCCTCTAGAGTGCTAGGATTAAAGGTGTGACCACAACCACCTGACTTGATTTACATTTCTTAACAACAACAACAACAAAAGGAATAAAGGAAAGAAATGGAGGCAGGGGCCACTGGATTTTTTGAGTTCAAGGCTAGTCTGGTCTATATAGCGAGTTCCAGGACAGCCAGAGCTATAATGAGACCTCCTCTCAAAAATAAAAATATATTATTCAGTGACTTTCAATAAAGGATTAGAACAGAAATTTGCAACAACTTCTGAAATGGCCATGAAAATACTTTCTATCATTTTGTGCTACAAATTTACATGAAATGGTGTTCTTCGGATTGATGAATATAAAATCAAAATAATGAACAATTCTGATAAATGTTGAAAATGTTCTATATCCTGCAATATTCAATATTCAACCAAGATTTTATTTTTTTAGGATTTATTAATTTCCATGTGTGAATGTGTGGCATGTATCTGTGTATGTTCTGGTCCGTGGCACACAGAGTCACAGAGAGTGCTGGGTATCCTCTATCACACCCTGACTGTTGGTCTGAGGCAGAGTCTCTATCTGAACCCAGGGCTCAGGTTTTCTAAGCTAGGCTGGAAGCAAATGATCTTCTTGCCAGCCCAGAGCTAGGGTTACAGAGGTACATCGGATACCTGGCTTGTTTACGTGGCTTCTAGGACCCTAACTCTATTCCGCATGATTGAGAAGCAAGCACCCTTAATCACTGAGCCATTTTTCCAGCTCCAAGATTTAATTCTTAGTGTAAAAATAAACAAGTACATCCATCTCATTAGTATCCCAGTTTGTTCTGTCTTTAATAAATAGTAAAAAAAAAAAAAAATACCAAGTACTTATTCTTAAATAAATTTTGTTATAACTTACCAGTAATTTTTTATTAGTATACCTGATTTATAAACCTATATTCCTGAGGTCAGGTAAATCCTTCTCAAGTGAAAGAAGTCACAGACAAAATGTATAGGAAGTCTTATATTAGAATATAAGAGTAATCAGTTCTTTGAAATGAAGTTACTTCTGGGGTTTTCAAAGAAATATTTAAACTTTAAAGTATTACTAGCCAGGTGTGATAGTTCATACCTTTCATTCCAGCACTTGAGAGGCAGAGGCAGGCAAATCTCTGTGATTTCAAAGCCATTTTGGTCTACATAGTGAGTTCCAGGCCAGCCAGAAGTACACAGCAAGACCTTGTCTTAAAAATAAAAAAACCACTATAGGCTGGGTGCTGGCGGCAGCACACACCTTTAATTCCAAAGTGAGTTACACACAGAAACTCTGTCTTCAAAACCCAAACCAAAAAAAAAAAAAAAAGAAAAACCAAACCAACAACAAGAAAAAACACTCCAGGGGTTCAGGGGTTGGGGATTTAGCTCAGTGGTAGAGTGCTTGCCTAGCAAGCCTAAGGCCCTGGGTTCAGTCCTCAGCTCCGGAAAAAAAAAAAAAAAAAAAGAAAAAATACCCCCAAAACCCTATATACATACAAACAAAAACCAACAATAACAACAACAGAAACCCTCCAACAAATAAATAAGCCAACTTTAAAGTACTAAAGAAAAGTAGTTGTTCTTGAGAGAAAAAAAAAAGAGTAAACTTTTCCTTGGGTATTGACAGGTCTATAGGTGTAAACTTAGTCTGGCAATAAAACCTAAGATCTCAATTAACAAGCAATAAATGACTGTGAACTCACACTGATTTTGCTTAAAAGATTTAGTTTATGGCCAAAGATTACCCATGCAACTAGGCACAATGTTTGCGCTCTCTTTGAATCAATGTGCCAGTCTCTGATGTACTAACAGACTCCCAAATACCTAGCTTCTCTCTAGACATCACATTTATACCCACCCAGGCTGCCTATGTTTAAAAATGTTAACACACCCATATCTTTTCTGCTCAAAACAGAACCCCAAGATGAAAAATTTAACTCTACATTCTTTGACAGCTCTAAGTGGGCCCACCAGTTCACTTACTTAGAAGAACTTTGTAAAATGGAGCAGCATTGTTTAGCAAGGTAAGAAGCAGATAAGAATGAGAGAGTATATTGCTTGGTAGATCTTCTTTCTTCCCATATTCAACTTCCATTTTTATTATAATGAAACAAAAAGGTGTCTCCACAGGCTACAAGCAAGGAGTGGTGGATACATGTATTCATTACATTTTGAAGAACCTGTACTCACCTGTCTTAGCTTGGGTATCAGGTGCTGTGATCTCCATAATGAGATTTTCTAAGGAAGTACCCTTGCAATTGATTTCTTCCACCAGAATCCCCTTACTTGCCCAGTCATCTAGAAGACCCTGTTAAAGAACCAAATTAGTAAATGTAACATCTGGGCCTTTTCCTTGTCAGTACGAAGAGCTGTTACAGACACAGTCCCTACCATTTTATTTTATGTGTATGAATGAGTGTTTTGCCTGCATATATATATTTACATGGATATTCCACATGCATGCCAGAAGGGATTAAATACCCTGGGACTGGAGTTATAGATGGGTTGTGAAACACCATGTGGGTACTGGATACCAAACCTAGGTCCTCTCAAGAGCAACAAGAACTTTTAATTGCTGAGCCATCTCTCCAGCAACCCTCTTATCATTCTGACAAGAAACTATGCTCATGCTGGGTGTGTGGCGCATGCCTTTAATCCTAGTACTTTGGAGGCAGAGGCAGGAGGGTCTCTGGGAGTTCAAGGCTCGACTGGTCTGCATAGTGATTCCTAAACCATCCAGAGCTACATAGTAAGACTGTCCCCAAAAAAGAAAGGAAGGAATGAATGAATGAAAAACAGAACAACAAAAACAACAACAAACGTATGCTTACATATTCAGCCATTACAAGATACTGGCTTAGTCAGTCAAGAATTGCAAAAATGATACTCTAGAATTTTCAGAAACTTGTTTCATTTGGTCATGTATCAAATATTTATTGATACTTATTATTGGCTAGGCACCATCCCAACACTGAGGACAAAATAGAATAAATAGGATTGACAAATTTATTTCATTTACTGACTTATTTTTATTTTTTTCCTTTTATTTTCTTTTTCTTCCCTCCTTCCTTTTCTTTTTCTTGGATAGGGTTTGTCTGTGTAGTCCTGGTTGTCCTGTAGACCAGGCTTACCTAGAACTCCTGGAGATCCACCTGCCTCTGCCTCCCAAGTACTGGGATTAAAGGTGTGCGCCACCGCTGTCCAGCTTGGCTTTTTTTGTTTTGTTTTGTTTTGTTTTTTCAAAACAAGGTCTTGTCATGTAACCCTGGCTGTGTAATCCTCCCAGACCAGGCTGGCTGGACCAGAGACTCCCCTGCCTGTCTCCCAGCAGGGATGAAAGTTATGCCACCTCATCTGGACTTGTTTTTGGTTTATGAGAAAGTGTCTTACTATGTAGCCCAGGTGGCCTCTTTAAGTTTTTGCCTTAGCCTCTGAGTACTGGGACTAGAGGCCTGAGTCTCTATACCTTATTTTATGACATAGCTCTAAGAGTTTGGGTTATCAAGTGCATTATCATGCAATAAATGTTACTACAGAAATATGAATAATTAATGAACTCTGAGAGTACAAGAGGAGACACAGAGTGGGGGAAGCATTGAGTGAAGATAGCAATTTGCAAGTGTGAAAAACAAGAGAGGAAATAACTGGAAAATAAAAGAGAAGTCAGATATTTGAAATGTACAGAAATATAGACCTAGGCTACACTGTGCACTTATCAAGAGAAACTTATATTGGGTTTGAGACAGAGCTCAATTATCCACAGGAAAGGCTAAATCTCCAGAACATGACAGCTTGCCACAGAAATGGGGGCACTAATCATTCTGGAACAGGGATGTGTGTGTGTTAGCCTTCAGTACCTTGCTCTGTGGGACCACTGGAGCTGACTTAGCTTGATTTGATTGTAAGCGGAAGAGCAAGACAAGGAACCATTAATATCTAGCAAGCTCACACACACTACTTCAAACTGACAAGCAGTCACTGCTTGTCAAATTAGTCATTAATCACTTTTTATTGTTTAGGGTCCAGACTTAAAATGATATGCTGACATGCAGAATATTTAAGAATTTTCAGAGAAATATAGTGACATTTGTTGGACCCATGTGAACAACAAATACTAAGTTGTTTGGCTCTGAGTACTTAGCATGTGGAATTATTAGGTCTCATTAGGTTTTACTTTTTGGGGGGCAGTGGATTACAATTTTTCTTCAAACAGTAAGGGTCCTATAAACTAGTAAAGCTGAGGAACCTCTTCTTCCCTTGATTATTCTAACGGCAGATTCTCTTAGCATCCATTCTATGAAATAAACCAAATTCTTTTCTTTCATCTGCTCTTGATTCAGCTTGCTTTAGCGAGAGAAATGACAAACACATGATAGTTATTTAGTCAGCTGTTGTGAGAGTCAAAGCGGGAGACTGCTTCCAGCCCTGAAGTCGTCTTCCAAGCCTGTGCTTCTCACCTTCCAATGAGCCAGAGGTGTTCTCGCTCTTCTCACCCAGCCTGCTGATCAGGGTCTGCTCAGGTGCAGCTATCTAAATCTCAAGCATGAGTAATAATGATTCTCAACCAAAGATGAAAATGCAAGCTTCTCAAGAAATGGACTTTGACCAATCTTTCTTACGATGTATTCTAATTTCCTATCATACCATGAGAGGCATCTAAGAAATAGCCTGTGCTAGATTTTTGGAAACCATGTTTCAAGTAGCATAGGCTGACATGAATTTCTCCAACTGCCACTTGCCAAGCTTTGAGATGCCTGACTTTGGTTTTGAAATGGTAGGCATATAAAACCACATCAAGAAGGGAATTCCGATGTGGACAGATTCACCTACCTTCAAGTGTTCAATCTGCTTTTCCAACTCCTTAGCACTCACGAAAGTCTCTGAAGGTAGAATATTTCCTTCAGTTTCTTTCAGCCACTTCTGGAAGGTTCTAATCAGCTTCCGGAATTCATCCAACTGCTCCTGGCAAGTTGATGCATCTTTCTCTCTTTGAACAAAAACGTTTTGTTACTCGTCAACTAAGATTTATAAAATGAACTTGAACTAAAACTAAGTTCATCCTGGGACTGTAGGCACCAATTTCCTAACAGGGCCCTTCCTTTCCATAGTAAATTTGGTTGAACACACAATGTAAAAAAGCATCAAACTCAAGAATCTATTGCCCTTCTTTGGATATTTCTAGGGAAAGAAGTCTTTAATCTTACTCTAGGCTAAAGTGAAAGTAAGAAAACTAAAGGGAGCCTGCTATTTAGATACTATGATACAATGGAAAGAATGCTGGCTTTGGATCTCCAGTCCAGCTCTGATACATTTCAACTCTTTCAAGAACTAACTCAAGGGGCTGGAGAGATGGGCCAGTGGTTAACTGCACTCACTGCTTTACCAAAGGACCTGGGTTTGGTTCCCAGAATCCACATGGTGGCTCACAATCATCTATGATTCTCATTCCAGAAGCCTTCTTCTGGCCTCTGAAGGTTCCTGTAGGTATATATGTGCTGCATATAAACTCATGCAGGTGTATACACACACACACACACACACACACGAGCCTTAAAAAGAAATCTGACTTGAGTGCTGAATCTAAAGTTCACAGAAGTTAGATGATTGGCCATAGGCTACACATGTCCATAAATAAAATAAATCAAGGAGTGGCCATAATCAGGGATCAATCCAAAGATCCTGGTTCTCCTGGTAGCTTCAACAGTGGGGAGAAGAAAAAGCCCTCTTGGCCTTTGTCCTTAACCAAGTCACTCAATCTGCTGCTAAGTATTTATTTATTTTTGAGACAGGGTCTTATAGCCTCTGCTGGCTTCACACTAGTTACATATGTAGCCAAGTTTGGCTTTCAATGCCTGATCCTTCTGTTTCTATTTCCTGAGGACTGAGATTACAAGTGTGTGCCACCACACATGGCTGTAACTGGTTTGAGCAAGTTTTCCTCTAGTCATCAAGGTGACCACCTGCTAAATCAATATTGCATTTGTATCTAAACCAAGATAGGAAGTCTTATTCATGATCTTAAATCCATGTAAGGCTTCTAATTGGAAATCCTGAGTTTCTAACAGTAAACCAAAATCAGCAAGCATTTGTCATACATTCCTGTGTTAGTGCTAAAAGATGAATCTGAATGTTTCTATTAAATAACTTAATGTTATCCAAAAGATATTGACAAGTACATATGTGTGCCTGCTTGTCTATCTGTAACTATTTGCATGAGGAGACCAAAAGAGGGTATTTGATCCTCTGAAATTATAGTGTGGGTGCTAGCAACCAAACACAGGTCTTCTGAAAGAACAGCAAGTGCTCTTAACTGCTGAGCCATCTCTCCAGCCCATGAATATAACTCATAATTATACCTGGAAAGTCTCTAGTTTTTGCCGTATTTTAAATTCAGCCACAATCCCACTTACTATCCAAATTTGTTCTGTTTGCTTCAGATGACCTGGGCTTTTGGTCATTCAGACCTGATACTGGGAAGAATCAATTAGTAATAGAGATCAATAAGCATCAAGTGTATTGGGTAGCTTACGTAAAGGGGGCACTTTTTTTTGTGGGGAGGTGGGGGGTTGAGAGAGGGTTTCTCTGTGTAGCCTTGGCTGTTCTGGAACTAGCTCTGTAGACCAGGCTGGCCCCAAACTCAGAGAGCTGCCTGCCTCTGCTTCCCAAGTACTGGGATTAAAGGTATAAGCCACCACTGCCAGCAAGGAGGCACTTTTTGAAGTATGGGCTCAGTAGCAGAGTTCTGGACACTCCTTTTTATGGTAAGGAGGTAAAGATCATCTCATCCCTTAGCAAGACAAGAACAGTTCTGGATCAATGACCAACCCAGGTGAGCACTTACCTTTCTTGAACTGTCTTCTGCAGCTCTGTGAAATCCTTCTTGAGGTTCTGTATCTTGTCCTGGTGCTGAGACAGGTCCAGTGCAAAGCCAGAAGAACTCAGTGCAGTAACTAGGTGCTCAAGAGTATGCAGGTTCTCCTTTTGGTCTTCCATTGCCAAAGTGAGCTCCTGTTGAGCAAGCAATATATTAAATTATCTGACCCATTATCTTTTTTTTTTTTTTAAACCATTCTGTGAATATACATGTGTGTGTATGGCATGGTTTGTGTGTGTCTGTTTCTTGTGTGTGTGTTCTTGTATGTGAGTGTGGGCATGCACATACCACATTGTGCATGTGGAGGTCATAGGGACAACCTCTATTGTAGGTCTTCACCTTCCACCTTGTTTGAGATAGGGACTTTTTTTGTTACATGCTAAAACAAACAAAAATCTTCAATTCCATTTTATATGTGTGTTGTGGTAGAAATAACAGCACAGTTTCAAAATTCTTATATACGTTGTATATAAGAAAGGAAGATACAAATATGGAATAAAGGAAGAATCCTAAAGTGTTGAGCTTCTATTAGATAATTAGCATGATTTCATGATATCCTATTTTCCTAATACTATCTGGTGACAAGACCTAGAAGCAACGACATCTCAGTAGCTTATCTATTTTACCTAGTGTCCAGATTCTGGTTTCTAACCATCATTCCCTACCAAAAGCAGGGCTTCTTGGAGAAAACAACTGATTTCAGGTATAAGACAAAGAAATTAGAAGGCACTCCTATGTTGATGACAATATGTCAAAAGGACATAGGACACAGGTTAAAGGGGATCCTATTGACTGAATTTGGTGAAACTTTTGCATACCACAAATAATGAATATTGTTCATAATTAAACTATCTCTGGTATTTTTATAAAGAGATAAACTAATTAGCAATTCGTGAATCTAGGAAAAGACAGCTATTATTTCCTGGGCCATTCCTACTACAAAGCTTAAAATTACTCAAAACAAAACTAAAAAATTTAGGATCCAAAACAAAGCAGTAAGATCCTACTTAGAAATGGAAAAAAGAAAATTAGGTAGGGCTGGTGAAATGGCTGAGCCGGCACAGATATTTTCTCTCAAGACTGCAGTGGTGGTTGGAATGGGAATGTCCCCTAGAGGCTCAGGATTTGAACTCTTGGTTCCTAGTTGGTGACACTGCTTGGGTAGGTTCAGGAGGCATGGCCTCCTGGAGGAAGTACATCACTGAGGGCCACTTTGGAGGGCTTACAGCCTTGCCTCACTTCCAACTCTCTCTCTGTATCATGCTTGTGACTGAGGACATAAGCTCTGCTACCTGTTCTAGTCACTATGCCTGCCGCTTGCTGCCATCTGTCCCTGCCACAACAGACCCCTATCCCCCCGGAACCTGACATAAGCCAAAATAAACTCTTCTTCTCTAGGTTGTCTTTGTCATGGGATTTTATCACAGCAGCAGAAAGTAACATAGAAACCTGATATACTGTGTTTAATCCCCTAATTAATTAATGTTTGACTTACACTAATTGTCCTCTGACCTCCACTTGCAACCCCTTCCCCACAAATGAAATGTAAAAAATAAAAGGGTAAGTTGAATAAACTTAAGGCAATAATGTAGGAACGTATGTGAGGTACTACAGATGGGAATGTGGGCTGTCTAGAAATTCTGGAACTCAAATTGACCACTATTTTTAAGTATATACATAATACTATGACCCAGAAATCGTACTCCTAAGTATGTATTAGTGGGAGTTGACAATACTTTTCCCATAGTATTTCCAGTTCTGTCAGTTCTAGATATATTGTAGACTATTTCCCAACATCTTTGAAAGTTGGGTATGGGTATTTAAAATCTGCTTTGACTAATGAATTGTAAATGGCTATGCTATGTACTCCTCCTCCTCTTACAGAAGAAACCATCAAAGCACATGTTAGGATGAAGTCTCTATCAACCTGCATATGGTTACAGTGAGCTGAATGAACCTACTCATCTGGGATTAACCTTATACAGCAGGAATGAGAAAGAAATCCACACTATTTTTCTTTTCTTTTCTTTTCTTTTTTTTTTTTTGGTTTTTCGAGACAGGGTTTCTCTGTGTAGCTTTGCGCCTTTCCTGGATATTAAAATGGCCGAACAACTTCTGGTTTACAAGCTGGGTCTCATAATTCAAAGATCATGCAGGTAAAGTGTCCAGCATTACTGACACAGTATGTGCTAAGTAAATGCTAGTTTTCTTCTTGCCCTTCCTTTTATTCTACCAAGACGGCAGGTATGACTGCTCACCTGGATCTGCTGGGAGAAGTGTGCAATATCTTGATCTGGCTGATTCCCAGAGGCCAGCATTCGACTTTGGTTGTCCACGAAGTGCTGAAGCTTGTTACAGAGCTGCTCGAACATCTCCGCCTGGGGCAGGAGCTTCTTTAGGTTGCTCTCCTTTTCTTGCTGCTGGCGCTGGAGCTGCTCGAAGCGCTGGCTCACCTCAGCCAGTTTGCCCTGCAGCACTGAGGCTGTGGTGCTGTCGGCCGTCTCCATGAACTGAGTGACCATCTCATGGGTGGCTTCCAAGCTGCTTTTTTGCCGAGCAATGTCTTGTTTCAGTTTCTGTCATCAAGAGCAAGTCTGTCAGTTGGGGCTTACTTACTCTAATATATCTGAGTCACCAATTAATAACTTTTAATAACTCCATGCTCAAGGAGACTGAAGGACTATAACTGAGCCTGAAGGATGCTATACCCTTTAGTTCTTTATCCAATTCACCAAGTTAATTTTGCTCCCACCACTTTTCCTTGGGTTCAACAGTGGTTTGGAAATTGGGGAGAAAATTTTTCTTTCTTTTTTGTGATGTTGGAGATTAAACTCATGATATTGTCCATGTTAAGTGTGTGCTCTATCACTGAGCTACACTCCCAGTCTGAGTAGTCGAAATATCTACATAGATTAGTCATCACCTTTCAACCTTATCAGAAGATTCCTGGACATGAATTATTCTCCTGTTACTTTTTCAAAGTTATATTTTTACAAAAAAAAGATAAATAATCCCCCTAGAGTAACATACAAGACAAAATCTTACCATGTTGTTGGCCAAGACTTCTTGGATGACCCCTGATGAGAGTGATGCCACCTGCTCCCCTTCCAGGTTTTGTTCAACTTTCCTCATGGACTGCAGCAGGCTCTCCAGGCTTTCCTGAACACTCTGGGACTGAGCAATGGCCTTCTGCAGCAGAGCAGAGCGCTCAGCCAAGCTACAGGAGAGGCTCTGGAAGCGGCTGAATATGGAATCTGGAGAATCAAGACCATGAGAAGAAACACTGGACACTATTTTTGTAAGATATTTTTAAGAACAAAAAGCTGGGCTGGGCAGTGGTGGCGCACGCCTTTGATCCCAGCACTCAGGAGGCAGAGCCAGGAGGATCTCTGTGTATTTGAGGCCAGCCTGGTCTACAGAGCGAGATCCAGGACAGGCACCAAAACTACACAGAGAAACCCTGTCTCGAAAAACTAAAAGAGAGAGAGAGAGAAAGAGAGAGAGAGAGAGAGAGAGAGAGAGAGAGAGAGAGAGAGAGAAGAGAAGAGAAGAGAAGAGAAGAGAAGAGAAGAGAAGAGAAGAGAAGAGAAGAGAAGAGAAGAGAAGAAAGAAAGTAGCTCGGTAGCACACACTTTTAACCCCAGCACTCAGGATGCAGAGGCAGGTGGATCCTCTGTAAACTTGAAGTCTCCCTGGCCTAAAAAATGAGTTCCAGGACAGTCAGGGCTACATAGTTAGACCCTGCCTCAAATACAAAACAAAACAAAAATCAAACAAACAAAATACTCAAGAAGTAGAAGTATTTAACTTGCATACATTAATTAAAAATAATTGACATTAAAACAAATGGAATATTTTTGAAGTATATTAGTATAGGAGCCAAATACAATTAATTAGTTATTTGGCATTTAGTAAGAGCCAAAAATTATGCAATATACCAAGGACTAAAGATAATTAAGATAAAGTCTCTGGTCTTAACAAAATGAAGATTGCCAATCAGCATACGTAGAGGAAACACAACACAACTAACAATAAAACAGCCCTGATTACTATACCTGTACTAGAAGTATGTCCTAGAGGAACTCAAAATAATTATTTCTTATTTTTTGTTTTTTTGAGTGATAGGGTATGGTAGTTTGATGAGATGTTCCCTCATAAGTCTTAGACTGTTGAATACTTGGTCCCCAGATGGCAAGATTAGGAGATGTGGCCTTGTTGGAGGAAGTGTGTCACTGAGGGTGGTTTTATTTAAGGGTCCAAAAGCCTCCTGACATGCTCAGTGCACCCTGTGTATCTTGCTTATCGTTCAAGATGGGAGCTCTCAGCTGTTCAGGCCAACATGCCTTTGCTCTGTCATCATGGACCCTAGCCCTCTAGAACAGCAGGCCCAATTTAATGTTTCCTAAATAAGTTGCCTTGGTCATGGTGTTTATCACAGCAAAGTAACTAAGACACAGGGGTAATGGTTAGGATTTGACAAAGGCCGTAAGCTTTCAGGTCTGTCTCCTTCCCTCCCCTCACCCTTGTCAAGTAAATGGGTTAGATAGTTATGGCATACAAATTATTTTTAAGATGCACCCACATTATGGAATGACTGCATCAAGTTAGCTAACATGCTTACTTTACACACTTAGCACTTTTGTGGTGAGAACATTTAAAAACATTTAAAAATCCACTCTTCTAGCAATTTTCGAATATATAATGTATTGACTAAAGCCATCATGCTGTACCCTTGGCTAAATCTTGAAAGATGAACAGGATTTCATCATTCATGGCAAGCACAATGAAATAAACGTTAGGTAAGAAACAGGAGAAACTTTAAAGGCCGTAAAACTTGGGAACAACAAGTTTACTTAGAAAATGAAAGACTCAGGGAAGAACTAGAGAGCAGATACTGAAAGGGTTGAAGCCGGCGGTACGAGTCTCCAGTGCAGTAACAGGGTTCACTGGAAAGCGAGCTATTTCATGAGATCTTGCACCCATTTGTCCCCACCCTTAGCTCAGTGCTCTGGATACCTGTTGACACTGTGTGCTATATACTGCAAATCGAAGATCACAGTAGACCTAAGGGGGTAGGATTACCATTGCTGCTTCATACCTGTAGTTTCTTGAATAGGCCTATGGTCCAGGGATGGTTCTCCTTCAATTTCCATGAGGTCATGGGCTGCTTTTTGCAGCTTTTCCACAGGTACTTGGTGCTCAGCCAATTCTTCCTGTAACTGCTGCTTGTCCAAAACAAAAACAAACAAACAAACAAAAGAAAACAAAAACCACACATTTCAGTGAGTAGTAATTAAAGGTGATTCTAGTAATCTAGAATAGTAACCAACCTTATAGAGAAATTCTATTTATCCACAGCCATAGATACTAAAGCATTTATGATTAGATCTTACTTAAGACATCTCAACGAACGCATTTATTAGTGTTTACTTCATTAGCTCCCTCTAAGCCATGGAACAGAAGACCCTGACACACAAACATGGTCCGTATCTGCTTACCTTTGTCGTTGCAAGCTGCTGTTGCAGGATTGCAGGGTCAGAGGCAACAGTGTCTGAGAGGAGCTTCTTCACACTGGCCTCACAAGTCAACATCCAGGCCTGCAGGCTGTCAGCGCTGCTCTGGAATTGCTGATACTGGCCCAGCAGCATGTTCAGGTGAGAGCCCAATCGTGTACACTACGCCAAAGGAAGAAAGAAGCCAAAGGTAGCAGCTTCCAGAACAGTGTTCAAAGAAAGAGCCCTGTCCTGCTGGGCAGAACGGACTGCAGCTTCCCACACTGGTTTAACTGTCTACGAGCGGGTTCGTCATGTTTTGTACTGTACAAACAGTCATCTCACCCTTTATGTCCCTGGGAAGACTTAATGAGTTGCATGACATGCCGCCAAAGAAATAGACATCAGATTGTAGGCAAAAGTCAGGAATGAAAGGTGAAAAAAAAAAAAAAAACAAAAACAAAAACGTCCTTTTTGGGAGAATAGAGATGTTGACAGTAAGATAGGGAGTGGTGTGTAGATTCTCAACTTTCGGAGGAAGAATTTTTTTTTTTTTTTGATTTGCAGGAATGTGGTGATATTTTGTTTGTACTCTAGCAAATAACATTTGCCTGAAGATCAGAGGACAGAGCCAGCCACTAGATTAAACACACCTTTAATCCCAGCACTTGGGATCTCATGCCTTTGCTCCCAGTATTTGGGAAGCACACATGCCATTAATCCCAGCACTAGGAAGGTTGAGACAGGAAGTGATATGGCTGTGTGGAGAAAGGCATATAAGGTAAGAGGAGACAGGAACTCAGCCCTTTCAGCTGAGGACTCAGGGGCATTTAATCTGAGGATTCATGGAGACAAGGTCTTCCCCTTTCTGCTGAGGAGCTGGCAGGTGAGAAGTGGCTGTGGCTTGTTTCCTCTGAACTTTCAGCATTTACCCCAATATCTGGCTGTAGGTTTTTATTATAAGATAATTAGGATTCGTGCTACACAGGAAGATAAGGATACATACATCCTAGAACACACTGTCTAGGAATAATGACTGCAGCTGGCTCAAATTTTGCTGTGCTATGTATCTGATAAGCTCAAGATGCTGGTCAGGATACAGGAAGATGAGCCCCTCCCTCTGCCTTCCCCAGTGGTGTGACACGCATCCCAAAGACGACAGGACTAGGTGCTGGACCGTGGACCCACAGTCTGCATTTTTCTATAGCTCATGAAACCCATTTGCCTGTGGCTCATGGCTCATATTTTGAGCCTCAGAAATGACACATGGTTGTTTGAGGACTGCCATGATTGTTTCTCTGGAGACTGATGGGGTCTCCCTTACCTTAGAGTGGAGAGTGGTGTATCTATCTGTTGCATCCTTCAGTTTTTCATTCACTAAGTTTCTGGTAGCTGATGGTTCTTGGCCTTCCTCAAAATTGTTTTCTGTGTCTAAGACTTTCTGTCCTGAGATAGTCACAAATCTCAGGTCTCCTTTGTGGGAAATGACATCCTCTGAGAAGCTTCCTTGCCGCTTTAGCAAGGAGCACAGGGCTTCAGGGCTGCTGCCGCCCTTGTGCATACTGTCTAGTTCATTCTCGGACCGTTCTAGCCAGCTGTCAAATTCCCTGTGGTCTTGCAGGAACTTCTGCAGTTCATCTCGTAGTGTCTGCGTCTGCTTCAGCTCTGCCTCCGACTGGGCCAGGGAAGCTGCATATTGCTCCTTCAGCTCGCCTAGCTTCTCTTGCAGCTTGTGTCGTTCCTCAGATGTAAGATTGTGACCATGTTGGTCCAGGAAGGCCTGAGCTGACTGGGTGGCCACAATGAAATTCTGCTGCTGAGAGAGCAATTCTTGGTGACGTGCCTGGAGAAAAAAACACCCCAAAGAACATCAGTAGGAAAATGTGAACAATTTGGTTATATTTATAGCTAGAGGTAGAGATGCTAGAGGTGGAGCAGTTTTTACCTGTCTCAAACTACCACTCACTGTAGTGCCAGGTGTGGTAGCACATACTTTTAATCTCTGTGAGTTCAAGGAGAGCAAGAGCTACACAGTGATACCCTATCTCAAAAACAAAACAAACAAATTAAAAAAAACCCTACCACTGTAGGGAGATAATACTATATTTAAGATGATATGTGAATGCCAAAAAGGTGTTACAAGTCTCTACTAAAGGGATGTAATGAGCTAAGGGTCAGATATGACAAAAATCTACATTGAAGTCCATAAGAATACACAGAGAATGAGGAACACTGCTGGGTAGAAAGAATATCCTATGTGGGAGTGGTGAAGAAGTACTTTTTAGAGGAAGAGACTCTAAGCTAGGATCTGAAGAATAAGCAAAAAAAAAAAAAAACCAAAAAACAAAAAAACAAAAAAAAAACACCCCAAAAAAACTACGAGCCATGCCTTCCTTTATTTTCAACAGTTAGGGGGAAAGAAAATCCTACAAGTCCGACAAAGCTCAGGAGAGTGAGAGCTCAGCAGTTGGAGGCTCAAGGGAAGGAAGATGACTGACGAGGTCAAGGGAGCAGGACAGATCCTAGGAGGGCGGCAATAAGGACCATCAACCGTATGAAGAGTTTAGACTTACCTGGAAGGCAAAGTTCTTGGGGGACACACCATCTTAGAAACAAGATGGCTCAATATGGGAGAGTGATAGAAAGAAATCTAGGATGATGATTAGTTTGGGAAATTAAGAAGGAACATGCAAAGAACAGGTTGGATGGACAGGCAGGTCAGGTCAGGTTGCAGATCACAGATGAATTCTATTTTCAGGTTGCAGAATGTGTGGTTACAGGTTGCAAAGAGGCAGATGGATCTGTATATTGGTTTGAAACTCATTAATGATGTCAGCTCAAGATAAATACATATACATGGAATATGTCAATACTGGTAACTGAAGTACTGTACTTAGACGAAAGTACCCAAGGTAAGCATATTGTTTTTTGGGTGTGTGTTTCTATATGTACACATGAACATGTGTATGCAGGTGTGGCCAGAGATCAATTCTGGGTGCTATTCCTCAAAAGTTGCCCACATTATTTTTTGAGTTACTCTCTCCTTTGGACCTGGAGCTAGGATAGGCTGGCTGGGACCCCCATGGAGCTCCCTTCTCCATCTCCCCCATGCTAGGATTACTAGCATGCACCACCATGTCGAACATTTTAACATGGGTTCTGATGATCAAACTTGGGCTCTCATGCTCATGTGACAAATAATTTACCGACTGAGCTATCTTTTCAGCTCCAGTAAAGCATATTCTGATAGATGAGAAGAGGGCTGGATCTACCTGGAACTATAACAGTATTTCAAAGGCTGACCAAATAAAAAGGAGAATGATTAGGGTGAAAAAGTGCTACAGAAGGCAAAGGAGAAAGCACCTCAAGAACAGTCAACAGTGTCCAAGCTACTGAGATACTGAAGACACAAACTAAGGCTGCGATCAGTTTTCTAGAGTGAGAGCGGTTCCTTTCTACAACCCATCACAGACAAGCTGCTGCCCTTACCTTCATTAACTCATATTGTCTGTCCAGTTTCTCTGGTACTTGGTTCACCTCCACATAACCATCGGTGGCATCCAAGGCTCCTTTTCCAAGGCTAGCTCTGGAAAGCTGCTCCATTCCTAGAAGGCTGGTCTGTGGCTGTCTTTCAGATGACCCCACAGAAGTCACCCAATCCAAGAGAGCATCAATCTTCCTCCTGTTCTCTGCCAGCTCGGTTGCTGCTTTACTCTGAAATCCAGAAGTACTCCAGTGAGAACTCCTTAGACACTCCAATGTGAGACCACGGGTTAATAAGGAAGGCAAAGTGGAAGAGAAGGCCAGTGCTAAAGGAAAAGAGATGCTCTGTTCTGGTGTGAAATCTTCCCATACAAAAAAGAAGAGGATCTTCTAAAATCTGTGGAAATAGTTCTTTAAGATAAACTCCAGATTTCCTCAATAGCTCAACAGCTTAAAGAAAAATAACCAAAAACATCTCAATAAAACAAATAAACAAACAAAATGGACAAATGTCAGAATTTAGAAAGGTCCTGCAAATCCAGCAAGCTTTCCTGGATCCTCCCTAACTATGTGGAGGTGACCATAGGCACCGTGCTAATCTGGCTGTTCTTCCCTGAAGGGACAAGGAATGTTTGTCACCTTTATCACAGCCCAGCTGAACACTTAGTTATTAAGCTTGCCTCTCAATTCTACTCACTAGCTCTTCAAGTATTTTACTTAAAAAGGCTGTGCTAAGTGGAGCACACCTTTAATCCCAGCACTCGGGAGGCAGAGCCAGGTAGATCTTTGTGAGTTCAAGGCCAGCCTGGTCTACAGAGTGAGTTCCAGGACAGCCAGGGCTGTTACACAGAGAAACCCTGTCTGGAAAACCAAGAAAGCTATTCTAAGATGTATATTCATATACTTTTTAACACTCATCTTTGGGCAGCTTGCTTCTCCTTCCCATGATCTCTACTCTCCAATTAGTATAGGAGTCCATGACGAACAAAGGACCCAATTCAACCCTTGAAACCTCTGGTGCTGAGTAAACCATTCAAGACTTCACCTTTGAGTTCTGTTTTCCAGTTTCTCCTGTCCTGCAGTCCACACTGTAACAATACAGCTTGCCTGGAAATAAAGCCTGTGCCCCCAAAAGACCCTATAGATGTTTTTCTAATATGCTTAGGTCAATCAATATTCATGCAAGAAACACACCGTCGGCTTTTTCCTACCCAGACTATACCCCATCGAAGCCAAAGTACAAACTATAGATCTAGCAAGTTTTAATTTTGTTTCTGTTAAAATACACTTTTTACCAACCACTCCTGAGCTGAACTCCTGAATATTTTTGGTAAAGAAAAGACCAGCTCGTGGACCTGCTCCTAAAGGCCCCCACCTTTTGTGCTGGTACAAGATTTGGCTTTGGAAAACCGAGTATAGCAGACTGGCTACCTTCTCTGTCTCCTGCTGTAAGGCTGATGTCACCGCTTCCTCCAGCTCCTTCTGGGCCACACGTGTCCGTTCCTGGAGAACCTCATATTGCTCCTTAGCCTGATGAAGTTTTTCTTGAAGAGCTGTCAATTCCTGGGGGCTCAGCTTGGTCTGGTTCTCTTCCAGGAATCCTTCAATGTCTTTGACAGCCGAGGCGAAGGAGGCAGAACGGTTCTGAATGTCACCCTGCAAATCCTTAACAGAGAGAAACAAAGATGACTGCCTTTCTCTCTAGTCCTTTCAAGTCGTCTTCTTCTGTGTAACTTTGGAAACTGTCCTGGATCTCACTCTGTAGACCAGGCTGGCCTCAAAATCACAGAGATCCACCTGCCTCTGCCTCCTGAGTGCTGGCCTGTGCCACCACTGCCTGGCTGCGTTCTCCTGGTTATCATCTTTTCTCCCTAATGTGGCCTACAAATCCAAGAAGATAAGAGTGACACCAGTGTCTCTGACCTCCACTTTGCAGCCCAGAGGAATGGGCCTTCTTTTAGTTCCTCACTATGTTGTGTTCAGCTCCCCTCCTACTTTAAGACTGATGCAGGAGCTTCTGCCTGGTGTACTTCTGCCTCCTACCCCTTCATGCACTAACCCTGTATATCCATCACTTCTCAGTTTCATGGCATTCTTTGAAGGAATCTTTTCTCCCCCCTAGAAAACCCTAGATTGTCCTTCTCGCCTATGTATGTAATAGTTAGCAGTTAGACTCGTTTTTTTGTGTGATAATTTGTGTACTTGCCTATCTCTTCCATCAAATTGTAAACTTTCCTGAGGGCAAGAATGTCTGTTCACCACTGATGTTGTTACTAAGCACTGTTATGGGGCCAGGACAAACATTTACTGGAGCAATGGCAAGAAGGGTGAATTCACACCGACCTTCAAGTCCCTTTGGTTCTTCTGCAAAGCACAAAGCTCCTGCTGCGAGGTCCCACCTTGGTGCCTCCCCAGCGCTCTTTCTGCCTGTCCAACCCAGCTGCAAAGGTCCTCCAGCTTCTGATGGCAGGTACTTTGTTGCTTCTGAAGAGTCTAATTAAAATGCAGAGGAGTTAAGAAATAATCAACTCTCATTTTACAAAACAAGATCATTTCCTGAAATGTAAAACAGAACAATTATATATCATAGATAGAAAAGTTGGTAGAACACTGGAAGAGAAAAAGGCACAGAAATCATATTCCAGAAGCTCCTCTCATCTGGGCTGTCTGTTATCTGGGTGTGCAGTTGGAATGATAGTCAGAAATAGTTGTAGAGATGTGCTCCTAATGCAGGTTTGAGATTGAAAGCTCCTTTGGAGACTGGTATTATCAACTTTGGAATGAACAACATTGAAAACCACACATGATAGTGATGAGGATAACAAATTTGTCTCTCTGAGACTTTCTTCCTTTGGAACAAGAGGATATGCTGTAAATTAAGTCAGAAATGTGAAAGAGTGTAATTAGAATAAAAAGAAAACCTCAAGAGTATGGATAATTGATAAGCTAAATGAGGTTTTTAATAATTGAACTGACTTTATAAATCAAGTGTCTCACAACTGCATAAGACCATTAAATAGAATGATTACAGGGCAGACTCAAGAGTGTGGTTTGGCTATTTTGAGAAGAAAACTGTCCATGAATAGCAACTGCCTGGGGTAGCTATACTAGTTCCACTGGAAAAGACAGGCCCAGGGAAAGAGACAGAGGAATATGTTTCCATGCCTGATCCTTTCCCATTTCTCAGGTCAGCTCCATGACACTAAAGTACCCAACTGAGCAACAATTGAGCATGATGTGTTTCTCCTGATCATCCTTCTAAAAAGTGTTTCCACCAGACTGCCTTCTGATGGCATTCTGATGTCAGAGTCACCTGCACTTACAAACAGGTGACCATACTGGCCCTCAGTGCCTCTTTTTTAGGAAAAACAAGAGGAGCACTGGAAGAGAACTCCTAAGAGCTCTTCAGCTGTGAAACAGGATCTTCATGGGTTAGGATGAGTGCAGATTGAATCTGAAAAAAGCAAAGCAAACAAGTTAACGCACACACATTCAGAGCAAATAGAGAGAGGCAGAGTGTTTCTGACGAGGTTAATGCACACTGTGGAATTAATTCCATGCTCAGAATGTTCACATGCAGTTCTATCACTTGCTGCAGTCAAGGTGGCTCAGACCAGTCTGCCTTATTAATTATCCACAGGATACACTACACTGTATAAATGACGAGGTAAGAGCATTGCACATGTTCAGGTATGGAGAGCGGCCTGAAATATTTCATCAGGATTTATTTCAATTTCAACATAGTTGAAATAATCAGACAGTGTCAGGGGACAGAAGGCATTGGCTAACCTAATTTTTTTAAAGTCTGACCCAAAAGCTCAACTATACTGTGCATAATACAGGAGCCCTTGAGACAGGTTTTCTGGGGAACATGACAATTCTACTATCATTTTGTTGTTTACCAATTCATTCAAATGGCAGAAATGACAAAAGCATTACTCAAGATAGTCTAAGGTTATGATGATACTAGAAATTGAATTATGTTGAATTTGAATTTTACAAGGTAAGAGTTATGGTGGGAAATGGTAGGACAATCATCAGATTAAAAAAAAAAAGAAAAGAAAAAAGAAACCATCAACTCTGCTTTTGTGTATTGTGTTGCAATACAACAAAACTGGAGAAAAACTGGGCACTTCAGCATGTAGAAAAGTGCTAGAAAATAATAACTTAAATATTCCAAAAACAAGGCTAGGCATGGTGGCTAGTGCCTTTAATCACAGCACATGGGCAGAGACAGGGGAATCTCTGTGAGCTCAAGGTCAACCTGGTCCACACTGAGTCTACCTAGGCAAGACAGTGAAACACTGTCTTAAAAACAAAAACAAAAAATAGCTAAAACAATATTATTCTGATTAAATATTTCTCTCAGATGTTTGAAGACTGTCAAGGAATCTTATAATGAGTTATTTAAAAGCCTGTAATAAAACTGATTTTCCAGAGCCATTCTTGTCCAGTGCTCAGAGTGCCAAGATGCTCTACAGTCTCAGTGAACGCCGAGAAAGCAACAGGCAGAAAGGATAGCTACAATTTTTACGTGAAAGTTGAGACAATGGGACATAGTAAGAGTAGAGTCTCACTAAAATGAAAAACACTTGCACATGCAATTTGCACACAAACATATATATTCTCTCACACACATAAAACAAGAAAAACAGCCAGACCACAATGGCCTGCAGGACATGAAATTTTCAAGTTGGTAAACCCGGGTTCCTGGAATCATGATAGGTTCCGAGGAATCTGCCTCGGCCAGAAAACCCCCAGAAGACATCCCCAAAGACAAACTGAGCTCAGCTGCTGGTTCAGCCTGACCTTAAGCTGAACTTCTTGCTGGGTTTGCTGAAGATGGCCCTGCAATGCATCCCTCTGAGCTGCAGTCTGTTCCACAAGGTCCTGGAAGGACCTCTGTAATTCATTCAAACACTGCTGCATCTGTTGATTCTGCTGAAGAGACAAGTCTTGTTCATGCTCAGAGATAAAGAACTGAATATCCAAAGCAAGAGCATCCAGCTGAGATTTCCTTTCAGCCATAGACTGTTTTATCTCCTAAGGCAAGCAGGGAAAGACAAACAAACAAACAAACAAACAACTTTTATTTCTCAAGTCAGGGAAAAGCTACTGGTTTTGAGAATTAAAGGTAAGTCTCATATTTTCATAATTGGTACTGATTAATACTTAATACAGCAAATCTCACTTTTTGGTCTTTATAAATTCCCAAAACATGGCACTAATTGCAAGTATGCTTCCATTACTGGACCTAGCTCTACAATTCAGTAAGTTTTCAATTATTTATGCTAACAGAATCATACTATTGGTAATCCAAAATATATGACTTAATCTTCTTATTATTTATTTATTTTGGTAGAGGCTTATGGGGGACCTGCTCCCATCATTTTCCCCAGGGTACTCTTGAGGAGAGAGGGATAGAGATTTAGACAGAAGGATAGAAGGGAGAGAGACAGAGGAAACACAGGATAGATCGGGAGGGCCTGGATCCTTATCCACCAGCCCCTTCTGTCTCTTCTAAAGGGTTTTTAAAGGACTGACAAGGGGTGGAGCAAAAGATCTCCCCCTAGCACAGGCAAGTGCAGACCTTTCCAAACACCTGGTAACCACGCACGTGGTCAATCCATTCCCTTATGCAGCCCTGCTGGGTAAAGCAAGCTCAGATCTCACTAAGAAACCTCTGTGGGCTCCCTCAGAGGCTTGTGTATGCTGGGCATCCACTCTTCCACTGAGCCACAACCCAGCTCCTTTTGTCTCGCTTATTTGAAATAGGATCTTATTAAGCTGCTCAGGTCGGCCTTGAACTCATTTTTAAAGCCCAGAAAGGCCTTGAATTTGTGATTCTCTCAGCTCAACCTCCTAAGCACCTGAAATTAGAGGCCAATGCCACCAGCTCTGACTTAATTGAAAAAAAGTAAATAAAAAGTTTTTAAAAAAATACAACATTGATTTTTGATGCAAGGTTTGGGGCTGGAGAGAGGGCTCAGCAGTTAAGAGCACTGGCTGCTTTTCCAGAGGAGCCAGGCTCAATTCCCAGCACCCACGCAATAACTAGTTCTAGGAGATTCAGTGCCCTCTTCTAGCCTCAGTGGGTACTACATGAACACTGTGCACAGACACACATGCAGACAAAACACCCTGCATGTAGGCTTAGGTATCTATTTTTATTTGTCCTGAGAACGCAGGAAGCTTACTTCGATTCACTAAGACAACTTTTTATTTTTAGGTGGCTGGAGAAATGAATCAGTGGTTCAGAGCACCTACTGTTCTTCCAGAGGACAATGAACAGCACAAGACAATCTATAACTCCAGTTCTAGGAGATCTGACTCCCTTTCTGGTATCCCACATACAAACACACAGGTCCCCACACATATATTTAACATTTAAAAAATATTTGTATGAAAAAAGATTTATTTACTTTTATCTTATGTGTATGGTTGTTTTGCCTGCATGTATGTCTGTGTACCATGTGCATACAGAGCCCACAGAGGCCAAAAGAGAACATCAGATCCCCTGGAACTGAAGTTAAAACATGTAGGTGCTGGAAATTGAGCCCAAGTCTCTGGAAAAGTAGCCAGTGCTCTTAACTGCTGAGCTATCTCTCAAGTCCCAAAATAAAATCTTAAAACTGGTGATGATGATAGGGTGGGTGGGTCTGTTTGTACTGTGTGTGTCAATCCGGATGGACTCATACCACTGTTTGAGTGTGGAGGTCAGATGACAACTTTCAGGAATTGGTTCTCTCCTTCCATCATCAGTTCTGGGTAATGAACTTATGTCGCCAGACTTGCAAGGCCAACGCTTTACCTGCAGAACCATCTCCCTGTCCCTGTTTGTATATTCAAACTGTGAATGGTTCTTGCTGCACTCTTATGTAATAATTTCTCTCTCTCTCTCTCTCTCTCTCTCTCTCTCTCTCTCTCTCTCTCTCTCTCTCTCTCTCTCTCTCTCCTCACTGTGTAGTAATGGCTAGCTTGGAACTTGTTATGTAGACCAGGCTAACTTAAACTCACATAGATCTGCCTGACCTTGCCTCAGTGTGACCATGCCTGGGACAGTATCTTAATGAATAGATACAGTCTGATCCCCTCTCTCTCAGTATCCTTTGAATAGAGCATGAAAACGAAGGGAAGGTCAATTCTTGCAGAATGAAGTCCAAGTACACAACTGACCACAGATGAACCTTTATGTCTACTTGTCCTGAGGAGGAGAAGGGAGAGGACAGAAGAGGAGGAACAGCTCTAGTTCCTTTTGACTTTCTAAAGAGTTTGCAGGGTGACATCCTTCTGTAACACAAAATTCATGAACTAGTATTAAGAGCTGATGTACTCTAGGATATAGCAACAAAAAGAATAATGGACTTAATAGAACAGTAACAAAAAGAACAACTAATGAAGGAAATGTATGTCTATGTAGCTATATGCCATAGTTTTAACTTTCTTTTACTGGTTAATAAGAAGAACCAAGCCAGGTGGTAGCTGTGCACACCTTTAATCCCAGCACTTGGGAGGCAGAGGCAGGCGGATCTCTGTGAGTTCGAGGCCAGCCTGGTCTACAGCGAGTTCCAGGACAACCAGGGCTACACAAAGAAACCCTTTCGGGAAGGGGGGCGGAGCGGGGAGGGAGGGAGAGCATCTCTCTAGATCAAGTTGTCTATAATTGACCTCCTGGCTAAATGTGACATGCAAAGCAATGTTATAATGCACCATCTGGCCTACAGAAAAAGCTTGCCTACTCACACTTATGATCAATGGCAAAAAGCTCTCCAGAAATTGTGCAAGATTAGATACCAGGCAAAAGACAGACCCTGGATGCTCAGTACAAAGAAGACATAAAGTTGGTAATATAAAGCCATTCTTGGGACTCTTCAAGAGTAACTGAGAGGAGAAAGAGTCACAGGGTTTGAATGTCTAGGAGTACATAATCTTCAAAATTAAACAAAACTCATCTCATTTCTAAAAGGGAAATTCAGCCTTTCTAAGAAAGATTAAGCACAAAGACTGATTTGCCCATAAGGAAAGTAAGGGTTAGAAGTCAAAGGACACGGTGGGAATGGGTGGAGCTTACCTCACACTGCTGGAGAGAGTGACTCAGGTTGTCAGCATCACTTTCCCTGTCATATCCCTTGCTGTTCAGAGTAAGACTGGTTCTGCCAACCCAGGCTCTCAGATCTTCAAGTTTGCCTCCTAGTTCTTTGTGCTGATTTAACACTGTAGTCTAGGAAATAAACAGAAAGTCAGACTATAACCCTCCAGATCTCTCCAGGCTTTGTGTGAGCCCTTAGGCTAGAGAGACGCCTGGGTGGTTAAGAGCATTTGCTGCTCTACAAAGCATGTGATTTTGGTTCTTAGAACCACACTAGGGAACTCACAACTACCCGTAACTAAAGTTCCAGGGGATCTGGTATCTTCCTTCTGGTCTCTGCTGACACCCACACTCACATGCACATAGCCCCCAATATACATACACATAATTAAAAATAAATCTTAAAAGACCCCAACATAACCAAACAAAAATCTCACAGACCCCCAAAACAAGACACTACCTGTTTCACTTCCATGGCATTCTGGAGGTGGAGGAGTCTGGAACTCCAAGAGTCACTCACAGAGCCTAGAGACTTCTGAAGATTTCTGGCATCTTTCTCTAATGCCTTCAACAGCTGAGCAGGAACTTCTTTTGGCTGGCTGATAACAATCCGATCCACACATTCCAATTCCTGACTCACCACAGTGGACAGATCTTTCAGTTCCCTGTCTAATACCTGAGAGGACAGAGTAAAGTTACCTCTAACATCAAGAGCAGTGCTGTGGCTAGGGATCAGTGGTAGAGCATGTGCCTACCTTGCTTAAGGCCTAGGTTCAACCCCCAGTACAGAGTAGCAATTTTGTCTTCTGGGAATCAGCTGTGAACATATCTGTTAGCTCACCCCATGTCTATAAGGACTTAGGGTTTAGAATAGTAGGTTCCTTAGTTTAATCACTAATTAATTCACATTCCTCAGCTTGAACAACAACAATTGTTTTCTCTGAGGCCACTAAACTAAAACAGGTGAGTACTCAGGACTTGGATTGGGGTTTCTGACTAAGTGTAGTACTCTGGCCACTATACCTTGACTCCTCTCTAAGACCGGAGTGCTGGAGGCCATGTCAGAGGAGCAGCAGGTGGCAACTGAGTTCAGGAGATCAGCTCACCAGCATACAAGGCACTGATGGATGAATCTCATAGGCAAGCCTTCCCCGCTCTGCCCCGCCCCCGCCCCCCAGAGTCTCAGCCCCAGAATTGTCTCTGCTGTGTCATTACATATTTGCCACTGGTATTTTTCTATGGTATCTGGCATGGTGTAAATGAGCGTGAGGAGATCCCCACTGTCTTTAATGGAGTGTGATTATCTCATGGAAAGATCCCGTTCTACTGGGCATTTTTACCTATGGATTATTATGATTTCCTCCTAAGCTATACTGTTTAACTGAAGCAATGATTTTACACATTAATAGTGTTAGTTCAAATAGGATTTTGGTGACTGAGGGTTTTTAATATAGTAAGAGATTGTTATAGAGATTAATTTAGTGGGAAAATTAATATAGGCAAAGATAGGATAAAAATGTTGCCCCTGCCCCTGAAAAAATAGAGGCTGCAGAGGATTAAAAATAAGAACAGGGGCCGGGCGGTGGTGGCGCACGCCTTTAATCCCAGCACTCGGGAGGCAGAGCCAGGCGGATCTCTGTGAGTTCGAGGCCAGCCTGGGCTACCAAGTGAGTTCCAGGAAAGGCGCAAAGCTACACAGAGAAACCCTGTCTCGAAAAACCAAAAAAAAAAAAAAAAAAAAAAAATAAGAACAGGGAAGTGTCACACAGCTAGAACACATGGATTTCTCTTGAGGAGCCATATAGACTGTGGCTTAGATTAATGATTAAGAAAAACAATTGAGGGGCTGGGGAGATGGCTCAGTGGTTAAAGAGCACTGGTTGCTTGTCCAGAGAACCCAGGTTCAATTCCTAGCACCAACATGACAGCTCACAACTGTCTGTAACTCCAGCTCCAGGGTATCCAATACCCTCATATGGACATACATGCAGGCAAAACCATGAATGTACATGAAATAAAAATAAATTATTAAAAAAAGAAAGAAAAACAATTGAGTCCCAGAAACCCAGCTAGCTCAAGTTCTTTTAATCTTAATGTTGAGAGATGTGTTCACAGGTTTTGGTGTATATCATAGCTAAAACAAAGCTTTAAATATGACTTTAGGTTAGGTTAAGATGTTTTTGTTAATAGCTTTGAGGTAAAAAACCTTGAGAAATAATCTAAAGTTTAGAAAAGCACATAGTTGAGTGAGGGACTTGTTGAGGTCAAGGAACAAGAACAAAGCACCCCAATTATTATTAGCTGATGTGCCTTTGTTGCTAGGATGGTTTGATTTTCAAAAGTGATGACTAATTCCTTTTTCCCATTTTTGCCCTCAGCTTCCTGATATAAAAAATTGTTGATGAATGGGTATGCACCCTGAGGATTTAGAGCTGACTGATTGCTTTACATATATAAAAGTTTAGATTTGCAATTGTTTTAAGATTTCTTATAAGATTGTCTTTAAGATAAATAATAAAATGATTGATCCTTTCTTTGTAAATGCAAAATACAGCCTGCCAGTAAAAGAATTGGCTGAGAAAAAATACCTTGTTTGCAGCCGGGCAGTGGTGGAGCACACCTTTAATCCTAGCACTCTGGAGGCAGAGGCAGGCGGATCTCTGTGAGTTCGAGGCCAGCCTGGTCTACAGAGCGAGATCCAGGACAGGCACCAAAGCTACACAGAGAAATCCTGTCTCGAAAAACCAAACCAAACCAAACCAAACCAAACCAAATCAAACCACACATCTTGCTTGCTTACATTCTGTTAATCTATAACAAGTTGCTTGGATATGAATGTATGTGGGTTCTTGGTATAATTTGTTTTTCACCTGTAATATGTAAAATGATTACTCATGCAAGGGATATGGAAAACATGTTGTATTCATTCACTTGAAAAATAAAATGTAACCGCATTGTAATTTTTATACTGCTTGAAAGATTTTGCTGGGATACATAAACTGTAAGGGAAAAAAATAGTTAGTTAGAAGGAAGACATCAGGAGAGATAGAAGGGATACTTCTGGATAGAGGTAAGAAAAGAAATAAAGAACAGAGGAAGATGATAGAGACACTAAAGGGGTGTGTGTGTGTGTGTGTGTGTGTGTGTGTGTGTGTGTGTTCCTTTTTTTGCAGGCCCCAGAGAGTTACGTTTTACTCTCAGATAGAAAAGTCAAATTGAGTGATTAATCGGCCGACTCCATTGGATCCCCCTCAATCCCTGAGCTGCTAGAGGCTGGTCCTTACAGCAGCAAAACCCAGGCAACTAACATGTGGAATTAGGGTGCTCCAAGGGAAATCAACCAAAAAGATGACTTTTTCAATTCAGATTCTAAGGGGGAAGAACCAAAGACTATAAAAATACCTGGAAATAGTCTTCCCACTCAGCTGTTTTATACTATTCTTACTCCTCAACAGAGAAGCCAGTAATGGGTGGTGGAAAAGTCTAATATTGTTTTTGAGTATCGCCTCATTTCCCTCTTAGCCACCCTACCTATACCATGTACTGGATATTGGGAAACATGCAAACTCTATCATCTTCATTTTGGCTTCTAATTTCAACGAGTGAATCATTTTCCCTTTCAAGGCTGCCTTTCTATCCGTTCTATGTTCTTAAGAACCTGGTACTATCTATTATCAGTTTCTCCCTTCCTTATCTTCTCCAAAATCCACTGAAAACATTCCTTAGTCACTCTACATCCTCTAGCTGGTGTCCTACCTCTTTTCTTGTCTGCAATATGAACGCTTCTGGAAAGAATGACATACAATGATCATCTGTCAACTAGTTTCTATCTCAGTACTCCATGGAAAGAGTTTTACCAAGGTCATCTTTGAATCAGTCTTCAGTGGACTCAGTATCTTTGCCCTCTGTTCTTCCTAGAGGTCTTTTCCTTCAATTTCTGTAGGGTCAGTGTTTCTTGGTGTTCTTTGAAAATCTGAAACAGGACTGGGGATGTGGCTCAGCAGGTAGGAGGACTGGCTTGAGGAAGCATGAAGACCTGAGTTCAAATCCTATAGTCCCACAGAAAAAGCTGAGAATGGCCATGGACACATGTAGCCCTAGTACTGGAGAGGGATGAGGAACAGAAAGATTGCTGGAGTTTGCTGGCCAGTAATCTAGTTCAGGTTCAGCGAGAGACCCTGTCTAAAGGGTGGAAGATAGAGGGTCATGGAGCAGGCAATGAAATAAATGTCTGTGGCCCACTTGTGAATGTGCATAGGTGTGAACAACCACATGTGTGCATGCACAATACACAAAAGCAAAAGAGAAAAAGGAAAAAGAAACCACTAAAACCAACCAACTAACCAACTAAATATAGCTGGTTTCATTTCTGAAACTGTGAGTCAAATTTTTGGTTTAACAAACAAACAAACCAAAACAAAGCATGAGCAGGACAGAGGATAACCTGGGTGTCATATTCAGAAATGCCATCTACCTCCTTTGAATAAAGATCTTTATTTATCTTCTTCCCCAACGCTGAGGTTACAAGTGTCCCCAATGCTCCTGGTTTTTGTGAAGACAGGGTCTCCCTATGTAGTCTTGGCTGGCCAGAAACTTACTATGTAGACCAGGCTGGCCTCAACCTCATAGTGATCCTTCTATCTCTTTCTCTCAGTGGAAGGATTACAGGCATATACTTCCATATCCAGCCACAAATGTAAGCAAAACCCTGCTGGCTTTTCCAGCAGGAAAGCATAAGCATTATGGGTTAGAGAGATGGCTTAGCAGTCAAGAGCACCTACTGTTCCTAGCACCATTGTTGGGCAGCTGACAACCCCCTGTTAACTCTAGCTCCAGAAGATCTACACTATGGCCTCTGCAGGTACAGGTACCTACTATCACATGTCCATATTCACACACAGAGATACACATACAAACATAATAGGATTTACTTATCTCATATTGATAGAAAGAGTGTTCTTAGATCTCTGTTCCTAGAGAGTTCCAGTTGTTCCTTTTCAATGTTATTATTAACATTATAGTCTTTTAATGTTAAAATTACATTTCTTTATTTTTGCATTTGTGTGTGCCATAGTGCAAACAGTGTAGAGGTCAGAGAACAGCTTGCAGGAATTCATTCTCTTCTTCCATTACACAGGTCCTGGAGATTGAACTCAGGTCGCCAGACTTGACAGCAAGTGCCTTTATCCAATGAGATGTCTCACTGACACAAATGGTGGTGATTTTTGAATTGCCTAAAAAGTCTACTATAAACTCTACCTGCAGAGGTGGGTCTGATAAATATAGGCTTCACTGAGGTGATGGGAATGGGCCATACAGTTGGAAATCATCCCCATTATCACTACTGGGTCTTCTTTTCCCATGGGTGAGTCAAATCAAGGCAAGTACAACGAAGAGGAAGCCCATGGGCCAATCACTTTCATCTAATCTTATTACTTCCGAAAAGAAGCCTTACCTTCAACGGTGTCCCCCTACAGAATCTAAGCAGATGCTTTCTTCAGAAGACAACCTTTAGTCTTCTGTAGGAAAAAAGCAGCTGCAGCTGCTATGCTGCTAAGAGAGCTGGCAAGTGGTAGGCTTAATTGCTTCTTACACTTTAAACAAGTTAGAGCCCTGTTTGCATGTGCGAATTTATCTGTTTTCTGGTGTTATTATAAGGGAGGGGGGGTTGGATTTATGCAGTGTAACTCACATTGCTGTTTAACTTCACTCACTGAAGTCTGTGAACTAGTATTCTCCGGTTAGCTAAAAGCAGACCTTTTCTTTCTTTTTAAAAAAGATTTATTTGTTATTGATTTAAGTGCATGTATATGTATTTGTGTATGTGTGTATGGAGGCCAGAAGGTGTCAGATTCATTGGAGCTGAAGTTACAGGTGGTTGCCTTTGATAGACTTGACATGGTTTCTGGGAACCTCTGCAAGAGCAACATGTGCTCTTAACTGCTGAGCCATCTCTCCAGCCCCAGCATTAAGCACTTTGTTTTTTCTTCCTTTTCTTTTCTTTATTTTTTTGAGACAGAATCATTCTGTGTAATATTGGCTGTCCTGGAGCTCACTACATAGATTAGGCTGGCCCCAAACTCACAGAGAGCTCCTCCTACCTCTGACTTCTAGTGCTCAGATTAAAGGCGCTTATTTCAAGTTTTTTTAACCAATCACACTGCTTTTGAACTTACCTCATTAACTCAAAGATCATATAAGCAAAGCAGCACATGTACATCCAAACTATTCAGATCTGCCTCTTAAAAATCTTACCTGTTCTAGCCTAGAATATCCTACCAATACCTAACGAAGAGTCGGAGATTTTTTTTCAATGAGAGTGAAAAGCACTTTTAACCCTTGAAATCTTCAAGGTAGCTGGAGACACCATCTTGAAGCCAGTGGGCATGAGAGAATGTTTGGGCACATACCTTGGCCTGACACAGCAGACCCTGCAGCTCTGCCACATTAAGCTCCAAAGGCTGAATCTGTTTGGTTCTCATTTCAATGTCCCGTAAAAGAGACAGATAGGACACCAGCTTCTCATCGTGCTCCAAACAAAGTCTCCGGGTAAACACATTCTGTGGAACCAAATGTAAAACGAAGTTCTGTTGCTTTCCTTAAAGTTGGCTTTTAAAGTAGGTAGTTGTTTTGTTAGTCAAACAGAAGGAAGCTATTTCTACTACAAATAAGACAGAATAAAATATGCTATTCTGTCTGAGCCATTTCTAAGCAGTAGGCAAAGTGATTTTATTAACCTTCTCAGAGAGCAGAAGCTCATAATTACCAATAAATACATCATTTAAAAACATTTCTAAAAGACATTCTGATTTCAAGTAACATCATCCCAATACTTCAAATTAGCTTCAATACTAGTTTCTAATTTTAGGATTCTTGGATCTTGGCAGTATATTGATTGCATAGCAAGCCCTAGGTCCAATGCTAGAATCACAAAAATAAAAAACAACAAACAAAAACTCCTGCAAATTTTAGAAAGACATTCATAGGCAATGCCTAAGTTTCCAACAACTATATTATAGATGATAAATGAATTGGTAACTTAAGAGAATTAGCTAATGCCATAAATATGCATGTATTTATATGTATGTGTGTATGTATATGTGCATACAATAATACACAAGTGACTTTTGTATCCAATTAAGAATTATACTATCAAGCTAGGGCTGAGGATATAGCTCCGTAGTAGAGTACTTGCCTAGGAAGCACCACAAAAGAGAAAGGAAGAAAAAAATCATCATGCCATTAAAGCTACTTATATCTTTAAAAAACAAACTACAAGCCAGAAATGATAGTGTGTGTCTGTAATCACAGAATGGGAAGAAAGAAGACTGCCTTAAGTTTGACGCTACCTGGGATACATAATGAGTACCAGGCCAGCTAAGGTCACTTAGCTAAACAAAATCAAAACTAAACAAAAATACCCCCAAACCCCAGGCAAACAGAACCCAACACATTCACTTGCCTGAGTTGCTCTGCAGGGTGCTGGGTTTACATCTTCTCTCCCCTTCCCTCCAGGTACAGCCATGAAGGGAGCCTGTTCCTCACTAAGGATCTCTTTGTCCTTTTCCTGAGGTATCTTCTCATCCATCCTAATTGTAGAATATGGCAGGGACAGTGACATTTCACTGACTTCTGAAACAGTAGGACTCATGACAGCAACATGTTGTTCTATACTCTCCTTCTGAAATATTCCTTTGGGCAATTTCTCTGGAAAAAGGGGTACCGAGACCCTGGGTCCTTTCTGATCCACTGTGTCTTCAGAGGACCCTTCTTCTGGGTCTCTAATTATGGGATTTACTACTTCTAGAAATTTTGTTTCCTGGGTTGTTGATATTTTAGATTTTTGATGTCCATAAAGCTCAGGATCCCCTTTGCTATCCTCATGAAGACCTTTTCTATCTGAGGAGTCTACATGACTAACTTCTTCTGCATCTAGAGTAGAAACTGTGGTTTCTTTCCATTTATGAGCTCTTGTTGAGTCCAAAGGAATTTCCTGGTATAACTTTTCTTTAGGATCTTGGCACGGGAAAGCCTTCTCTCTGTTCTCCTCAGTCTTAGATGCAGCATACACATCTCGGCCATCATCAGCAGTCTTCTGTCTGTTGGTTCTTCGGGCAGCCATCTCTCTTTTGGAAATGTGGAGTATGTCTGACACTTGGGCCTCTCCATCTGATCCTGGGCAGTTAAGTTTTTCAGGTCTTGGGGTCTCAGAAGAGAACGGTTCCCTCTGGGCAGCACTAGCAATTTCTTGAGGTAATTTTTCTCCTGGTTTTGAAATCGAGCAGAGGTTCACAGTTTTCACTTCCCCTTTGCTGAAGAATGGTAAAGCATCTTGATTTCTTAGGGGAGAATCTTTGGATGTCATTTGGGAAGCGAAGCCTTCAATTTTACAAATAACAGAAAAGTCCATTTCTCTACTGGCTTCTTCTCCCTTGTCATTTCCAACCATTCTCATACATTGGCTCTTTATACAGGAGTCGTGCTCATCAGCAATAACAAGCCCCTGGTCCAACTTTTCTTCCGAAAGAACTTCAGCTTTGCCTGTTTGGACATTTCCTTCCATAACCATGTCTCTCTTCACTCTTTCACTAACCTTCACGTTCACTGATTGCTCACTTAACAATCTGCCTGCTGTTTCGTAATGTGAGTCCTGTCCTTCTGAAATCATTTTCCCTTGCCATTCTCTTGCTTCTGCAGCATCCAGGCCTGAGGTAGATTGCTTTACATGAGAAATCACTTTTATTTGTGTCACTACTTTCTCCTGCTCTACATCTCTACATTTTCTCATGCGACTTCTAGCTACCTCTCTGAGTTTCAAATCAGAAGCTTCTGAGCAGGGATGCATCACCGAAACCTGGTGTGAAGGTCCACTTTCAAGACCACCAGGACTTACGATGCCGGCAGATACTTTCCTGTCTGAAGAAGCTTTCTCCTCATCATGAGACTTGCCTTCCATCTCCTTTGATGAACTCCTCCTGCCCCTTTCTGGCTTTGCCCCATTAGAGACTCTCACTTTAACCTCTTCTTGAGCACACTGACTTCCGCCAACCTGTAGCACTCTCTCCTGTTCCTCTTTATCGTAGCTCCCCCTGGCGGTCTTACCACACTCAACTAGTAATTCCTTTCTTGGAAATTCACCCTTCAATTCACATATGTCAGTCCCACCTTGCTTTTCTAAGGTATCTGCCTGGATCATAGTTGCCAGTTCAGGGCTGATAAATCTTTTTTCTACAGCATCCTTTAAAGTCACTCTTTGATCATTATATATATCAATAATTCCTCCACTTAACACCTGATGAAAACCAATAATTCTGGCCATGTTTTCATCCAATAGTTTCTGTTCCAAAGCTGATGCCAACGTCAATCTTTTTCCTGTGGCTGTATCTATGATTCCACCAGTGTTTGCCTGAGCTTCCAAAACCTTCAGTGTAGATGCAGAGTCTACTTTTCCCTGCTGAATCGCTTTAGACAGTGTTAGCACTTTGCTGCTCGCCTCATCTTTAATATCAGAGAATGGGATTACTTCAAGGTATCTCCATCCAGATTCGATGTCAATCCTACATTTCTTTACTAACTCTGAGTAGGGAATGATTCTGCAGTTCTCAGGGTCTACAACTCCATGCGCCATTCCTGAAGGGAGTTCTGTTTTATTAGCTAAGGATCCTCCTTTGTTAGCTTCTGCCAAGGTCAATTTCTGGCCATAAATGAGATCCTGCAACTTCCCACTACAGTCCTGAATCTCTTGGATTTCTCTTTTCAACTCTGGAGAAACAAGATCTAATTTTATGGCTTCTGAGACAGAAAGGGCTTCCTTTGTTTGAGGATGAAAAAATTGATGGTGGTTTAAGTCCTCAACTTTCTTGAGGTGCCTGGCTACATCTTCACCAATTAAGCCATGTTTAAAGGCATTATCAACAGAAAGTCTCAACCCAGATAGATGATGAATGATACCACCATCAAGTACTTGCTTAGCCAACAGAGAAACAGCTTCTCCTCTCTCCAGAAGACCTCTATCAAGGGACTGCAAAACTGTTAACGGTGCTTTACTATCAGGGTCCATAAGTCCTGTTGTTTCCATTTGTAGCCCGATTAATTTCTCCTTAACTGCTTTTTCAGCATCTCTGCCTTTGGTAGCCTTTTCCAGATTTATAAGCCCTGTCTGGTCAGCATTGTCTACCAAACCAAGATTTGAGGCCAAAGTTACTGAAAGCTTTTTGCCTCGTTTCAGGTCCACGATTCCACCAGTTACCACCTGCCCCTCTAAAATCCTGGTGGCCGTCTCCTTGTCAAGAAGTCCAACCGCCACGGCCTGCTTTACAGAGCACAGTGAGTTGGTTCTGGGGTCTAAGACACCACTTATAGCTTTGTCTGACATAAGGACATTATGTAATAATTTCTCATCCATCAGACCTTCATCAATGACTTCTTCAGTTGTCAAAGACTCACAGGTCTGGGAGTCAAAGAAGCCCCGAAACATGTTCAATTTTCCCATAAGTTTCACAGCAGTATGGCTAGACACCAGGCCTTGGGCTATTGCTTCATTTAGTAAGAGTTTCTGACCTGTTTCTTCATGAAATACACCACCATCCAGCAGCTGTGTAGATAACGCACTGAGGGTAGCGTCTTCAAGCAGTTCGCAAGGATGGCTACACAACAAGGAAGGCTCACCACCGTCACCTTCTGTATCGGTCTTTTCTAATCCCACCATATGACCATCAGCAACACTCTGGCCTTGTTGGCCCTGTTTGTGGCTCTCCTTAACCAAAGGCGCTGCATTTAACTCTTTCTCCAAAGAGTTAATATTCATATCATTTTCTGACTTAAATTCTGATTTCAAACTTAGAGAATTCTCTACCTGAAATTGGGACATTTTGCTTTGGGACTTTATGAGTGGTATTTCAGTTTCACTTGGAATATATTCAGTTCTGACAGTCTTTGCTTGTTCTTTCTGATGTGTGAAGGACATCTTTGTGGGAGCTTGCCATTCTGATTTCTCAGTAGAAAGAAGGTCTTTGTCAATCACCAAGGGCATACCTTCAGAACCCTCAGGACATTCCACAAGAAGGGGTCCTCCACTGATAGTTTCCTTGCTAAACCTTTCTGTTTGTTCTTCCTTTCTAGTATCTAACAATGGACTTTGTAGCTCTAAGTTGACTTTATTTGTGACCTTCAAAGTGCCAACATTTGCAGTAACTGCTTTTTCTTCTCCTACAAACAGATCCCTTTCAAGGCTCTCCACAGAAGAGCATTCTATTCCCACAAAAGCCCTTTTGCCCTTTGCTTCAGTACAGTTTTCCTGATTGGAATAGTCTTTGTCCTGAGAAGGACACTGGGATTCACAGAGCTTCCTAGTACACTTTGCCCTGGAAATTTGGGAGATGTTCCCACTATCCAGTTCTTGCCATTCCTCAGAAGTGTCTAGTCTTTGATGCTGAATTTCAAACACACCTGGAAGATCTGTTTGGTATGTGTCTCTGGATGTTAGCATCTCCAACAGCTCCTGATCCAACAGAAGCAGCCTCTGCCCGGTCTGTACATTAATATAGCTGTGAGTCATCAGCTGAAAGAGCAGCTTCTCTCCATGGCTTGCTATTCTCTCTCTTTGGCATGGCAGAGGTGGTACACCAGGAACAATACCTAATTTGCTTTGTTCTGCAGAGTCTGAGAGTTGTATGTGAGGCATCACATCAGGGATACAGATCGATCTTAAGTTATTGACAAGACCTTTGTCTAAGATACCACTCTCTGTTGCTTTCTTCCAGGACCAAATCTCTGCAGTTGTTGGTAGGAAAAGAGCCTCAATTTGCTGTCGTTTACTGAGGATTTTATGTGCTAATTCAGTAGACACAATACCTTGTTCTAGAGCATCTGTAATTGGGAGGACCTCACCAGATTCAGGCCATAGTAGCCCCATGAATGACCAGAGGGATTCCAGAATGACAAGGGCGGTCTTAGCAGCTACTAGATTATTGCTCACTGCTTCATCCATAGTCATCCTGCTCCCTGTGACAGTGTCAATGATGCCTCCTGTCTGAAGCTGTCTTATGAGAATAGCACAGGCCATATCTTGGTCAATCAAATTATGTCTCACAGCCTCTTCCACTGTAAGTCTGTGTCCTGTTCTTGGATCTACTATGCCACCAGCAAAAAGCTGAGCTTCCAGCAGCCGGACAGTGACCTGCCTATCTATCAACCCTTCCTGAACGGCACGGAAAATGCTAACCTTCCGACCTGATTTCAAGCTCACCATTCTCCCCGCCAACTGCTTGACAGGCAGCAATTTCAGCCCTGACTCTTGATGAATAATACATCTCTGCATCAGTTCCAGCAAGCCAACTTTCTCGGCTGTGTTCGGGTCTATCAAATTCTTGGATGATCTCAGGTGAGATTGTAATACTGAATTAAGCCATGATGAAATGAAGCCTTGATGAAAAGCTTCTTCTAGATTAACACAGTTCTCACTGGGGGAGAGACTGAAACCTCCAGTAGCCAGGTGAGCTTCTAAGACTTTCAGTCCAAGTCTTTCACTGATTCTTTTCTTTTCAATGGCTTCCACCACAGAAAGGGGGCCTTGGGTCTCTGTAAGTCTGCTTATTAAGGATAGAGAATCCTGTAGCTCCAGGAGCTGCTGGTATATTGGAAGGTTAATGAGGTTTCTGGCGAGACCCTCTTCCAAAGAGAGTTTTTCACTCTTCTCAGGGGCAATGAGGCCAGACATGATAACCTGGGATTCCAGGAGCACAAGGCCTGTGTCTTGGTCAATGAGGCCCTTTTGCATGGCTTTGAAGATGGGAAATATCTCCACTGTGCCTAGGTCAATCACCCCAGCAACTGCTCTGTAACCCTAAAAGAAAGAATTAAAACAAAAATGGAATCAGAGTCAATGGTAAAGCATACTGTGGGAAGGAATTATTTAAAGAACCATAGCAGATATAATTCTGATCACAAGAAAAACCTATCCTGGATAAGTCCCAACTATATGAAATATCAAATGCAAGCCAGGCCATTCGTGCTGAGAAAGAATTTTCTAAACTGCAGAATATTTAACAGAACCAGAAGTTCACAGATAGTTTGAAGGATGAGAGACAGCATTAAGCATGTCTGAGTATAAGCTTTACAAAGAGGCAAGCAGTAAAAAAAAAAAAAAAAAAAAAAAAAAGATAGCTAGGGGTTCTTTCCATTTCATTTATGCACTTATTTAGTGTGTAGGGTGCATGCATGTGTATGCATGTTGGCATTCAAGAGCCAGAGTACACATGTGTAAGCCAGAGGACAACTAGTGGGGATTGGTTCTGTCCTTCCATTGTGTGGGCCCTCGATATCAAACTCAGGTGATCAGCCTGGCAGTCGGCATTTTAACTTGCTGAGCCACACTGCTGGCCTTGAATGGCTATTTTTAAAGATTTTTAAAAAATTATGTGCATATAGCCGGGTGGCAGTGGCACACGCCTTTAATCCCAGCACTTGGGAGGCAGAGCCAGGCAGATCTCTGTGAGTTTGAGGCCAGCCTGGGCTACAGAGTGAGTTTCAGGAAAGGCACAAAGCTACACAGAGAAAACCTGTCTCAAAAAACACAAAACAACAATAACAACAACAAAATTATGTGTGTATGTGTGCTTTTTCTTTTTTTTTTTTTTTTTTTTTTTGGTTCTTTTCGAGACAGGGTTTCTCTGTGTAGCTTTGCGCCTTTCCTGGAACTCACTTGGTAGCCCAGGCTGGCCTCGAACTCACAGAGATCCACCTGGCTCTGCCTCCCGAGTGCTGGGATTAAAGGCGTGCGCCACCACCGCCCGGCGCTTTTTCTTTTTATTTGTTTTTTGATACAGAGTCTCATTATGAAGCTCTGACTGTTCTGATATTCACTATGTAGACCAAGCTGGCCTCAAACTCACAGACAGCGGCCTCCTGCCTCTGCCTCCAGAGTGCTAGGATTAAAGGCAGGCGCCACCATGCCCGTCATAGTCATTGTCTTTGTTTTCTTTAATGTCTTTTTTCTGTCTCTTCTTTGGATAGTATTATTTTTTGCTTTTACCGGATAACTTATCTGTACAGATCTTGATTTGTCAGTCACTAACAAGTGCACTTCATTTCTGTTCTCAGTGAGAGGTAAACTATATAAAACTGTAGTGTGCCCTTCAGTGTACAGGGACAGTATCTGCAATGCAGTGAACATGGAATGAATAAAACCACGGGAAAGAATCCTTTACCCCACTAGGCTGAATCCTCCACGTGAAGACGACACGAGGGGTTCCAGCTCGTGACAGCACATAAGCATGTAGAACAAACAGCAAAGAGGGACTTGGTTCCTTTCTCCACTTCATGCATATGTTCAATCGATGGCATATTATTGGCATAGTTCCCCATGCTATGCAAAATATTATTTGCTATTCCCCCCATCTCATTTTCTGTAGCACAGGGTTCAATTTATATAAGTAAAACACACATACTATACATCTATTTTATAGAGATTGAAAAAAAAAAGCTCACTGGTGTATGATTCTTGCATTACTTAAAAAAAAATTCCTTTTTAAAAATCCATTTAAAGCCTGCTGAGAAAGAGATATTATGATAAAAGAGAAGACTGTTGAAATTTACCAATTTCTTCTATAAGATTCATAATCTCAAAAATGCTGACACTGAAGAAAAGCTTGGAATCAAGCCAAAGAGAAAAGCCTTCATAATTCCTCCCACCACCCTCATAACTGGAGGACAGGCAGACAGCACTGAGTTGGGAAGTAATCCAGAGAAATCCAGTCTACCAAACATGGACAGTCTGACCCAGATGAGCAGTAGAAGACAGGGGGAGAAACGGAAAGAAAACGTAACAGGCTTCTACTTACCCAAACTGCAGGGCCCGCCTCAGCAGGTAAGAGAGAGAGCCTTACGGAGCAGCTCAGCCGTGTCACATACACAGTGTAAGCTTGGGGTTAGCGTCCAGCATGCGACTGTTTGTTTTTTTTGCAAAAAAGAACCCCAAACAGGTCGTCCTCTTTTCCCTTTGTGCATTTGTGCTTAAACTCCAAAGGGTTAGTGAAACTTGTAAGCAAGGATGTCAGTTAATCAGAACAATACTTTACATGAAACACACACAATACAGGGACACATCATGCTCAATGTAGTGGTGCTCAGCAGCTTGTCTTTTTTTCTTTCTTTCCCCCCACCCTTTTTAACCTTTCAAAATGAGAACTGGATGTTCTCAGCAAGCAATTGTTAAAACTTTTCACATACTCCCTTATATGGTGAAGCAATAAGCCATTAGAAGTGGGCTTTGTTATACAGAAAATTCTACACCAGCACATTCTTTTCGGAAATAGACCGTCAAAGCAGGGCTGGTTCTATCCTGTAGAATTTATGAATTTATAAATTTATATCCATGGGCAGAATCAAGATATATTTTGTTTGAATAATCATTTTGTGCATCTTGTAGACCAAATGTGATTTATCACGTATTAGCCTTCCCCACATAAACTGGCAATTGCTTCACAACATAGGAAATAAGCAGGCAAACACACATGTATATCCCAGAGACACATGAATATAATTTGGTTAAATGTACACACACACATAAGTATCCAGGAAGAATTTAAGACAACCAACAGCAACTATAATTTAGACTTTCATGTGGTACAATGTTGACTATGAGGTGAGAGCTGATAACAGTGCTACATGACGACGGGATGACCATGGGTGAGGGGAACCAGCGTCTCAGTCAGTGAAGCTAATCTACCAGGTTGTTTTGAAACAACATTTCTCCCTGGTCACTCTACAGAGGGAAGTGATTTATAAGCATTTTCTTGCCAATATGCACAACTCTTGGCTATCAACTCGTGGGTGACAATGTCACAAAGGAGTAATCTTATTGACCTGGCATCAGCTACAATACAGAATGTAAATTCTCCGTCACTGTTTTCTGATGCGCACTGATAAAGTGCAGGTGGAGGAGGCAGCAGTGAACCAGATCCAGAGGCTTTGTTGTAAGTGCCCTCTAGTGTTTTGACTGACCAACACATCATGGAACCCCAGTAAAGAAACACATGACAAATGGCTGCTAAGGTGAGGTTAACTATTAAGTCACATTGGTCATGGAAAACTAGTGAACATGACTCTCAATCAACAAAGCCAATTTCGTACCATTTAAATGGCACCCATAATATATGGATCCCAAAACTGAAAATACCTTTTGTTCTGTCTGCTGAGCCAACTCGCTTTGGAGCTGCTGGAGCTGGCTTGCAGAACCATCACAAAGGTCGTGGTAAGCCTTGTTCAGGGCACTCAACTGCTCAGAGATCTGTTCCTTCTCTTTTTCTGAGAGCCTGGAAGATGAAGCATTACGGGGAAAAAATTATCTAAACTATATTCAAAAACTTACATTGTTGCCATGAATGGATTATCTGGATATAGCCAGTCTCCCATACTCCACTTTGGCATCTCACTCATATCCTTCTCTGATTCTTGGTGATGTGCTAAACAACTCTTTGCTTGTAGTTCTGCAAACCTCAATCAAAATGACCTCCTTGACACTTTAGACTTACCCATGCACAGCAAATGTGGATGCTGAAATAATATAAAATCATTCTATATTTAAACTCTTAGACCTCAAAATGTATGATATAGTCATATTTTATATTTTACTCCTTCTACAGTTATTCTCATTCTAAACAAATTATAACTCTCACTTACCTATTATCTACCTAGTTATCTTTTTCTTATTTTTAAAGTCTCTGTATGTGGACGTATCTGCTGAGCACATTCCTCATCACACCTCCCCTTCCCAATCTTAGCCATTTTTGTTGTTTGCTTTGGGTTTTGTTTTTAAGAGACAAAGTCTCTAAGTAGCTCAGGCTGGGTGGGCTTGAGCTGGTGACCCTTCTGGTTTAGTTCCTCATGATGGGATTACCACCATTCGATAGCTCACTTAAGTACAAGTTTTACTATTGAACCACATTAGCTTTAGAACTTTTTCTAGGAAACAAGATATTACACATGTAACTAAAGCCAGTGTATGTTTTTCACCAAGTCCATTCATTTCCTGTCTTCCTAGACGTTCACAACTTGAATCTGGTAAATACTAGAAGTTGCCTCTCCCCATATTAATTATGAGAATGAACTATGTTGGTCTATGTTAGAATTACCTACAAACTCAATGAGATTCCCCAAGCCTTCCTTGGCTCTTCAAATTGTTCTTAATCTATCATCTTCTCTATTCATCTTCAGTTTATTTTTGGCATCCAAACCCAGCACTGAATTTTCTTAATCAGATTCTTAACATTATCCTCGTCTGTCCACTCATTAGTTCAACAAAAACCAGACCTCTAAGATCCACATACTGCAAAATATATCCAGTGAGGGAAGAGGATCCCATAGTCATGGAGAGCTCCTACTGGTCTGTAATTTTAACTGGACCTTACTATTTCCCTCAGAAAATCCAGGTGGGAGGCCCCAGTTAATCCCTTGTTGTTTTGCCTGAGCACCACCCTAATATTCAATAAATCCCTCTGCATATTTAAAAAAGAAAATACACACAGACCACTAGCTATTACTTCTCTTACTTTTGGACTTCACTCTTGACAAAATTACCTCTGTGCACACCTTTCCTGAGCCTATATCCTCAGATCACAGGGAAAAAGCTATCTTAACTCCTGATTAAGGTTTTACTTTATAGCTACTAATTAATTCCAACCTCTCTCACTCCCCTCCTTTCTACTTTTTACTGCTGACTATAAACACAGACAAATGTCTTCCATGTTCTAAGAAGTCAAAGTTTTGTGAGAGTATGTATACTGCATCCCTCATTACTTGTATTAATGCTTTCCTTTCCTATGACCATGCTTTATGAAAGGAGTTGAAGTTCAGTATTACAGCCCCTCACCTCTCATTTATTTACTGCTCATCATGTTGACTCTGAACTCACCCATCAACTTTTCATCAGTGACACCAAAAAGTTCCAACTGCCAAATGGATTAGATAGTCATCAACTTTTCTTGACTTTTGAACCCTCCCTCCTCTTTGGAACTTTCTTGGGTTCTGAGGTATTACTCACCAACATTTTCCTATTCCTTCACTGAAGTTTCCCTTACAAGCTGAAAAGACCTGAAAGTCTTTTGGGTTAATTTACCTTTATGACTTCTACTACATTAATGACTTAAATCTTTGTCCCTCTAAACTTCTGTCATTAATTACAAATTTGCTTTGTAACTGCCCACTGGGAATCTTCAGTGAGTCTACACAAGGCATGAATAAGGTAGTTCACAAATCTTACTATGTAATAGGCATTTCCACTCTGACGTCCTACAGGCTTCCACAGTCCACAATGTGTAAGTTAAGTTATTCTGCAGCTCACTCCACTTGTCTGTTTATCTTCGTGAGTAACATCATCATACAGTCAACAGCCCACGCTAGAAGCCTAGCAGGATTTTTGTTTGTTCTGCTTTGAGACAAGGTCTCACTATATAGCTTGTCTGGCCCAGAACTCACTATGTAGAGCAAGCTGGCCTTGAATTCAGAGATCCATTTGCCTCTGCTGGGATTAAAGGCATGCACCACCAGGCCCAACAATTCTAGCAGTTATTTAATGAATTTTCCATGTGACCAAATCCATAGACTCACCATCCTTAATATCTTTTTTTAAATCGTATACATTTATTTAGTGTATGTGTATGTGCATAGGCACATGTGCATACATACGGAAGTCAGAAGTTAATCTGGGGAGTAAATTCTATACTTCTACCCTGAGGGTCCTGGGTACTGAATTCGGGCTGTCAGGCCTGGTAGCAAGCAACTTTATGTGCTGACCCATCTTGCTGGCTCCTTAATACCTCTTGTATCTGTGTCACCTCTGTAATCTACTCCATTTCTTGCATTCATTATCAGGACAGCTTCTTAACTTGCCTCTTGTCCTCCATACCTCCTTCCCATGTCAATCATGCTTAAAATTAATCCCCATATCTGACACAGTTAAAAAACAAACAAACAAAAACCAAAACAAAAAAAAAATTCCTAGGTATAAACTACAAGGCTTTTGACAATTGGCTCTTGTTGCCAGGAATTCTCCAGTCTAACTTCTCATCACAAACCTAGGATTCAGCCAGTTGAAAAGGTCATACTCACTTATGACCATGCTTGGCCAAGAAGATCTGTGAAGTTTTAATGGCTTCAGAAACTTGTTCTTTCCTGGTTGTCAGCTCTTCTGCCAGAACCTAGTAGCAGAAATAAAAAGAAACATTTCAAATTCAAGACTTAAACGAGTCAAATATGATTTCAAATAAATTTTCAAAAACCGAGATAGAAAATACAACCTAGGTCAAACATTACAAATGAGCCACAGACGTTTAAAACAGTTAAGTGAACAAACAGGGTAGCTGAAGTTGCTGGAGGTCTTGGAAGTTAGCCTTTTCTAAAGTAATAATTGTGGCGCGGCCACGGAATCGTTCTTCTAATGAATGACTCCTCCACCTGGACTGAGAGATGGGCTTTCCACTAACCTGCTGCTCCAAAATGGCCTTTTCAATGTCTGTGGACGCACTGGTGTGGGATGAGGTAGCTGTTCCTTGTGTATTTCTTGCCAGGGTAGACACCCAACCCAAGAGTTCTTTAACCTTCTCCACATGTTCCTGCTTTTCCTCTTCTACCACTTTCTACAGCAGGAAATAGAAAGTGGGTACTGTGGTTAGCCTTATTAGGCTGCATGACTTCATGTTTCCAAAGCCAGACAGGAAATACTGTTCTTTACCTACAGAATCTTGCTTCTTTTCATAATTTTTATAACCATAAGTGAACAGAGAGACTGCATGGAGTAAGCACTGATATAACGGGCCAAAGATAATGCCTCACTAATTAAATCCCAGAGCATGTGTGCAAGTGCTCTAGTATTTGAACATTTAGATTGCAAAGACTTTTATAATGATTACATGCTTATTACATAGGACCAAAACTGGAATGCATATTATATAGACTAGACTTTATTTCTCCAGAAGTGTATGCACATACTGTGGTGGTTTGACTAAAAATGGTCCCCATAGACCAGTAGGGAGTGGCCTTGTTGGAGTGGGTGTGGTCTTCTGGAGGAAGTATGTCACTAGGGGTGGGCTTTGAGGTTTTCAGAACCTCAAAGTCAAGCCTAGTGGCTCAATTCGCTTCCTGCTGCCTGCTGATCCAAATGTAGAACTCTCAGTTCTTTCTCCAGCCCCATGTCTGCCTGCATGCCGCCATGTTTCCCACCATAATGATAATGGACTAAAACTCTGAACTGCAAGCCAGCCCCCAAATAAATGTTTTCCTTTATAAGAATTGCTATGGTCATGGTGTCTCTTCACAGCAATAAAACCCTAACTGAGACACATACACACTTCTAAAATTGTTTCTATGCCATGTTTCCACCTTTGTTGTTTTTATTGAAATGATTATATTTAGTTCAATATATTAATATATTATAAATCACTTCTATGTCAATTCACTTAAATTTATTATAATACTTTTAATAGTGTCACAGCATCCCACTGTACAAACTATGGAGACTTCCAATATTTTCCTCCAATTATATTTTACTGAAGATTTCTGCTTATACTCTGGTGGTTTGAATGAGAATGGCATTCACAGATTCATGTTTTGATTACTCGGTCCCCAGTTGATAGGATGGGGAAGGATTAGGAGGTGTGACCTTGTTACAGGAGGTGAGTCACTGGGGGCAGGCTTTGAGGTTTCAAGACTCTTGTCATTTCTACAATGTGTGCCCTGCTTCTTCCTGTTTGTGGATCCCAATGAACTCTCACCACTGCTCCAGTACCATGCCTGCCTACCTGCTGCCATGCTCCCTGCCACGATGGTCATGGACTCTAACCCTCAGACTCTAACCCTGTAAGCCCCAAATAAGTCTTCTATAAGTTGCCTTGGTATCATATCACAGCAATAGGAAAGTAACTCAGACACACCCCTTTTTTACGATGAAGATACTCAAAGGTAGAAGTGACGGATGTATCTGTATATTTGTATATGGAAACTTTCACCCACTAAAATTTATTTGACACTCCAAAAGCCACTCATAAATAATGCATTGAACAATAAACTGTAGTTGCTCAATGTCCATGTCATTAGCTGAAGTTTTTGTTGTTATACTGTATGTTTGAATGAGAAATATTTCCCATCGGCATTTGATAACTTGGTCTCTAGTAGGTGGTGCTGTTAGGGGAAGGCTTAGAATCTTTGGGAAGGGGAATCTTGATGGAGGAAGTGTGTCACTGGGGATGGACACTGAGGGTTTAGAGCCTGTCACCACTTTGCATTCTCTGTTTCCTGTGTGAAGATGAAAATGTTACCGCACAGCTTCCTGCTCCTGCCACCACGATGGGCTCTATTCTTCTGAAACTGTAAACCAAAACAAACCTCCTTCCCTATCTTGATTTTGGTCATGGTATATTTATCACAGTCACAGAAAAGTAACTAATACTATATACACCAGTGTACTTTTCAATCTATTCAATACCATGTTTTTCATCTCTTTTGTGTTTTTTTTTCCCTTGGTATAATCATCATCTAAGTAGCTCTAGGCTAATGGTGAAGTGTTGTTTAATATTTCTAAGCCTAAGAGGGTTATGATAAGGCTTAGGGATAAATCTTATATCTTTGATAAACATTTTGCAGAAAAAAGTTATAGTGCTTCCAAGAATCAATAATATACATTAAATAAAGTGTCTTTAAACAAAAATACACATTAAACAAGAATGTGTATGTAATCCGAGGCTTGCAGAAAGCAACTATTTTCCCTAGGAGCACTGGTTTAGTATTAATCAACAAACCAAACTTTCTAGAACATGATCACTGTAAATAAGGACAATGACTACATGAACTTTACCTTTTAAAAGATGAGACACAGGAATTCTTGTATGTAGTGCTAGGATCAACTTGAGGACTTGGCACATACTAGTTACAAGCTCTACTAATGAGCTACACCCCCTGCTTGAGGTAGTTTTTTGTTATTGGTTTATCAAGACAGGGTTTCTCTGTGTAGCCCTGGCTGTCCCGGAACTCACTCTATAGACCAGGCTGGCTTAAACTCAGAAATCCATCTGCCTCTGACTCCTCTGCTGGGATTAAAGGCATGCGACACCATGTCTGGTGAGGCATAGTATTTTTTATCATGATTTCAAGAAGAATTAGGACCCAACTATCCTCACCTCTTCCTCCTCCAACCGCCGGAGAGCATCGCTGATATATTTTACATGCTGAGTCGTTAATGTCACCAAAGCTGTGTATCGAGTCCTCAAGTCCATGAACTATAGTTTAAAAGAACAACTGAGGTAAGTTATCTGCCAGAAAAGTAAAATTCAACAGTTGGAAATAAGGAGGACAAGAAAAAGGTGACACAACCGAGATCTTTTCTTAAGGGAAGACAGCAGCACCCCTCCTCCAGCTCACCTCCTGTGTGATAGCATCTGAAGAGGAGAGCATTCGGCGGCGCTTGCCAGGGGATTTCTGCTGTGACTCCACGAAGGCCTTGTATGTCATCAACTGCAACTCATAGTCCTAAGAGAAGGAGAAACTTGACTACTCTTGCTTAGGACTTCATAGCTAACACACCATACAACAAAACCCTAGTAGTTTGTTGCTGGACTATATTTGATGTTTGTTCAGACTATAGGTTGGCAAATACTGGGCCATTCTGCCTGTCAGAAATACTAATTCTGTCTCCATAAATGAATGTAGCTATTGACAGTATGGAAATGAAGGAAAATCGCTGTTGAAATATAATTTGCTTACACTGTAAGTTTAAGTTCTTTTTTTAAAAAAGATTCATTTATTATGTGTACAATGTTCTGCCTACATGCCAGAAGAGGGAGCTAGTTCTCATTACAGATGGTTGGGAGCCACCACGTGGGTGCTGGGAATTGAACTCGGGACCTCTGTAAGAACAGCCAGTGCTCTTAACCACTGAGCCATCTCTCCAGCCCAAGTTTAAGTTCTTATCACTTAATTTATTTATTGGACAGGGTCTCATGTAGCCTAGGGTGGTCTCAAACTATCTGTGTAGCAAAAAAATTGATCTTGAACTTCTGATCCTCCTGCCTACAGTTCCCAAACGCTGGTATTATAGGTGTGCACTGCCATGTTCAGTCTTATGTGATACTAGAAAATTGAGGCCAGAGCCCCAAGCTAGGCAAGCTATCTGAGAACCGAACTATATCCATTGTCCAGTTCTTATTAAAAAAAAAAAAAAAAAAAAAAAAAAAAAGCATCATTACTCTTTTAAATTTCTTCATTCTTTTCTCATTGACCATACAAAAATAAGTGTGTGGTGGGAATGGTGGTACATGACTGTAATCCCAGCACGTGGGAGGCAAAGGGAGGTGTAGCTCTGTGAGTTCAAGGCCAGCCTGGTCTATAGAGTTCCAAGACAGCCAGGGCTGTTACATAGAGAAACCTGTCTTGAAAAAAACCAAGAGTGTGTGGCCTAGATTCAGCCTGTGGGTCATACTACCTTGCTGAATCCTGAACTCATCCTTGGGGAAATTGAAGTTCAAATAGGGGAAGTGGATTTCCTTAATTAATCCGTACAGATTAGAAACTGTTTCCAAATCCTTTGATCATTTTACTACATATCCTGTACTTCCTCAGCATCCTGCACTATTTTGTCCCCCCACCTTTCTAAGCTTTCTCAATTAAAGTGTCTCATTTATCCTCATAACTTCCACTCTCATCTGCTCCTGCTACCTTTTCCAAAAAGCAAGTATGATCACCTTGTTCCTCTGACCAAAATCTTTCAAGGATACAGAACCCCGTTTCTCAAACATCCACATGTGTAGAAACCATCTAGGGAAACCTACCAAATGTGGGATCAGATTCAATGGGTGTGAGGGCACTTCAAGCAGTTTCTCAAGTGATGCTGACACTACTGGCTGGGAGACAACCCTGGGGGCTGGAGGGGCTTGAGAAGAGCTCTGTATAATCTGTCTAGAAGGACCTACAATGATGGCGAAGTTTTCCTAAACTGGAGATCATTTATTCCTTCTGGAATGTGGTACAGTTACCTTCACAATAGTGGAATATTGCTGGGACAATTTCTGACATTGGTCCAGTTTTGTCTGGTTTCTCTCGATTTCTGCAAACAGGTCCTAGGAACCAAAATATCACACCATTACCATTAAGATTACCATCACTAAGCAGTGAGCACTTACTATATTCTAAGACTGTGACTCTCAAGTCTTAGAACCACCACAGTAAGAAAGACTAGTTAAGACATAGACTAAAGGGCTAGGCCTACAGATCTTGTGAACCTGGATCAGATAATATGCTGCTAGTCTGGGAGCCACACTCTGAGAACTACATTCCTTTACATGTACAATTTCAGGTAATCCTTGCAATAACTGCATCAGGCAGGCTAAAGGAATAGTAAACTACATCTATTTTAAGGATAAGGTGTGAGAGCCAGTTATATTTTAAGTTTTAATTACTATACCTTAGAGATCCATGAAATAAAAATGCATCTGATCTGCAAGCCCCTAGCCAAGTATAGATAGTTCCTGAAATGCTAGAGGCTATTGTTTATGGGAGATAAGAAGCCGCATGTTTATCACTCCCCTAAACAAGTTTGTTTGACCCATCTGCACCGAATGGGCTTGATCACATGTGGACGAGAGGTTCACAGGCTGGAGGTACATCAGGATGTACACTTGTCCCTGATTGGACCTGATGGGAAATGCAATGAATTATGGGTTTTCCTTTTTAAGCTGCTGCAAACTGTGATTTGGGGCCATTTCCCAGCAACCTGGGTATGGACCTGGCCAGAGCCCATCCACCTGGCCAGTATTTAATTAAAGTTTGCTTCAAATTTGATATTAAACTGTGGTAGTGGTCTTGCTCTTGATTGGTGGGATTAACAAAAGAAGTAGAATCCCGAAAGGTTAATTCCTTCATTGTTTTATAACTAGAAGGTACATAAGCCATAACTGTAACTGAGACAATTAAACTCCAGGCCTCAAATGCTTAATAACATGGTATGAAACAAAACAAAACACCACCACCAAAAAAAAAAAAAAATATTCTAAATAAAGTAATTTTCTTTTAAACCCCTACAATCCAGTTCTAGCACAATAAAATATAATATGAAGAAGCAAAAGGGAGATGTCTAATAATTTTAATCTATGATCAAAGAAACTCAGGATTAAAGGACCTAATGGGTCTCTCTCTGGCCTAAATGTTAACAGTATCTTTTTTCATTTGTTTGTTTGTTTTTTTTTTTTTTTTTTGGAACAGGGTTTCTCTGTATAGCCCTGGCTGTCCTGGAACTCACTCTGTAGCCCAGGCTGGCCTTGAACTCACAGAGATCCACCTGCCTCTGCCTCTGCTGGGATTAAAGGTGTGCGCCACCACTGCCTGGCAACACTATCTTTAAAACAAACAAACAAACAAACAAACAAACAAAACCCCGGCATCTTGAGACTATCTGGACTCTTCTAAGGGGCTTAGATGTCCTGCAGGAGGGAGGTTTGGTTGCTGCTTTTCTTCCTCCTTGTCATGTAGCCACACTCACCGTCTGCTGACTGAGCTGCTCTGACAGCACTCTGCTATCCTCTGCCTGGCCTGGCTTCATCATCTCCTGCTGGGCAGTCGTTTCCTCAATCCACTTGATAAGACTTCCATGGCAGGCTCGGTAATCTCTCAGAACTTCCTGGATACTTTCGACCTCAGACTGGCTGCAGGAACAAAGGGGAAGCACTGTCAGACATCCTACTGTTCATATAAATAGAGCATAGGAAATGAGCCAGTTCCCTTTTTTGAATGCACAATTTTACTTCTGGGAATAAGTGCTGCCATAATAAGTGATATCTATGCATGTACCCAGGGCCCTAAAAGTGAAGAGAAACTAGTTGTGTCCTGTGAGTTTTGAAAAAATCCTATGGTGCCAACCAAGCACCTCGATAATTCCTGTCAATTTCTTCATTTTACAGAGTAACTGCCAGAGTACCAGGGCTATGATGTATAAATCACTGTAATTTCTTTTTTTTCTTTTCTTTTTTTCTTTTTTTTGAGACAGGGTTTCTCTGTGTAACAGCCCTGGCTGTCCTGGAACTCACAGAGATCCACCTGCCTCTGCCTCAGGAGCGCTGGAATTAAAGGTGTGCACCATCATGGCCGGCTAAATCACTGTAATTTCTTGTAGCAGAAAGTGAGGAATGACAGAATCGTTACAGTATCTTTAGATATTCTTTATTCTGATTAGGGTAGCAATTTAAGGAGAGACAATAAGACTTATATGAGTTGATTCAACTCCTGTCCATGCACAGTTTCCTACCCTTCTTAGACTCAGGAAGGTCAATTTTCTGTCTTTATTAGTCATACCTTACATCAGAAACAAGACCTCAAATGACAGAAGTAAAGTGGACCTACTAAATCAGCACCATGAGAGAAGCAATGAATTCTATAAAGCCTCACTCTGAAAAAGTATCAAATTTAGATTCGAACCTAATAAAATCCAGGTTCTCTCCTCCTTAAGAAAAGTCTATACTATAAAAACACGTGGCATTAGAGATGTGGCAAGTGGTACAATGCTCGCCTAGCATGTGGAAGAACCTAGATTACTCTCGAGTCCTCGGTGGGGCATTGTCATAATGGCTTAACTAGATAAGGAACAGCATTGCTGACAGCAGTATCACTGCTACCCAAAAGCAAGCTTGGGGATATGAGGGTGATCAGACCCTACTGATTGTTAGAGTTGACTGAACACCCCCTTCCTCCCTTACTGCCTCAGGCATGTCCCTCCCAAAGCTGTGCTCCCCTTCAAAAAGGCTTTCAAAAACAAGCTTTGGGCTAAGGATGTCATCTAGTGGTGGAGCACATGTGTTAGGCCTAAGGTCTACCTTATGATTGATGATTTCAATTTTCTGGGGCTTATCTTGTTCAGAATCTGTGCTGTTTTAAAATTCTGCACCTCTGTACCAATTCCTACTTTTAAACATTAATGCTAAAATATTTGATACCTGTTTTTGTTTAAGCCTTAATCCCGGAACCCTAAGAAGAGAAAAGGCAGAGCACCCCCTCACCGGGTTTCCAGCTGGGCAATGACGCGGTGCCAGCGCTCCTGAAGCTGAGAACCCTTCTCCTGATAACGCTCCAAATCCAAGTTTTGCTCTGGTGTTGGGCGACGAAGCTGTTCTGCCACTTCCTTGGCCTTAGTGATTTCCTCATCCAGGACTGAGAACACTGAATTCTTGTCCTTCACATCGTTAAGCCAGTGCTACAGAAACATAAGAAACAGGTCAAGTCTTTTTCTTGTTAAAAAAAAGACTCAGACTAACACAAGCAAAAGGAAAATGTCTACAGTGTTATCAGTGACCCAGAAACCAGGTCTAGAAAGGTCTCTGCTTTCCTGATGCACACTGGGAAGGCAGGGGCAAGAATACCATAAGGGAAAATGTGTAGATAATTTTTCATGTATGGAACCTGACTTTACTACATATAAGCTATGAAACTAAGTGAAGTCTTGTGGTTGGCTTAGGTCTTGGTTTTCTCATCTGTCAAGAGACAAAAATCTCTCTTCTATTCACTTCTCACAGCAACTTGTGAGAGTCACAATGAAGTCAGAGTAAAGTGCATTACAAAGTTACTTTGATTTAATCATTGGCTATACTCAATTAAGCCATAATTTGACAGAAGAAAAGGGCCTGCCAGGCGGTGGTGGCTCACACCTTTAATCCTAGCACTTGGGAGGCAGAGGCAGGCGGATCTCTGTGAGTTCGAGGCCAGCCTGGTCTACAGAGTGAGTTCCAGGAAAGACGCAAAGCTACACAGAGAAACCCTGTCTCGAAAAACCAATAAAATGTATTAAATAATCCTGTCTAATTCAGGTGCAAACACAGATTAGCATCAAGTCTTCCCTCCTGAATCCTCTGTTAACCCAAAGCAATGGTAATTCAACCTCTTTAAGAAACTAGAGCAGCCAACCTGCAGTGTGGCCCGATGGGACTCCAGAGCTGAGAGGTCCACTGGCACGGCTTCTTCTTGACTCAGCTTCATCTCATAACCTTTGACCAACAGCTCAGCATCCTGTATGCTACGTACTATCACATCAATTGTCTTTAATCTGTGGGGATAAAATTAATTCCGTAGTTAATATTTGAATTTTTTTTCCCTCTGAGACAGGGTTTTTCTGGATTGCCCTGGCTATCCTGGAGTTTACTCAGTAGACCAGGCAGGCTAGCCTTAAACTCAGAGATTCACCTGCCTCTGCCTACAAAGTTCTGGACCACAGCATTTACCACCATGCCCAGCTTAGCATTTGAGTTTTAATATGTGGATTACCTAACCTCACAAAATACAATTGCCCAAACCAGTTTTATCATATGAAATGATAACAGGCTTTTGTAAAAATGAGAGAGTCTGATACATGTTTAGTGTTAGTTTAAGCTAGTCCATGCCACCTTTGGTGGCAAGAAGGCATGAGGCCAAAGGACCTAAAATCTGTCATTCCTCAAAGTTATAGGTAGAGATGGATTAATAGAGAAAGAACTTCAAACACTAATGTGTGGTTTATTTGAATTTTTCTTCTCTTCCCATTTTCCTTACTATATTTAACTGTTATTTTCAAAGGTATCTAATCAAATAGAACTGAGGTAACAAACAACCTAACACTGCAAACTTATTGATCACCCATAACACTGACATTTGTTATTGGAGTCCAAATAAACCTCCTCCATGTTACTTAGGAAGTGAAGCCAAATTCTCAGCATAGATACTTACTCTGCAAGAGTCTTTCTGGATCATTCATGGAACGATCTCAATAGAAAATAATTGCCCTTTGAATCTAAGACTTCAGCTTACTCAGATGGACAGTAGACAGAGCACAGACATGGTACTCACTTACACAGACACAGGTAGACCATAGATATGGTACTCACTTATTCAGATAGACAGTAGACAGACCATAGACGTGGTCCATCTTTTCTACCATTAGGTTCAGCTCTGAGCGCAGAGTGGCAGCACTTGAGCCTGATGGAGACTGCTGAAGAAAGATGTTGCATTTCCCAGAAATAGCATCCAAGTCAGATCTCAGACGCTGCAAATCCTCCTGAGTGTGCTATCAGGAACAAAACGCACAACAACGATGGAGACAGAAATGGACAACAATGTTAGAAAGTAGTCCTTCTTTTCAATAGAAAAATAGTGGAAATGAATCAATTCAACAATATACTTGAAGTTTCAATCCAGCTTCTCCACAGTGAACGGCACCTATGCAGGGTGTTGGGCAGGTGATTCCTGAGTGGGACCTGTCCTAAGCCTATTGTCTCACTTCTTAGAATCCACACGCTTGCTTCCTAATTCATTCTAAGGATTTGCTCTTCCTCCTGCAGCTTACCTCCTGCTCTGCAATCCTTAGTGCGATGTCCTGCCTGGCATCTCTATCAGTCTTAGAGCTGGCTGGAGACTGGGTCTGTCTGAGCAGTCTCTGTTCACACTCCTCCAGGCGCAGCTGGATGTCCTTCAGCTCTGAGAGGTACACCTTGGCTACAGTCTCTTCTCTGTCCTCTGTGAACACACAAGCACAGATCACTAAGCTCCACCTGGGGACAACAGAGCCTACCTAAGACAAAGGGCACCACTGGCTCCAGCAGATCAGAAATCCCATTGATGAAAGCAAGGTCTTACTCTGGAAACCTCCTGCCCGACCCTTAAAAACCTGCATTACACATTGACATTAAGATTCCAAACATTTTACATATACCAAGAAATGTGGCAGGTTGGTTATCATCCACTTACACAGTAGGATTTTGAGAACTCATCTTTGCATCTGAAGTGTCTGTCAGCACCCTTCAGGGCTATCCTTCCACCACCCGCCCCCCTCTGCCTCTTGCACACACCATTCTCCATTGATTTCACCAGGTGCTGGAAGTGGGCTTTGCAAGCTTCCACCTCCTCCTCCAGTCGCAATCGGTCAGCCACTGAGAAGAGGGTAGAGTCATGACTGTCCTGTAGAAAATCTTCATAGTGGGCCTGGAGGTTCTTCATGGCCTGGTGGCACTCTCCTGGGGCTAAGGAACGAAGCTAAAGAGAACAGAATCAATTTCAATGGAATAGAACAATACTACTTTCTTTCTCATTCCTTTTTTAAAAATTTACTTTTATTGTTTATGTGTGTTAGTGTTTTGCTTGCATGTATGTGTGTGAGGGTGTCAGGTCCCCTGGAACTGGAGTTACAGACAGTCGTGAGCTGCCATGTGGTTGCTAGGAGTTGAACCCGAGTTCTCTGGAAGAGCAGCCAGTGCTCTTAACCACTGAGCCATTCTCCAGCCCCTGTCATATATACAAAAGTGTACAAATCAGCTGGACATGGTGGCACACGCCTTTATTCCAAGTAGTGGAAAGAGAAATGCAGGTGGATCTCTGTGATTTCAAGGCCAGCCTGGTCTACATAGTGAGTTCAAGGACAGTCAGGGCTACAGAGTGAGACCCTGCCTCAAAAAAAAAAAAAAAAAAAAAAAAAAAAAAAAAAAAAGTTCAATTGTTCATCCAACCCCACACCAGAATATCCTCCAGCTCCATGGACAATGTTCTTTGTCCTTTGCACACTCACAGTCTTACTATGTAATGGATGTCGGCCTTGAACTCACAATCCACCTGTTTCAGCTCCAGGGGCTGAGATCACAGGTGTGCCAGTAGTTCTACCAGGATAGGAGTCAATAAAAAACACACTAGTGTTCACCATTCCATACTCCACATGCTCGCACACAGAGGTGGTGCTTGTTCTACACAGCGAGAAGACTGCACTCTCCCTTATTTTCATCAGCCATTTCTTTAACCATTCAAACTGCCACTTCTAGTTGCTAAGGCTCTCAGGTCCCTAATCTTGAAATATATCCTGGACTCCACTTTACTTCACTAGTCTGGGGGACAAGTTTCAGTAATGAAAGAACTCCTGACAAAGCTTACCACCCCCCCCCCTCCCCACACCACCAGGTATCAGCTGGCGGTAACAGCTTTCCAATACCTTTTCTAAGTTCCAGGTCTGCACAAGGTCAAGGTCCTTCCGCAAATAGTTCCAGGAGATAAGGCTTTTGGTGTTAACATGCAGCTGGTGCCAAAGGGCCATCACCTTCTGGTAAGACTGCTCTACCCTAGAAACAATAGAAATAACGGAGCTACGTGTTAGAGGTGGGAATGCAGAGTAGAGCTTGTTGCTAAAAAAAAAAAAAAAAGGGAGCAAGTTCGAACAACACAGGCATCTTTGGAATTCAGTGCGATATTCATTTGGATTGTCTATGTATTATGTCAGAACGTACTTCCAGTAGCATAAATGTCACCAGCATGTAAAAAGACTACCAGAAGCCAGAGAGAAGAAATAAGAGGGAAAGCATGAATACAAAGTGTATAGATAATATATCCCCTTTAGAGCTGTTGGAAAACTGTATCATTACTTCTTAAAAGTGCTTTACTGTTCTCTACATAGTCAAAACATGCTGAAATAGTTGAAAAACAAAAACAAAAACAACCCAGCAATGTAAGTTCACTTGGGGAAGAAGGAAACTGCAGCATGTGGGACTGGAGAAGCATACTGTTTTCTTAAGCATCCCATGCCTACTTCAATCCCTAGATGACTTTCAGATAAACACATACATACTCAAACCTCTAACTTATCTCGAATTTCTTCTAGATGAGAAGAAAAGAACAGGCTGAGCAGTGGTGGTACACACCTTTAATCCCAGTACATTAAAAATTCCAGAGGCAGAGAAAGGAGAACTCTGTGAGTTCGAGGCCAGCATAGTCTAGAGAGCTACTTCTAGGACAGCCAAAGCTACACAAAGAAACCATATCTGAAAAAACAAACAGGAACTAGAAAGAAAAACTAGGCATCAGGATCTCAGTTACATAAAAAATAAAAATAACACCCATCAGCTTATTTTCCTTTATCCCAGAAATCCCACAGGAGTTCATTTAAGTGGTAATCTCAAAAGAAGAATAAAAACAACAACAGAATAAAAACACAAAGAAAAACAAAGAAAGAAAACAAGGTAATAAGAGAATGAGCCTGGGAACCCTATGTGACAAACAGGGATTCTTGAGAGCAAAACAAATCAACCACCCACCCTACGAAGACCAGAGAACGAGATAGATAGAAGTGGGGAGTATCCTATTAGATGAAATAACCCAGCCCCATAGCAACCAGTGCATTTTCTCCTATGTGGAAACTGAGCAAGGGGAAGATGTGAGACGGTAGCATGAAACCAGATCACTGGACATGGGAAAGATGAGGGAAGAAGGGTCCCAGACGATGCAAGCATTGAAATGTCATAACAAAGTGTCTCGCTAATTTTTAAAACAGCAATAATTCAGGAAATTTTTGATGAGTTTTGAAAGAAGAGTTCCCATGTTTTGTTCATGTTCACTGAATGGAAAGAGATTTATCCAAACAGATGAAGATCAGAAAGAAGAGTCTAAAGGAGTTATACCAGAGGAGCAAAGATTGCCTACAAAAGGCAGATGTTTTTAACTACTCTGCATCGATATGCTGGTAGCTTTATTAGAGGGAAAAAGATCCTACTCATGATAAAAATGGAAGAATGTAACAGTTTTGTACACTTGTTACAACCATTAACTGTTTGCTACAAAAGGCAAGTTTTTACTGCTTCATACTTTTTAAAAATTTATTTATTTAAAAAAAAAGTTTGTTTTTTTTTGTTGTGGTTTTTGTTTTGTTTTGTTTTGTTTTTTTTGAGACAGGGTTACTCTGTTTAGTTTTGGTGCCTGTCCTGGTTCTTGCCCTGTAGACTAGGCTGGCCTCGAACTCACAGGACTCTGCCTGGCTCTGCCTCCTGAGTGCTGGGATTAAAGGTGTGCGCCACCACCGCCTGACTTACATACTTTTATAAAAAGAAACAAGGATGCAATCTTTGTCACTAAGTTTAGGAGGGCATGTTGTACCAAATTAAGCAGTAAGTCAAAAAAAGATTTGGAACCTAGGAATCAGTGGTTCAATTCCAAGAAGACCTAAAGTGAATCAATCCCCAGGTGAAGAGAAAGTGAATGCTAGAATAACCTAGAGTCAGGCCTACAGACGGGGTCCAGATGGGGACAGGAGGACAGAACAGGCCTAGAAATGGGCTTCCACGAGAAAAAAAAAGGTGAAGGTTATCTGTGGCATTTGGCAATACTGAAGAGCCTTTCTGGAAAAAAAAAAAAAGAAGGGAGAACTTGGGAATAGGTCTTTAATGTGCAGATAGACAAATAAGCAAACCCAAACTGGAAACTGTTACTCTAAGGAAAGAATTACTACCCCACCTGTCTGCTCACCTACTCCCTCATTCCTGTAATTCAACAATCATTTATTGAGAACTTACTAGGTATCAAGAATGGGTCTAGATGCTAAATACACAAAAGTAAAAAGAACAAAATGAAAAAGCAAACCCTAATAGAAAAGGAGAAGTGGTGTGGAGCACGCTCAAGAGAAATAAAGGAAATGAGTGGCTGGGAGGGAGGGAGACAGCGGTGGAGAGGATGATGAAATGGACCAAATGAGGTGAGGGGGTGAACTTTTTCTAATTTTTTGTAAAGAGATAGGATCCCAGTATGGCTCCAGATTGGCTCCAAATTCCTGGGCTCAAGCCATCCTCCTGTCTCATCCCCCTAAGCAGCTGGGATTACATGCACTGACCACTGACTGCATTTGCTAGTTTTTACAAGCTTTGAAGTTGTGGTGGCTATTCTTGTAGTAGTCGTTTCAACTACTACATCTGGAATTAACTAAAACCCAAATGACTGGGTATACATGTAAGGGATTTTTTTCTTAATTAAATTGTATGAATTGGGAAGACCCACTTCTAATCCAGATCTTTTTTTATTTTCAATATTTTTTTTTAAGATTTATTTATTTATTATGTATACAGTGAGTGTTCAGCCTGCAGACCAGAAGAGGGCACCAGATCTCTCATTGTAGATGGCTGTGAGCCACCATGTGGTTGCTGGGAATTGAACTCAGGACCTTTGGAAGAACAGCCAGTGCTCTTAACCTCTGAGCCATCTCTCCAGCCTCTAATCCAGATCTTTGAGGTGGAAAGATAAAACCTTTAATCCAGATCTTTTGAGGTGGGAAGAGCCAACTTTAACTTGGGCTACATCTTCTGTCGGCAGCCTATGTAAGTAACATGGAATTAGGAATCTCTCTCTCTCTCTCTCTCTCTCTCTCTCTCTCTCTCTCTCTCTCTCTCTCTCTCTCTCTGCTTGCTCTTGCTTTCACTAGCACATCCATCCTTTCACTGGCATTAGAGCCGATTCCTTCAGGATTCCAGCATATGCTGAAGACCAGCTGAGACATTTAGCCTCATAGACTGAACTACTGGATTCTTGGATCCTCCATTCCCAGGCAGCTGTTGTTGGATTAGCTGGACCACAGCCTGCAAACCAGTAGAGAACCCTGACTGACTAACAGAGTAGTAAAACTTAACTTTTTAAAATGTGTACATGAATTATTTCAACAAGAATTAAATTGGCTGCCACTACAAAAATCATTACTCTAGACTAAGCTGTAATCTCAAATTCTTTTTAAAAGAATTATTACTGAATTATTTCACCTGTACAAAGGATTTATTAAACATCTACCTAGCTTGCAGTGGGGTACTTGATACCCTTAATGGGAGGTCTGTACTGAGCAGCACACTACCACAGTTACCTGCTGGCCATCTCAATGGCATCCTTATTGGGTGGGGGAATGAGGAAGCAGACTGATGGAACCATTGCCTCATTCCCCGTAGGGCTGATCACCTTCCATTTGGTCCGCTGAGAATTATCTTCCAGCACACATTCATCATTTTTGCAAATAGTGATCTGAAAAAATGAAGTCACAAATTATTGCTAACAGAGAACCCAACAACAGACTATTACCTGATGGCTGATCCCAAGGCTATGAAATTCCTAAGAAAAAGGTCTCCTTAATAAAAACATCTGCAGGGCCATAGGATCACTTAGTTGGTAGAGGTCCCTGCTGCCAGGCTTGATGACCTGAGTTCAATCCCTGAAACCCACATGGTGGAAAGTAAAAACTAACTCTCAAAGATTGCTTTCTGACTAACACACTCACACTGGAGCACATGTGCACCATGGCACTCTTGTGTCCCCTACCATTTACACAGTATATACAAAAGCATAAAATAAATATTTTCCTCAGGCTCAGTGGATAAAGCATTTTTTTGTGGAAGTATGAGAACCAGAGTTCAGATTCCTAGTATCACATGAAAGTCAGGTGGGCAAGGTTGACCACTATAATTCCAGTGATAAGGAGGCAGAGGAGGATATCCCTGGGGCAAGCTGGCTAGTTAGACTAGCCCAATCAGCAAGCTCTAATGACCAAGAAATCCCCACCTCAGTAAATTAACTGGAGACTGATGGAAGAACCACCTCTGTCCTCTACATGCACAAGCACCCTTGTGTATATATATCCTACCACATAAACATATATATATATATATATATATATATATATATGCATGCATACATACCATACATGCATACATATTAAAAAATTTATGTTATTAAGGCAGTATTTCTGTCTACTGTCCCTTGCAAGTATACTCAATAAATCTGCTTTCTTTCTTTAAGAAAGAAAAAGAAAGCTGGGGGGTGGCGGCGGCGGCGGCGGCGGCGGCGGCGGCGGCGGCGGCGCACGCCTTTAATCCCAGCACTCGGGAGGCAGAGGCAGGCGGATCTCTGTGAGTTCGAGGCCAGCCTGGTCTACAAAGCGAGTTCCAGGAAAGGCGCAAAGCTACACAGAGAAACCCTGTCTCAAAAAACCAAAAAAAAAGAAAGAAAGAAAAAGAAAAGGAAGGAAGGGTGAGGACTGATTTGCTACCACTTAGTGAGAGCTCCTGATATGTATAAATCCATGACACATTGAACAAATCAAAGAAAGAGGTGTTTCTCAAGTTCCTGTTGCATGTAGAGTAACTAGCATGTGAGTTACAAGGAGACCTTCAGACCGTCAAGAGCTGTCTCTGCACCAACATCTCTGCTTCTATAACACGCCTCCCTCCCTCCCTCTGTGCTCTTCCTATCAGCCTCCTTTTGAACCATCAATTCTTTCTCTTGAGAGACAAATAATAAACATGATCTGCTTTAGAAACAGAAATGTGGAAATAACTCTTTTAATATCTCCTTTTTGTTTTTTTACACTATGTAATCTAGGCAGGTTGAACTTGGAGTGATCCTCGGCCTCAGCTGCCCTAGTGCTGGATTATAGGTGCATATCATCATACCCATTTCACTCACACTCACTCACAGTAGATGTCTACTCAGTGCCTGCTCTGTGCCTGGGGATGTGCTCTATCAGCTACACCACAGAGGACTAAAGTATCACAGTGGTAAGCAAACAAACATGGTCTACATTCAAACTTTTGGGGCAGGGAGGCTTAGTGTCACAGTATTCCGTGACAAATGTAGTATCAGAAAGTGGTACAAAGGATGACCCAGTCTTGGTTTAAGGTAAAGACATATTATTTAGAACCTTAAAGCCACATTAAGGAGTTAAGGCCTCTCTCCCTAAGAGCAATGATGAGTTGCTGTAGGACCTAAGCAGGAGTGTAGTTTCCTTAAGAAGATCATGCTGGAGGTAGGATGAAGAATGAACTAAATTAGAAGGCTAATATAACAATCCAAATAAAAGAAACATACAATCTAATTTAGGAATAGTAACAGCAGCCCCAATAGAAGGCTTACAAGTTAGCATTGACTTGGTGACCCTATCAGCATAGGAACAACCAGGACAAGAGGAGATAAATGTATCTCCAAAGCATAACAAAGTCTTACTCCATCAATACTTAGGCAATGAATGGATGATGATACCAATCACTAAGGCAAGGTGCAGGTCAAGATTATAGACTGGAGGGTTTTTGTTTGTTTGTATGATAAAAGAGGTTTTTTTTTGTTTTGTTTTGTTTTGTTTTTTGTGGTTTTTTTTGTTTTTTTTTTTGGTTTTTCGAGACAGGGTTTCTCTGTGTAGCTTTGCGCCTTTCCTGGGACTCACTTGGTAGTCCAGGCTGGCCTCGAACTCACAGAGATCCGCCTGGCTCTGCCTCCCGAGTGCTGGGATTAAAGGCGTGCGCCACCACCGCCCGGCAGGTTTTTTTTTTTTTTTTTAATACATAAATTCTCATGTATTAATGAGTAAAACCCTCAAGTAGGAGTTCTTTATTTCTTTTTGGTCTTTCTTTCTTACAAAGACAGGGTCTCATACAGACCCTGCTGGCCTTAAACTCCATATCCTCCTGCTTCCTTAAGTACAGGGTTTACAGGTTTAGTTTGTTTCTCTTTCCTACTAGTGTAACACTAACTGAAGGCCTCCCTTCTCATCTCCTTCCCTCCAGAGCCCAGATGCCTGCTCCACTCTCACCTCGATCTGCCGGTAGTCACAGATGGCCTTCACAGAGATAGTGCTCTTTAGCACATGGTCTGGACTGCGTGGTTTTAGCTGGACAATGGTTTTTGATCTCCCAACAAGACTGGCAACAGAACTTTTGGACTGTATAAGCTGCTCCTTTTCATCCTATAAAATAAGAAAAATAAACAGACATTAATGGTGGTATTCTGAGTCACTAAGTCAATAATGAAAATGTAATGCTCCACTCCCTAAGAGAATGCCATTTCTCAGTTAAGTGGGGATCTTTAGTGGAGCTATCTCAGATAATGATTAGACAAAGATAAAGAGAAAAGGAGAGAATGTCTATCTTCTTTCAAATGCTTTTGCACTCTAAATTTGCAGCTTTCTCCTTATACTCTAAACAATGACCAATAAAGCCACATGCAAGAAATAAACAAACAAAGGAATGTTTAGTTGCCGAGCACAGCTATGTAGCTAATGAAGGATTTCCTCAAATACAGCTCAGAACAAATGCTGTTGGCGAAAGCATCATGACAAATGATTTAGGATTTATCTTGCCGTGCTGTGTTCGTGTAAATTTGACTGGTTTGAATGAAGTATCATGCAAAGTCAAAATTCTAAAATCTCTGCAAACTCAATTACCTTAAAAGCTAATAAACTTGTCAACAAAATTGGTAGCAGTATACTACCAATTCCATTGGAGAGTAAATTATAACCTTTATCTAATGGCCAGAATGTTCCAACCCATGGTGAGGCATGAAAGTCCCCAGAAAGAGGGCTTCCTTAGGATGGACAGGGATGCAGTAAGAATAAAGAGTTAATAATGTTAAGAAATACCATTAAAGAATAAAGATATGCAGGAAAAGGAAAAGAAATTCTTAAACAAACTACCTGTGCCTGTCCCCGGGAGCATGATTGGAAGAAATACAACTTTAACTTACTAGTTAAGAAAGAGGAATGGAATACATGGGGAGACAGCCACTCTTCCATACTTGAGAGCTGGTCTACCCATTCCAGTGGCCTTGCAATAAAGATGTCTAACCCACAAGCCAAACATCTCTAGCTCCAGAGACCAAGTGCTCATCGTGGGAAAAGCTCTGAAAAGAACCAGAGGCCAGGACAGGTGCTCTGGAACCTGGTGAAGAAGCTGAGGAGCAGACCCAGCCGTGACTCCATGCCCCGATGATGCCGCCAACCCGATGCCCCTGACCTGGAGAAGAGGGAACAGAGCAGCAACCACCCTCCTCGAGAAGAGAAGATATGACAATTGCAGAGGGGTTACCCTAGGACAGGAAGGTACTCTGTGGGAGGGAGGAGAGCAGAGCCAAGGATGACATTTCTCCTTCACACTTGTAGTACCTCTGAGAAAGACATTTTAAAGACAGTAACTGTAAAGTCAGGTTTTTATCCTTCATTCCAAGTTAACATTCCATTTGCCCAAGGGAAGCAATGAATGTAAACCTACTCATGTCTGAAATCACTGTTTAAAAAAAGGAAGGAAAAAGAGAGAGGAAAAAAAGTGAAAAGAAAATTAGGCAAGTGATAACAGGGGTACAGTGCTTGCATGTCACGAACAAGACTCTAGGTTTGATCTTCAACACCAAAAAAAAAAAAAAAGAAAAGAAAAAAAAGAAAAGGCCTACTTCCACCCTAAACAAACAAACAAACAAACAAACAAATAAATAAAGTGAAGCAGAGCAAAAATGCTTCGGGTTGTTATGTCTCTCTTATTTTGAGTCGCCTCCTGAGACCTGCAATCTTCTAGCTCCTCACCCAGGAAAGTACTGAGCCCTGTCTGGTCAGTTCTGCACAATGCCTCAATAACCCAGTAGTTCTGCTCCTGAGGTTACAACTACAACTCGTAAAGGAATAACTCACTGCAGCCAATGGACCTAAAATTGATTTTGATTAAAAACTGGATAAAGGACTATTTTTAAAAGTTAGTATTACATTTGAAAAACTGGACAAATATTGTATTACCTCTAAGTAAGATATCAGTGTTGGCCTTAGTAACTAAAACCAACTTTCTAATATCTCATCATTACCAAAAGAAAACAGTCAAGGAGGAAAAGCCTGGCTCAAATCTCTCTGTGTGTGTCTCAGAAGAGTAAAATCAAATCTGATGTCACTTAATCCCCTTCAGCCTCTTTAGCCTCAGCCTTGGCCCGAAGACTGCAATAAAACAGGGATGATGCAAAGGGAACATGGGCACTAAGTGGCTCAGGGCAGTTACAAGGACTACCTCAGTAGCTCCCCAAAGAAACGTCAGTAGCAACTTCTTCAAAGGAGGAAAACAGAAGAGATGACAAACTGACTGGACAGCTGGGGTGTGAGCCACACTTCCTTGTCCCGTGACTGTCAAGGATATAGATTGCAGCAGCAACTGACACAGATTACTGTTTCTCAGAAGCACATATTCCCACCCAGGCAAAACCCACCATGGAGTCCTGGAGCAGATCCTCAAGGCGGGACAGACTGGTGCTGTGGTCACAGGTATATTTTCGTTTGATGGAGTCTTGGAGGTTTCTCAGGAATGACTCCAGGTCTCGAGCATCACTGAAGAACTATGGAAACACAAGGAAAGAATGGCTTGTGCTCAACTCCTCAGCACAGTAAAAGGTTCACAAAGAAGGGATCTTCTGTGCCAAGCTGAACAAAGCTGACTACACTCTTCTGGACCAGTGACCCCAGAAATAAAAACCAGAGGGCTTAAAAGCCATGTCAGTGAAATGTTAGTGATGACTTCCAGTAACACTCACTAGACCCTGTGTGAAGTCAGCCTGTTTCTCCCTTGACCTTTGTCTAGTGACAGCACTTGGTATGAAGCCTAGCTCGTGAAATAACCTAGAAGCTAAGTGAAACAATGTTTACCTCACTGATGTAATTATATGACCAAAGAGAGAAATTTAAGAGAGAAAATAGCCTGTCTCCTCCTCTATCTATTCTTTGATGTGATAGGTGGGGCAGGGGAGATCTTAATATTCTACAGCTCTTCTCTTCAGGGGGTAGTCTGTCTCCTCCTCCATCTATTCTTTGATGTGATAGGTAGGGCAGGGAGAATCTTAATATTCTACAGCTCTTCTCTTCAGGGGTAGTCTGTCTCCTCCTCTTGAAACTGAGTATAACCATATGGTTTGCTTTTACCAGTGCCACACAAATGACAGAAACAGAAAACGTGCCTGTACATGTGGACTGTTCTTTCTTGCCGCTTCTAGTACAGTCACAGGTAAAGAAGACTACTGACCAGGAGGTGGTGGCACACACCTCAGCAGGCAGAGGCAGGTGGATCTGTGAGTTCGAGGTCAGCCTGGTCAACAGATCTAGCTCCAGGACAGCTAGAGCTGTTACACAGAGAAACCCTGCCTCAAAACAAACAAACAAAAACCCCAAAGACTACTGGACACCAGAGCCAGGGTTTTCTTTACATGCTGTCCCACCCCACCCTCAGCGATAGCTACCTGTAGCCATATATATTACAGGCAAGATGAGACATATCATAGATTAGAAAAACCACTTAGCTGAGTCCAGACCAAACTGAACTCACTAATGATTAATAGTTGAAGCAATTAAGTTTCTAGAGTTGTTTTATACATAAAAGATAAATGATATGAATGTTTGTTAGCTTCCCCCACACACATTTTTTTGAGGTAGGATCTCATATAGCTCATGGCTGGCCTTGAACTTCTGATCCTCCTAACTCTACCTTCTGAGTGATAGAATCACAGGTGTGGAGCACTACACTCAGTTTTACCATATGGATGTATTTTTAACCTACTCTTTGGTATAACTGAGTACACACACCAGCACCACCCTGACCACCTCCACCATGACCCCCACCCCACCCCCCGTGCCTCCATACCTGAAAGTAAGCTGCGTTCTCTTTCACGTGTTGTTCAACACACAAGCACAGCTGCTTCACCCACTGTAGCTGTGACTGGACAGCAGCACTATACGCCTGTAACAGCCAAGCACACGTGCAGAAGGACATGAGTGTAACAGGCTCAAAATGTATGTGTGCGTTTCTTTCCAAATACAACCCTGCTACTGATACAGAAGGAGAGACAGAGAGACAGTTGACTGGCACCTTAGCAATGCTTCTCAGGAGAAAGCAGCTTGCCTTGGTTAAAAGGGGTTACTCAGAAAAAGCTTCTTCTATATTTAATTATAATTAAATGACCAACTCAGAAAAAACATAGCATAAATAAACAAATCTCTTCTGGTTCTTCTACCATTGTTTCTCTTTCTAAGCAACAGCACTACACCAACAAGAAGTGGAATGTGGGGCTAGAGGCGGCTCAGTGGTTAAGAGCATTGGTGTTCTTGGAGAAGTCCTCTAGAGGTTTGGTTTCCAGCACCCACAATCAGGGCATCCGATGCCATTTTCAGGCCCATAGGTATCAGGCATGAATGTGGTACACAGACATTCAAACACTCTCATACATGTAAAAAAATTCCTTTTAAAAAAAGAAGTAAGATGTATCTGGACAGTTATTTAAAATATATATGTACATAACACAAGTCCCTTTCCTCATAAGTCAAGAGTCAATGTCTCTTAACTTCTTCTCAATATTCTCCTCAAACTATCCAATCTGTCTGCAGCTTCTGGGAACTACCAAACAATCTGGGATAGGAAGGGAGATGATCTGAAACAAGTGATGTGACATTTCCTCCAGGCCTTGGAAGAGCAAAGCTTCTGATTTCAGCGTTTTTATAACAATACCTCTGACCTTCACACATATTAGAATCACAAACCTCCACTGTTTGCTTTGCTGGGTGGTTCTCAAGGGACAACTGTTCGGCTGTATCTTGCAGAGAACGAAATACATCTTGTTTCCCTTCCAGTTCCATTGTCAACTCCTGCGAATTGAATTTAATTTTATGGAATAAATGCTATTAAGGAAGAAGAGGCAATAAAGAAAACACAGTGTTCCCTGGCGACTTTAAGGATCCTGTAACAGGATTGATGCCAAAATGTGCTGTACAAACCGCAAACGCCTGGGGATCTCAGGAAAGTGCAAAAAATGATGGAACTAAAGGGAAGGATTCAGGAAGCACAAGACCTGAGCTGGCCCTGAGTAGACAGGGAGAACTCAGGAGGCAGAGGAGAGAGCAAGCATGGCCAGAGTGGTTAGTTAGCCAGCACCACACAAGCACCACACTAGTTAGTCAGCACTACACTAGTTAGCCAGCACCACACAAGCATGCACACTAGTTAGTCAGCACCACACAAGCACTACACTAGTTAGCCAGCACCACACAAGCATGCACACTAGTTAGCCAGCACCACACAAGCATGCACACTAGTTAGCAAGTACCACACAAGCACACACACTAGTTAGTCAGCACCACACAAGCACGCACACTAGTTAGCACCACACAAGCACGCACACTAGTTAGTCAGCACCACACAAGCACGCACTAGTTAGTCAGCACCACACAAGCATGCACACTAGTTAGCCAGCACCACACAAGCATGCACACTAGTTAGCCAGCACCACACAAGCACGCACTAGTTAGTCAGCACCACACAAGCACTCACACTAGTTAGCCAGCACCACACAAGCACGACACTAGTTAGTCAGCACCACACAAGAAACACACTAGTTAGTCAGCACCATACAAGCACCACACTAGTTAGTCAGCACCACACAAGCACGCACACTAGTTAGCCAGCACCACACTAGTTAGTCAGCACCACACAAGCACGACACCAGTTAGTCAGCACCACACAAGAAACACACTAGTGGAGAGATCACTGGCTGGTAGGCTTTGTTAGCTGTTCTCTCAGCTAAAATGTCCTCCTCTGAAACAAAATTCTATTAATACAAGACCCAATTTAAATTCTGGCTTTTCAGTGAACGCTTCCTATCAGAGTTAATCTCGTCTCCTTGAAGCTTCAGAATACTTTGTATGTCTAGCAGCCTCACTGCAGTTTCCACACTGCTGACAGCATCAGAGAACCTGGTTTCCTTTTCTCTTCACAAGATTCCTATGTCCTTCTCTAATCAGGAGACACTCACATTTTTTAAAGTAACTGTAGACTCACAGAACCAAATCGACCAAAGTGGGTACTAGTGGAAGAGTTATCTGTTTGCATAAAAGATTATAAAATATTTTAATACCCTGAGTATGGAGATACTAAAAGTAGTAAAAAATAATCCTACTTACTTGTCTACTTCCTCATTATAAAGAATAGAAGGCAGAGCTGGAGAGATGGCTTGCGGTTAAGAGTACTGACTACTCTTCCAGAGGACCTGGGTTCAATTCCCAGCACCCACATGGTGGCAGTTCACAACTGTCTGTCACTCACACATGTGGTACACAGACATATATGCAAGCAAAATACCCATACACATAAAATGAATAATTTTTTTTAAAGATTCAAGAGGAGGGGAGAGAGAGGCAGAGAAAAAGGGAGAGAGTTGGGGAGAGGGAGGGAAGAGAGAGTAGAAGGCATTGCCCCATTAATGATAAATTTCCCGACCATTTTACATTTTAAAAAATTAAGATCAAAATGTTAATAAGAGCCGGGCGGTGGTGGCGCACGCCTTTAATCCCAGCACTCGGGAGGCAGAGCCAGGTGGATCTCTGTGAGTTCGAGGCCAGCCTGGGCTACCAAGTGAGTTCCAGGAAAGGCGCAAAGCTACACAGAGAAACCCTGTCTCGAAAAAACCAAAAAAAAAAAAAAAAAAAAAAACCAAAAAAAAAAAAAAAAAAAAAAAAAAAGTTAATAAGAACCCAAACTATTATGGAAATCTAAAAGTACAACTCAGTTAAATAATACTATTTCCTGTATAATAAAACACTTTGTTTAGATTAGCTTATTAAGTCTTACTCAACCTTTTATATGGCCCTTTCAAAGAGTTATTATCTCATTTTTCCAAAGAGATAATAACTTGGAGAGACTAATGCCTTGCCCCAGGTCACAAAACTAGTTAGTGGACAAATAAGAACTTGAACTTAGTTTGTCACACTACAAACCCTGTAATCTTAACCACAAAGCTATATTAATTTCTGAAATGACTCAACTTGCAGACTGCTGCTCTATCTACCCCAAACACACCCTTCTAAATAAGTCCACTCAAGGGCTCCCACCCCTCTGTACACACTTCTCACAAAACGGGTGCAGTGAGCAGAGCTCCCATTTCTACCTATCAGCATCTAACTCCAGCCCAGTGGTTCTCAACCTTCTTCGTGTTGTGGTGATCCCAATCATGAAATAATTTTGTTGCTACTTCATAACTGTAATTTGTTATGAATCATAACATAAATATTCTTAGAGACAGAAGTTTGTCAGAGGGCTCACAACCCACAGGTTGAGAACCACTATACTAGCAGCCGAGACTTTGCTGTCTCTGAGACTCACCGAGAAATAGGTTTTCTTGGCTGAGATGTTGGGGTTACTGTCACTCCAATCACATGCTAGTTCTTCTTCCTCCTTCCCATTCAACCAGATCAGTTCAGCTGTAGCTCTGGAGACAAATTTGTGCAAGCTCTGAAGGTGCCTCATTCGGAAGCTAGAAGTCTCCTGGAAAAAGCAAGGATTAAAAGATTAAAGTGCCAGCCTTTGCATCTGGAGATGATAACAGTGACATCAGGAAAGAATAACCCAGGAAATGCATAGGGCTTAGTTTTTTGTTGTTGTTCTTTTAAAGTACTGGTATTCGAACCTAAGGCCAGAGGCATGCTAGGAGGTACTCTGCCATTAAGCCCCACATATACCCTAAGCCTTTTTTTTTTTTTTTTAAGTATCATGGGTTCTTCACCTGAGGACTCAAATTTTACATAGTTTGATACAAAACTTCTAGGGTTACTGTCAATCTTACATTGAAGATATGACTCATGGCCTTGTAAGGGTCCCTGTATAGAGTGGCCTTGGCTTATTCCACCATGGACAACTGTAATAGCTGGGAGTGAAAAAATCAACAAGAGAGGAACTCCTTCTCAATCAGTCTAAATGTTTTAGTTATGGTGTCTCAAAATATATATGGCCACTTTTTTGGTGAAGAACATAGCTAAGGTGGGTTTTACTTGCTTACAATTTCCCAGAGCAGTAGTTTAAGAATTTGCAAGTTCACTGTGGTGGAATACAGCTATAATATTAGAATTTGAAGCACTGAGATACGAGTAGTTTAAAGGCCATCATGGGCTATGTAGAGATAATACCTCAAAAAGAATATTATAACCCATATGAATAATTACACAGTAAATATAATCTTTAAAAAAAAGAAAGAAAGAAAGAAAGAAAGAAAGAAAGAAAGAAAGAAAGAAAGAAAGAAAGAAAGAAAGAAAACTAAGACCCAAACCATGTGCTTTTTGAATTAAGGGAAGAGTCTTGTTTGGAGGGAGCCAGATTCTCCATGGGCACAATCTAAGTCAACCAGTCAAGGTCTGGGTAAAAAACTCACCTTCAATTTACAGTACTGTGTCTCCAACTTTCCAAGAGTTTCAACATAGCTGGTATGAAAATTCTGGGACATCTTTCCCTGACATGAAAGGAATGGAATAAAAAGACATTAGAGAAAGAGTGAGGAAATTCTGTGGTATGGTTTCAACAATATAAACAGAATGTTGATATGCAGGTGAGGGCTTGCTGCTCTGAGAAACACAGGCCTAGACAACAAGTTTCTATGTCCGACTTCATAGCTAGAGGCAGCTCTGAGTGGACAATTCAGCAGGTAACCTAACCAGCACTCCTCATGGCCCTGTGTTTCTAGTAATCCAGAGGCTTCTAAGCAAACCCCACGCCTGATGATGGCCAAACTACTTACTCATTTGCTTCTCTGAAGGCGGAGGAGGAGACAAAATAAAAACCTCCTAGACAGGAGCATAGGGCATTACTCAGTAACAGAACACTTGCCCAGGCAGTGAGGCACTGAGCCCCTAAGGTTGGCCCACTACCACTAGAAACCAAACCAAAACACTCAAAAAATAAGACCGAATGATAAGTGATGGAGGACTGACCAAGCGAGCAGTTTCTCCACACAAGCTCTCTACTGCAGGCTCACAGCAAAAGGGAAAGAATATGAAATCTGGAGACAGATGGCCTGAGTTTAGATACCGCTATTTACTAACTCTGATTTCAACTTTCAGCACCACTTTTTAAAGTTTTTCAGTTTTTCTTTTCTTTTTTAAATTTGTCTGTCTGTCTGTCTGTCTGCATGTCTTTATGTGGGGTGTATGCATCTGACTGTAGGAGCCTGTATAGGCTTTAGAGCTGGAGTTACAGGCATTTGTGAGCCATCCAATGTGGGTTCTGGGAACTGAATTCAGAACATCTATGAGAGCAATATGAACTCTTAACCACTGAGCCATCTCTCCAGTTCCTAAGATCATGTTTTGTTTTTTAGTATAAAGATATCTATTAGTTAAAACACTATTCTCACAAAGTTATTTCGAAGGGTAATAGAGACGCTTGGAATAAGTGGGAATTAGTTGTAAAGCAGTCACTGTACTGTCCTTTTCAGAAACAGCAGTGCCGACAGACCCCCCACTGGCTGCTCCTCCCCAGAACTCTCATAGCGTAGATTCGGAATGCCATTTACCTCGTACAACCTAGCCTCCTTGACACTTGAACCCAGCTCTTCTACACTGGTATGGATATGCTGCTGTGTTTCCAGCTGCAACTCCACACTAGGCAGATCATTACCCCACTCTGCTCGTTCCAGTTTCATCTGAAAAAAAGAAAGCACAGATGTGTTATAACTTGCAAAGGACAGGAAAGTGGTCAGAGTCAACATCTGGATGAAATGGGCAGGGATAAGAGCCCAGTGTAGTAAGTAGCACATGCTTGTAATCTCAGCACTTAGAACACAGACAAAAGGCTTAGGATTTCTACATCAGTCTGGACTACATAAGACCTTGACTTAAATAAACAAAATGGCAAGGGGTAAGATTTGGGCATCTAAACTGTCTCTATCATTCCATGGCTTCTTACAGGAAAATACATCACAATCAACCCTCGAGAGCCTAGAGAGGAAGCCCCACTAACTACAGCAATGGTGGCCTGTGAAAAAACATCCTGAGTTTATCAGTCAGAAGTGGGGCTTAACATGCTGAATGTTCAAACACTCCCCTTTGTAGAGTCACAAGACATGGTGGCCCACACATTTAATCCCAGCACTCAGGAGGCAGAGAGGCAGGCAGATCTCTGAGTTTCAGGCCAGCCCAAGCTACATAGTGAGACCCTGTCTTTTGGTTGTTTTTTTTTTTTTTCTTCCAGAGCTGAGGACTGAACCCAGGGCCTTGCGCTTGCTAGGTAAGTGCTCTACCACTGAGCTAAGTCCCCAACCCCGAGACCCTGTCTTAAACAAAACAACAAATCATTAAGAGTCTCTTAATTTTATAGAATAGATTTAAAAAGAGGGGGGGGGGAGAAACATCTAAAAACTATTTTGATTCACAGCATCAGCTACTAGCCAACAGAAGATTCCTTCCCCCTTCTCTGTCCTCCCTCCTTTTATCTTCCTTGAGTTGGGGTCCTATTACATAGCCCAGGCTGGCCTGGAACTCATCACCTCCTACGTTAGCCTCCTGGGTCCTGGGTTTACAGGGACAGCTGGCATAGGACAATGTCAAATTTGAGCTACTAACCTAAAATATAGTTAAGTAGTACCACTGGACTTGTGGAATAAATTTATCGGTCTTGCTTAAATTTAAGAGGTATGATCAAAACAACAGAAGCTGAAGAATACACTCTCCTACCAACAAGGAAACGTCAGAGAAGATAACTGAGCTACATAGATACTACAAATTTCCCACAAGCTACCACTTAGGGCATGGTTAGCAGAAGGTAACAGACTCCCCAAGAGCTTCAGAAAAGCTTGTGCTATGCAGTGTGGGATTGTGAAAATCTATACTGATCCTGTCCATTTAAAATAGAAGGAGAAAGGAATCAGGCATGGTGGTATATGCCTGAAATCCCAGCACTAGAAGGCTGGGGTAGGAAGATCATGAGTTCAAGGACTGCCCAGGCTACACTGACTTCCAGGCCAGCATGGGCTCAAGAGTGGAGAGGCAAGGAAGGGGACATTTAAAGAGAAGGGATTAGGTACAGACAGGATCAATGATTGAGGTTTTCTCTACCAGGAACACTTGGTCCTCTTAAGACAGCTTTCTGGACATACACCCACCTGCATCTCTTCTACCCAAGAGAGTAGTTCATATACAAATCGGAGACTGCCTTCGTCTTCGGAGGAGGAGATAGATACAAGTTCAGTCCGGGTCATAGGTTTTCGAAACCAGGAGGTAGAAGAAGAATGAGTTGTCTTGTTTATGGGTTCTGCTTTCAGGTGAGTAGTGGTTAAAGTAGAGGGTGGGACCAATTCAAGTGAAGTAAAATGGCCTTTCCGGTATAGATTTGTACACTCCAAGCGCAGGGTGACCAGCTCATCCTGCAGACGCATGACCCTAGAGGAGAAGAGGAAACTTAAAACATGCTTAAAATAAAACCTTCATTATCTATTTAACAAGCACATGATAAAAATAAAAATGAGAGCACATCAGGAGAAGTGTTCTGAAAAAGTGTTAACAGGAATGCAAAGTGGTATTTTAACATCATCTAGTTTGGAGTTTTCAAGGCAAATGCCAAATTAAAGTGTTAATTGGAAGGAAGTAACATAATATTTATATAGTTCCTGAAGGTCATCATAGAATAAATGCTGGATTGCCATGTGACTTTAGACACTGTTTATCCTCTCTGTGGATCTCAGTTTCCTCATCCACAACATGAGTTCACTAGACCACCAGTGTTTCAAGGTCAAATGTGCTAGCAGACCTCTGCAGGTCACTCTGAAATAGAAAAGAATACAATAAGATGGCACAGTGACCCAGAAATACTCTACAGGCACTTAGTGGGAAAGGTGTGCAAAAGGAGAAATTTACAACAGGAAATTTCCTGCTTAGAGTACATGCATGTAGTATCCCCGGAAACAGAGTTCTGAGATTCAAGTAAAAGACTCAGTACCTGGCTCTTGTCTCAGTCTCGATCCATTACCTCACAGAAAGCAAGCCCTCCCCATGAGCCCCTTCCTCCTCACCTAAAGGCCAGCTCCTCTAGCTGGTAGTAATTCTCATCCCGTAGGATCTGGAGATCCACCTGCAGCTGCCTGATGAGACCTTCGCACTCTTGAATGTACATGACGACGTCTGACTCACACTGGACTGGCTGTCCTGATTCCAGGTGTGCAGCATCCTGAGAAAGAAAGAGCATGTGTGGGACAAGCTCATTGCTCTCACCCACTAGGATGGAGGGAACCAAGAAAAAGGAAGTAACACAGCTGGATTCCTCAACTGTTAATGCTGACTGTTAGAGCAGTCTGGTGAAAAGTGGAAAGCATGTGACATAAGATGTAAGACAAAGCAAATACTTACAGCCTGCAGTGTATTCTTAGCTAGTGTCAGTTTTTCTTCACAGTTCAAAGCACCATTCTGTATTTTGTTTGCAATCTGCAGCAGCAATTCCAGCCTAAAAAACATAAAGACCATAATGAAGTCCAAGACTCAAAGTAGCCCCTAAGAAATATCAGACTGCCTTTTGGACCTACCTCTCCACAGCTGGCCGTAGGGATTTCTCTCGCTCTAGCATTTCAATGATGAGTTTCCCCCAGTCTTCTTCTACATGATTAGGGTGGTAGCCTTGAGGCAGTTTAATTCTACCAAATTCAATCCACACCTGAAAGAGATACTCTTCAGTCCCCAACCACAGCCCTGCCCGCTGGCCTGTTTTCATATTTTGCTTCTTGCTTTTTTTTTGGGGGGGGGGGGATGTCTAGTCAATCAGCAGTTTTTCACACTATCTAATATAGGAGAAGAATAAAACATCTGACAACTTAAGAGCCAAAACATTTGTATCTAAGCTCTAATGTGCACAGACCACTTGCTCTAAACTGTTTCATCCTTTCTATCACTTCTAGAAATCTGTCTTCTAGATGAACCTGATTCTGGCAAGTTAAATGCACCCAACTCTTTAGTTTCAAATCCTGTAGGAATCAAAATATGAATAGACATCTCCTGTCTTTTCATCTGAGGGAAAGACTTAGTTTCCCTCTAAAAAGCAAGGAAAAAAAGAGATTTCTGAATAGAGACGATGTTTTTCACTGACTCCTTTAATAATGACAGTTTGTTGATACCGTTCCTTTACCACAGATATTCAAGATCCGCCAAGGGCATCACTCCTCACTTGGTAGTAATAAAGGGAGAACATGTGGAACCTATTAGGAAGCAACGACAGTACAAACTGGCAAACCCCAAGTCTTAACCAAAAATAAGCTTCCTTACCTCTAATAATTTATATAACTCTTTGATTCTTCCTTTCTCTCTCTCCTTGGCAAGAATTTCTGTTTCTTTGAAGTGTATATATTGGTTATAAAGTGCCTACAAAAATTAATATTTGATGAATGAATTAACAAATTTTCACACCACCTCCCCAGAGCCAGCAGCAGCACACTCTGAGGCTTACTCCCAGAGAGAATTTAGAAAAAGCAACTTAAGTCCACACTTTTACCTTTAGTTCAACAGGATTCTGGGGGAAAGATTTATCTGACATCAAGATTGTATGCTGTCTGATCCAGGGAATGAGGGAGTCTACTCGGCTTTGGTATTCTTGCCACCTGGAGTCCACTTCCTATAGACAGAAGGCAAACATCATAGACCAGATTTGCACTTTCCAGGAGCAGCAGCAGCAGCAGCAGCACAGGATAAAGGGCTCAGACCACCCCATGCCATACAAAACCCTCTTCTAAATGCCTAGACAGATGTCCAACTTAATCCTCAAAGTCTCAGTTTCAAAGCACCCCAAGGAATCCCAGGCTGCCATTCAATATCCTGACAGGTAGGAAGACTATAAACCAAGGTGATTCTTCACATTGTAACTACAACACTTGGGAGGCTGAGGCGGCAGGACCATGAGTTCAAGGCTAGCCTAGAGCTCACAGCCATGGTGCCTAATCAAACTTGTATCAGTAGCCAAGAAAACACTGCTTCATCTTGAATTACAGCTGGGATGAAAAGAGCATTCTTTGCTGGCATTTAACATCAAATGGTCTATGTGAGATGGCATAACATGAGCAATACTGAGGCTCATTCCTATGACAGTGTCCATTATGATAGAGGTAATGTCGACTCAGGTGATCTTTGTAAATACATAAGAATTTAAGTAACACTAGCTAATGAAGGCACTCTACCTCAACGAATCAAGGTACTTTAGGAAAATGTTCTTTTACCGTAGCACTGATCCCTTCGCCACCCTCAGGGACTTTGGGGAAGGCATCATAAATTGAAGACACGTAAGTGATTACAGACTTTTCATCTGGAGACGGCACATCCACATCTGAGAAAAAGGTAGAATTTCTTGGTCAGAACAGGGGAACTTGCCAGGAGAAGGAATTATGAAAACATGCTAAATGTACTTAAAATTCAGTACTCTCACCTTCTGCATCCAGCAATCGGGTGACCCCGAGTCTCTCAGCTACTTCAAAAGCCTGCTCCAGATTCTCCCGGTTACTCTGGATGTGCACTCTCTCCATATCCACCAAATCGGGTCTGTAAAAGTCCACCAAGGCATGGGAAAAACCATCATCTACACAGCATATGAGCTCACACAAGGAGAACTTAACGTTCCCAGAATACAAATCACTGAATGAATTAGAGAGAAAGCAGGAGGTAGGAGGATACTAATCCTGAACCTATTTTTAATTGCACACCAGGCATATAATGCTACCCAATTTCAAGCTTACACAAATTCATAAACTAGTACAAAGTAAAAATTGATACATGTGTATGACCACTCAGAGCTCAAATTATTTTTGTTCTTGTGGTTCAAACTCCTATCTTCCTTCCTCAGGACATTCCAAGTCAGCTGCTACTCCTTACTTTGATCCAGTCCCTCTTCAGGCCCTATGCACTTGCTCTTTAACCCTACTTGAGATGCTCTGACCCCAGAGCCTGCACGGCTCACTTTTGACATCCTCATCTAAGAGGCTATCTCTGGTCACCTTTGTCCACATTACCATAACCCTATAACTCTGTCCTTCCACCGCGCCTGCCACTGTATGACAGCACGCAGGTCTGTTTACTGCCTGTCCTCCTCAGTGGACAGGCAGCTCCCTGAAAGCAAGAACATTGACCGGCTCACTCCTTCAGCCAGTGCCTAAACAGTAGGGCTCAATAAAAATTACTTTCAAAACAAAGCAGTGACTTGGGGGTCTAATCCTTGGTGGAAGGCGACGATGAGATGAGAAGAATTCCTTCTAAGAGCACGGAGATCCCATTGCACATACCTGTACCTGTGTATCAACGCATTGAACATTTTCCCATCACTCCAGCAGGAAGAAAAGTTGGTGCATTTAATCCCTGTGTAACCAGCTGTTACTTTCTGAGTCCACAAGAGTAGTTTCTCCTTGGCAGACATATCTCCTGACTCGCCACTAATGTAGATGTCAGAGATCTGCAAACAGATGAGTCATGGAATAACAAGAGTAGTTTCTCCTTGGCAGACATAGCCCCCGACTCCCCACTAATGTAGACGTCAGAGATCTGCAAACAGATGAGACATGGAATAACCCCTCCAAAGACGATGAAGTCTCTTGTCTTTCTCTTCTCTCTCTAGTATGACTAATGAAGGAAGAGAGACCCCGAACTGGCTGGCAGCACTGCTGATGACAGCTCCAACAGATGGTCAGCCCCTCTGATAGTTAGAAAAACACAAATTAAAATGTATCCAACTGGCCGGGCGGTGATGGCACATGCCTTTAATCCCAGCACTTAGGAGGCAGAGACAGGTGGATCTCTGAGTCTGAGTATTCTGTTTGTTTTTATAAAGTTTAATGACCATTTTCCAAAGACTTCTGGCCTGAATATGGGCTATAATTTGTAACCAGTGATTTCTCATTAGAGTTTAAGATCTTTATAACTTTCTGCTGTCTCATGCTTACTTTTGCTCAGTAAACATTTTTATATAAAATATTTTGTATATATTCTTCATTATTTCCTAACAAGTTTTATGTATCCTTTAAGACTTAATTCAAAACTGACATCTAGCATAGTTGTATTGTTTTTAGTCAACATACTATGCTCACACATGATAATGTCCAATACTGAATATTCTCTCCATTTATTTTGTTATCATTATAGACCAATCAGCCTTTTCTGATTTGATAGGATTTGAGTGGGATTTTTTGTCTTGTTTAGTTTGGTTTAGTTGCCCCCCCCCACCTTTGGTTTTTTGTTTGTTTGGTTTGGTTTGGTTTTTGTTTTTTTTTTTTTTTTTTTTTGAGGCATGGTTTCTCTTTGTAGACCTGGCTGTCCTGGAACTTGCTCTGTAGCCCAGGCTGGCCTCAAACACAGAGATCTGCCTGTCTCTGCCTCCCTAGTACTGGGATTAAAGGCATGTGTCAACACCACCCAGTTGTGTGTGTGTGTGTGTGTGTGTGTGTGTGTGTGGCGGGGGAGGCATGTGCACATGAGTGCAGGAGTCCACAGAGGCAAGGGGTGTCAGATACACCTAGAGTTGGGATTACAGGTGGTTGCCTGTTGTGGGTGCTGGGAATTGAACTTGGGTCTCCTGAAAGAGCAGTGAGTGTGTTAAACCACCGAGCCATCTCTTCAGCTCTGTACACTTTTATTATAAGAAAAATAAAAGCTATTTGAAGACATTTCTTAGAGTGTAACACCAGATCTACTTTAGAGAAATGGGAATGCAGCAGAATATGTGCATACCTGTAATTCTACACAGACCAGACTTTGAATCCCATCCTCCCAATTCCAAGGTCAGTTATCACATGCGTAAAAACAGGAGTGATGATGACCATCTTTTCAGGGGAGATATGGTAATCTAACCCAAAATCGAGGTTATGATAAAAAGATCTTGTTTCTTTCTTCATTGAAAGATGATTTTCCTTTAGCAATTCTTTAATGCCAACAGCCCTGACAACCTGTATCATACTTTAACTGGATGCTATTTTGTACTACCAATTATTAATTCTTATATTTAATTTTATCTCTTAAGACTATAGGTTTCTTCAGGTTTGGGTGCCGCATGCTAATCTCAAACTGTCTGAAAATGGGGATGAGCTCCTGGTCACTGGACACATCACCAGCAGCTCAGATTGGTGTGAAGAAATAATGTCCAGCTCCGAGAGTCTGAATACTGCACACACTCGCCTCATGTGCTGATCAAATAGTGAGGACTTTTTAATTAATGATTATTCAGTTTATAATTAAATAATAAAAGTAAATACATGAAAGCATCTGAGGGTAAAGTCTATTGAGAATCCAGCAAACTGCAAATTCAAAGCAGCACATAAAGTTAAACAAGTTTAGTGTGCTAATGGTGACGGCAGCGCCTCCTCACAGAAGACGTGAGCACACTCACTAATGGTGACGGCAGCGCCTCCTCACAGAAGACGTGAGCACACTCACTAATGGTGACAGGTGCCTCCTCACAGAAGACGTGAGCACACTCACTAATGGTGACGGCAGAGCCTCCTCACAGAAGACGTGAGCACACTCACTAATGGTGACAGTAGAGCCTCCTCACAGAGGACGTGAGCACACTCACTAATGGTGACAGGTGCCTCCTCACAGAAGACGTGAGCACATTCACTAATGGTGATGGCAGTGTCTCCTCACAGAAGACGTGAGCACACTCACTAATGGTGACAGGTGCCTCCTCACAGAAGACGTGAGCACATTCACTAATGGTGATGGCAGTGTCTCCTCACAGAAGACGTGAGCATACTCGCTAATGGTGACGGCAGAGCCTCCTCACAGAAGACGTGAGCACACTCACTAATGGTGATGGCAGTGTCTCCTCACAGAAGAGGTGAGCACACTCACTAATGGTGACAGTAGAGCCTCTCACAGAGGACGTGAGCATACTCACTAATGGTGACAGTAGTGTCTCCTCACAGAGGACATGAGCACACTCACTAATGGTGACAGGTGCCTCCTCACAGAAGACGTGAGCACACTCACTAATGGTGATGGCAGTGTCTCCTCACAGAAGACGTGAGCACACTCACTAATGGTGACAGTAGTGTCTCCTCACAGAAGACGTGAGCACACTCGCTAATGGTGACAGTAGTGTCTCCTCACAGAAGATGTGAGCACACTCACTAATGGTGACGGCAGTGTCTCCTCACAGAAGACGTGAGCACACTCACTAATGGTGACAGGTGCCTCCTCACAGAAGACGTGAGCACACTCGCTAATGGTGACAGGTGCCTCCTCACAGAAGACGTGAGCACACTCACTAATGGTGACGGCAGTGTCTCCTCACAAAAGACATGAGCACACTCACTAATGGTGACAGGTGCCTCCTCACAGAAGACGTGAGCACACTCACTAATGGTGACAGGTGCCTCCTCACAGAAGACGTGAGCACACTCACTAATGGTGACAGTAGAGCCTCCTCACAGAAGAGGTGAGCACATTCACTAATGGTGACGGCAGTGTCTCCTCACAGAAGACGTGAGCACACTTTCTAATACAGAAAACTATAAAATAATCTTGATTAACAAAAAAAAAAGTATAAGAATTTGTTCTCAGACGACTCATAAAAGGAGACATTTAAGAGGACTGTGGCCTCAGACAAACGGCTCACGCCTGTTACACTGTTTTCCCCCGCATGTAAGAAAGGACAGTAAGTTCCTCTTGGAGTGTTTAAACAGATGAAGTACCTAGGAAACATAGTCTGTTACAATAGTTCTGTGGTGCAAACCTATAATCTCAGCACTTGAGACACAGAGGCAGGAGGCTTGCCACAAATTCAAGGCCAGCCTGAACTACACAGAAAGTCACAAGCTAGACAGCAACAAACAACGAGACACTGTCTCAAAAATAAATAATAAATCCAGCCTACCAAGAATGATTTTAGGTTTGATATTTGGGACAAAGAAAGCATGGGCATATCCACAGGACATCTACCTCCTCACTGTCTCTATCAAATGCAGGGTCTCAAAGCAGCCAGCTCTCCAGTGGCGAGTACAAGGGGAGCTGACAATAAGACACCGCCAACTGTCTTATACTAAATTTTCAAAATTCAACTCATAATAAATGGGAATACAACAGAGTAGGTTCTCAAGTTGACTTGGGATTTTTAAATTTACAATAGTGTAAGAGTATACTACTGTCAACTACTATTTTATATATTCAGTAGAATAACGTTCATTAAGTTACACCAACTATTAAATACTTTATTATTATAAGAGGCTTTGTATTATGTTATATAATTTTGCCCAAGTATGGGCAAACAAGTGTTCTGTGCAGTTTAAGGTGGTCCAGGTTAAACTATGATGCTTGGTAGGTTATATGTATTAAATACATTTTTAAATTACAGTGATAATACAGTTTCAAATTAAATACATAAATCAAATTGGGATATAACCTTGTTGTAAGTCAGGGTACTTCTATTATTTTAAAAATCAGGGCCAGAAACTTTAATACTTAATTTAGGATTTAAAAAAAATCCTGCAGACTACTAAATGCTGCCAAAATGTTTGAAGACAGACTCAAAGAAGAGTATGGAGAGTTTGCATAGAGCCCAGGAAGCCACTTGTGTGTCAAAGTGAAATGAAATGGTAGCCTAAGCAGCAAACTGATGGGTACGGAGTTCTGCCCTTGTCGGGTATATTTATATAAAGAGAATTCAAACTAGTACACTTTGATAATGCCTGATAATAAGATGATTCTACAAATCTTTTCATCATTCACCACCTCTCTGCTGACTCCATATTCACCTGACAACTTTCAGATTATTATTTGTTTCCCATATATACATACCATAAAGCTAAATGGTTACTTCAGATACTCAACAATTGACAGTTAAAATTCATTTTGTAAGTTATTTCAGATCCATCAATTGCTTACAAATAGAAACTGTGTGAAACTATGCTATAAAATCTAATCAATTCAAAGTTTGATGGAGAGAGCTGAAATACTATGAAGCTGAAAGGGGGGACTCAATAAAAGTACATTGTACCCAAAAGCCTCCATTCCTGTGGGTCAGTATACATCTCACTCCCTAAAGTCAACTCCATTTCCATCCCTTTAGCAATATTTCTAGGCTCCTGATTTAATGGACAAATGTCACTGGACACTGATTCATACCCATCACTTTCATTGTGGCTGCTTCATGTACACATTAAGAAGGATCAGGAAATAGATTTGATGAAATAAAACAGGGGAAGAATTAGCAATGAAATTTGAGCATTTGAGTTCTTTACCAAAAACTAAATTCTAATTATGTAACCAAAATAACCACATCCATCTCTCTAATGACATCCTCTACCTGCCATTCCCAGCTTCAGTCACAATGCCTATCTGTGCATTGCACTGAAACTACTTTAAAAAATTATGTTCTATGTACATAAGTTTTGCCTGTACGTATTATGCACCAAATGCATACAATGCATGAAGAGGACATTGGAGCCCCTAGAACTGAACTTGGGTCCCCTAAAGGGCAGTCAGTGCTCTTAACTACTAAGGCATTTTCTTCAGCCCCTGCATTGAAACCACTTTAGTGAAGAGCTTTACTTCAGATTTTCAACACAGGTTTAATGAGACAAAGAAATGTTTGGCTCCCTTGGGGAAGAAAAAAAAATACCATGCTAGGATTACAACCCTTTCTAGACTGTAAACTGGTTGTGAAAAATATGATTACCATCACAAGCATCTCAGTAATTAAATGCAGCTTTTGTCCATCTCTTCACGTAATACTCTCATGTGGTATGTGTCCCGTCACTAGGGTCTGCAGAAGCATTTACCTTAACGCTCAAATGCAGAGATCCACCTTCCGTTTCAGGGAGTTTCCTTCCCTGGCTGAGTGGTAAGAAGATAGCCTCAAAACCATGTCAGAGACTATACGTGTCTGTTCGATCCTCCTCCTATCATATACTACACAAGGTTCAGTTAATTTCTTCTCCAAAGCATTCCCACAAACGTAATATTTCCTAAGAATTCTATAAGCATTTGCTAACATCTTAACCTTATGCCAGGTAGTATGGTATGGAGTGGATCCCCAGAACTCAAGTGAAAATGTAGACAGAGACAGCCTCTACAGCAGGCCCTGTGACATGTGTGCCCACACACAATAGTAAGTCAACTTCAGAAACATAAATTAAGTCCGAGGCTTTGTCAGCCTGGAATAAAATTGCACTGTGTGAATAAAGTGTGCACTGTGGTAGGAAAGAAGGCAGCGAAGCTACGGGTACCAGTATTGGGGTTTATTGGGTAAGAGAGAGTATCCGAGGCAACTTTTATTTATTTTTTAATAGGTAGATGGTGGAGATAGGTAGATCCTTAGAGCTCACTGGCCAGCTAGACTAGGCAATTGGCAAGCTGTAGGTTTAGTAAGAAACCAAAAACCAAGGCAGAAAGCAACCAAGGAAGATGCTCCATGTTGTAAACCTCTGAATTCTATATACATGTGCACATATACACATGCACACACGCGCGCGCGCATTCCTACATATATCCACACCCCCTCCACAAATAAAATGAAAAGCAATAATCAAGTTTGTTGGAGCCCACTAGGTTTCCTAGTGACTGTACCCAGCAGGACTGCATAAGAAGTTGATTGGACCACGGGCCTGGGTACCAGGTGACCGTAACTAGCAAGGGGGAGGTCCTTTGCTCCACCCTTGGCATTGTTATAAATAGACCTTTGGAATAAAGTTCTGGGGTGGTGGATAAGGATCCAGGCCCACTCGAGTCTATCCTGTGTTTTCTCTTCGTTTCTCTCCACTCTCTATTTCTAACTAAGTCTCTTATCCCTTATTCCTCAAGATTTCCTGGGGTAAATAAGTGTGGGGGCTGGTCTCCTACACAAGTTAAACTGTGTAATTGATTTAGCATTTTTATGATTACGTTAAAATGCTATTCAAATGTTATCTTTGCTATCAATATCTTTTTTAATCAGTAAAACTATCTGATGAGCAATTTCTAGAAATATCACCTACATCTCTCTTTAAGACTTTTGTAATACAGCCATGCTTTTTTTCTGAGTCTGGGTCTCCAAAAATTTGATTCCTAACCTCGAGAATCTAGCTGTGTAACACCAGATTAGTGGCCACTATGGGAGCTTTATAACTAATATAAATAATTTTAAAAGCATCAATCTGGGGCTGGCAAAATGGCTCAGTGGGCAAAGAGTACTTGTTACCCAAGCCTGACAACCTGATTTAAATTCTCTCAGGACCCATAGAGTAAAAGGAGAGAACTGACTCCTCCAAGCTGTCCTCTGATCTCCATACATACATGAAAACAAACACACACACACACACACACACACACACACACACACACACACACACACACACAGAGGTGTGTGTGCAGGCCAGAAGACATCCTCAGCTGTTGTTCCTCAGTTTTGAAACATCTTTTCTGTTTGTTTCTGTTTGGTTTTCTTTTTAAAGACAAAAACAGCTGGGCAGTGGTGGGGCAGTTTAATCCCAGAATTTGGGAGGCAGAGGCAGGTGGAACTCTTGAGTTCCAGGCCAGCCTGGTCTACAGATCGAGTTTCAGGACAGCCAGGGCTATACAGAGAAACCCTGTTGGGGGAAGGGGGGACAGGACAGGATCTATTACAGGCCTGGAACTCACTGGCTGGACGGTTTCCACTTCCCCAGCACTGTGATTACAAGTCACCACGCCTGGCTTTTTACATGTGAGTTCTAGGGATCAGACTCTAGTCCTTGTGTTACAACACAAGCACTTGACTGATTATCTACCAGCCCTTAAAAATTCACTTAGGCTTGTGTGTGTGTGCGCGCGCGCGTGCGTTCATGCATGCATGTGCACACAGGCAAAGGTCAGAAGTCAACTGTGGGTGTCTTCTTCCATCACTGTTCACCTTGGCTTTGTAAACAGGGTCTCTCATTGAATTTGGACCTCACCAATTGGGCTCTAATAACCACTAACCCTGAATTCCAGTCCTCATGCTTGCAGAGGAAGCACTTTACTTACCAATCATCCAACCTCCTAAAAACACTTCAACTGGTTTATTTTTCTATTTATTTGTTTGTTTGTTTACTCTGTGTGTGTGTGTGTGTGTGTGTGTGTGTGTGTGTGTGTGTGTGTGTGTTGGGGGGGGGCATGTGTGCTTGCTCCACACATGCATGTGGGGGTCAGTACAGTACAGCTTGGAAGAGCTCATTCTCTGCTTTCACCCTGCAGGTTCCAAAGGTGGTGCTCAGCTGAACAGCAAGTGCCTTTTTCATCCACTGAGGCATCTCTCTGTCCCTTGAAAAACATTTAATATTAAGGTTTATATATAACTACATCCAACACTTCAAGTTAGAAGGCTATATTCCCAAGGAGATTAACAAACTTCTTGGCTTTTTTGTCTCTCCTTTTCTTTAAATGGATTATGTCACTTGATCTCTACCAAATTAATACAGATTGAACTAGTACATGGTGACATAGATTTATTCAGTTATTCTTGTTTGGTTTGGTTTTTTAGTAATGATCTGGCTACAACTTCATTGGGAGGCCATAACAAGATGGTATTACAAACTCAAAAACAATAATTTTTGTTTATAGAAGACTAGTACCTGGAGCTAAAAAGTTCATCTTATCTTTTTTCATATCTCACAGTTACATGAAAGTTATAAGTAATTCGATGCCCAATAAACAATAATCATAATAACACCCCAAAGAATCTTAGGAGGATCGAAATTTACTGTGCTTTGCAAAGATCAATAAGACTTCAAAAATGAGCATTACTTAGATTCACTCTTAAAGGATGTTACAGAACTGAAAAACAGAGGGTAAAAGAGAATTCCAAATTGGACACTGAGATAAATTGTCATTTGAAACCAACCTAGGTTATGCAGTGAGACCTGACACACCACAGGGTGGGGTAAACAAGGGGTTGATGTGTTAAGATGGGAAAGTTGAAATGGGAAAAGAAAGGAGAAAAGGTTGGACAGAAACTAGATTGTGGAGGCATTGGAATGCTAGGTTGGGGAGCTAGACTTGTAAATCTATACAAGCCTCCAGAAATGAAATGACTAGATGCTCTGAGCAAACAAGTGCAATTATGGTGCACGGAAATTCCCAGCTGGTCTCAAACTTCTAGACAGAAGCCATCACACCTTGAAAACTTTCATTTAAGAGCCAGTGAGGCTCAGTGCACAGCTCACTGTAAATGTCCAGGCAGGGTATCTACTAGCAGCTATGTGTCTCAGGAGCAGAGAGAAAGGGATTTATACCAACATGAGAGGTCAGGGGAAGGCCTATCGGCATTCTAATTCAGAATCTTGTAAGAGAAGATAAGCAAAATGAAAGGCCAAGGTCAGAACTAGAGAGATGGCTCAGTGGTTGAGAGGACCTGGGTTCAACTCCCAGCACCCACATGGCAGCTCATGGCTGTTCCAGGAGATCTGACACCTTCACAGCAATGTACATAAAATATGTTAAATGAATGTTAAAAAAAAAAAAAAGAAAAAAAGAAAGGCCAAGGTCATAAGGTATGAGCATTTTTATCCCAAATTACAGTACAAATTTATATTTGTCCCCAGAGGCCAAATCCTCTTGCAATAGGCATTTTCAAGGTTTTTCTGCCATGAAGAGTGGAAAATGGTATCTTGTTGCTCATCAGCAGTGACAGTCTTCTTATGTGTATGAGGCATCTGTAGGATGTGTGCTTATGTGCATGTGAACTGCTTGTTCCTGAGAGTTTTTCTATTTTTCTACAAGGATCTTGTCCTTTTCATGTTATTTGTAAAGTTCTTTAAATGATATTCATTGCTAACATGCATTGTACCTTGCTTTCAACTCATTTAACTCCCACAATAGCCCTACCAAGTGCATGCTATTATTATCTGAAATATACAGATTTACAAGGTATACTGTAAGTCACAAGGCTGGGATTCAAATCCAGGCAATCCATGCCACACTTGTAATCATTTCAGCTGAACATGTCACACATTCCAGATTGTAGCCCCCTTTTAGTATACGCATTATATAATAATTTTATCACTACTGTTACATTTCATTTTACCTAACCTAACATTTAAAATATAAAATTTCGAATACATACCAAGAGATAACAGTAAAAGTCCCTATACACCCAGCACCTAGTTTCATTATTATCAGCTCATATAGCTAATTTGTTTCATCCACAATGCCTACTTTACTCCTCCCTATTACTATTAAAAGATATATATTACTTTCTCCATAAACATTTTAGTAACTATCTCCAAAATGTTTCTTTTTTTTTTTTAACACAATTTCACTATTGTTAGACCCAAAGTAATAATTCTATAGTATGTTTTTAATTAATATTTTTGTTTGGTCTGTGTTTTGAGATGAGGGTCTCACATAGCTGGCCCCTGGCTGGGTTGGAATTCACCATGTAGCTGAGAACTATGAAGTCCTGCCGTTCCTGCCTTTATCTCCCAAGGGTGTGTATGAGCCACCCTGCCCAGCATTTAATTAAGTACATATTTAAAAAGAAACAAAACCTTAAAAGAAAAATCCTAATCAAAACTATCTTCTACATTCTCCCAGTACTATCATGTCTAGTTTAGTTTTGCTTCTTCTTACAATACAAAACCAATGTGAGTAAAACAACTCTCCCTGTAATTAGAGGAGAAATGGGAAAGGGATAGAAAGGCTAATTAGGCCCAGAAAACAGTGTACCAGCTGACCTCTTTCCCATTTCTGGCACCTGGACTTATCTAACTCCCCCTCCCCTGAAATTGTAGGGCTCTCAGGCGTGGCTTATGAGCTCCCTTCCTGTGCAGTGGGATCCACTAACTATACGGGCAGGAGACTGGAGGCAGGAACACAGTGGGAAGATGAGGGATTTTTCAACGATTTTCCTTGCTTAAATGGGCCAAATATTCTAGATATTGATGGCAGAAAGTAGAGTCCTTAAAGAAGGAAAGGGCCAAAAGGCCTTTGTCTGACCTCAAAGCAAAGCTACTGTTAGCCTGTACGCTCCAGCTTCAAATGCAGTCTTCTTAGCGCTCTGAAAACCATGCTTGTAGGCTGCCCTCAATCAGCCTCTGTCTACTTCGACTATTTCCTGACAAGGGAAGTTTCAACTGTACCACTGGCCACAGTTAACTTCTATTATCTAAAACACACACTTGGCAAGAATGGGCATCAGCTCCATTTCTGAAAAGCAACAAACTCACAGTGTAAGGTTGTGTCACCAGCTCCATGAGCACGCCCTAAGCCAATCAGCATGAGACAGAACAAGTTGTGCAGACACCTGCCACTCAGTAACTCACATTATCCTGAGATGTATTACTACTCTAATACGTTAGAAACACAACACAGTACAAGCAAACAATCCAGAGCCAGGAGATATGTGAGCAGCCACAGCTGCTCCTCCTCCACTGGCCTCATGCTTCCACTCTACAGAGGGAGCCTGTCCTCAAGGCAGATGCTTGCCTAGGAGTCCCACTCCACATTTACAAATGCCTACGGGGTCAGAACACGCTGCTCTCTCTCTTCCTAGCTGCCGCTGTCCTGTAGGCCTGTGAATAGTTGGTAAGTAAGGGACAAGCTCCCTGGAGACACATTATGTCTTCAGAGACTATGTAGGTTTCATGCCCTGTGGCTTTAAAGATTTTCATTCTGAAGGAATTTCATATTTAATCTAAGAAGTTATTTCTTAGGTTACATATGTCGGTCCATAGCCCCATTAAGAACACTGAGCCTCAGAAGCATGGCAGATGTCTGCATGGAGACTCAGTCACTTAGTTTCCTACTCTTGGCCCTATCAGAGTAGTCCATCTGAACTTGGGAGAGGTAGAAGCGATGGAAGCAAAGGCTAGCTGCTCAGAAAATACCACATACCAACTTGACTCACATACTGAACAGCCAAAGAATCATCCTACTGTTAATAATATCAAGCTACAGATCACTCACTGCCCAAAATATTCTCCCACCAATCTTTTAAGATTCCTCACAGAATTGTAAAGAACCTTACCTCCCAGAAGACATAGCCCATGGAAAAGTACCACTGCTACCCATGCACAGTTCAGTATCTAGGACTGATTTCCATCATGAGTTCCAAAATGTTTCTACTTCATCCTTTCTAAAAAGTCTTACACTTAGGCTTCTTGCTCACTCAAGCTCTGCTCTCAGAATGATCTGCAAGAGAAGTGGCTTGTTCCCTCTGGGCAACAGACAGAATGTTGTTTCCGTCTGTCCAACAGGGACACGTCCATGTCCACAAAGTCAAGAAGAGAACAGAAGTTGCCAGGGGTGGTGGTGCGCTTGTCTTTAATCCCAGCACTCAGGAGGCAGAGGCAGGCGGATCGCTGTGAGTTTGAGGATAACCTGGTCTACAAAGTAAGTCCCAGGACAGCCTGGGCCACATAGAGAAAGAAACCCTGTCTTGAAAAACCAAAAATTAAAAAAAGTCTTACACTTGATTATGAGCATCTTATAATTATATGAATCTTGTATAATATTATGACTCCACAATATCAACTTTAATAGCATTAGTTTTAAATATAAGCCACTTCAGCGGCTAGCTTTACTTCAATTACCCACCATCTACCCACTAGAAAATAAATAAAAGCTGCCTCTACTCTCTCTTACCCAATAAACCCCAATACTGGTACCCGTAGCTTCGCTGCCTTCTTTCCTACCACAGTGCACACTTTATTCACACAGTGCAATTTTATTCCAGGCTGACAAAGCCTCGGACTTAATTTATGTTTCTGAAATTGACTTACTATTGTATGTGGGCACACATGTCACAGGGCCTTGGTGTGGAAGTCAGAGGACAACTTTGTAGAGTCCATCTTTGTCTACCTTTTACATGGGTTCTCAAACTATTAAGCAGCAAGTGCTTTTACCCACTAAGCCATCTTGCTAGTCCTTTTGTTTTTATTTTTGGTTCCCCCACTTAAGACAAGCTCTCACATATCTCAGACTAGCCTTTAACCTATAACTCACTATGTAGTAGAGAATAACCTTGAGCTTCTAAACCACCTGTATCCACCTCATGAATGGCAGGATTGCATGCACGGACCACCAAGTCTGGTTTACTTAGTGGTGGGGTCTAAACTAGGGCTTTGGTATGCTAGGCAGGCACTCTCGCAACTGAGCTATATCCCCAGCCCAAAAGATATTTTTCAATGGCCACTTTTTAGGATGTTACTGGGGGTCTCCAAATTATAGTAAAAGATGGTATGGAGATGGACCTATCCAAGAAGGAATTTATCACCAAAGAAGGAATTTCAAACATAGATCACCTTAAGTTTTGAGTTTATCCTTACCCTCACTGTGTTGGTGTCCAACACGCAGGCTACCTTCATATACCAAGGCAACCATGTAGTTAGTATCACTTGTCTACAGCTTAGCCAAAAAAAAAAAAAGTTCTGCATCTCTAAAGCTTGTGCTTCATATGCTGCAGAGGCCAATATACCAATAAAAGTTCAACCATGGATGATCTACATGCTATACTGTATGCTACCCAGAATCTTTCTGTGACCTTACCTTACTCTCACCTGATTTTTGAATCCTAGAAATAGTCACAGCAGTTACTGTTGCCTAACAAGACATAGTAAAGCCCTAAAGAAGTTTAATCACAAAGTACACTTCATAGTTCTGAATCTCATTCACTCATTTCCCTCTTTGTCTCCTCCCTCTTCCTCCCCCTGTCCACCCCCTCCAGCATGTCTCCTGGTCTCCTCTAATTTTAAAATTAGAAGCCAAGGAGGAAGAGTCCTCTCCTTCTATATACAAACACACAATGAGTGCTGTCATTAGATACGTCCTCACAGGGAAGAGATTACATCAGCTCTACTAAGAACACCACTCTCCAGAGAGAAGAGCAAGCACCTTGAAGACAACTGCCTTGCTCTCCAAGCCATCAAGATCCCTTCCTTCCCCATATCAATCTTAGGAACTAAGCTAGGCTTCCCCTTCCCCTTTGGACTACACCATAACTTCTTGGAGGAGGTAAACAAACCAAGAGCCTGCCTAAGTAGGAGGTCTATCCAGCACTGCACTTGAAAGACAATCCTACCAGATAGCTTCAGCAATTATATATACTACATGAATACTCAGAACCTGGGATTCCCCAGAGCCAACAAGCTTTGCTTTTAAGCATCAAGGGACAGACCTGAAATAGATTCTGCTTGCCAAACCCTAGCAATCACTAACTCACAGTGCCCCGTGCAGTGCTAAGTTTGAAATGCACCAAGACCCTGACTGCTTACCCCACTCCACTTTTTAATATGCCTGAGAGGCAGGAATCCAGAAGACAGTTTGATTGCCCCAAATATACCACCCACCTCCTCCAGACCCCACGATCAGTATGGCTTGCCTCCAATGACAGGGTACCATCCTCTTCTGAGAAGGGTGTGGAGGTCTTTTCAGGTTCTGTATCTTCGGGCCGGATCCCATGTAGATGCAGCCCATCACTGCCATAGCCAGAGGAAGATGGCAAAACGCTCACAACGATGCCACTGACAGATAAATCACTCTGGGAAGCAGGCATTATGGGACCCCTGTGGGACACTTGACCCACGTGGGTCGGTTCTATGCAAATAGGTTCTCCTGACTGTTTTAGTATTGATGAAGCAACAGAGCACTTAGTAATCCAAGACTCTGTGGGAGGGGCACTCAGAACGTTCTTGGTTCTTCCCCCCACACTCCAGCCCTCTGAAAGTTGGTCTCGATCTCCTGTGTCAGAGGAGTAGTCTGTCCCAGGCAAAGTGCTGCTCTGAAATCCAAGCAGCGTGCCTCCCTGCTCCACTGCAGTCTCTCCTTGCAAAGGCAGCAGCACAGCCCTGCTGCTGCAGGATGCTGTCCTCGGAAATTCCACCAGTTGGCTCACAGATTTCTCACAGTTTCTTTCCGCTGGGTTATCAAGCAGGTGAGCAATGACGGTCATACCCTTTTCCAGGGAATCCCAGACCCCTCCAACAACTGATGACTCATTCTCCAACAAAAGGTGAGCAGTTTGGATCTCTGCTTGGAATCTCTCCTTTACCTGCACAATCATCCCTTGATCGCCCACCCCTGAGTTGGGAGCTGAGTCTCCAGGCAGCACAGTGTCTAATGGGGGGTGCTCGGCCCCTCCTACTGCGTGCTCCTTTGGGAGACTCCTTGTTAACTTGGTTAGGGTTTCGGTCTCTTCAATGACTCCAGTGCCTTCCAAAGGTTCCTCCTTGGGAGATGCTTCTAGAGTAGGGGTTTTCTTCCCTCTCCACTTCCTTTTGAACCGAACCCTCTTCTTAGGAGATATGGGAGCCTTCTCAGGAACAGCTATGGACTCTTTCGGCTCCTTAACACAGCCCAGTGAATTTCCCATTTCTTTCCTCTCCCAATCTCAGAAAAAAACGCAGTTAAATCAGTCCTTGGATCCCAGAGAAATTCCAATGTCGGCTTCATCGGATTCAATGCACATTCAAAAAAAAAAAAAAATGCACTATGCCGGCAATCCCTCCAATCCTTTCTCCCTCCCTCCCCGCCTCTCGCCTCTCTCTGTCTCTTCCAGCCGCTCGATTCAGACAGCCATCTTACAGGCTCAGAGCTGCAACAAGACAAATTTCAAAGCATCTCACTGCAGTTCAGAAATCACTTGACCTAAAAGCAGACAGAAACCGGATTGGCTGCTGCTTCCTCTCTCCAAATATGAGGTAATTGGAGCACTGCCCTCAGTAACACAAACAGAACGCAAAAGGGAGCTGGAAACCAGGGAGAGGGAGGAGGAGGGGAGAACGTAAGAGTAAATGGAAAAGGGAGGGGAAAGGAAGAGGTACCCTGGAGGAAGGAGGAGGAGAACAATATCAAGGAGGGGGAAGCAAACCGGCTCAGCTGCTACTAACCAGCGAGGGGAAGGGAGACGAGCCCAGAGAAGCTGCAATTATGGCTCCCAAACTACAACATGAAATACGTTTTCATCTCTGCTCCAAGATGTCCAAAGGAGAATAGCAAGTAAGATATACATAATCAGATTTTAACCCAAGAAAGATGAGAGCCCACTCCTTCCATTAAGAAAAGGAACAGGGGCATGGAAAAATCTATCCTCCTGTGGCATATATGGCCATCTCCAAAGAAAGAAAGAAAAACAACTATTAATTCTGGTGGCCATTAACACATGGATGAACACCTGGAAATCGGTTTTTGAGTACAGTATGTTAAAGCTTGATCGACAGGTGATCACTTGCCAATACAATACAAAAGCCAGGTCACCATGAACAGCATTTGACAAATGTTCAATAGTAATCACTGATGCTGTTTTGCCAAAATATGATGCTATGGTATTTTGAACACTTGCTATGTACCAAATACTGTAAAGATATGCATATATGTGTATGTATTATCCTGTTTAATTCTCACATCAACCATGTAATTTTGTAAGTAAAGAAACTCAGATTTAAGAAAGCTGATTAACTTGTCCAAGTTCAAATAAGTGGCAACACCAGGCACAATCCTAAGACTTCATTTTAACCAGGTAAAATGGTTCATACTGGTAATCTCAGCACTTGGGAAGCTAAAACAGAAGGATTTCAAAGCAAGTCTGAAGCTAGTCTGGGCTACTGAGTGAGACCCTGTCACAAAAATACCCAAAGAATAAAAGAGACTTTTCATTTTGGCTCCATTCTAATAGCTAGAAGGAGGGCAATCTGCTCTCAGCCACATGAAACAAGAAGATACCCCACAGTTCTAAGCTAGCAACTGGACTCTGCAGCTGAGCAACAGAGAACCAACACTTGCTGACAGCTGGGGAGGGAGCAGCAGTGGCGGGACTAAGACTCAGGTGACCTTCACTCAAACTGAAACAGAGAATGATGTCTGAAGGATACTTGAAGTGAGACTCACACACCACACCCTGTGCTATCAGCAGGATTCCTCTGCCCAAATGTTTTCAGTACACTGTCTAACAAATGAGAATGTACTACAACCCAAAGGTTGACTCTGATTGGAATGGAAGAAAAGAGGTATGCATGTGTCTTCTCTGTTGTAGCTCTTTACCCTTTTCTGTTCCCACAGTGCTGGGAATCAGAGGGCGTTGTACATGCTAGAGGCAAGTGCACCACTGAGACACGCCGTGTGTGTGTGTGTTTGTGTGTGTATTAAATGTAATGTGGTTTGCTGTTGTCCTGGCTAGTGATGAACCCCTGGGCTCTGCCATGTTCTGTGTAAGCACTAAAAACTTTTACCAGCACAGCCCTACCCTCCTTCTCTGAAGACCTAAAATGAACCTTCCTGGAAGAAAAGCTACAAGAAACCCTCAAGCCCCTGCTCCTATGTAGCCCTCCTGAGACTGCCCCATCCAATCCAGCAGGTGCTTCTCCCCTAAGCCTGCTGCCAAAGCTGACAGCAAAGCTGCAGCGCCATCTTATGGACATCATGAAACACAGCAAGTAAGAGCACAGGAAACTAAGGTTCAGTAAATCAGTTCCCCCAACAAAAACCATGCCATTACAACCAAGTTGTTCATGCAGCCACCAAACCTTCACATATCCAATGAAGAAAACAGAAATAAGGGGACTCAAGTTGTATGCAACAAGGTACAAGCTTGACTGTCATCAATTAAATATAAGCAAATAAATCCCTGAAACAGATCAACCTGGGACAAGAGAGACAGCAGCTTAATAATATAACTATTACTGCTATGGGCTTTCTCTGGGGAGCTTGTGGAACTTATCATATTTGTTTCTGTGAGCCTATTCTTTTCTAAATGTCTGCATATATCAGTTGCATCATCTTCTTCTGCTACAGAGAGAAACTGGTCAAGACAAGAACAAGTTTCAGTGGGGTGGAACTAGGTCCCTTCTAAGCTAAGCAGCTTAACTACTTTACTCAGTGATTCAGTTTCCTTACCTATAAGATGTAGACACTACCACCTACACAATGGGGTTGTAGACAGGCTAATGATATAATGTCCATAAAGCACTTGGCTCAGTGCCCGCTCCATCTATAATAATCCCTTTTATTCCTATTTATTTATGCCTGGAGCTAAACATTAGGAGCCATCCCTAGCTCCCACAGGAATCCCAGTACACTTATTTTTTCCCCCTTAACTGGATTCCAAAGAAAGTAGGTATAGTCCAAGACCCAAAGTTTAGGTACTGAGTTTTGTTCTTAGGGCTGCTTCTACTGTTTTACTAAGTTAACTCTGACCACAGGACTAACCTCTTCATGGACCTTCTCCTGGTACAGCTTACGAACACATGGCTGTGCCTTCTGGGAAAGCTGACTTTTGGGATCTACTTATTCTTCAAGTCTTTTCCTCTGGCTTTTTACAGTTAGCCATTTATTACCCATAGTTCTATTTGAGAGATAACCAGAGTTAAAGAGCACATTTATTCATTCACTCTATTAACATGAATGGCATCTTATCATACCCTAAGTACTGAGCGCCATAAAGCACATAAAATGCTCCTCAAAGAGGAGGTGGAACAATCAACTGGCACGGTGGTTTATACTTAAATTAAGCACTTGGAAGGTGAAGGCAGAAAGATCACGAGTTCAAGGATAGCCTAGGCCACAAGAGATCTGCTCTGGGAGGGAGGTTGGGGGAGAGAAACTAAAAGTCCTCAACACCACAAAAGGGCTTGAGCAAACCTAGAGAAAAGGATTCTGTTATTGCTATAAAGACCTGTGGCCCAAAGAGGCCAGCTGGTCACTCCATTTCAGTTCCCTCACTTGAACAATGCTAAAAACAGCCGTCACAGCCCATCTGTCTGGTCAACCTACCTTCACAGCTTTTAGATGATCAAATTCATGAAACAATCCATCTACTTAATGAATATTCATTGAGTGCCTATTCTATGACAAGCAAAGATAGTCCTTGGCATTGCTAAGGTTACTCCTAGTGCAGGGCTAAAGAGCAAACCAACAAACAAGAAACATGCAATATGCCAAATAACGATATTACCTAACAAGTATTGTAAATCAGACAGTAGTTTCAAGAGCAGTTTGCAGACAAGCTACAGACAAGGAGAGCTGGTGAGATAGCTCAGCAGGTTAGGAGGTGTGCTGAGGAAGGCTCCCCACCAGAGGTCTGATCCTTGAAACCCTCCCACATGAGGGGAAGGAGAGAAGCAACTCCAACGAGCTGTCCCCTGGCTCCACCTACAGCATAGAAATTCCAGTCCTGGTGTCTCTTCTCTCAACGGCAAGGTCACACACACAGAGGCTCACAGTAACAGTGAGCACTTTACTTACATAATGAAGTGATCTACTACAACGTAAGTGTGGTATAGCGGTGTATGAGTCCTACTCATACCACACTCTGTAAACCAGTTCAGATGAACAAGCCAGGCCACCCGTCACCATCACTGACAAACCCCACAAAATCTAGGCCTGGGTATTCAGTTTGGTAGTAGAGCATGGGTCTTACATACACAAGGCTGGAGTGGGGCACACTGGAAACATCAAACATACAAATACTAGCACATATTGTTTATGATCCCAAATCTGTTATAAATACAGAAAAGCATTTAAGGAATGATATATGCCAACTTCAGAAGAGCATTCACCATGGGGCAGAAGGAACAAGAAAACTGACTGTATCTGAAGTGGTTTGTTTCTCTAAAGAAAAAGAAGAGGAAAAAAGCCTCTGAAGCATAAAGAACAAACTATTAACCTCTGTCTCGTTATAAAGTGACTACACATAAGGATCACATATGCTTTTGAGTCCTTGAAATTTTCATAACTAAAAACACAAGTTAAAATGAAAGAACTCCAGCCACTTAACACATATTTTAAAAATGTATCAAAGTGTTTTAGAAACCATAAGTCTCCCCTATAAAGATACTCATACTCCCAATCTCATCAGTACTAGTAAGTTTTAATCTAGAGCTATTTCAAAAAAACAAATGATCTATCATCTACATGTACACAAACATCAGTGTGCTCCTTCATCAACACCAACTGCAAAGACTGGCTAGAATGATTACTTTGCTGCTCTGCTAACACCTAACAGCTCTACTTTGTGTATGTCTATGGATGTAGCTACACATAGTTATATATAGTAACAATACATCACAACATGTATGTATATGTTGTAATCTTGATGAGAACATCTAATAAGTATATATACAAGAAAAATGAATCGGCAAAGTTCAAGCCAGACAAAACCCTCGCACAGAGAAGAGGGAGTGAACACAAAGTTCCTTAACCAAAGAGCTATTTACAACTATACTTGCACACTCCAGGGCAGGTCCCATGCTCAGGAGCAGTTGGCTAACACAAAATGGAATCTACTTTTTTTGTGTGTATGTGAGGGGTTTTTTGTTTTATCTTTTTCATTTGTTTGTTCATTTGTTTTTTCTTTCCACTAAGAGAGAAAGAACATGAAGTTGTGTTGGGAAAATCTGGGAGAAGCTGGGGGAGAGAAAATAATACAATCAATATATATTGTATGAAAAAATTCAATAAACTTTTTTAAAAGAGAGAAATGAAAGCATTGTCTACACAAAGATGATTATAAAAATATTCATGCTGGGACAGTGAGACAACTCTGTGGTTAAAGGTGTGTATTGCCAAGCCAGACAGACTGAGGTCAGTGCCTGGAACCCACCCGATAGAAGGAGAATCAACTCCTGAAAGTTTCAGACTGACCTCCATGTGCACACGGTGACATGAGTGTGAGTGTATATACATGCACACAGAAATGTAAAAAAAAAAAATTAATCACATCATTGTTTATAATAACTTCATACTCAAAGGGGGGAACCCAAATGCCATCTACTTATGAAGAAAAAAAAATGACATCTATAGTATGCCCTATAACAAAATACTAAACAGCAGTAAAAAGCTGACATATGCCAGGAGGTGGTGGTGCGCGCCTTTAATCACAGCACACACTTTAGAGATGGAGGCAGAGAGATCTCTGTGAGATAACTTAGGTCAGCATGGTCTGCATAGAGAGTTCCAGGACAGACAGCTAAAGCTACAAAGAGAAACCCTGTCTCAGGAAGGAGGAGGGAGGGAGAAGGAGGGAGAATGGAGGGAGGGAGGGAGGAGGGAGAAAGGAGAGAGGACTTCTAAAGCTGTGTCACTGAGCCCCAGGTTTAGCTCTAACTAGTAGTTTACAGGCAACACGGGGAAAGAGGACACTTAGAAGATACCCCAGGGATGCTATCAGCATCTTAATAAACTCTATAGAAGTTCTGAATTCTTCAGCAAATTGGACATGGGAATAGACAGATTTGATATAATATATATGTATACCTAGTTTTGATTCTAAGCCAAACCAAACTTTTTTTTTAAAAAGTGAGATCACTGGGGATATCATAACATTGATCAGATATGTGATAGTTTTATGAAGTATTAAATTTTAAGGTATGAACTTATTGTGGCTTGCTTAAACAAAAAGACCTGATATTTCAGAGATAAACACCATACAAAAGATAAAAGCATACAAAGTCTGAGCTGAGGCTTGAGGAGTGAATTAGGCTATAAAGGAGATTATAATTATGAGTTAATAATTCTTGAACAAGATGTTGGGTATGTGGTAATTCTTCTTTTTTTTTTTTTTTTTTTTTTTTTTCCGAGACAAGGTTTCTCTGTGTAGCTTTGTGCCTTTCCTGGAACTCACTCTATAGCCCAGGCTGGCCTCGAGCTCACAGAGATCCGCCTGGCTCTGCCTCCCGCGTGCTGGGATTAAAGGCGTGCGCCACCACTGCCCATGTGTTAATTCTTTACTTCCATAAATGAGTGAATTTTTTTGTAACAAAGAAAGTGTTTATGGAGCTGGGTGAGACGGCTCAGCTATCGAGAGCACTGACTGCCCTTGAAGAGGACCCAGGTTCAGTTCCCAGCACTTACATGGTGGCTCACAACCATCAGTAACTCCAGCCCCAGGAAATCCAACACCCTCTTTTGGCCAGACATGTACAGACATATATGCAGACAAAAATGCCCATATACATAAAATACAATTTTTAAATTAAAGAAAGTGTGTTTGTCATATTAGATATGGTGCACATGGCCTCCTGCCTGCATGACAAGCACCCTGCTATCCAGGGTTCCATACCCTCAGCACTGGAATAGCTGTAAACAGGGAGAGAAGACAGCTTCCTGGTGGGGCTGCTTGGGAAAGCAACCACTCCATTATGCCCATCTCCTCTATCACCAAAGCTTCAACTGAGAGACACAGTGTTTTTATTCTTTGGCCTCTGAGTTCAAAGGAAAATTAGTTGCTGTCGGGGTAAACAGAGACATAGTACGAATTATCTCATACCTGTGAGCATAGTATTAAGTGCTCACAATGAGGGCATTTTATGTCAAAAACAAACAGCAACAAACCAATGCCCCCACCCACCCACACACACAATCCTCTCTGTTCGTAAAAGTCTCAAGAAGATAACTGCAGTCCTATGTAAAGGCTCAACAAAATGTTTATTTCTACTCTGAAGGGTATACTCACCCAGCTCAGATCCCCAGCTATTCCTATACTCAAACACACTAATTCCACACATTCCAAACCTTACTCATGCTGCTGAATGCCAGCATTGGCTCTAAACCAAAGTCCCAGGAAACAAGCCTGTGATCTAAGAATTTTCTCAGGGTCTAAGGAATTCTGAGGCATCTGCAGCTCTGATTCAACCAGAAGGTGGTGCAATCTCTCCAACTAGGATGTCCCACTGGCCTCACCCCCTGTGCCTTTTCACACCTGCTGAAAGATGCTCCCCTCAGTCAGTCATCTTACAGGCAACAACTGGATCCTAGAGAGCTGCCTGAGAATCAGCTTTGTTAGGCAGGACTAAAAGTGATTTAAAAAGAACATTCTTTTTACTAAAAGAGGGTTATTCTTTTCTAACAGCAAGCCAGACTTTAAAAGAAGTTGTGTCAACTTTGAAAGAAATGGCACCAGGAAGGTCTTAAGAGCTATAAACATTTCAGGATACCACTGTTTATGGCTATAAAACCTGCACCAGGGTATGGTGATATTTTGTGTATGCTCTAACATATAAAGCTTCTCTGAAGATCGGAGGGCAAAGCCAGCCACTAGTTAGCTATAAAGGCCAGGCAGTGGAAGCACACACCTTTAATCCTAGCACTAGGGCGGTTGAGACAGGAAGTGACATGGCTGGGCAGAGAAAGGAATATAAGGTGGCTCAGTCTTTTTTGACTGAGGCGAGAGGTAGCTGTGGCTTGTTCCTTTGTCTCTCTGATCTTTCAGCATTTACCCTGATATCTGGCTCTGGGTTTTTATTAAGACTAATTAAGATTCATGCTACAACAGGCTGTGCTCTACCCCCCCCCCCCCCCCCGTACACAGACAAACAGCAACTAAGGGGCTATGATTAACCAGCAGTGTTTAAAGATCAGATGAGAAGAGTCTTGCCATAGCTGGTTACGACTCTTCATGTACCCCCTAAAGTATCAGACCCAACGTCACCCTATCCTTCATACTGAGGCCCCTTCACTAAGAAAGCAGACTTCTAGTTCCAGACATCTAGGGACAAGACCAAACCACAAGAGGAACTCCCTCTATTTTCATAGTGCAAAAATTATGACACTGGGGGCTTAGGATACAGCATCTTGTCTCCAGGCTCATCTTAATATTCCTTTCCAATTGCTACCCATCATTGTTAACTACCAAATACAGAGAAGTAACACAAATTCCGCCTGGAGGAGGCGGCACAGGTTTCTAGGCCGTGTACAAACCAAGCGACAAGAACCCCAGACCTTACCTGGAAGTGCAGGATGATGGTCCAGATCAGCCCGAGGGTTAGCTTGGGGTTGCCATCTGTGATGTCATCGTTGCGGATGTTCACTAGCTTCACCTGAAAACGAAAGGCAAGCTGGTCTTCAAGCCCAAGAAGTTTCTTTTCTGGTTTGACTTTTATTAATTTTCACTATTAACACACAGTTAAATTAACTTTTGGCTTAAGAGTCTATGAACTCTAATACTTTTATAGCACCACATACAACACCTCTCGTTATCCCACAACAGCCCATGATACTCACGTTCCAACAGTAGAGCTGTGCCTCATTCTGAGGTCCTGACTACACTGGCTCATTTTGCTTTTTCAAGAATGGCATGTAACCCTTGATACTAGGTTGCTTCCCCTACCCACTACAGAGCATAAAGTTCTTGAGACTCCCATCCAAGCTGCTACATGAATGGTTTGTTCCCTGTAACTGCCAAGGAGTATTCTACTGTACAGATGTCCTGCCCAGAGCTTGCCCATTCATCCATGGGAGGGTTTGTGGATTATTTCTAAGTAAAGCTCCAATATTCTTGTTCAGATTTTTGTTTTCATTTCTCTAGGGTAAATTCCCGGGAGATTGCTAGGTCATGTATGTACAGCTTTATAACACACTGTCACATTACTTTTCAGGGTAGTTGAACTATTCGGCACTTTCACCAGTAAAGCAACCTTGTGAGCACATGGCATTGCAAGTTGCATGGTTAGCCAGAACCCTGACTTGTTCTTTTCTTTGCGGGTTAAAAGAGACGCCCCTCCCCCCATCACTCCCTGCTTCTCTCTCCATTTCCTTCTCTGTCATAGATCTCTCTTCCTGATACAACACCCATCTCAGCTTTACTCCTAAAATGCCATTCCAAGAACACAATGTGCTGAGACACATAGACGTTCTCTCCCCTTTGATGGTCAACTGTTCTACTATGCAGGAAACTGAGGTTTTATTTTTGCTCGTTCTTTGAGACCGGGTCTCTCTATGTGGCCCTAGCTGTCCTAGACAGTATGTAGACTAGGCTGGCCTTGAATAGAGATCCACCTACCTCTGCCTTCCAAGTGTTGGAGTGCTGGGATTAAAGGTATGTACCACCACCCTTTCTTTTTCTTTCTTCTTCTTCTTTTTTTTTAAGATATTTATTTGTGTTTTTATTTTCTGAGTGTGTTGCCTACACGTATGCCTAGTGTCCATGGAGGCCAGAAGAGGACATCACATCCTCTGGAACTAGAGTTACAGAAAATTATAAGGGGCCACGTGGGTGCTAGAAATAGAACATAGGTCCTCTGAAAGAGCAACAAATACTCTTAACTACTGAGCCATCTCTCTAGCCTAAAACTGAGGATTCTTAACTAAGATGTAAGCTTTTAAAACAGAGTGTGCTGAGCAAGCCTCAACCCCACTGGTCTTTTCTGTCATTCTCTCGCAGAGTCCGTTACTTGTGACAAGCTGGAAAGGGAGGTCCTTGCTCTGTCTCTTCCATCGAACAGGAATCTATCTGTAAAGGACCCCTGTGACCTCTACTCAGAGGTTCCACTAAAGTTCAGCTCGGAGAGTTCCTCCCTTTTCTGTAACTAGGTTCTAATCTCTGGGGTGATATGGAGGTGGGAGAACCTGCTCTTCCAGTCTGGAAATTCGGTTCCCCTAGTTACCAGTCACTAACAACCTAGAGCTGGTATGAGGGCCATACCAGATGAGTCCATATTCCCCAGTCCTACCCTTTCCTGAGATGCCACCTCCCTTGGCCAGATTATCTTCTTCTTTTTTTTTTTTTTTGTTTTTTTGTTTTTTTGTTTTTTGAGACAGGGTTTCTCTGTGTAGCTTTGCGCCTTTCCTGGAACTCACTTGGTAGCCCAGGCTGGCCTCGAACTCACAGAGATCCGCCTGGCTCTGCCTCCCGAGTGCTGGGATTAAAGGCGTGCGCCACCACCGCCCGGCCAGATTATCTTCTAAGAATTTCCTCAATGACCTTAGCACCCGACTCTTATTTTCTTTTTCTGCCTTACCATCTGCCACCTTCTTACAATCTTAACACACATTGACTCAAGTGTTTTCAATTCTGAAGAACTTTGGTCACCTTCATGACTATAGCTTGGGCCTCCCCATTACAAGGGACTGCCCTAGTGATTCCCTGCCCTTCTGAGTCTATTATGGACTTTGCCCACATGTCCCTGCTATTATAGTAATCGATTCCATCCTCTGTCCTTAGTTGCACTTCTAGCTAATCAATTCTTATTTTAGCTTGTCTGCTAAGACCCTTTTGAGGTTTTTCTAACTCAACATACAGACATTCCAATGTGGCTTCCTCCTAAATATTCCAACAGCCTCCATTACTCCTACCATTCATTATTCAATTATTTAAACAAATAGATCTCCATCAATTATACACCATTCGATCTGATGAGTAGTGAAGCTAAAGATGTTAAGAACATGTTCTCAACATTGGAGCAAATGAGGAATTAACAATCCAATAATAGATGTTACATTCATACATTATTGTGGAAGCAATAAGGACATTTTCTCAAGTTAATTAGACTAAAAAAAATATACAAACCATTTAATGTCATGTTGACTCTTACTGTTGCTAGGCAATCCTGGCTACACCAATTTTTTCCCATACAGCTTACACTGGGGAGGTGGACCCTCTGACCCCCTCATCCACCTTCTTCCCTACCACAAGACAGCATTATCTTCACCCCTCCTTCTATCCTTCTCCCTAACAAGAGGCAAGTCTTTTTCCTTTCAAAAATAACCTCTCCAGGAAGGCTTGATGGTACATGCTTTTATTCCCAGCTCTCAGAAGGCAGAGGCAGGTGGATCTCCCATGAGTTCAAGGTAGGCCTGGTCTACATAGAGAGTTCCAGGCCAGCTAGGGCAACATAGTGAGACCCTGTTTCTAAATGTATTCATTAACCACAGCAATTTGGCTCTGCTTCTTGTCTCTTGATCCCAGGACTTGGTCCCACTGGTTAGGAAGTCCTGAGAGGACAGAGGGTGTAGAGACAAGCACTGACAGGAGGAGGAACACTAACCCACATGTCAGGAGACAGGAGTTCAAATCCCAGCTCTGCTCTAACTTCTGTGATCTGGACCAGGACACGTCAGATAGCCAGATCTCAATTCTCTGTAATTCAAATCACTGAAGAAATTGAATTCTTCGATCTCTACGATATCTTCTAGAACAAACATTTTAGGACTCTTCTATCTTTTTCCACTCCACTGGTCCTTGGTCATTTTGCTTTGAGTTAGGGTCTTGCAATGTAGCCCAGCCTCATGACCCTCCTGCCTCAGCCTCCTAACTGCTAGATTATAGACATGGACCACCACACACAGCTCTATGACTTAATGCTCCTGATAATTTTCAGTCTTTTCCTTTTATGGGCTTTTCCTCCTCTGTCTGAAGACCTTTTGGTGTCTTCCTTATCTAGGAAGGGAACAATGTTATTTCCCTCTGACATCTAGGTCTACTATACTCCAAACACTTTTCTACTCTACTAAAAACCACTCTCTTGGCCAGATTTAGTAGTGCAATTCTATGACCCCAGTCCTTGGGAGGCTAACAGAAACATTTAGTAGAATTTGAGATCAGACTGAACTATAAGGCTAGACCTTGCCTCAAAATAATAAATGAGCTTGGTGCAGTGGCATGTATCTTTAGTCTCAGCACTCTGGAGGCAAAGGTAAACAGATCTCTGTAAACTTGAGGCTAGCCTGGTCTATATAATAAATTTCAAGCCAGTTTGAGTTACAAAGTAAGACTTCTTTCAAAAAAAAGAATGAATGAATGAATGAATGAATGAATATACAAATAAGTAGCCATTCCCTTAAGTCACTACTGGGGATTTGGCTCAGTGATAGAGTCCTTGCCTAGTGAGCATATGGCCTTGGGTTTAATCCCCAGAACCACAAAAGTCACCACGGCATGACAGTCAGACCTTTTTCTCAGACATGACATGTCTGAGAAATTATCCTGGACTTCCTTACTCCCACCTTCTTCACGACTTTTTTATCTTCATTTTGACCCCACACAGATCATCTTTGTTCATGAACACTGATCCTCTCAAAAAAGTACAAGTTCTGTGTAAGGACAAAGGGCCAGGACTGGATCCCGTCGGACTTTCTTACCTGCCGCTGCTTTAAGAAGTCCAGGGCAATCTGCACATTCTGCAGCCTGTGAAAACGCATCCTGCCCTTTTCCCGGGGCTGCAATGAAGAAAAGGGATGCTAATTTCAGCTATGCCAACCGACCTGTACACAGCTTTTCCTCTTTCCCTTCAAGGACTAAAGACCACACAAGAATTCCTCAGGGCTGAAGCCAGGCGTGGGAGCATTAACTGAAGCACCCCTGAGAGCAGGGCCTGCCTGCATGGAGCAGCTACAGCAGCCTACGGTGCCGTGCACACCACTGCACATCACACAAACCTACAGGCTTGCTGAGGCACGGCTGCACCCGTGCTGCTCCTCCACAGGCTCTTCTGCAGCTGTGTGTAGCAGAGCTTGGTGTGGGGTGTGAGGTTAACAGAACATCGAGTTATCCACACTGCAGAGAAAAGGCAGAAAGCCCTAACTGCATACCTCAGTAACGGGTGGAACCAACCCTATCATAAACTGGCCAGAGAAGGGTGACTCTAGGAAGACAATTTTTAAGTATAGGGAATAGAGTTACAGGTGCTCAAGAAAAGTGAGGGAAAAAAATCTAAAATGGGAGAGAAAATCTAGGAAAGAATCCATCTCCCAAGGAGGTGAGCATCACTGTAGGAAAGCCACTCATTCCCAGATGAAGTTCTCAGAACAAGGTTCTTAATGGTGATGGGCTACTTAAGAATCACAAAGAAACTGTTTCTGCCACTTAATCCTTGGGTCATGAAAGAAAGAAAGAAAGAAAGAAAGAAAGAAAGAAAGAAAGGAAGGAAGGAAGGAAGGAAGGAAGGAAGGAAGGAAGGAAGGAAGGAAGGAAGGAGAGTGAGAGAGGAGGAAGGGAGGGAGGGAGGAAAGCCATCTTCACTGGTGACTTGCCCGAGGTGCCATCGTGACTCCCAGGAGGTGAGTAAAGTGTGTCTGGCCAGCAGTGCTGTGACAACAGGGATCTGCTCTCACAGCTTCTCACTTTGCAGGAGTACTTTATTGTTCTAAAGCTAGGTCTGGGACATCACCCTCGTTAGAGTACACCCAGTTCATTTGTAAATATCAAATTGGTACTGTGTGGTAATGGCTGAGCAAATATAAGGTGGTTCTGTGGTGGATCTGCAATAATAATGCCAAGGCCTCTCTGCGCAACAGGATAACTTCTCCCGTGAAGCTTCAGGGAAAATTTTTTCAGCAAGAATGCTCAATCATTTCAGATCAACTGTGAATAAAGCTTAGAGAGTGACAGTCTAAACCAAATTCTGAGGCAATGGGGAAGGAGATGAAAAGATGACTTGAAGAGGTTAGGGATTGTGGGTGTCACCCCATCTCTGCAGAGAGATTATGGGTTCTAATTTAGTACCTATCTGCAGAAAAGGCTTCTCTTACAAACACTCTCTCCACCAAAAGTAAACAGCCCAAGAGCATGCAAGTTAAATCTGTTCCTTGTAGTAACCAGAGAATTACTGACCAAGGCCGAAGTATCTCATGCAGTGAGTTTGCAAACAACACTCTATATTTTGAAAACAACTGGCATGTGTTTGGTGAGAACCCAGAGGCTAGACAAGTGGAGAGAATACCAGTTAGTCTATACTGTGGAATTGTGAGCAACGGATTTTCATGCTGACACCTACACTTTCCACAGTTCTGCAATCAGATTCAGACAACACAACAAGGCCAACAGAAAGCCGCAGGTCTCCAGGTCAAAGGGACTTGACAGTTCCAAGTACTATGATTATTTTTGTGTCAATCATTCTCAGATAAGCAAAAAAATTCCCACTTCAGGATCATCTAACAGTAGCAACAGACACAGTTAGTTTTAACCACTTTCTTTGGGAACCATACTCCCTGGTGGAAAGAGAAAGCAAGTGGGGACCAAGCTACTTGGAGACCTTGAGAACTCTGGCCTCTCTGGTGGCCCTGCAGTGCCAGCTGAGATGCTGGCATTCCCAAAAAAACCTACTACATCATCATCATCTTCCTCTTCCTGATCCTCGCTGTTTGCATGGCGCCAGGAGGGCATGCTCACAAGACGAAGGGTCTTCAGCCCTGCTGGTTCCTTTGCCACCAACCAAAAAAAACACAACAGAGGAACAGAAAAGAACACACACACACACACACACACACACACACACACACACACACACACAGAGTGAATAAATTTTTTTTTCTAAAAGTAAAAATACTTCCCACCCCCAAAAGAGAGGGAAAAAAAATCAAATCAAGGTTAAAGCAGAGGGGCTGGAGAGATGGCTCAGAGGTTAAAAGCACTGGCTGCTCTTCCAGAGGTCCTGAGTTCAATTCCCAGCAACCACATGGTGGCTCACAACCATCTGTAATGAGATCTGGTGTCCTCTTCTGGTGTGCAGGCATACATGCAGCCAGAATACCGTATATATAATAAATAAATAAAAATCTTTAAAAAAAAAAAAGACCAGAGCAGAATACACTGAATGCTTCTTATTTTGAGCATATCTTCAGCTCTCCACGTCTGCCTACCCTACATCTGTGAATCTGCTATGAGAGGAAAGGGGACAAGAGCAACTCTGAGAAACAGATCTAGTCAGGCAGCGTTGGCGCACGCCTTTAATCCCAGCACTCTGGAGGCAGAACCAGGTAGATCTTTGTGAGTTTGAGGCCAGTCTGGTCTACAGAGTGAGTTCCAGGATAGCCAAGGCTACGCAGAAAAACCCTGTCTCAAAAAAAAAGGAACAAAACAAAAGAATATCTCCATGAATACCTGTGGTCTTCAAAGGTTAGAAGTAGAAATTAAATTGGAGGGACTTTACCCTGTTTTGTAAGCAGTATCAAAAAGGATGCCCTTCCACTATGAAAATCACTGTAAATTCATCAACTGTATGAGGCATATTGAATGAGCGCTGAAGAGTAGAGTGCAGCATAGGATGAATTCGATATCTTACTAGATTAATGAACAAGGGCCAGAAGAGAACTAGGAATTACACACGCTAGCTATGCTAACAGAGGCAATTCTGACCACTAAAAATACATATAAATAATTGTACTACAAGTTTTTTTTCTTAAGTAAATCCAAAACAAAGGGCTCAGGGAAGCCAAGCCCCAATCCTAGAAGGAGTTGAACATCACATAAGCAGTGAAATGTAGTGTGCCAAATTCTATTCTTGTAACACAACAAACAGTGACTAAGAATCCACCAGAAGCACTGAGTGGGCTGAGATTCAGACTGCTTGCGCTGTGCGCCTCTGCAGGACTCTTTCCCCACAGATGCTGCCAATATTCAAGTGTGGATGTTTCCAATGAAAACTGCATTGCCTGCGGCACCAAAGAGAAAGATGCTGGACCACAGGAGCACTCACTTCCATTAGACTTAGATATGTGAGACAATGGCCCAAGGAGTGTTACTTTAGTGCCTCAGACAAAGCAAGTTGAAGAACTAACTCTCCTTTGTTAGGACGCAGACATCTCTGGGAGTTGCCTTTGTTTCACCTGATAGCCAGGTGTGATGAAGGTTAAGTCTGGGTAAGTTTGGGTTTCCTCAGCCTTTGCTTCCAACACAGAAGGGCTCTCTTCCTGCTTTTGTCTGTTTTGGTCAGAGGAAACTTTAACTGTGGTAAGCAAATGTATGCAAACCCACCATGTAAATAGGGGGCCAGTGAGAACTCCCTTCCTGAGGCTGGCATTTTAGGGAATTGGAAACGAATCTAAACAGATCCCTTCCAACTCATCCATCCCCCTTAAACTCTAGATGTGATGGTTTGAATGAGAATCGTCCCCCACAGGCTAAATTATCTGAACACTTGGTTCCAGTTGTTTTGCTTCCTTTTCATCATCATGCAGGGGAAGATGTGATCTCTCAGCTTTCTGTGCTGGCTGCCTTCTGCCGTGCTACAGTAGCATGATGGACTTTTCTCTCTCTGGAACTGTAAGCCCCAAATAAACTTTCTCCTATTAAAAAAAATATATATATCCTTTGACAAGCCAGGAGGATTAGCCAGGATTTCCTTTTAGATAGGAAAGGGTTCCCCACAAGCACTGTTAAACACATTCTGGGACAAGGCGGATGTATTTAATTATCCAAGGAGCCCATCCATACTACTTTCTGAGACTATGTACAGGCACCAGCTTCAGCAGCTCTCCACATCTGTGAGACTCAACAAATCATTGATATGAGAAAGTAAGATAAACTCCAAACACCTGGGCTTTTACATTAAACTTCAAATCCTTAGCTGAATACAGAAAATTAGAAGAAATAACAACAAAAAATATAATAGAGAAATGGAGAGTCTATAAACTAGAAAAAAAACTATAGAAAAAAATCAATTTATTAAAAAAACTATATAATGTTCCTGAAATATTAGTATCTAGAGAGAAATGAAGAATGAAGAAGATGTTGTCTAGCAGTACAAAGCATAACTATTTCTGATTTTATCAAGGCACGAGACCTAAAGCTGGAGACATATTTTAGTTATACAGTGCCTTCTAGCAGCTGTGAGGGCTCAGGTTCAATCCTTAGAGCTGGGGGGGGGGGGGCTCGCATGACAATACATAATGCATAAATTGAGATGATGTTACTTGTAAATTATATGCCTGGGTTAGAAATAAAGTGTATCAATAACCTCATCTACTTCTCCCTCCCTCCCAATGGGCAAGCTGTAAAGGCTGCTGCTACAGATCATCTACGTGGGCTGCAGTCAGTAGTCTCTCTTGCAGGACACTCATTAGAAGAAAGGAGCTCACCAGTTTGATGCCTGAGAGGACCTCCAACAGGGAGATCAGGTTGTGTCCATCCCGAAGGTCTTCATACAGATCATTGATGTGTTTGCGAACCTGTGAAGGACAGTAAGACAAGCCAGTCACTAACTGATCTCGAATTATTTGATCATTCACCAGAGAATGTCTAGTTCTAGATAAATCTGTAAATTAAAGAATGGGAATCAAGAAGCAACAATAAAATTCATGAATTTCCAAGTCTGAGTAAAACCCATATGAAGTAATAACATTTATCACAGCATATGTGTTTTCTAAACTAAAGCCAGGTCCATCATATACCAAACAACACTGGACAGTATTCTAAAAAGTGTGGACAAGGAGATAGGGAATTAATTATCTTGAAAACATGTCAAGAATGACCACAGACTAAACAGGTAATTGGCTAAGATGGGCAGATTAGTCCACTCAGTGTCAGAAAATTCTTCCGGGTTGCTAAGAAAAAAGCCAAGGGCAAGGCAACCCACATTTCACTGGGCACACTCCAATATAAACTTGCTCTTGCTATATATTTATAATAATGAATTCAAGAGTTATCTTCAATTTTTAAATTTTATTAATTGAAATAAATTCAATTTTATAATTAAAACTATGAAAAAACAGATAACACTTTGAAAAATGTGGTTGATGTTGAATATGATGCTAAATTGCTAAATGCTTTATATTTTATCTCATCTATCACTCATAGCTGTGGGTATTGCTATTGTCATTCCTATTATATACATGAGGACTCAGTACTGCCCAAGCTCACAAAGTGGAGACTTTGGATTCAGTTTGGTCTTCCTGGCTTCATCTTCCCCATTAAGCACTAGACTGTATGGGCAGCCACCATCTTGTCTTCTTTACTTAAGAACTGTCGTGTAAAGTTTAATATTCCGATTCCACAGAAGAAACAGGGAACTGGGGCTCTCAGGTTTGGTAGCTATGGTTTCGAGCCACAGGTCTTCAGACTCAAAGTTTAGAAACAATTTCACTAAGTGACACTAAGAGAAGACTGGTAAAAATAGGAAGAAAACAATTTTTTACATAAATAATTTTCTGTAACCCTAGCATTGAAAGGCTGAAGCTGTTCCAAGCTATCCTGGGCTACAGAGTAAGACTCTGTCTCAAAATAAAAAGTAAGCTGGGAGTTAGAAAGACAGCTCAGTCTATAAAACTTTATTAGTATGAAGATGTGAGTTTAATCCCCAGCACTCATGCAAAATGCTGGGTACAATGGCAAGCACTTGTGATCACAATACAAAAAATCGGAAATTCTTGCCGGCCAGCAAGCCTAGGCTAATTGGAAAGCCCCAGATCCAAGTGACAAGCCCTGTCTTAAAAAAACAGGGGAGATGGTAGCCTGAAGAGGAACAAAGGCACAGGTTGTCCTCTAGCACCTACACACACACACACACACACACACACACACACACACACACACACACGAAGGTAGTTTGGGGCCGGGAATGTAACTCAATTGATGGAGTGCTTGCCTAACATGCTGAAAGCCATGGGTTTAATCTCCAGTAGCACATAAACAAGGCTAATGATATATATACACCTATGATCCTAGCACTTAGGAGGAAGTAGCAGGTAGATTTCAGTGAGTTCAAGGCCAGCCTAGTCTACATAGTGAGTTCCAGGACAGCCAGGGCTACATAGAAAGACCTTGTCTCAAAAAACAAACAAATAAAAGCTTAAAGTCATTCTCAACTACTTAGTGAGTTTGAGGCCTGTCTGAGCTGTGTGAGAACTTTCAAGAAAGAAGGCGGGGGGATGAGGAGGATGGGGGGAGTAAGGTGACAGTAGATTACAGTTGTAGAAACTGATTTACAATGAACAATAGTTTTCAAATAAAATAATTTTGTACTGATCTAGACATAAACACTTTAGAACACTTTCTCTGTCACTGTCTTCAGTCTACACAATGAACTAGTCAGACACCTGGCTCAGACTAGCAGCACTGAGGATTTCCATGGTAAAAATACTTCCACCATGACCAATTTCAAGCAGTTGTGTTGAGATGAAATGGATAGTAGCACATCATTATATAATATTTCCATCATAGAAACACAGCACATATAATTAACCTCAAGAGTAAAATTATTATGAAGTGAAAACCTTCAAATACTTATGACTTTTATTTTATATATAATTTATTGTAAATTTGTAACTTAATTTTAATAATGATTATATTTAGCAACCAGCTTACAAAATTGCTGAGCATTTAACATTTTGCTCTCATGAGTCTACAGAGCGAAACCTGTTGTAGAATAATCTTTTTGTGCACTGTGAAGATGTGTCTTTGCCAAGGCACTTCCTGACTGGTTTAGTAAAGAGCTGAAGGTCCAATAGCTAGGCAAGAAGAGGTTAGGCGGGACTTTCTGAGAAGGAAGATGTTAGGCAGGACTTCTGGGCATAGAGAGAGAAAGAGGAGATGAACTGAGGCACAGGAGAGACACCAGAGGACAGGGAGAGGAAACAGGAGGTGCAGGATGGAAGAGTCGTAAAAAGCCACAAGGCAAAATGCAGATTAATATAAATGGATTAAGTTATAAAAGCTAGTGGAACAAGCCTAAACTATAGGCCAAGCTTTCATAATTAACAATTAGTCTCCATGTTGTCTTTTGTGAGCTGATGGACCAAAGAAAAGTCTAACTACTCAAACCAAATCAGCAATTCCAAGATATCAACATCTTCCAATGACTCGATATTTCAAGATTTTGTTGTAGACAGACCATAGTTCACTACTAACAAACGAACAGATCATCAAGATGAGAAGGGAAAAAGCATATTAGAGGAATTAAAATTCAAATACAGAGAGTTTTAAGTGGCAGTGAAAAGACGTCCAAAGGAATATTCTTGAAGCAGTTCAAACTATCAGAATTCAACCTGGGTCAGCTGAGAACTTCACTTTAGAACTCATAAGCACTGAGGCATTAGCTAAAGACATGGGAAGTCTTAGACTTTCAAAGATAGGGGCAAGAAAGAACAGAGTGCTAGGAAAGGGCCTTAGGGAGTAGCCAAATTTAGAAGTCAGGAGATGGAGAAGCCATCAGTAAAATAAAGGCCAGGAGTTGGGGGTGGGAGGTGGGGGTAGAGGGGGGCAGGACTAAACAAATAAAAAGCAGAAGCAGTAAGATAAGCAGGAAAACAAACAAGCACAGTCAAGGGAGGGGCTAGAGCACCAAAGCAGTGCTCCAGGGACCACCAAAGCAGTGCTCCAGGGACCACCAAAGCAGTGCTCCAGGGACCAAGGGGGATGACAACTAAAACTGTTGAAAGTTTTTAAAAAGAAATTCATCATCATCATTCTTATGTGGGGTGTGTGTGTGTGTGTGTGTGTGTGTGTGTGTGTGTGTGTGTGTCTGTCTGCATGCGTGCGTGCGGTGGATACATGCCTGCTGAAATCAGAGAACAACTTCAGGAGTCAGTGTCCTAACTTCCACAGTGAGTTTCCAGAATTAAACTCAGGTCATCAGGCAAGTACTTTTACCCACTGAACCATCTTGCTGGCCCTTTGGGAAAAAAAAAGGTTTTGTGCCCCTATAAACCAGTACAGGTTGGTTGTTTGTGTGTACATGCAAGCATGCAAATTGAGGAAAGGGAAGACAAGTTCAAGAGAATGATATAATGGAAATCATACCATAAACTAGTGAATGGCAAATTTAAAAAAAGTCAGGACCTGGGAACATAGCTCAGTGGTTAAGTGCTGGCCTGACGACACCAAAGCCTTGGGTACGCTCTCTGGTTAAGAGTACTTCTGCTCTTCCAGAAGACCGAGTTTAGTTACTAGCACCAATGTAAGGTAGCTCCCAACTATCTGTACTCCAGCTCTCAGGGATCCAATGCCCTATTTTGGTATTACAACATACATGTGGCACACTGGCACACACCTGTGTACACACAGACAGACAGACAAATAAAAATTGATCTTTTTTATTTATTTATTTATTTTTGGGGGGGAGGGTTTCGAGACAGGGTTTCTCTGTGTAGCTTTGTGCCTCTCCTGGAACTCACTTGGTAGCCCAGGCTGGCCTCGAACTCACAGAGATCCACCTGGCTCTGCCTCCCGAGTGCTGGGATTAAAGGCGTGCGCCACCACTGCCCGGCTTGATCTTTTTTAAATGCTAGAAAATAACTGATAATTGATTATGAAAAGGGACAACTGAATTAAATAAGAGATATATTCTTTTTTACTCACATTTTCGGCAGACACCTACAATCCTAGTACTCAGGAAGTTCAAGCAGGAGGATAAGGAGGTTGGAGACCAACATGAACTAGAGGAAACCTTGTCTGAAAAAACCGCTCATCCCTTTCCACCTTTAACTTGTCTTCTTTGGGAGGTAGTTTTGTTTTTTAATGGGGCCCTATTACATTGCCTAGGCTGTTCTGAACTCCTGGCCCCATGATCCTTCTACCTTTGCCTTCCAAGCACCCAAGGCTGCCGGCATAAGCCACTGCAGGAAGGTCAGAGGGGGTCCAGACCACTGTGCCCTTGTTTTAGCTGCATTCTTCCCCTTTAAAGGCTTCTATAGCCTCTATAACAACAACAACAAGAAACAGGAGCTTTCCTGTGTCATTCTCTGATACTGGAAAACTTGATCCAAAAACTTCCCTCTAAAATAATGTATTAAAAGGAAACACAGCAGCTTAATGTCCTTGATCCAAACTATGTAGTAGAACAACAAATATATCACAGAAGATGTTTTAAAATATCCAAGTGTAGGCCAGGCAGTGGTGGTGCACACCTTTAATCCCAGCACTCAGGAGACAGAGGCAGGTGGATCTCTCTGAGTTCGAAGCCAGCCTGGTCTACAGAGTGAGTTCCAAGACAGCCAGGACTACACAGAGAAACCCTGTCTCAAAAAACAAAACAAAACAAAACAAAATGTTGCAAGTGTGTTTCAGATTCTGGTCTCCATTTTTGAAAAGATGGGTAAAGGATGTGGTATTAGAGTACCTTGTTTAGCTGCAAGTTTCTGGGTTCAGTTCTCAGTACAATGAAAATATGGGGTAAGCTGGGAAGAGGTATGAAAATCCATGCACCATTTGGAGAGTAGTGACCCTCTCGAGCAGCCTGAGCAGGGCTGCACACGAGACAGTGTTGGGGACCCTGAGTGTTGCCCTATAGCCATCGGGTCCTCAATTATACCGGAAGGGGCATTGCACACGGGTCATCTCAGCACTTGAAAGACTGAAATAGAAGCAGGTAAATGTGAGGCCTCCCTGGGCTTTAGTGAGACTGTCTCAAAACCCAAAACCACACAAAGGAAGGGAGGGGGTGTAATTTTCTTACTCTAGAACAAAGCACTCCCCAAAGGTATATCGGAGAACCCAAGAGATTCTGGATCAACTAGACCTAGAATTTGAGAGGCTTAATTGGTTTTGATCTTACACTGGCCTATTGGCCAAAGAAAGAATGGATGTACTTGCACGGCCAAGCAAAAGATGCCTGAGTTTCACAAAACAAATTTTGTTCCTTAACATTCAACCCAAAGTTCCAAGAATTCAGTCTTAGTAGAGTGATTCTGATTAGCAGTGAATCTCGATATCTCTCTCCCTCTCTCTCTCTCTCTCTCTCTCTCTCTCTCTCTCTCTCTCTCTCTCTCTAAATATCCGAAGATGAAAAGATGCTGTTGGAATTAGAAGGCTGGCAGCCTGAAAAATGCTGCAAAATAGCCAAGGGTTTAAGTAAAGCTCTGGCTGGCCTCCAACGTCTAACAATGCTATGATGTGTTCCTCTGGTTCCCTGTTCCCAGGCCTCCAGTCATCACCCAGCACTTAGGCGGAGCTCCAACAGGCAACATCAGCTACCAAGGAGGATCAGAGAGCCAGAGCATTGGAACCCAAATACAAAGTTAGTAGGACTTTTGGCTTGTCCAGCTCTTAGAGACTGGTATGAAAGGAGAGATACTGAGGGCATGTTTAGTAGAAAGACCCAGTAATTTTGATCACATGACTTATGGATGTCCCTTACCTCTGCCCCTCACTAGCTGCTCAATCTTGGGAAAGTCATTTCACCTCTCTAATTTTCACCTCTTTTGTCATGAAAACTGAGAGGATTATATTCTAAAATCCATAAAAGATAGCACCATTATTTAGGCAGGAACCCTCTTTAGAGGTTATTGTAAAAAGCAGATCAGATAAAATGCACTTTGTAAGCTATTAAGCACTACTACTATTTGCTCAAGGTAACAAATACTTATTGGCTGTCCCTCATGTCCCAGTGCAATACTTGCAGATAAAGTAGTATTACACTGTCTCAGTCTCAATGGGCACTCTAACAGGAGACAGTATGCAAACCACATAGGCATCTGTTCCAAGTGACACAGAAATAGAGATGGAATTGCAAGTGACTTAGTCTAAAGAATGTAGGTCAGAAAGATTATATCCCAAATATGGTCAGCCAAAAATGGTCAGTAGGCAGTGGCCAGGCATAAGAGACTGGGTGTGCATTCTAGGAAGAGGAACAAACAGAGCAGCATAGAAGTACAAGGACTTCAGAGAGCAGCAAGTTAACTGGTGTGACTACAGTGTAAGTTCCATGGGAGAGACTATCTGGACAAGCAGGTGAGAACCAGGTAAAGTCGGCTCTGAATCATGACAGAGAGGTGTATCATCCTATGATCAGAGATCAACTGGAGATAACTGGGAAGCACTCTAGGAATTTGGAGCAGCAAATACAAATAAGCTTTCGGTAGTTGTCCTCCCTCCACCCTGCCTCTCTTGTCTTTGTTCTGATACTACAAAACTGCAAAACAAAACAAAAACAAGACACATAACTTGTCTTCAAGACTGTGATGGTTAGATTTAATGCTCAACTTGATACAACCTAGATTCACCTAGAAAGAGTTTCAGTGAAGGACTGCCTAGATCAGGTTAGCCTATAGGCATGCCTGGGGGCATTTTTCCTAATTGGGTTAATTGAGATGGGAAGACCAACCCTAAATGTGGGCAGACCATTTGTGGGCTGGGTCCTGAACTGTTTAAGAGTAAGCATGTGTGCATTTACTTCTCTGCTCTCCACTGTGGATGCAATGTGACTAACTGTTTCAAGTTCCTGCCTGGCTTCCCACAATGATGGAACGTGACCTAGAATTGTAGGCAGATAAACCCTTTCTCCCCTAAAGTTGTTCTGTCAAATTATGTTATCACAACAATGGAAATGAAACTAGAACAAAGATACAATCTGAAAACAAAAACTGCAATCTAGTACCAAGAGTCAGAATAAGGCATATGCATCCTGTAACCGAAGTACAAACGAATACAAGGAGACGCACAAAGGGAAGGGCGGTTGATTCTACGTGGAAGGGTCAGGAAAACAATTATTGAAGGATATTAAGTTGACAGGCAAAACAGCCAAAGGGAGACCAGAGCCAAGACAGATAGGTAAAACAGCAAGAGCCTAAGGAAGGAGCGGTATTTGGCGCTATGGGGCTAAGAAAGGTAGGCTGTACTCCTAGCCTTACGCTCCACTCGCAGTTACTGGCTGCTGAGGCAGGGCTGCTGTCTTCAGTAGCAGTGACTGAGAAGTTGAGAACCTCCACACGGCAGAAGCCAGGGCCAATTTTGCAGGTTAAGGAATATGTGTTATAAACCGAGGTCTAATTTTTCAGTTTGTTTATTTTTAGTAGTGTGGCTTTGAACAAGCTGCACACCCTTTCTACACCTCATTTTCCTCACTGATAAAATAAGGTTATTAATAGACCATTCAGCACAGTCAGTGAAAGACTGTGAGCTAATTCATGGGAGGGACTTACTATAAAACGTCTGACTTATTGGAAGGCATCAATAAACTACGAATACCAGTGTCACAATCAGGGTTATTATTGGCCACTTCGTTAGGAAGCTATTATGGAGGGCAAGGCAAGCAATGAAGAAGCCCTGAACAGTGAACAAAAGTGGAGGATACAGAATCAAGTCCCCTTTCTGAGCTGAATTGATTAGATTTGGTAACAAGGGACAGACAGATTACCATTGGCAGTCCTGAATCAAATATGATTCTAAGTTCCTGACCTGGACAACAAGCAAAGTATTTAGCTACTTGAGATGTGTCAAATACAGGACACACCTGGGTGACAGGCAGATGAATCTGTCAAGTCAACCTGAGAAAGGCACAACTTGGGCTTGAGGTAAAATGTGGGAAAGGCTCTTTTTCTCCAGGTCTTGTGGCTGGAAAATCACCCTCACTGACGCTGTCACTGGAGCAGTCAGTGCTCCTAAGTCAGTGCTCCACTGGATTTACGTAAGCACTGTTGGTCCGGTTTCTGCACAACTGAGAAAAAGAGAAGCCAATCAGCCCATTGTCTGCCTATGCCTCTAGAGCCATGTGGCCCACAGATGTGCCTCACCATGTGAGGGAAAGCCACCGTGACTTGCAAAGAGAGACTAGCAAAGAGAGACAACTGCAGGGGACACAAAAACAGAAATGGAGGAGAGGAAACGAGGCCTCATCAAAAGAGAAAAGAGTTGTGTGATAACTTGTCTTCAGAAAGTCCAGCTGCATCTAGATGCTGGATTCAGCGGAATCACCCTGGGTCTACTTCTGCTGTGCTTCTTTGTATTTCAGCAAGCAGACAACCACGACTAAAAGAAACAAGACTGCTAAAGGACACAGAACGAGACAAGAACATGGTCAAGGGCAGAACCCTGGGAACATCAACACTGAAGAGGGAAACAAAGTAAAAAAGCCAGTGAAAGAGGCAGAAAAGGGATGAACATGTGGCTCAGTGTTAAGAGTGCTTGCCTAGCAGGCACAAAGCCCTGGGCTCCCTCCTCAGACCACACAAACAGCACTACAAGAGGTAGAGGCAGAAGGAGCAAGAGTTCAAAGTCACCCTCAACTATACAGATGAGACTAGTCTGTCTCAGAGAGAAAGACAAAGGTATGGGGGGGGGTACAGAAAAAACGACATTCATAGAAGGAAAAATAATCGAGGGAGAAGCAGTGTTTCCACAAGTCAACAGAAGAGTGTCAAGGAACAGACTACAGTGTTAAGTACAAAAGAGAAATCAAGAAGCAACAGGAAGAGAAAACCAGGTCATTGAATATAGCAAATAGGAGATTCCGCCTACAGTCAAACAGAGGCAGAAGCAGGCGGATCTCAAGTTCAAGGGAAGCCTGGGTTACAAGTGAGGCCCTGTCTCAAAAGAAGGGATGAGGAAAAGCAAGACGGCTCAGCAAGCAAAGGTTCTCACCACCAAGCCAAGGCCTGAGATTCTGGAGTTTCACATGGTGGAAAGAGAGAACCAACTCCTGCAAGCTGTTCTCTGACCACCAGAAACGCACCATGGTACACACTCACAATCACCCAACTACTGTGTGTACAACTCCGCAAGTTGTCTTCTGACTTCCACACATGCACCATGGTAAATACTCACAAGCACCCACCTGTACACACACACACACACACACACACACACACACACACACACACACACACAAACGTATTTAAATAAGTGGATCAATCACTCAGCCACTGGTGATTCTTCCCAGAGCAGCAGTAATTATTAGAGCATGCCAACTTTGCTTGGATCCGACTGCCACAGGTGAACCTTATGAGAGTCTTAACCACACTTCTGCTTTGATCCTTTGCATGTTCGTGTATGTGTGGTATGTATTTGTGTGTATGCATGTTAAATGTGTGTGGAGGCCACATGTGGGGAAGGAGAACATGAATGCACATGTATGTGCATGTGTATGAAGACCAAAAGTTGACAGCAGGTGTCTTCGTCAATCACTCCCCACTTTTTAGTCACTGAACTGAGGCAGGTTCCTCAATGAACCTGGATCTCACCAATTCCAACTGGTCTAACTGAACCAGGGACTACCTGCTTTTGCCTCCAGAGTGCTAGGATTACAAATGCCATCACTGGACAGAGCTCCCTGTGCCTCTTGATTTTAATAAAATTGATATAAAACTCCATCAGCTGGGGCTGGAGATGTAGCTCAATGGCCTGGGCAACACAGGGAGCCCTTATCTGAAAATAATAGCAAAAAAAAGAGCAAGTAGAGCACTTGCCTAAAAAGCAAGGCCCTGGGTTAAACTTCTAGTACTACAAATAATGATGATGGGGTGGTGAAGGGGGTTTATAAAACAACTTCTTTTTTAAAAGTTAGATTCATTATTTATTTATTCTATGTGTATGAATATGTATATTTGTGCTCCATGTGTGTGTCTATTGCCTTCAAGGTCACAGAGAGCATGAGAGAGAGCATTAGAAACTCTGGAACTGGATTAATGGGTGGTTATGAGACTCCATGTGGCTGCAGGATACCAAACCTAGGTTCTCCGGAGGAGCAATAAGTATAGATAACCTCTGGGCCAACTCTCCAGCCCTATAAAATAACTTTGAAAGTTAGAAGTTGTGTTCTCAGAATCTTAGGGACCATCACCTGGTATTGTCAACCTTACTCTGATGAGGTAGTGTGGTGACACTGTTGGTTCCACATTTATAATATATAGAGGACTTGGGAGACGGCTCAGCAGTTAAAGTGTTTATCACACAAGCATGGAGCCTGGAATTCAGATAACTACATAAATGCTGGGTGTGTCTGATGGCCTGCCTGCAATTATAGCCTCAGAAGGCAGACACAGAGGACCCTCAAGGCAAGCTGCCTAGCAAGACTAGCTGTATCAATGAGCTCTGCCTCGATGACTAAATTGGAAGATCAATCGAGAAGGATTTCTGACATGGAGCCCTGGTTTCCTGTGTATAAGACCCCACACGTGTCACACACACTCATGCAGAGTAAGAAAAGCTAGGGAAACAGGCAAGCATCTTACCTTCATCAAGTGCTTGTTGACCCACTTGGTGAATGTTTTCTTTTGAACCCGGTCCCGCTCATCTGCAAAGAAAACACAGAAGAGATGCTGACTGAGTGCTTTGCAGGCAGCTAGTTCCCACACCTCTGCCCTGTCCACATCCCAGTTTCTCTAGAACCAATATAAAAGGTTGACTTTAGGTGTAGAACTACAGGACACTGGCTTCTTGTTAGGAAGGTCTGGCTCACTCAAACATCATTTTTTCCTTTTTTGATTATGACCAATTTGCCACTGTGCAGACTGCACAGAATCATATGTCTCAAAAATTTCACCGTGACATGTCTCCTCAGCACAATAATTTGAATAGAGCAGGGGACAGGATGATCGCTCTCCTGCATCCTTCATAAGTCCCAACAGGCTAAAGTTGTAAATAGTAGCAAGAGAAGTGTGGGAAGGCTCAGGGTGTAGCACAGACACTCCAATCATTCAATCTCTCTCCCCCTGCATCACTCTGCCCCAACACTGCTGCCTCCTCTCATGGCCAGTTTCCTCACCAGCCACTGACATCAGCCCCCCCCCCCCAGGTTAGCTTCCCTGCACATCTCTCCCCTCTCCCTTCCCCTAAATCTTACAAACTCCTCCTTTCTCACAACCCACCGCAGACCTCTTTAACAGAAACACCAATTCTGTCAATACTTCACAATGACTATCCCACACACAATCAGTCCGGTGAAAGATTCACCTGGGGCAATTCCACAGAACCAGTTCCAGAAAACTGAGTGGCCAGCCCTGATTCTTTTCTATTTATCTGAAGGCTGTACCCTCTATATAGCACTCTAATTAAAAATCCTCATTGGGTGACCTCGAACAAAATACATCAGATATGTGTATGAAAATATAATGAAACCCATCTTTTGTATGATGAATATGCTAATAATTATTTTTAAATTTTTATTACATTTTACTGTGTGGTGGTATTGTATTCCCCCAAAATATTGTGCACCCTAGTAAACTTATCTGGGTCAGAGACAGAACGGCCACTAGATACAAAGGCTAGAAAATGGTGGCACTCACACCTTTAATCCTAGCATTCCAGAGGTAGAAATCCCTCTGTATCTCTGTGAGTTCAAGGCCACATTGGAAACAGCCAGGCGGGCGGTGGTGGCACACGCCTTTAATCCCAGCACTCGGGAGGCAGAGGCAGGCGGATCTCTGGGAGTTCGAGGCCAGCCTGGTCTCCAAAGCGAGTTCCAGGAAAGGAGCAAAGCTACCCAGAGAAACCCTGTCTCGGAAAAAAAAAAAAAAAAGAAAGGAGGAAACAGCCAGGCATGGTGACACATGCCTTTAATCCCAGAAATCGAGCCTTTAATCCCAGGGAGTGGTGGTAGAAGGCAGAAAGATATATAAGGCGTGAGGACCAGGAACTAGAAGCATTTGGCTGGTTAAGCTTTCAGGCTTTCGAGCAGCAGTTCAGCTGAGATTCATTTTGGACGAGGACTCAGAGGTATCCAGTCTGAGGAAACAGGATCAGCTGAGGAACTAGCAAGGTGAGGTTGGCTGTGGCTTGTTCTGCTTCTCTGATCTGCCAGAATTCACCCCAATAACTGGCCTCAGGTTTGATTTTATTAATAAGACTCTCTAAGATTCCTGCTACATTACTGAGTGAGAGAGAGAGAGAGAGAGAGAGAGAGAGAGAGAGAGAGAGAGAGAGAAAGAGAGCGAGCCATGATACGTGTATCTTCCAAATCAAAGAACAACCTGAGAATAATTTCTTTCCTTCTTATCATATGGGTGCCAGGGATTGAACTCAGGGTATCAGATTTGACAGCAAACACCCTTTTCCACTCAACTATCTGTCAGTCTCTAATAATGATTTTTAAAAGGAAAACCAAAACAAAACCATAAAACAAATCATCCTCACTGTCACTGACCATTGCCTGCTGCCCCCCACTGCCACATGGCAGCTCTCACTTCATCTTTTCTAGAGACCAGAGTCTCATTTCTATGTCCATGTATATATAGGTAGATATATATGGATATATAGACATAGATAGATAGATGATGGATGGATGGATGGATGTCAGCTTGAATTTTGGCTTTGTATCTGAGCCTACCTGGCTCCACTGAACTGCCCCAGCAATTCACCTCCAGCCACTGGCCCAGATAACAGAGATAACTCTAGTCCTACCCTCATTAGCTGACCTAACACCTTTGTCCCACATCCGGAGTGAGGCTACACTTTGAGCCCCAGTCCTCCAAATAGATGTAGCAGTCATCTTTGTCAATCTATACATGTCAATTATACAGGGCTGGGCATGTAACTCAGTTGATGGAGTACTTGCACAAAGTCCTGTATAAACAGGCATGGTGGTGAATGCCTGTAACTGTAGCCCTTGGGATGTGGAGACAGAAAGACTGGTCAGAAGTTCAAGATCATTTCTGGCTACATAATGAGTTAAGAGTCCAGCCTGGGATACAGCAGACCTTTTCTCAAACAGAAAAAGCAAAATACCTCATACCCCCTAATTATTCTTTTCTGTGGGGAGGGGCGTGCTAAGGATTAAACCCAGAGTCTCATGCATACTAGGTGTTCTACCACTGAATTATGCCCCCAGTCTTCCCATCAATTATTATTGCTCTTCAATTACTCTTATTCTACCTCATTCATGAAGAATTTCAAAGTTTAGCCCTCTCCCATGCTAGACAACATGATGGAGTAATCGCTATCCTTGAATATCTACTCTCACTTGAATAGAACTGCTTGACTCCTCCCATTTCTTTTCCAGGTCAGAGAACTTCAGAAGAAAGGTATATGTTTTTAATGAGAGTCACCAGTGCTCCAAACTAACATCAGACGTTTATATTGAGCTCTCTGCACAAGATCAGTCACTCTCTTTCAGAACCCCCTAGAAAAAGCCCCATTGTACCACGCCTACTGCAAACCCTCTGCCTTCTGGGTCAATACACTGTCTTTCCACTCCCCTTCCCCCAGTTTGTATTGCTTCCATTCAGGAAGCAATCTTTCTTTTCCCATGACTTTGTCTTCACATCTTTCTTAGATTGAATGTTTCCAGCTTCACAAGGAATAAGTTTCTCCCTTTGATATAGCACAGAATTAAGATATAGACCTCCCAAGTTACTCCTTCTAACACGGATGCACAGCATTCTGGAGCTAGAAGAGCATCCGTCACCTCACAAAGTGACACAGCAACTTAAGCTCCTTGAGTATGGTACCACGTCTGCTTCTGCACAAATTCTACCTATTGGCTTTACTTGGAACTGTTGGAAATTTATTTTGTCAGGTCTAATGTGGTTTTAACTTAATAGAGTCATGCAAATATTTGAAGCTAGGATTCTTATTAGACTTGTTCACTGTGTGCCAACACTTCTAGTTCTTTTGGGGAGGCTGATTTGGTCCAACTTCATCATCCTTTTCAGCCCCATCATGTGAAGACTGATCAGAACCAGCTTGCCGCTATTCTCCCATCATGACACTCATGCTATTTATTCTCCCTCTGTAGTATGTTATTTCTCTTCCCACCAAGCAAGTAACAGTTATTCCTTAAAATACAACTTACTTGTTCACTCTCTTACTGTCTGCATAAAGCTTCATTAAGCATCTAATTCCAAGATCCTTCAGCCTCTGGTAGTAAAAATGCCAATAACCAGGGCTGGAGAGACAGCTCAGTGGTTAAGAGCACTTGTTGCCCTTGGGTTTGGTTCCCAGCACCCACACGGTGGTTCCATAACTCCAGTACCAGGGGATCTGATGCCCTTTCGGAAGGCACCAGGGACCAAATGGTGCACAGACATACACACAGGCAAAACACTCATAGATATAAAATAAAAATTAAAAATCTAAATAACTTTGGCATAATTTCATAAGTGCTATACAGGTAAGTAAGCACAGAGTATTGAAACACAAGTGGTTTTGCCCAGTTTCTTAAACTAGTTTTTTTAACTTGCAATTCTCTTCGAAGAAATTTTTATATGACCCCAGAAATACAGATACATAAAGTAGGTATAGCAATAATACATTTACTGATAACAAATGGATAATAATATTTTAAAACAATTCTTTGGCATACACACAGTTTTCTTATTTGTTAAATATGAAAGCAGCATTGCATGCTACTAAGATAGGTGTCTTTGTTTATTCTCACAGATAGAAATACCTGATACTACAGAACACACAACATCTTGACTCAGAGTTGAATGATAATTTTATAGTCATCAATGCAAAGAGAACTGGTAAACATACAGTACAAGATAGTAGTATGTTTAAAGCCATTTCAGAAATTATTAGAAATCCTGTCCTAATCCCAAGCCAAAATTTATTGAATGATGGGTTTTTTTTTTTAAAGAAATTTAAATTTTCTTTAAAATTCAAATAGCAGTTGGGGCTGGAGAGAGGAACACTACTGCTCTTCTAGAGGACCCAGGTTCAATTCTCAGCACCCACACAGTGGCTCACAACCATCTGTAACTCGAAAAGCAAATATTCTAGGGCCAGAAAGATGGCTCATTGGGTCAAGGCACTTGCTAGCAAGCCTGATGACCCGCGTTTGAACCCCGAGATCCATGGGGTAGAAAGAGAACCAACTCCTGTTGTTGTTGTCCTCTGATCTGCATAAACACACACAAATACATTAAAACGTTTAACAACAACAAACATTTTCAAATCATATTCTAGCTGCGTATGTATTCCTGTAATTCCAACACATAGGAATTAAAAACTGGAAGATCAGGAGTCCAAGGTCATTTTAGGCTATATAATGGATTCAAGGCCAGCCTAGGCTATAAGATTCTGTTTTAAAAATTCAAATAAATTAAAAGAATAAAAACAAACATTCTAACAGAATACAAAGATATACCAATTTAATACGTACTGAGGAATGGTGGTAGAAAAACACTGTCTTTATTTTCCATAAGCAATCCATTATGTTTCTATCAGAACAGAAAATCTGTATGTAAAGTAAAACACTGTGATTGGTAACATACACTAAGCTGAGCTGAGGTGTTTTTGGCAGCAGGTGTTGGCATTCATGGTGTATGGCATACACAGTGCAGAGTTTCTGTGGTGTGTGTTCAGAACCAAGGCTGTGGTAAAGTCACGTGATGCAATATAGAGGTAGCACTGCCAGAAACTTTAGATTCATCACGTTTGATTTTTAATTGATTTTTTTTTTTTTTTTTTTTTGTCCACTGTGGCCTCAAAAACTCTTTTTGTGTGTTGCCAAATTTTCCTCAATCACCTAACGATTCTCAACCCACAATTTACCAAGCCGGACTCAGCCTGAGTAGGGAGGGAAACAGCTGGACAGTGGCTGGTCTTGGGGATGTGAGTCTCACTAACCCCAGAAAACAAGTATAGCTGAGGGATTCGCTCAATGTAGGAGGGAGGAGGAGACATGAAAGGGAGGACCACAAGTGACAGCTGGGATGAAAACAAGGCCCAGTGGCTGACAAGCTGCTCCCCGAAGTCACAGCTAATGTGAACTCTGAGTTCATGACAGGCTGCAGAGTAAATGATGGCTGAGAGAACATTTACTAGGTAGCGGTGAGACTTCAGACTGAAGGACTGGGGCTGCAGAGATGGCGTGACGGTTTGGAGCACGTGTGGCTCTTGTGGACACCAGGATTTAGTTCCCAGCACTCACATGACGGCTCAAAGCCACCTGTGACTCTAGCTCCAGGGGATCTAGACCTCTCCTAACCTCCTTAGGCAACAGTACACACATGGTGCACATACGTACACGCAGGCAAAACACTTATACACACATAAAATACATATTTCTTAAAAAAAAAATACCTGAAAGGATGGCCTGGCCCAAACTGAGACTTTTCATGACAAGCTTAAGCGCCCATCCCCTGTATTTTATAGATAAAGGCAGATGAGCAGAAGACTTTAAATGCATAGGAAAACGGTCTGTGGGGCTTCTGTGTTTGAGAGCCTTTCCTGACAGTTCCCATCAGTCTCTTTATCTTCCCAATTATTATCAGCTTACTCTGCTAATCACTCCATCAACAGTCATCTAACTAGAGTTCTGAACTTTCCACATGCTTCCCCTTATATCAGCAGGTAGGTACATTCTTTGAAGACAGAGACCATGCTTTACCCACCCCTCCCCCCTAAACTTTTGCCTAACAAAAGCTTTAACTAAGAAGACCTAAAACAGCAAAACAAAAACTTACATGACTGGCCAATACATGATTATATGACTAGTTAAAACAACAAGAGCTAGGTATAGTGGGCACCCCACATGAGATCAAGGCCCACTGGGCCCAAGTTCATCCATAAACTCCTCAAACTTCAATAAGGATCACCTGTATCTACACTGAGCCACAGAGCTGCAAAGGGGAAATCAGAGCTAACGAAACTGAACACTATACTTCCACTCACACCAGACAATTGTGCTGCTACATTAGTTACTTCCAAAGACCAACAACAGTCTGATTCTAATTGTAAAGATGCTCACTCTGTAGACACACATTTTCTGTGGTTTGCTTTTCAGAATTCCTTTTTAAAAATTATACGTTTAGAGCAGGGTATGGTGGCACACACCTGTAACCCTAGCATTAAGGAGGTGAGGCAGGATGATTATGAGTTCAAGGCCTGCCGGGACTAGAGAGAGACTGAAAAATTAACACAACAAAATATTTGCTGTGTTACTATCACAGGTCAACTAATCCACAGATAGGGGGAAAAAAAAAGTCAACGAAATTCCTTTTAACCTAATCAGTATTTTTAAGGAGTGAAATTTTTTATTTTATTTTATTTTATTTTTTTTAAGGCAGGGTCTCATGGAGCCCTGGCTGGCCTTAAACTCCTGATCCTCCTACCTCCATCTCCCAAGTGCTGGAAATACAGGAACGCACCAACACATGCAGCTTCCCTCTTAAATTCTCTGTGGTAAAGGACATGGTCAAGCATTCCCTTACCTTCCCCCAACTCCCAAGATAGAGTATCACTAGATAGCTCGGGCTGGCCTGGAATGGGCAATCCTGCTTCAGCCTCCGGGTGTGCAGCACACACCTGGCTCCCTCCTCTTTCTCAGTCTACACCGTGAAGCTGAGGACCCACTCTACCCAGGGTCCCTCCTCTGCTTGCTCCTGCTCTTCTGCCCACTCTTTACTGTTTACTCAGGGTCAGTCCTCTTTTTCCTAACCTCTACATTATAGTTTCGTAAAGTCTGCATGGCCTGAAGACTCCATTGATAAATTTGGAGAAAGTGTTCATAAACTACTTAAAATTATATGCAAAAATGTTGGTGTTATATGAAGGGAGGGAAATACGTAGCTTTTCAAAACAAAACTACAAATACCTGTCATTTACAATGTCCCAGAATTATTTAATCTATTCCACTGGTCTTAACTGTAACCTATATACTGGTAATTCCCAAATCTCTATCTTCAGCTCAGGCCTTTAATCCAAACACAATTCTCATATTTAAATCACCTCCTAGCATTTTGTTTCACGCTCATCTGAAATTCAACTTGTGTAAAACTAAATTCTTGAGCTGGTGCCCTCTTCTGGCCTGTAGGCCTGCAGGCCTACATGCAGACAGAGCACTCATACCAAAAAACAAACAAACAAACAAACAAACAAAACACCTTCCTCCTGTGAGTTTTTATTTAGCAGTCAGAAGTTGGGTGTGATGGCTCACATCTATAATCCCAGCACTTAGGAGACTGGGGCAGTGGGACTTTAGCATGTGCAAGGCTGTCCTGGGTGACAAAGACACTACTCAAAAACAACAAAAATTAGTAGTTAGAACCTACTGAATATCTACTCACATGTACTTAGCACCTCTCATACTCTTTCTGATGTTCAACAGCCCTATAAAGTGGCTACTAAACTAATTGAACAGAACAATAAAGCCCAGCAATGACAAGCAACTCACCCAAGATCATAGGAGTCACATTTGAGCCCAACTCTACATAATGGCACAGCCAGATACTTCCATTCGGGATAGCATTCAAACCTTTTAGCTTAGGACCTGAAGATCACTATTATATGACCCCTGCCTGCTGTTTATTCCTTTTCACTCTTCCATAAAATTTCCAGCCCCTTCTTATTCTCATTTATACTCCAATAATACTCAGCAAGGCTTATGCCTTTTTCCAAAGTCACACAGTAAATAGTAGAATACAAATTTGTGTTTGTTATATTCTAAAGCATAGATTTGTAGCTACTACACATAGTCTCATGACTTATTACAAGTCAGCACAATAATGTCCCATATAATCAAGGGGAAAGGAGTAATATGAACTATGATGATGACAGGTATTCACAAAGGACATCTAATATCAAGAATTAGTGATGCCGCTGGGCGGTGGTGGCGCACGCCTTTAATCCCAGCGCATGGGAGGCAGCGGCAGGTGGATCTCAGTGAGTTCAAGGTCATCCTGGTCTACAAAGTGAGTTCGAGGACAGACCGACCCCAAAGCTATACAGAGAAACTCTGCCTCGAAAACTGCCCCCCCCAAAAAAAACAACACTTCATTTCTTAAGAAAGCTTTATCTGTATTAACAATACTTATCTAGACTTTTAGAAACCAGAAAGTACAGAACCAAAGTTAGTTAAAGAAAATTGCCAGGTGGCTGAGGAAATGGCTCAGTGGGTAAGAACACTATCTGTGCAAGAATGAAGACCTGAGTTTGAATCCCCAACACCCACATAAAAGCTGGGCGTCGATGCAAACCTATAAAGCCAGCATTGGGGATATAGCGGCAGGTGGATCCCCAGAGCTCCTTGGCCAATCAGCCTAGTCAAAATGCAGGGCATCAGGCTCAGTAAGAGATCTTGTTTCAAAAATAAGGTGGCATGCAATAGAGAGAGACCCCTACTACCGTCCTCTGCTGCCTGTGTATAAGGTGAGTACATCTACATGCACACATACCACACCACACACCACACACCACACACACACACACACACACACACACACACGCACACACGCACGTGCGCGTGCACGCCAGGATAAGCATATACAGCTCAGTGGTAGAATTTGTGATTAGCATGCCTGAGACCCAGCTTTGATCCCTAGCATCCAAAACATAGGAGATGGTAAGAGGAAAAAGGAGGAGACGGAAGTGAAGGAGCGACAGAAGAAAGGAGTGAGGGTAGGTGTGCTGCAAAAGAAAAAAGCCAAAGTTGGAGGGACTAAAACAAAGAACAGAAGGAGAAAAGGGCAATGTTTTCTAGAATATTCACTGAAGTATTACATTCATAAAGGCTAAATATTTCATAGATACAGAGACACTGTTTTGAGAATTCTCAAAAAAGCCGGGCAGTGGTGGTGCACACCTTTAATCCCAGGGCTCGGAAGGCAGAGGCAGGTGGATCCTGAGTTCAACGCCAGCATGGTCTAAAAAGTGTGTTCTAGGCCAGGGCTATACAGAGGGCTACCCTGTCTCAAAAAACAGAGAGAGAGAGAGAGAGAGAGAGAGAGAGAGAGAGAGAGAGAGAGAGAGAGAGAGACAGACAGACAGACAGACAGACAGACACGGGGGGGGGGGATCCTCAAAAGAATGTCTTAGAGAAACTGAGGTGAGATAGGGCTGAAGAGATGGCTCAGATGGTTAGAGCACCTGTCGCTTTTGCAGGTTCAGTTCCCAGCACCCAGCTGGTGGCTCACAACCATCTGTAACTCCAGTTTCAGGAGATCTGATGCCTTCTGGTCTTTGGGGGAACTCGGCACAAACATGGTATACATACATACGTTCAGGCAACACATTCATACACATAAATAAATAAATGAACAAACAACTTGAAGAAAGAAATGGAGGTAGGAGAATAGACAAGATCACACAGCCGGGCGGTGGTGGCGCACGCCTTTAATCCCAGCACTCGGGAGGCAGAGGCAGGTGGATCTCTGTGAGTTCGAGGCCAGCCTGGTCTACAGAGCGAGATCCAGGAAAAGCGCAAAGCTACACAGAGAAACCCTGTCTCGAAAAAACCAAAAAAAAAAAAAAGATCACACATGGGGCAAGTCTGTAATTTGTATTCTCAGTCTCTGGCCTGGATCTTTCCTTTTATGATACTCTTTTTCCTATTTTGAGCCTGAGTATAATCTATAAAACAAGGAGTTTAGACTAGGTCAATGTTGCTAATACTGGTCTGTGAACAGCCATATCAAAATCATCTGGAGCGCCTTAAAAAGTTCAAATTCACCAAGTGGCAGTTTCACATGCCTTTAATTCCACCACTCGGGAGGCAGAGGCAGGTGGATCTCTGTGAGTTCGAGGCCAGCCTGGGCTACAGAGTGAGTTCCAGAAAAGGCACAAAGCTATACAGAGAAACCCTGTCTCGAAAAACCAAAAAGTTCATATTCAAGCAAACTGACCAAAGCTGCATCTCTAAGAAAGCCTGACTGCTGTGTATCTGGCTTCCCTTCTCAGAAGAGAGTCACAGGTCTGTGGGTACCAAAGTTAGGCCCAGCTTAGGGGAACAGCCATCTTCTCTAGCTGCCAGGCATTCTACTCAAAGAAACGAAGAGATCCAGAGCGGTCTTCACTGCGGTACCAGGTGTCCGTTCACAGACTTAGCATACTATATACATCTCACATATTACCACAATCACTGCGGTACCGGGTGTCCGTTCACAGACTTAGCATACTATATACATCTCACATATTACCACAATCACTGCGGTACCGGGTGTCCGTTCACAGACTTAGCATACTATATACATCTCACATATTACCACAATCACTGCGGTACCGGGTGTCCGTTCACAGACTTAGCATACTATATACATCTCACATATTACCACAATCACTGCGGTACCGGGTGTCCGTTCACAGACTTAGCATACTATATACATCTCACATATTACCACAATCACTGCGGTACCGGGTGTCCGTTCACAGACTTAGCATACTATATACATCTCACATATTACCACAATCACTGCGGTACCGGGTGTCCGTTCACAGACTTAGCATACTATATACATCTCACATATTACCACAATCACTGCGGTACCGGGTGTCCGTTCACAGACTTAGCATACTATATACATCTCACATATTACCACAATCACTGCGGTACCGGGTGTCCGTTCACAGACTTAGCATACTATATACATCTCACATATTACCACAATCACTGCGGTACCGGGTGTCCGTTCACAGACTTAGCATACTATATACATCTCACATATTACCACAATCACTGCGGTACCAGGTGTCCGTTCACAAATCTGACTTTGTGAGGGGAAGAGTGAGAAGCACAGACTTACTATATTATATACATCTCACATGATACCACAATTACCAGCTAGGATTGATTAATGCGTGTGGAAGACACTAGGCTAAGCACTCTAATATCATATACTCCCCATAACTACTTCATGAACTAGAACCTGTTTTAATCCTCTCTCAACAGTGAGGAAATCAGGGCACACAAAGATTCAGCAATTTTCTCAGAGTTTGTGTAACAATGAAGTGGTTGGTGGAGCAGCAAGCTCCTGTAGATGGTTGTGACTGTGGCTCCTTTTCTTAACCATTAGGCTACAGTGCCTCTAGACCAGTGGTTCACAACCCCTAGGGAGGTGAATGACCCTTTTACAGGATTCACCTAAGACTATCAGAAAACACAAATGTTTACGTTACTGTTCACAACAGTAACAAAATTACAGTTATGAAGTAGCAATGAAAAGAATTTTATGGTTGGGGTCACCACAACATGAGGGACTGAATTAAAGGTCACAGCATTAGGAAGGCTGAGAACCACTGCTCTAAGAAATTAATCGGTGACAGGGTAAAAGTTTTTGCCTTAAATCAGTGAAGATACTGGACTTCCTCACATTCCTTGGTTGATTATTTAAATAAAAAAAAAAAGGGACCTCTGGGCTCTGAGCTTATCTCCAAGCAATTTCAAATGCAAATCATTCTTTTCAGGTTTTAGGAAGGAATTCTCTGGAAAGACAAAAAGCTAGACACCTAGGCAATAACTGCCCAATATTGCTTCTCCTTGTACCATGAACATGGTTCAGTTTATGTCTCAAAAAACACTCAAATACACAACTTTTAGCTTTTTCATTTCACTGAGAATCAAGGAATTGCTCTCAGGCCAGCACCAGTCTCTATACTCCACAGATAATGTATAACAAAACAAACAAACAAACAAACAAACAAACAAAAAACAAAAAAAACCCTAGACCACTTGGTCAAGGTCACAAATCATTATTTAATGAACTCCTCTCCCTAGCCAAAGGACCCAAGCAACAGCTAACGGCCTCCTCCCCTGACCCCAACTCTTCCATAGGACTCTGCTCCCAAATCATCCTAAGTGTTTGCCTCTGGCTTAGCTAGAAAGGAAAATGTAAAACAACTAGCAATGGGCCCCAAAGAGGAAACTTGGCCTTAACTCCTCCCTCCCCCAGAGGTGAACTCCCCAACCAACCAACTTCTGCTAAAAATACCCTGACTTTCGGCTCTCTGCAACCTAACTAAAAGTGGCTTCCTGACACAGACAGATGCATGAGCATGAATTCACACTCTATAAAACAGCCCCACACCCAAAGCTTGGGCTCTTAATTGCCCTACAAGCCAAAGACAGTCCCCAGGAAGTGGGGAACCCCAGTCCATCCACCCAACATTTCAAAAGCCCAAAGGTTGTGTAACGCCTGCAGGGCTTCAAAGGAGTTGCATTCCAATGAGTCAAAGACACAAGGGCTGTAAGACAAGAAAAAACCTTCATATACTAACCCATGCAGCACATGCGGCAGACCAGGTGGGCGTTGAACTCATGCTCATCTTGGTAACTGGGCCACATGGCTCCACTGGCCCCACCTAAGAAAATCGGGTCCCAGAGGACTTCCAGCTAGTGACCTCTGAAACCTCTGCAGTTCCTCAAGTGGGCTTCTAGGTGAACAGAGACAGACAGCCAAAGGGCCGTGTGACGAACACACACAGAAAAAAGAACAGAGAAGTGGCTCCACCCACAACTTCCTACTGACTTCCCTTGAGGTCAGAGAGGAAGCTCCTCCCTAGATCACTTCCAAAGGCTGGGTGCCAATCTTCAGGTAGAGAACACACAATTCAAAAGTGGCGCCAACTCACTATTTCCAGATCAGCATAGCGTGAAGAGGTAGGAGCTTCATAAGCAAAACTCCAATCAAGGCATTAAATAAACCTAGGCAGACAGAAGCTGGCCTTTGACTGTGCAGAGCAGAAGCTTGTGACCTGGTGCATCTTAGACAGTGGCAGGTGAGCTAGTGAGCTAAATGGCTTACTGCCCAGTCAGGGACAGAGCATCCCTTGCCCAACAACCTGCTCCTCAGGCTTGCCCCTTGTCAGGCAGAAGCACATCTAAAATGTTAGCCAACTGAGACGGTCTTACGATGGACAAGATGATGCAGGCAAGCCCCGACACTGTCCACTGTCAAGAGATTCCTAGGTTCCAAAGGGAGATTCATTCCCCCAACTTACAGTTGCCCAAAACTTGATGCCACCTTCTTTATAAAACAGCCCAAGCCAGTGGCTATCAGCTTAGCAGACTTCATCAGCTTCAGACATACAGTTTGCTTGCTGCTCCATTCCTTCCCCTTATCCAGCCAGAAATGACATCACAAAGCCCGTTTCTTTTCCCACATCCTCTCACTTTTTCTTCACAGTCAGTGCACCTAACTCAGTCATGCCAGAAATCCCGACCGTCAGTGGAAGGCTGCTGGCTTGTTTGTCCAGCTTGTTTGCCGAGTCCTGACTAATTGTACCAGACACTGGAATGTTGAAAAAACACAATGAATGGCTTTTTCATTCAGATGGCCCAGCCTATCTTTGCTTCTTCATGATTCTGATGCTACCCCTGCAGTGGATATCAGGAAAGACACTCCAGCTCAGCCCCTCACTTCTCCAAAAAGCGGGCTTCTGATAAGGACCTAATCACCGCCCTCTGCTCTAGCTCCCTAAATAGAACAACTTCTTTAGGCTAATGCTGCTTTCAATCCTGTTCACAAGACAGGCGTGGGGGAGGGGTTGGCGCCCAGGACAGCAAGGTTACAGAGTATCCCAAAAGATCATAGGTGGGAAAAGGAAACAGGAGCTTGCCTACTGGGACAAGCAGTTTACAAGTCCTGGGACCACCTCGGTCACCTGACAAGTTCCTTCACTCCCACCTACAAACTGCTAATAATCTTTCTATTGTTTACTAAGAAAGTGCCTCAGCTAACTCTATTCCTCCTTGACTAAGCTCTTGGTCACCTTCATAACCTGTGACAGTGGTACTCATCTCTACTCCTTAGCCTAGGAGAGGAAGAATCCTTCTAAAAGTTACCTTGTCTTGGGAAAAGGAATGCATAAGAGATAGGAAAGAGAAGAAAAAGAAATATTTTCTAAGTCATATTTAGTAATCTTTTCCTTTATCAAATCCAAATCCTGAGCTCAAAGGACTATACTTTATCTTCAAACCTCAGTCTCTAGCAGCTAGAAAGTATTGGGAGTCTAAGCTAAACTTAACTGATCATTTACTGTGACTAACTAGTCACAGATCATGAATGGGCGAAGAGCTTTAATTTCATCTAATCACAACAATTCTCTAAGAAAAGTACCATTTCCATTTTAGAGAAAAACTATGACATAAGAAGCTAAAAAAAAATAAAAAGATTCCACATTTATCTGTCAGCTCCAAAGCTGTGCCTTTTACTACCTGCTGTCTCTGAGAGGAACAAACCCAGAATAACTAAGGAAAGAGAGCAGTCTTCAGAAAATGAAGACATAATAACCCTAAAGCCAGGTGGATGTAGTAGCACCTACTTCTGACCCCAGAACTAAGGAAGCTGAGGCAGAGCAAGTTCTTCAAGTTCAAGGCCAGCCTGGGCAACAAAGGGACATCCTGTCCCAAACCCTTGACAACAAACAGAAACTATGGCTGACTGGAGATTTAAAGTACATCCAAAAATAACTTTGCAGTATCCAAAAATCAACGTGTCCATCACTGGTTACGTTTGAGGAACAAAACTCGCCATCTCCTCCTTTCCCTGGTATCTTGAAGAACCTAAAGACACTGAAGACCGAAACAGACTTCCCTTCAGGTCTCTAACACCTCCAGCTTCAAAGGGGGAGATGCTGTAGACAGTGGAGGACAAGGCTTTGTTAGGGCAATCAGCTCTTAACCGTGAGCTGGTATGATAATTGGGCCATTCTCATAATTTCATGCTAAAGGCAGGATAGGGTGAACTGACTGCTACCAGTAGATTTCACAAAGGTTCTTTCAAGCCAGTATTTCCACATGTGGGTAGAAGTCATGTGAAAATTTAGAGCCACTGTCTTTCTTACTAGTACAAAAAACTAAGCCAACATATTTATTTCCTAAAACACCAAAATCATCCAATATTAAGACTATAAAAGAGGACCCTAAAGTTTCTTTCTCTACTATGAAACAATGATTCATAATCACTAACTTTTTATATGATCCCTTATTGGCTTCTGTTATGTTTATTGTTTGTTTTTAGACACAGTTTTTCACTATACAGCCCTAGCTATCCTGGAACTTGCTCTGTAGACCAGGCTAGCCTCGAGCTCACAGAGAACCACCTGCCTCTGCCACCAGAGTGCTGGTATTAAAGGCACTTTAGACCACACCTGGGTCTGTTAAATTCCTTGGCTCCACACTATAATGTATTTTCTTCCAGAAACCCATGGTAAGGTACTGTCTTTAGTATCTTTTGTGGAAAAATCATAATAATGAGAGGAAATATTTTTAAAACCCATACCATGTGCTGAATGTGTTTTAAAAACTTACTTTAAAAAACCCACACATTATTATTTTGCAAATAAAGAACCAGAGACAAACTAGGGTCATTCAGCCAGTAGGAGAACTCAGATAAAAATACAGTGACTCCAGGCACTAGACGTGCTGTCAGCACAATTCCAGACCACCTCCAAGTTTAATCCAAATGAGCGCAGAGCCAGAATCACACTAAATTGAAGACTTTTAGTCTTATTTTCCTTGTCACACAGACTATAAATTTGAAGTCCATCATCACAAACCTAGAAAAAGACAGAGGAAAAAAAAAATCAACTCTAACTTGGTTGAAACAACTAATGTTGAGGCCAGTGAAATGGAACAAGGGGTAAAGGTACTTACACAGGAGAGAGCATGGTTCTTGCTACAGCTTATAGCTACTATCGCCTTAATTCTTTTATTTGTTTATTCCTGTAATACTTACTGACACCCATCGTGTCTCACACAGCTGGGTTACTGAGGTGAGTACCTTCTCAAAGGTTTTACAGTCCAGGAGACCCTACTTAGGCAGGAGAGAGAAACTATGCAAGGCAGCCATGTAGATCTGAGTAAGTAGTACTCAGAGTGCTGCTGGAGCACAGAACAGGGTCCCCCTTATCTTAGTCCAGTCATCAAAAGCTGCCAGGGGCAGCAGCTGCTTACTTTGAGAACAAGAACCAAGCAAACCAGTTGAAAAGAGAATATGGGCACTTCAGGGGAGACAGCTAAAACTTTTAAATAACTCTGGAATATTAGGTGCTTGTTAAGTAATGAGCCCGAAAGTGTCAGGAAGGTACAAATCATAAGAACTCCTTCATGTCATGCTGAAAAACTTTCTTCAAAAAGCTAAACTGGGCAGTGGCATACGCCTTTAACCCCAGCACTCAGGATGCAGAGGCAGGTGGATCTCTGTGAGTTCAAGGCCATTCTGGCCTACAGAGGAGTTCCAGGACAGGCAGAGCTGTTACACAGAGAAATCCTGTCTGGAAAACCAAAAACAGAAAGAAAGAAAGAAAGAAAGAAAGAAAGAAAGAAAGAAAGAAAGAAAGAAAGAAAGAGAGAGAAAGAGAGAAAGAAAGAAAGAAAGAGAAAGAAAGAAAGAAAGAGAGAAAGAAAGAAAGAAAGAGAGAAAGAGAGAAAGAAAGAAAGAGAGAGAGAAAGAAAGAGAGAAAGAGAGAGAGAGAGAGAGAAAGAAAGAAAGAGCGAGAGAGAGAGAGAGAGAAAGAGAGAGAAATAAAGAAAGAAAGAGAGAAAGAGAGAAAGAAAGAAAGAAAGAGAGAGAGAGAAAGAGAGAAAGAAAGAAAGAGAGAAAGAGAGAGAGAAAGAAAGAAAGAGAGAGAGAAAGAAAGAGAGAAAGAAAGAAAGAAAGAGAGAGAAAGAAAGAAAGAAAGAAAGAGAGAAAGAGAGAAAGAAAGAAAGGAGAAAAACATAAATAAATTTTAAACAGGAGAGTAACACAGACAACTCTGTATTTTAAATAGATAATGATGTGTACATTTGTGGTCATGTGGTCATGCCATGAAGTGCATGTGGAGGCGAGGGGACACCTTTGTGGAGGTGGTTCTCACCTTCCACCTTTACATGGGCTCTGGGGACCAAATCCAGGTCACCAGGCTTGCATGGCAAGTGCCTCTCCTCACTCAGTCATCTTCAGCCCAGCTCTGTATTTTAGGAGTATCATCCAGGCTTCCATGAGGACATAGGATGGAGTGGAATTGGGGGGCGGGGGAGCCAGTTTCAACAGAAATAGAGGAATAACAGAAGACTCAAGACAGTAGTAAATTTCAGAATAAGAAGATATGTGAATATAAATGTTGACAGTCTGTATTAAAATACTTAAAATGTAAACATTAGAAAATATTTAAGATTCTAAATGCTAATCATGTTTACTAACTGTCAGTACCTTCTTATAGCTCATCTACATCTGCTAAAGATATGGTAACTTGAGAATATGGCCCTAAAAGCTAGGTACTTGTGTTCTATAACCAGATCTCATTCCCAGTGTTTCTTCCCCACCTTTCTGCTGCACTCCAACGCATGCGTGTGCGCACTGACACACAGAGCATCACATTTTCAAAGTCAAAGAAGAGTACTAGAATAGCAAAGAATTAGGAAATCACACAGTAATGAAAAGGGGGTGTCTGACAGAGAAAAGGCAGTGATTTTCAAATATAAGCTAGCTTGATACTTAACAGAAGGAACAGGTGATCTTTGCTAGGAAGAATTTGAACTAAGAGGTTTAAGTCAGAGTGATAACTGTCAACTGTTGCTAACACAACAGTCCATAGTTTCTATGTTCTACAATCATCTATCTTCAAGCAAAGGATGAATGCTGTCTTAGTTACTGTTCCATTGCTGTGAGGAGACACCAGGACCAAGGCAGCTTTTAAAAGAAAGCATTTCATTAGCGGCTTGCTTACAGTTTCAGTGGATTAGTCCACGACCATCATGGTGAGGAGCATGGCAGCAGACAGACGGGCATGGCTGGAGCAGTAGCTGAGAACTCACATCTGATCTGCAAATCGCAGGCAGAGGAGAGGGAGGGAGCAAAACTTGGCCTAATGGGGGCTCTTGAAACTTCAAAACCCAACCCCAGTGACACACCTTCTCCAACAAGGTCACACCTTCTAATCCTTCCTAAACATTTCTGATACCTGGAGACCAAGCATTCAAATATATATAAGCCCATGGGGGCCGTTCTCATTCAAACCATCACAAATGCCTCATGAAAAATGTAAAACTAAGTAGGACATTGGATCTGTTAATGTATATGGACCCTGCCAACCCTTAAACAAAACCTAACACTCTATCTACCCAAAAGTGTGAAGTAAATACCTATATAAACAATGAGGATTTACAAGGGGTCCCAGAACTGCAGTGCTCAAAGAACTTTACCAACTAGCCAGTCCAGTATTATTCACTTCTGATATAATACTTTCATTAGTTTGTTTTTGTTTTGAGACAAGATCTCACTATGTAGCTCTGGCTGTTCCAGAACTCACCCTGTAGATCAGGCTGGCCTCAAACTCACAGAGATCCACCTATCTCTGCCTCCTGAGTGCTGAGATTAAAACCTTTTTTGTTTATATGTCTGTTTGCTTGCTTGCTTGGCTTTTGAGATAGGATCTTCCTATATAGCCCTGGCTGTCCTAGAACTCTCTATGTAGATCAGGCTAGCCTTGAACTCAGAGATCTATCTGCACCACCACGCTCAGCTTACAATACTTTCACCCTGGTGGCACATGCCTGTAATTCTAGCATGTAGGAGGATCATGGGATGAGTTCAAAGCACACTTGGGCTAGACATTAAGGCTCTATCTTAAAAACTAAAAGGAGGGGGGCATATTGAGCTCATCATATAAAACATAAAAAAAGTGACATAAGTCAATTTATGTGTTCAAATTTACATTACTTATTTTAAAGCAAAATGATGACACCAATTAGATAATTTTGATTGTTGGGGAATTTTAGTGACATCAGACTCAGCATCTGGATTATTTCTATGTTATGTTTTATTGACAAGATTCAATTTTTTAAGACTGGTGCATACAAATAAGTAGAAGCAAAGACAGGGCTGAAAAGATGGCTCAGCGGTTAAGAGCACTTGTTGCTATTGCAAAGGACCTGGATTTCATTCTCAGCACCAACCCGATCTATACTCCAGTTTCAGGGGATCCAATGCCCTCTTCTGACCTTCAAGGGCACCAGGCATGCACCAGGAGGTGTACATGCATGCATGCAGGCAGGCAAAACACTCATATAAATAAAATAAAAATAAACATTATAAACATTTTATCACCATTTCCCTGAAATAAACCAATATAAAATCTTGAAAGAACTGAGTATGTTTCAAAATTGAACGCCTTCAATAGCTAAAACCATGACCATTACCTATACTGTGTAAATATGAATAGAAAAGTGAGACAAGAAGAACAAAACCTCCAATATACACCAAACCAGTCTTACATCATCACACAGCAGTGTGTCATCCACACAATTATGGACCAAACACCTGACCCCCACAACTTGTCTGGAACGTTCCATATGTTTTAATTAATAAAAATAGACCACGTTAAAAAAAGACAATATTCAGCCAGATGTGGTATCACATCCTATAATCTCACCACTTGGGAAGCTGATGCAGGAGGATTTTAAAAATCTCAACCAGACACAGAGACAGAAAATGAGAATTTTCATGTTTATCATTACATATATATTTATAAGCAATACAAATATACAGGGATGATAAAGAAATTTTATTCTGGTCATGTCTATTTGGCAACTAATGATTAGAGTGTACACATTATTTTCAAAAATATTTGAACAGACAAAATACATATTAAAGTTGAAATGATAATAAAATTGGTCCAGAATCCCCTAAGTACTTCCATGGATGATTTGGTATCTACTGTTTCCAAATGAAAAGCCATCATCATCTAATTTTAAGGGTAAATCAAACATAGTGCATCCTCGATATAGGTATTAGTGTCAAAGCCATTTCACTTAATAAAAGGCTTTACAAGACATTTATCTTCTTTTAATTTCAATGTATTTTATTGTTGTTAGTGAATTAATATTTTAAAACATAAAAATAAAAGTACTTAAAAAGGGGTCAGTGGTTCTTAAATTCCATAGAACATCCTGAACTGAAGATAAACTTTAAAGCTATTAACCAATCTCATTACCATAATGCACTAGAAGGGAAAGCAGCTGACTCCATCTCAAACGTTATTTTCTTTTTATAAATGATAAATCACAGGTTCAAACACTGCCCATCCTTTTCTTTCTGTTCTGCAATGTTAGGGACTGAACCGGGGCTGATATTAAGCTAAATCCTGCCTCTGTGGTTATTTTGAGACAAATTCTCACTATGGAATGGGCTGGTCTCAACCTCAGGGTCTTCCAGCCTTAGCTTTCTTAGTTCTAGAGCTGCAGGTGCGTGCAACAGACCCTGCCACCCATGTTTAAGTTCAAATACAGGAAAGCCATTTGGGGTACCCTTTAAACATAGCACCATACAAGCACACAAAATTGTAAATGTCTCTCTCTGTTTCTGCTGATAGAGCCACATACTGAACCTGAATACTTAGCCAAAAGCTTTTCTGGGAGTTACTGGAAAGGACACTGGGGAATGACTGGATCTAATTCTAATTCTGTCAAGCATTCATGAACTTTTAATAGAAAGATAAGTAATAGGTCACCAAGTCCCCATCTTAGCTTATAAGAGACCAGTAACAAATATCTAAATAGTCTGGCGTGAAGGTAGTGAGCTGGTAACAGGGACAATATTAAAAGCACTGAGATCCAAGGGTATACTCCAGGACAACTAAGCCTTATAATCCTCACCTACAGCAACTCAGAATCAGCTGTACTTGGAGCTGATCCTACAGGTGGCAGTTAGAAATCATTGGAATATAGCATAACTAACAGCAATATCGGAAGAGAGTTCTAGTGCTATCATTATCAGAGCTCGATTTCCTGGGAAAAACAACCATTAGCTTCCTAACACTTACTTATGGCTTAGGTACAGCTAGACTGTGAAGTGCCCCAGAAAGGAACTGCATCAAAGGACAACACAGAATGTACCTCGGGAAGGACACCACCAAACCCTTTCCTTGTACTGGCCAGTGTCACAGAAGAGGAAGGAGTCTGGGTCCCAGATGACCCAGGACAGCTGTTTCCTAGGTTCGTGTTTTCTCTCTCTCTCTCTCTCTCTCTCTCTCTCTCTTCCTTCCTCTCCTCTCTCTCTCTCTCTCTCTCTCTCTCTCTCTCTCTCTCTCTCTCTCTCCACCCTCCCTCCCTCCCTCCCAGCCTGTCGTTCTGTCTTTTTCTCTCCCTGCCCCCCCTCCCCTGACAGCATACCAGCAGAAGGGTGCACTGGCCCTTTAAGGAGAACACATAAGTGGGAAGACCTCCTGGCATCTACCCCACCCTCAGAGCCCCCGCAGAAGATTAAAGAAGGAAAGCACTACTTAGTTACCTGCTCTGTCTCTGACACATCTCTTCCAGTACAGAACACCAGCAATTCCAAGAATGTGAGTCAAAATAAAGATGGTTGGCGGTAAATAAGATGAATCTAAAAGAGGCATTTCCAGGACTGTCTTTCTCCTCTCGAGTTAGCCACAGGCGGAGCCCAGTGCTGCCCCAGATGCCTTTCTCCTGAGGTTGCCTCTGTCCCTTACTATCAGCTCAGCGGCAGAGGCAGATGCCTGGGCTTAACGTGGTCAGAAACTTCCTAGCAGCGTCTTCCACCTCGCCTCCGCTGTTTTCAGCCAACAGCAGTGGACTGGGACTAAAACTACAGTGTGTCTCAGACAAAGCCCAGGAAACAACTGGTTGGCGGGGGAGGGGAAGGGAAGGAGGAAGAAGAGTGAAAAGGAGGCCTAAGTCAGTGTCAAGCTGACTCAAACCTCTATCTTTGGCATCCTCTGGCCAGTTTAAACAAACCTCAGACCCTTCTATGAGAAGGGAGGGTGCAGAGGACCAGAGGACGTCACACTCCGAACTTTCCATTCCCCGCCTGGCTGGAATGCCAAACTTCAGGATGCAACCAGAAGAAAAGAGTCACAGAAGCACTAGAGACTCTTGCAGGGAGGAGGCAAAGGACACAAGAGCCTTGGCACAGCCTGACAGCATCCCTTCCACAGCTACCACCTTAGAGAAGAGCACAGCAAGGAGGACGCACAGAGCCCAGCTGACAGACCTGAGGTGGGCAGCCAGCCGGGCAAACTGCTCCACAAGTACAGCTGGGGACACTTTTCGGGGTTCAGGAGAAACAACAACACCCCTTCCTTCCCTCAGCTGTGTGAGCAGGGAGGGCATCGGGAACTAAAGGGCAACAGAAAACAGTACCTTCCCAAACCAGGGCCTGCTTGCGAACCCAATGTGGGTATTGTAGAGGAACTGACTCTCTACCACCACTCCCCAGCCCGAGTGACTCCAGCTAAAAAAACCTGATGATGCCACGTTCCGACGAGGACTGAACTCTCAAACACACTGCTGCGGGAAGGATTCACAACAACCACTGCAGAACAGAGTTTGGCAAGTTCTTCTAAAGTTAGCCATACAAACACAAGCAACCTCTCTGAGAACAATCTCACCAAATGAAAACAAAGGCCCATACAGAAACCTGTATATGAATGCTAAATTACCAACATTATACAATAGAAACAAAAAGTAGAAATAACTCAAATGTCTATCAGTTGGTGAACTTTTAAACCAACTGTAATGTGTCCATACACAAGACCACTGCTCTGCACTAAAAAGAAAACTAGAGCTACATTTAGGTGTTGTATGTGTGCACATGAGAGAAGCCAAATACAAAATGCTGCCTGCTACAGGAAATGATAGAAATAAAAGCAAAAGGGATGGGGGGCGGGACTACAAAAGCCGGCTCAGGAGAACTGTGGGGTGCTGGGAGTGTGCTGCATGTCATAACAGTCGTTCTCTTCTCCTTTGTCCAAATGCAGTAAATTGCACACCAGAGCCCGGTGGTGGTGGTGGTGGTGGTGGTGGTAGTGGTGGTGGTGGTGGTGGTGGTGGTGGTGGTGCACACCTTTAATCCCAGGACTCGGGAGGCAGAGACAGGCAGATGTCTGTGAGTTCAAGACCAGTCTTGTCTATAAAGCAAGTAGCAAGTTCCAGGACAGCCAGGGCTGTTACACAGAGAAACCCTGTCTTGAAAAACAAAACAAAAAAGCACACCAGAAAGGGTGAATGGTGTTGCCCAAGTTATTATTTGACAAACCTAATAAGTAAAATACATTTAAAAGCTAGTAAGGCGTTTACACAATCTCTCAAGAAGGTATTTTACAAAGTAATATGCACATTCAAAATAACACCGGCTCCCGAGAGCTCAGTGTACACCTACTGTCCTCTGTGACACTTACCACCCTCCACTCAGGGAAGGTAAGTCTCAGGCTCATTCCTACCAAACTGGCTCTTTATTTACTACATTGTGTTTCATGAATATTAAAAAACGCAAATTAGCCAACGGTGATGGCACACAACTGCAATCTCCGTGTATATAACACTAAGGCAGGAGGGTCAGGAGTTTGCAGTCAGCCTGGGCTACAGAGTGAGATCCCATTTACTTAAAAAGGGCTGGGGGGATGCTTTCCATATCTGTTGCCCTATTATTTCCCTAGTGAAAGGGAAAGAGTTTAATCTACTACCCAAAATGATAATAAATGTGTTTTGATGGAGGAATGAATACAATAGAAGCTTTTAAATCCAGCATCATCTACAATTGTGTGCTCCTCTGTATTTCACCACCTGATATGGCGCTTCATGCTGTAAGAAAGAGCAGGGAGGGGGGGCTGGATAAGTGGCTCAATGGTTATGAGGGTGTACTGTTCTTGCAAGTTTGGTTCCCAGTATCACCATGTGGTGGTTCACAGCCACCTGGAACTCTAGCTCCAGGGGAGCCCGATCCCTCTCCTGGTTTCCATGGGCAGTGTACAAATGTGGCATACACACATACACATGAATAAATAATAATTTTTTTTTTTTTTTTTTTTTTTTTTGGTTTTTCGAGACAGGGTTTCTCTGTGTAGCTTTGCGCCTTTTCCTGGAACTCACTTGGTAGCCCAGGCTGGCCTCGAACTCACAGAGATCCGCCTGCCTCTGCCTCCCGAGTGCTGGGATTAAAGGCGTGCGCCACCAACGCCCAGCTAATAAAATAATTTTTAAAGGAGCTGAACTGGAGAGATGACTCAGTGGTTAAGACACTGATTGCTCTTGCAGAGGACTAAGGTTCAGTTCCCAGCAACTACATGATAGCTCACAACCCTCTGTAACTCGTTTCAGGGAGAATCAACGCCTTCTTCCAACCTGAGGGCACCAGGCATGCACATGACACAGATGTGCATGCACGCAAAACATTCAGACAAATGAGACAAACAACAATTTTAAGATGTCAGGATTTGTTGATAAACTAAATCTGGAGAAAGGAGGAAATGGCCAGGGGAGGGAGGAGAACAGATCAAGGGTCTTGGACTGAGAAGCTGAAGGCAGAACAGTCACTTCCTGACATAAGAGCCGTCAGAGAAGCAGAGGCTACAGGGTTGGCAGGTAGCTGGGATTGGCTGTACACTGTATGGGAGACAAGTGTATAAAAAAAATGCCCCTAATCAAAATACCAATCCACTCTGAAGAGCACTGAATATCTATAAATCCTAAATATTTAGGATTTAATATTTAATATAATCTAGACAATATTTAATTCTTTGTGTGAAAATAAGTCCAACCATATCATCAATTACAAATTTCTTTTTACCTGTAAAAATTGTAAAACTATATGCATAGCAAGGAATTGTTTTAAAATAAATGTATTTATGACTTATTGTAAAAAAAAAAAATGCCCCTTTGAATATTAGGTTTAAAATGCCTACTAGATGCTGAAGTAGAAGATCGAACAGACAACTGAACATATTAATCTAGAGTTCAGAAATGCTCACGCTTGGTTTTGAAAGCCAGGAGACTTTATGATATCATTTATAGAGTAAACACTGAGAGGGAAAAGATCAAGTTCAAGGGCTAAGCCCTGGAAACCCTCCAGCCTGAGATGAGGAAGAATAAAAACAGCAAAAGATTATTTAAAAAGAAAAAAGAAAAGAAAAGAGCCAGAAGTTGAGAAACAAAAGGGTATACTGTCCCAGGAGCAGGTGAGGGAAGTATTCTAGGAAGTATATACACATATACAGTGTTTATGTGAGGCGAGGACTGAAAACTGACTGTCAGTTAGTGGAAGTCACTAAATTCTTTACAAGGGCAGTGTTGATATGGTAGATAAAATGCCCATCAGAAAAAACCAAGAACAAATGGAAAGAGGAGAATCAGTGACAAGTAAAAACAACTCTTTCAAGGAATCTTGCAGTAAGAGAGACGTGGTAGCAAAAACGAACTCTTCTTAGCATGTGGAATGCAATGAAACAACAGTGTTTGTTAAAAGGAGCAAACACCAGAGAATAAAAATCAATGGCACAGTTCAGTGCAACTAGGCTGGGCTCCTTTTTTTCTAAAACAGAGCACTTCATTCATTTAATTAAAAAATGGGGGTTCCCTTATGAAACACAGAGCCTCATTCACTCAATAAAAAAAAAAACAAAAAAAAAAAAACACAGCCTTATGAAAGATACCCTGGATACAAAGATAACTGTGACACTTCCCACAGTGGTGAATCGAGCAGAGAAACTCCTGGGCTAAGGTGTTCATAAATGGATTTGCTTAGCAGGAAAACTATCATTTCTTATGTAACTACTATAAAGCAACTTCAGGGCCAGGTGTGGTGGCATATGCCTTTAATTCCAGCACAGGCAGGCATATCTCTGTAAGTTCAAGACTAGCCTGGACTACATAGTGAGTTTCAGGCCAGTCAGGGACATACATACATTGGGACTCTGTCTCGAAAACAACAAAATACCTTCATATGTTATTTCACTTAATCTCTATAATATCCCTGGAAGGATATGATCTACCTTAAATACATCACTTCTCTACATACAACAGGCAGAAATCCTCCGGTCTGCACCTTTTCAAGGATATAAACATATGTATTTTTGACGGCAAAGAGGATGAGAGGGCAACTGCCTTTGTGAAAATAGAGGTTTCACTTGGCGAAACTAAGATCTGTGTTCTGTCACTTACAGGAAGTGGTTAGAGGCTGGCAGAAGGGAGAGGCTAGTTTTCATTTTAGAGATCACTAATTATACACAGAGAAAGCCACTTAAAGTCACATTTAGCACCCAAAATATTCCTAACTAACAGCAAATGGACAGGGCCCTAAACCACCAAAGCTACCTTGTAAAACAAAGATCAGAACTTCATTAAGATTGCAGATCTGTCTCTTTGCAATTACTTCACTCATAGGAATTGAAGATGGTCTCCCACAACCATTACCCACAAGAAATCTCAACATAAGCAATACCCCAGAATCTACTTCGTGTGTGCAAATGGGGTCATAGCAAGCCCATAAGAAGTCGTGCTGTGTGTTTTACATGGTCTCAAAGCATCCTAGCTGCAGCAGACAAAAACTAAAAGCTTAAGATCTAAATTCAGGGCTGGAGAGATGGCTCAGAGGTTAAGAGCACTGACTATTCTTCCAGAGGTCCTGAGTTCAATTCCCAGCAACCACATGGTGGTTCACAACCATCTGTAATGAGATCTGGCTCCCTCTTCTGGCCTGAAGGGATACATGCAGGCAGAACACTGTATACATAATAAATAAATAAATCTTTAAAAAAAAAAAAAAAGATCTAAATTCAAAGATCAAATTCACACCCACACATCCACACCCAAATATACCTGCAATTATAAACTTAGTAGAAGGAAAGCATATTATAGAGAAGACTAGAAACCTTAGGTTTTGGGAACTGTCAGGATCCAGACATCAAAGCGTGGCCCTGAAACTCATCACCTACATTATCCCATGAGTACTTGGCATTTAACTGTCAAAAGGCAGAGGATGTGATCTTCATACAAGTGAACTAGGAGATGTCCATGACTGCCTCCATGATACTGAGACAATGATAAACATGCAAAGTCCTAGATTGTCTACAAATGCTCCACATACTCAAATGTTAATTGAACATAATAAAATAGCAAAAATTTCCTGTTTCTTACTCAGCAAACCTGAGGCATTATCATAGCTAAATGGGCCTGTGTTCACATCTACATTATCATCTATAAAACATTTAGTGACTGTGGGCAATTTATTCAACTTAAGGAAACCACCATTTCCTTATCTGTAAATGATAATAGAACGTGCCTTAATAAAGCTATGTGAGGATTAAATGACTTAATGCACTTAAGGTGCTTGATATATACCCAATAATTAATAGCCATTGTTATCATTGCTCAGACTGCACAAAACCTTGGCAAGCTGGTAGCTGATCTCATTATCACCTCAATAACCTAACCTAACCTATCTAATTCCAGTCTTGTGGTGATATATTGTGTACCCTAATAAAGCTTGCCTGAGGATCAGAGAAGCACAACAAGCCACAGCCAACCTATTACCTCACCAACTCCATGAATCCTCAGACTGAAATCCTCTGAGTCCTCACCTAAATGGGTCTCAGCTGAACTACCTTAGTTTCTGTTTCCTCACGTCTTATGTACCTTTCTCTGCCCAGCCATGTCACTTCCTGGGATTAAAGGCATGTGTGCTTCCCAGTACTGGGATTAAAGATGTGTACCACCAGTGCCTGACCTCTATGTTTAATCTAGTGGCTGACTCTGTCCTCTGATCCTCAGGCAAGTTTATTAGGGTACACAATATATCACCACAGTCTCTCACCTTTTAAGCCTACCCTTATTCACAAGATTAATCTCTTTAGTATGTGAAAAATGACTAGTACATCTTAAATGTTTCATTCCTTATTTGCAATTTTTAAACATTTTTTTAAAAGATTTTATTTATTTATTATGTATACAGCATGTATGCCTGCAGGCCAGAAGAGGGCGCCAGATCTCATTACAGGTGGTTGTGAGCCACCATGTGGTTGCTGGGAATTGAACTCAGGACCTCTGGAAGAGGAGTCAGTGCTCTTAACCTCTGAGCCATCCCTCCAGCCCCAATTTTTAAACATTTATTTTGATTTTATGCGTGTTGAATGTTTTGTCTTCATGCATGCTGTGCACTACATATATGCAGTGCCTGTAGAGGCCAGAAAGAGGCGTTGGAGTTCCTGGACTGGAATTGTTAAAGAAATGCTGTAGAAACATACTTTGATTTATTGAGTTGGTAGCTAGGAGAAATGGCAAAATAAAGTACATATTTAACAGCTCCAAGCCACCAACTCAATAAATCAAAATATGTTTCAACAGCAATTCTTCCAAGAAAAAAAAGAAGAATCTAGTCAATAGCCACAGTACTATTTTAAATAATGCCCTGCTGGAATTTTGACCATTTCCCTCAGCAAAATAATAATATCTAGCTATTATTTTTTCCCCTGGGAAACTCTGGTAGTCAACATTATAAACACAGAGAAAGATGCAAGGAAAAGAAGCCCCATCTACAGAGATTGATCTCAAATCTTGCCACAAATGGTCATTTTTGTCCAGAAACATTTCTCATTCCCTTGAATGTCCAGTAAGGAAGAGTCCACATCTTACTCCTATCTAGTCTAAATGCATTTTCAAAAGTTCTTTCCCAAACAAAAGGAAACAGAAATGTGACATGGAAATGTCTTGAGTGTGCCCTGGCTCAGCCCAGATGGTAAACTTCAGACTTCCTGAGATGCCTTTAACACAAGAAGGCAGTAGATGACCTGGCAGGTTGGTGCCTGCTGTAGGTAGACATGTTCAAGTCTCAGAAGAGCCCAGCTGAACAGGAGGTGCACAGATTATCCAGGGAAACTGGGCTTTGTGTACAACAGCTAATTTTAGGTCTCTAACAGTTCTCCAGACCTTGGCAATAACTCTAAATGAAAAGGAGGAAAAAAATTGCCAGTGAAAACAAAGGTAGACCTGTAAGCTTCCTTCCAACTGCTGATCTCTTGAGCCTGGTCACATCTAAGACAGGCATGGTGTTGTTACACACCTTTAATCCCAATAGACAGAGGCCAGCCTGGTCTACACAGTGCCAGACCACCCAGGGCTATAGTGAGACCCTCTCTCAAAAGACCAAAAACATCAAATCTACCACATTAGAACTATTTTAGTCTTTCTTTGAGAGTCTACCACCAGGTTCTGCCTCTAATTAATAACGCCTTTGCCCTAATGACCCCTGACCAGAATTCAAGGATCAAAACCAAATGAAATGGACCCAAAAGGCACTCTCCATCAGTACACTTCATAATTATGGGACCGTGGATGAAGCTACTTACTATTTCTGTACTTTGGGTCCATAATAGGGAGGAAGGGAGGGAGAGGTGGGCGGGGGCAGAGAAACTGTTTCTCAGAGTAGCTACCCATATTAAATAAAGAATTCCTGCACTATCTTTGTTTGTTTTCCTTCATTTCTTAAAACACCTGCTTCTCAGGGGGCTGGAGAGATGGCTTAGAGGTTAAGAGCACTGACTGCTCTTCCAGAGGTCCTGAGTTCAATTCCCAGCACCCACATGGTGGCTCACAACCACCTGTAATGAGATCTAGTGTTCTCTTCTGGCCTGCAGGGATACATGCAGGCAGAACACTGTATACATAATAAATAAATAAATATTTTTAAAAAAAAAAAAAGAAAAAAAAACCTGCTTCTCAAAGCAAGACATGGTGGCATGCCTGTAATCCAAGCACTTGGCAGGTAAAATGAGGGAATCAGGAGTTCAAGGCCAGCCTCAGCTACACAGTGAATACCAGGGCATCCAGAGCTACATATATGTGATCTTTTCTCAAACAAACAAAACAACAACAAAAAGAAACAAATAAAACAAAAGCAATTTTACCACAGCCTTGGTTTCACTCTTTACCAAGCATCCAGCTAGGCAGAGCCAGCACCTGGGAGGCAAAAGCAGGAGGCTCACTTGAATTCTGGAGACCAGCTTGGGCAGCAGAGCAAAACTTCATCTCAAAACAAACATAACAGAAACGTCTGGTGTGTGGAATAAATATTCTTCAAACACCCAGGAAATCCACAAAGTTCTTAATACAAGTTCCCATCCTTTGCTAAGGCTTTAATGTGTATGTATAAAATGTGTGTCATTCCTGAGTTAATACACTTGGGATAGCATTCAATTGATAAAGATACCTAACAAGGACAGGAAGGCTTAGTGAGTGTCACCTGGAGCCTAAACCCCAGTGACCCCTACTGGACAAAGACAGATACAGAAGACTAAATCGTAAAGCTAAGGCAGATACCTACGCCGTGTTACATTTCTTCTAGTAAAATACACATAGACGCCGGGCGGTGGTGGCGCACGCCTTTAATCCCAGCACTCGGGAGGCAGAGCCAGGCGGATCTCTGTGAGTTCGAGGCCGGCCTGGGCTACCAAGTGAGTTCCAGGAAAAGGCGCAAAGCTACACAGAGAAACCCTGTCTCAAAAAACAAAAAACAAAACAAACAAAAAAAAAAATACACATAGAACCTCAATCGTGCAAGCTCAAGCCTGTCTTAAAACAGCCACAACACAGGAGGAAACAGTGCTGTTTCAATCAGCTCCATCCTCTCGCGGGAAATAGTATCATCACCATAAAGCTGGCTAGTCTACTGGCTGCCTTCACCCGAAGCCAGTGTCTGGGCTCTGCGAAGAGTCCTCCAAGAAAAAGGACAGACAGGGAAGTCATAGTCACTGTCTCTGACCTCCCAAGCTCCCCCTTCCACTGCTGTGGTGACATACTCTCAGAAGGACTCGTTGCAGTCAGGGGCACCCTGCATGCCTGGTGATTAATATTTCCCCAACGTATCCTCCCAGCTGCCCATGACTGAACAAATCATAAAAGGAAACCTGGGTAACAGTTTAAGTTTTAAGTAAAACACATGACCCATCCTGAAAACAAAGACAGTTCTCTAAGTAGTTGTTTTCAACCACTGTAGTACTTAGAATTGCAGTGAATTTGCTCTAAAGGGAGCCGGTGGTAATGCAGAAACAGAAAAATATAAAAATGTTAATGAGTAAAACAAGCCCTTCTCTAAAAATTGGAGGCCATAGCTCCTAATTTGCATAAAACCAAAAGTGATGGGCATGAGGCAAAGCCACCCAACCTAGGGGAGCTGGTTATCAGTCATGCAACTGCTTTACCCAGTAGAGACAACACCACACTAGTCCCATTGTCGCACTCACAGTCTGCCATCACAGCGAGGGCAAAGCCCTGGTACTACCATCTCAGAGGAAGGGAAAATCTTTTGTTTACCTGCCTCCCTTTACTGATCAGTGAGCAGCTGGCATCTTGACACTCACCATCTCCTATCTGGGAGACAGCTGAAACTCAACTTCCTTCCATCTGGGGTGTCTGGGGGTCTGACTCCCTAAAACATTAAATCCGGAGCTTACTCTGACAATCTTGAAATAGATTCTAAGACCTGTTAGACAGGTGAGAAAATCTGCGGCAAATCTTTTGTCAGTTTATCTCAAAAACATGTCCAGCACTTGGAGAGATGGCTCAGCAGTTAAGAGTACTGGCTGTTCTCCTAGAGAACCTGGCTTTGGTTCCCAGCCCCACACTGTGGCTCACAGTTGTCTGTAACTCCAGTTCCAGGAGATCTAATGCCCTCTTCTAGTCTCCATGGACAGCAGGCATGCAAATTGTGCACAGGTATATATGGTGGTATTTTATTTGTACTGAAATGTGATTTTAATTGTATGTTAATAAATAAAGTTGCCCAGGGGTCAGAGCTATTAGAGCCATAGCAAGAGCGTGGTGGTGGTGGCGCATGCCTTTAATCCCAGCACTTGGTAGACAGAGCTAGGTAGATCTCTGTGTGTAAAAGGATACAGCCAGCATTGGAGACACACGCCTTTAATCTCAATACCAACCATAGAAGACCTGGAAGTCTCTACAGACAGGCAGTGACGAGGCAGTCATGTGTTTGAGTTTACAACCAATGAGAAGGCAGAACAGAAAGACTATATAAAGACAAACACACAGGAAGTAGGTCCCTTTCAGAGAGCTCTCTTGGCTGAAGCAGGAAGGGTAAGGCTCTTAGTTCTGACCCAGTGTCCAAGGGCTGGAGGGGTGGCTCGGTGGCTAAGAGCACTTACCGCTCTTATAAAACACCAGTATTCAGATCCCAGCACCCATACAGTGGCTGACAAGTTCACTTCAGTTTCAGGGTGTCTAATGTCCTCTTGTGACCTTTGTGGTCACTACATGCACATGGTGCACATATACATCAGTACACTCAGGTTCACACACATATAATAAAATCAATAAATAGTTTTTTAATTTTTTTTAAAGAAAGAAATTCAAATAGTCATTGCCTGTTGGAAAAAAAATCAGAAAAAGCTTTACATGTCAGGATAGGCCTAGAAGGCTGTCAAGGATTTTAAGCATCTGAAGTAAGAAAAGTTGACCTTCCAGAGGGAGAGACTATTCGAGAAAGAGTAGAAAGGAAAGAATGTACAAGTATTTTAGAATAAAGCTTGTGAGTGGGGTAGTAAGAGAAAACAGAAAATTCACTTCTGCCCAATTTTGGTTATCTATGTTCCTGGAAGCTTCAGAAAAGTGATCATAGGAATAAAGAAATACCACAAGCCTACAGAAACAAAAGATATCAACAAAAATGGATAAACTGGAGAGTAAATGAACATTTTTGTTTGTTTATTTTTGTTTTTCGAGACAGGGTTTCTCTGTGTAGTCCTGACTGTCCTGGAACTCACTCTGTAGACCAGGCTGGCCACGAACTCAGAGATCCACTTGCCTCTGCCTCCCGAGTGCTGGGATTAAAGGCTTGTACCACCACCACCCAGCTTGAACAAATATTTTTTAAGATGTATTTTCTTTTAATTATGTGTATGGGCCTGTGTGTGGGTGTGCAAATGTGAATGCAGGAACACTCAGAAGCCAGAGAAGTTAGATCCCCTGGTGCAGGAGGCTCAGGAAATGGATGCTGGGAATCAAATCTGTTGTCCTGGGCTAGAACAGTACTGCTCTTAAGCATGGAGCCATCTCTCTAGCCCCAAATAGTCACAAATTTAAATTTCCTGGGTTTTATCCCTGGCACTGTTGGGGGGGGGATCCCCTCTTAATTTCATAATTAAAAAATTATGTATATTATTTTGTGGTGTGTGAACATGACCTGTGTATGAGAGGAGGACAGAGGACAATTTTGATTATAGTACTTTTTTGGAGACAGGTTCTCCGATAGGCTGAGTAGCCAGGAACCCAGGGATCTGCCTGTTTTCTGCCTCACCGGTGCGGGGAGGACAAGGGCCCCATAGAGCCAGCTTTGCTGCATGCAGGCATCCTAGAACCCACACTCAGGTCTTTGTGCTTCCAGAGCAAGTTCTCTACAACTCAGCTCTCTCCAACCCCTGGTTAACTACTCACCAATCAGCTTAAGACCTAACACTAAAACATTAAACTGGTGTGTGTGGCAGGGGTGTATTATGCAGCCCAGGTAATCTTCCTGTCTTTCCCTGATGCTGAACATTTTAAAGGAGATCCTAACATTATTGACAGCAACAAAACCAAACAATCAGAAGGAACTTACATGAAAAACAGGCAATGATGGAAATAAAATAAATAAATTAAAAGCAAACAAACAAACAAAAAACCATGAGGAGCAGGGGAGAGAAAGAGACAGACACTTTGACTCAGAGGCCAGCAAGACGGCTCAGCAGGCAAAGGCATTTGCTGTACAAGCTTGGCAGCCTAAGTTTAACAGGGGACATCCCTAGGTAAGCAGCCTTAGAGGAGACTCCCTGACTGCAAAATGAGGAAGTTGGGGCAAGAAACGGGATTTAGCAGTTGACCCACTTGGGCTGAGTGCTGGAGAGATGGTTCAGCACTCTGGGTGCTCTTCCACAGGACCTGGGTTCGGTTCTCTACACCTACGTGGTAGCTCACAATTGTCTCTAATTCTAGTTCTAAGGGACCCAAAGCCCTCTCTGACCTCTACCAGCACCAGACACGAACCATGGTGAACACACATACATACATACATACATGCATACATTCAGACCAAATGCTCATTACATAAAATAAAAATAAAACAATGGGGAAGAGTGCTCATGGGTACAGGAAGTTTGCCTAGCATTCTGGAGGACCTGGGTTTGATTCCTAGTACTGGAAAGGTGGAGTCTGAGCCATGGGTGGTGTCACACAAAAGAGGACTGTGAGGCTGGGCTAAGGTTGGGCTGGACTATTTAAAACCTCAAATGAAAAGTTTGGCTTTTACCCTGTAGCCAATAGAAGACTTGTAAAACTTCATCACAAAGACTACATTTGGGGAGCTCCCAAACTAAACTTACCCTAGGGAGCACTTCTCCCTGGGACCTTTGGCACTTCAGGTTAGAAGTCTGTTAATGATCTGTTCTCTTGTGGAGAGAAGCAGAGAGAAGCGCTGCTGACAAGGAGGAGAATATTGCTAAGGCCCAGCAGTCCAGCACCTTCTCTGTAAATTCTCTGACTCAGCCCCTCCTGACTCACTTCCTTCTGCTCAGTGATTAGTTTCCACCCCATGGTGTACCTGCTAGTTCTATCTAAAAGCAGAGTCAGGACCAACCTGCCAGGAGGCTGCGGGTGAAGACATTATCAAGAAACAAGCAACATCTCTCCCCTCACTTCCAAATTGCGCTTTTCAGCTCTTTAGTCTTACTTACGATATATCCTCAAGAAAAGTAATGTCTTCTAGTTTTGGTGGCCGCCCATGGGCCTACTGTCCATGCACCTTCGGACAAAAGAGGGACAGCAATCGATACTGCTAAGCCATCTTCCCTAAGACCTTCCCTAAGAGGCCTGAAACTGAAACAAGGCAATAGAGACCTTTCTTTTCATGAAACTGGTTTAGCCACTAACTGTACAATCATAGAGACTCTGTTCATAGTGGTGACTATGAGCATACACTTAGAATCCTAATGAAAATAACCAACCTTAGTGCTTTGGCAATATGGAAAGTATCAAAACTCATCTATCCTTAGTAGCTTTATTCACATTAACCACTGGAGGGTGCTCTACTCAAAAAAAAAAAAAAAAAAAAGGTGGGGGAGGCTTGGGTCAGGGAGCCTAAAGAAACAAAACAGTAGGGAGAACCAGAATACTTTTGGCAATAGGTAGCACCCCTGACATCAGGCCTTCTGATGTCATGTCAAGTTTCTGTATTTATGCCAAGGAAAGTGCCACATAAGTCAGCCACCAAAAATAAGTGAGACTCAATTCCAAGACACAGACATTACTAGCCAGAGAAGGATGCTGAGTGAAAGAAACCATATGAGGTTATGGCATGTGAAAGAAGTCCATGACTGGCACAGGATGTTGTGGGCCAATCGTAGATACACCCAAGACATGCACAGACCCGACCACATGCTCTGAGGGCACATGAACAACACTGCCCACATGAGAGTTTCTGAGAAGGTAACTAAAAAGCAGGTGATGTTTCCTATGATCTATGCCAATCATTCTCACTGCCCAGGCAACCACACCATTCAACACTCAATCAAAGTTCCTGCCTCCACCTGTTCCTCTGACATCATCCTGTCATTACATTTTCTTTGAAATTCTTTTGATGAAAAATGAGTCATTTTCCTGCCAACACAGGCTGGAGCCTGTGGCATGCAAGGCGCCACCCAGCGGCTCTTCCAGACCTTATTTCCACACCACCCAGGAAAGAATGCTTCAGAGCAAGCTCATAGATAAGGATTCTTTGTGGAGCTAGGAATGCGGCTGGGAACAGAATACAAACTGGCTACTCCTACAGTTGAGAGAATGAAGTAAGTAGGATAGGACAGAGTCACTTGGAGGTGGGAAAACTTTAGCTTATAAAATTTTAGATCCTGACACAAAATGCCATTGACTGCTCTCAGTAAATGGTTGCAAATCTGTTTGGGGTAACAACACCTGCCAGGGCTTCCAACAGCCATAGTCCAGATTCAGGATTTACAACGGCAGCCTAATAGGCCAAGTAAAAACTGACAGAATAATATTCAGATGTATAAATCACCATCATGGTTTTTTATTTACTCAATTTACATGTATTTATTTATTCCCTGTGTGGTGGCAGTGATGGGTGGTGGGGTTGTGGAAGTCAGAGGACAATGTTTGGGAGTCAATTCTCTCCTTCCACTATGTGGGTCCCAGGGATCAAACTCAGGTCATCAGGCTTGGCAGCAGGCACCTTGGACCAGCTGAGCCATCCAATGCCAGCTCTAATATTTTTAACAGTAGCTTTATTGAGAATTAACACACTGTGAAAGTCACCACTTTTTAAAGTCTACAATTCTAGTATATTCACAAAATTGTGCAACCATCTAATTTTTAAGACATTTCATTATCCCTAAAAAGAAACCATATATCTTAGCAGCAGCCACTCAGTGTCCTCCCTTCTGGCTTCTAGCAGACACTAATCTACTTACTGTCTCTGGGGACTTGCCTACTGTATATAAATGGAATCAAGTATTATGAAGTCTTCTATCTCAGGCGAAACCATGTACTTCTCAAGGTAGACCCATGTTCTTACTGATTAGTATTTTTGTTCAATTGACAAAATATATTCTATTGTATGGCTAAACTTTAATTACTCATCAGCTGATGGACATGTAAGTTGTATACACTGTTACATATGCTGAGCCATGAGCATTTTTATAAAGCCATTCGAGGAAATTATGTTTTCAATTCTCTTGGATATATTTTTAGGAAAACTGCTGTTTCTAAAGCAGATGCAATATTTTATATTCCCCTCAGCAAAATATAAGGGTCCTAATTTCTCTACATCTTCACTGTCTGCTTTTTGTTGTTGTTTGGTTGGTTTTTGCTTTTTTTTTTTTTTTTCTCTATAACCCTGCCTGACCTGAAATTTCTAATCCGTTTCTTGTCTCTGACTCTTGAGTGCTAGGATTATAGGTTTAGGACTCCAAGCTCTTGGCACAGCAGTTTAGAGGTCCAGAGTTGGGATTCCCAGTGCTTATCTGGCTGCTCACAGCATCTGTAACTTCAGTTAAAGGGGATCCAATGCCCTCTCTGGCTTCCTCAGGTACCAGGCATGCACATGATGTATGTACACACATGCAGGCAAAGCATATATGCAGAAATATAAATAAATAAATAAATCTGAGGTTGGAGAGATAAGAGCACTTATTGCTCTTCCAGAGGACCTGAGTTTGGTTCTCAGTACCCACATCAGGTGGCTCATTGCTACCTATAACTCCAGGTCCAGAGGGATCTGACACCTCTGTTTGCTGGCCCCCCACAAACATGTCACACACACACACACACACACACACACACACACACACACACACACCAAATAAATAAATATAAATAAATCTTTAAAAAAAATTCAGGTGCTCACAGTCTTGCTACAACTCTGAATATGAAGCTGGAGTCTCATTGTGGCTTAAACTGCATTTCTATAAGACTTAGTAATGTGAAGTATTTTTCAATGTGTTTACTTTGTACATACATGCTATTTGTATACTTGTTTTGGAGAAAGGCTACTCAAATCCTTTGCCTTTTTTTTAATTGAGTTGTCTTCTTTCTGTTGAATTCCAAGATTTCTTCATATGTGTTAAATATAAGTACATTATTAAAAACATGGTTTTCGCCGGGCGGTGGTGGCGCATGCCTTTAATCCCAGCACTCGGGAGGCAGAGCCAGGCGGATCTCTGTGAGTTCGAGGCCAGCCTGGGCTACCAAATGAGTTCCAGGAGAGGCGCAAAGCTACACAGAGAAACCCTGTCTTGAAAAACCAAAAAAAAAAACCAAAAAACAAAAAAAAAACAAAAAACAAAAAAAAACAAAAAAACATGATTTTCAAATACTTTCCCATTATGTGCATGAGAGGTGGTAGCATATACCTTTAATCCCAGTACTTGGGAGACTGGCAGATCTCTGAGTTCAAGGCCAGCCAGGTCTATAGAGTGAATTCCAAGATGGCCAGGGCTACACAGAAAAACCCTGTTTCAGAAAAACAAACAAAAACACCCGTTTTCACTGTGTATATTCATTGTACAGGGTACTGTTATATTGGGACATTTTCATTCAAGTTATGTTTTCTCATTTTCTGGATACTATCTATTATTTGAAGCATAACCATTTTCAATTTTGATCTGTCTGTCTGTCTGAGCCAGGATCTCAATTAGACTCCAGACTACCCTGGAACTTACTACGTAACGCAGGCTGGCCAGTATAGTTTGTTGAAAAGATCATTTGCTCTCCCCTGGCTTGATCATTTAGTTTTCTTATGCAGCCCAGCCGTACCTGCTTAGAGACGACACTGCCCACAGTGGGTTGGGTCCTCCTAACTCAATCTCAAATATTCGTTGCAGACAGGGCTATGGTCCAATCTGATCAAGGCAATTCTTCAGTTGAGATTGCCCTCTTCTTAGGTTACTCTAGGCTTGTGTCAAGTTGACAGCTGAAGTGAACTATGATAGGAACGCTTTTTAACAACTTTCGAAAACAGCCCGCCACCACAGGTCTTAAGACGTATAGACTTAGCCAAGCACACTAGAGCTGAGAGGAACACAAACAGCCTGAGATAAACCAGGGTCTGCCAGACATAGCTCATTTTACCCCAGTAAAGAAAAAACATAATAACTGTACCCCACTTCTCTACCAAAAGTTACAACTTTTCTAATTTATGTTTTAGTTTACAGAGTAGCAAATTTCTTTATGGCTGTTTCATGCATACTTAGTTTTAGTCGACCACCACTCTCCTCCCCAGAATTACATATTTGTATATAGAAATGTCTACAAATCATTCCTCAGAGAAACAAACCTTTCCATGAGTACTGGAGTAGGATGACAAGTGTGAAATAGGCTTGTATGCAGCAGTGTGCTGGGGAGAAGCAATCACAATCACACTAACTACTGCACTTAGACAGCAAACACTGTGCTCTTCAGCTTGTCTAGTTGGAGCAGCTTTAGGGAGATGCTGAAGATTATGAGGCTAAAAGCCCCTGAGGCCCTTGGGTATATCACAACTATTTGGCTCTAACAAAGGCTAAGAAAAGCAGTTTCGAACTATGGCATCTAAACTGTACAACTAACATTGTGAGAGGAGACAAAAAGGCAATCTAAACCATCAATTCTGAATCTTCAACCCACGGCGAAGCTATTCAAACATAACTAAATGTTTAATATGTGTGCCAGGCAATGTTCTTTACATTGATATCTTGAATCATTTCTACTTCTATTCATAAAAGTAGGAGTCCTCATTCGTACTTTATATATGTGTGTGTGTGTGTGTGTGTGTGTGTGTATTTGTAGACATTTACCAAGACTTACAGAGATGAAGTAACCTGTCTAAGATCAAACAGATATTTAGGGGTCCAGCTGGATGTAAACCCAGGTTTCTTCAACTCCCACTTTGGTGCTTTTCTCACCAATTCCAAAGCTTTCCAATATGCCAACCCTGTCTATTCCTCACCTGAAGGCCTTCAAGAAACTACACACAAAGGGCAACTCAGTCCCACCCAAACTAGTCTGTGTGTAACTGGTTTCCTTAGAACAATGAGAGCAGTATGGGGGTGGAGGAGGAGAAGCTGGAGGAATATGAGTAAAGACATCAGTAAAGAAGTCTTATATGGCCGGGCGGTGGTGGTGGCGCACGCCTTTAATCCCAGCACTCGGGAGGCAGAGCCAGGCGGATCTCTGTGTGTTCGAGGCCAGCCTGGGCTACCAAGTGAGTTCCAGGAAAGGCGCAAAGCTACACAGAGAAACCCTGTCTCGAAAAACCCAAAAAAACAAAAAAAACAAAACAAAAAAAAGTCTTATATGGAGGCAGGCGTGGTGACGCACGCCTTTAATCCCAGCACAAGGGAGGTAGAGGCAGGTGGGCCTCTGAGTTTGAGGCCAGCTGGGCTAGAGAGTTCCAAGCCAAGTCTGTTACAAAAAGAAACCCTGTCTAGAAAACCTCTACCAAAAAAGTCTATGCGGGAGTTCACCTTGCTGCAAAAAAAGAAAGAAAAGAAAAGAAAAGAAAAGAAAAGAAAAGAAAAGAAAAGAAAAGAAAAGAAAAGAAAAGAAAAGAAAAGAAAAGAAAAGAAAAGAAAGAAAGAAAGAAAGAAAGAAAGAAAGAAAGAAAGAAAGAAAGAAAGAAAGAAAGAAATTGAACAAGGGTAGGCAGTCCTGGTCAACAAAGATATGAAGACTTCAATCAAAACATCCAACAGTCTTTTTTTGCCTTGTGATTTCCAATTGTCCCCTGTAAAGAGAAGTTAAATTATTCCTTAATCACTGTTTAGTCATTCTCCACAAGTGCACTGCGGTTTAACCCTTATACTCCATTCCAACAGACTCCTGGAGACCCTAGGAAGGAAACAGGGAGAGATAATCAAGAGAGAGCTGGTGCTGGAGACAGCTATTCACACTTTCAACCCCAGCACTGGGAAGGCAGAGCAAGATCTCTGTGGGTTCAAGGTCAGCCTGGTCCGCAGACAGGGCTGCATATTAAGACCCTATCTCAAAGGAGAGAAGGGGACAGTGGACAAGAAAGTTGCTGGAAACTTCTGGTAAGTATAGATCCAAAAAACCACTTCACCAGTTGGAAGTTTTGTATTAAAGTCACAGGCCACTTGTTCCTTCAGCTTCTCAACTGGACACCTAATTCATGCCACGGCCTTGCTGTAAAGAGAGGTTCCAGGAGAGACACACACAGCCCTGAGGGTCAGGCATCAAGACTGACGACGGAATGTGCCTGGTAAAGATGAGGGCAAGTCTGGCTGGGCAGCTGGAAGCCTCCCAGGGGAATTCAGTGAAGCCAGCTGCTTTCCCTCCATCAGGAGGAAAATTTAAAAATAAATCTCAGTGGCCCTCATGCAGCAAGAATCTTTGGGAAAGAATGTTGCCAAATCCAGCAACTATTTGCCCCGGTGGGGTGACCTACAGAAAAGGAAAAAGAAAAAAAATGCGGAGTACCCACTCAAGGGATGAGTATGCCAGGACAAAACACAGAGAGAAACCCAGACTGACTTTGCCAGGAGCACAATATAACACACATATATTTCTATTTCTTAGTCTTTAGGGTGAATTTAACACAGGAATCCTTTGCAGTGAGTGTTAAGATTGTGTTCAATGTGTTAAGAGTGTCTCTTAAAGAAAAGCTAATAACAGAACTGTCAAGCAGTTCACTGGCCAGCTTTGTGTACTTCCAAAACCTTCCTCCCCAGGAATTTGTAAATAAAAGCCCTGTAGGGAGTAACTGTTTCCCTGACAGCCTCCATTCTGTGGAAACCCCCCTCTCCACATCCCCCACCATTCCTCATTTCTCAACCTGACTGAAATAACTACCACACAGCTTCTTGGAAATTGCCATTTTCTTACTCAATGGGAGCTTTATTGCCATGGCAGTACCCCTTTTCTGTGGAGCCAGCTGACTGCAGGGGTTTAGCATTATGCTCATTCAAATGATTCTTGAGGCTTCGGGCCACTGAGAGCTGCCTCTAGGCACTAGAGAGGGCAGTGGCTCTCCCATTTGCTACAGCTGCTAGTCACGATAGCAAAGTAAACAGTGCAGAGCAAAACCGAGACACTTCCCCAAAGTTACTTCTTGGAGCTGACTCTATCACCAAGTGACACTGAGCATGAGTCAGTGGTAGAATTTCCACAGCCTGTATAGGCTCAGGGTTCGATGCCCAGCAAGGGGGAGGGGTGAGTACTAGAGTTCTATCTTCCTCTATGAACACAAATACCTCTGCTGCCACCACTACTTCCTCTCGGTAGAATTTAAAATGTTCTGAATAATAGGTGGGTGGAAAGCTCTCGGATGCAGCTAAGGACTAAGGCAGTCCTCTGCACATTATCATCCACCTAGAAAGCTCCCTCTAGACAAACACTAGCTGATTGCTGATGAAGAACGGAGGCCTCGTAGAAAACTGACAGGACACAGCTAGTTAAACATAGAGCCTTTCCTCCAAATCACGCTGCTTGCTTGCCATCAAAGCCTTGCATAGAAATAACCCTTTGTAAGACCTTTTCTGCAGCTGAGCTGAGGGCCTGGAAGGTAGAAATGGGTGCTAGGACTACAGTTTAAAATGGGAAAGATTATACAGGTCCCCCAAGACTTCTTTTTTGTTTGTTTGTTTGTTTGTTTTGTTTCCAGACAGAGTTTTCTGTGTAACCTGGCTGTCCTGAAACTCTCTCTGTAGACCACGCTGGCCTCAAATTCACAGATATCCACCTGCCTCTGATTCTCAAGTGCTGGGTTTAAAGGTGTGCACCACCACCTGGCCCCCACAAGACTTCTTTAAAGATCCCTGAACATGAGTTGGGTGCAGTTATGCAGTTTAGAAAGCCTTAGAACAAGTCGGGCAGTGGTACACACGCCTTTAATCTCAGCACTTGAGAGGCAGAGGCAGGCAGATCTCTGAGTTTGAGGCCAGCCTGGTCTACAGACCTGAGTTCCATCCTTGGTACCCAAAAGGGGGGTACAGTTATTTGGAAGCATGATTGCTCAGTATGTGTGAGGACCTGGGCTGGATCCCAGGAGTGTTTAATTAACTAACTAATTAATTGATTTTATACTTCGGATTTGCCATAAATAGTAGCAGTAATTTTTACTGCAATATTACTTACATATGCTAAGCAATGATTTCAATTGTCCACATATGAATTCATTCAATTTTCAATATAATTTTATAAAAATGGTACTTTTAGAATTGCCACACTGTAACCATGAAATTCTGAGATGAAATATATTGCCCAAAGTCACAGTAAGTTTTGGTACAGGGTCATATCTGTATTCCAGGACCTAAGGGAACTACTGTCTGGGGTAGACTTCATGAGCACACAGAAGGGTGAGAAGAAGCCAGCATCAAGGGTCGGAAGAGTCTGCTGCTCCTCATCTGCACGAATGGGTAGCAGAGCACAGTGAAGACTCGACTGAGCTTTCCTTCCTTCCTTCCCCATGCCCCTCAAACACCCTACAATCTCCCACAGCAGTTTAAGGAGAAGAAAGAAGGAAAAAGTAACTGAAAAAGGAAAAAGGCCTTCATCAAAAGCCCTTTTCTTCTTGCAGACAAAAGGCCTTGGTAGTTCCACAGACAAGCTAGTTATTCTTAACACCAACCAAAGATTCTTTGGCACAGAAAGAAATATGAAAATGTTAGGCTTGTAGGAATGGTCTGTGCTTTGAGCCTTTATGACCCTCAGTACAGCCAACCCACTAGAAAACAAACACGGCCTTCAGTCAGTGCCCCTAGGCCTCTGGTAACTCCAGATTCTGAAGAGAGACTGAATCTAGACCCCACTCCTTGCAGTCTATCCCATTGCCTCCATCCTTCCTGGAACTGCTACAGTTCAACAGCTTTCAAGTACACAGAGATAACAGATCCGAAGACAGACCAATCAAACGCTGACACTGAAAGAAGAAAAAGCAACAAGTGACTGTTGTGGGACATCACTTTAACCATGTGAAGGTGGGTTACATTTGTTCATGTTGTGGGACATCACTTTAACCATGTGAAGGTGGGTTACATCTGTTCATGTTGTGGGACATCACTTCAACCATGTAAAGGTGGGTTGCATTTGTTTATGCTGCATTTGTTTAACTATGTAAAGATGTGTTGCTGTTTCACCTTGCCTGTCTAAAGTCTAAAGCACCTAATTGGTCTAATAAAAAGCTGAATGGCCAATAGCTAGGCAGGAGAGGGATAGGCGGGTCTGGTGGGCAGAGAGAATAAGGAGGAAATAGACTAAGAAGGAGAGAGAGAACGAGGGAGACGCCTGGGGCCGGCCAGCCAAGCAGCAGCTAGCCAGCCAGACATGGAGTAGGACATACAGAGTGGGAAAAAAGGTAAAAAGCCCTGAGGCAAAACCTAGATGAAGAGAAACAGGTTAAAATAAGTTATAAGAGCCAGTGGGACAAGCATAAGATAAGGCCGAGCATTCTAACTAATAAGTCTCCATGTCATGATCTGGGAGCTGGTTGGTGGCCCCAACAAAGCCTGCTACGAGTGGCAGGTGGAGAAGGACAGCCCTCATGACTAGCTCCTCGTGTCACACTAGCTCCTCATCCCAAATCATCAGTCCCCTCTCTGCCTTAGCATTTGCCTAAGTGAATGTTAAAAATTACCACTTGGTAATTCCAGGGCTTTCTCTACTTCCCGGTGGGTTTAGAGGCATAGGGTGATCCTAATGGCCTTTAATGGTATACATTTTCCCAGAAGCAGAGAGAATATTTAGTTAGGCCAGGCCTCGTTTGTAATCTGAACTACTCAGGAGATGAAGGTTAAGAGGACCTCAATTTCAAGGTCTGCCTGAGAGCCCATCTCAAAATTCTTGAAAAAAAAAATCCCCTAAATAAAATGAGGGTAGGGCCAGGCATGATAGTGCACGCCTTTAATTCCAGCCCTCAGGAAGCAGAGGCAGGAGGATCTCTGAGAATTCTGCCCAGCCTGGTATATATAGAGTTCCAGGCCAGCTAGGGCTACCTATCTTAAATGTAACCCTATTTTAGATGATAGATGGATGGATGGGTGGGTGGGTAGATAGAGCTCAGTTCAGTGATAGAGCTAAGCAAGGCTCTAGGTTCCATTCCCATTACAGAAGCAGAAGGTGATCATTTTATTAAACTGGTCAATAGGGAAGGGAGAGAAGAAACAGACTACTTGAAGACAAGAAGGTCACAGAAACAGGATTCTAGATTTACAACCTGTGACACTCCAACCCCACCTCTAATGAACACTATAACATTATTATTAAAGAGTCCGTAAAGCCTTTATACCCAGTCAAAAAGCACACTCCGCTTTGCTGCTTTGCCCAGGAAATCATCAACAAACTATCAGGAGGCTACATGGACAAAGGAAAGAGCAGCAGCACAGACTTTCAGTGGTGAACAAGAGTAGCCATGTATGAGGAGGCTCAGCCTGGCCTTGAAACCCCCTGGGGAGAGCAGCCTAAATTAAAGTGTGATTAGTATCTATAATGGTACCAAAGCTTGAGGTGTTAAGCTATGAGGTAATATGGCCCCATGTGGCTCAGGCCTCTGGATCCTCCCTGATTACTCTGGAAATAGGTCCTAGTCTTCTCCTAAGCAGTAGCAAAGGCTCATGGAGTGAAAGGCGCAGTTCAGTCAAGCACAACTCAGCCCCAAGTTTCACAGATCTGGCATAGAGTATGCTCTCAAATATATACTGAAGGAGTGAAAAATAAAACATTTCATCTTCACCTGCCAGAATCAATTATTTTCTATGTTTATGCCAACAGAGGGAGTTGACGAATGTTAGACACAGAGAGAAAAATGACGACAACAACAAAAACTCCTCATTGTTACTTCCTGATGATCAACCTCCTATGATGCAAAGAATGGTGTTCTCTTCTATATAAAGTTCACTACTTCACCGCTCACTCACAGGAGATAACTGGCCACATCATTTTAAATCAGAGACCATGATTCTTCTGCAAGTGGTGTGCAGTGTGCCATGAAAGAGGGCAGTGTGTAGTCGGGGAGATGTCACAGTTATTAACAAGATAAATTTACAATGGTTACAAATTAACACTAAAAAACTCTTTAAATTCTTATAAGAAGGGAGTTTGTGTATGCTAAGTGTGCTAGCTAGTTATGTCAACTTGATAAAAGCTAGAGTCTTCTCAGAGGAGGAAACCTCAATTGAGAAAATGCTTCCACCAGATCCATCAGGAGGCAAGCCCAGAGCACATTTTCTTAATCAGTGATTGATGTAGAATTGCCGAGTCCATTGGTACCACCCCTGGGGTAGATGGTCCTGGGTTCTGTAAGAAAGCAGGCTAAGCAAGCAATAAGAAGCAAGCCAGTAATCAATACTTCTCTATGGCCTCTATCAGCTTCTGACTCCAGGTTCCTGCCCTGCTTGAGTTCCTGCCCTGACTTCCCTCAGTGATGGACTATTACCTGGAAGTGTAACAGAAATAAACCCTTTCCTCCCCAAGCTGCTGTTGGTGATGGTGTTTTATCACAGCAACAGAAACCCCAAGTCACTAAGTGAAAGAAACAAGTTGCAAAAAAAACCACGAGTCAGTCAGTTGGTGGTGGTGGTGGTGGTGGTGGTGGTGGTGGTGATAGTGGTGCACACCCTTAGTCCCAGCACTCAGGAGGCAGAAGCAGGAAGATCTTTGTGAGACCAGCCTGGTCTACAGAGTGAGTTCCAGGACAGCCAGAACTGTTACACAGAGAAGCCCTGTCTCGGAAACAAAACAAAACAAACAAACAAAAAGCAAAACAAAACACCAAGAGTCTATTATATAAACTACTCAGAACAGGAAATCAGAAGCCAGATTAGGCTTGGCTGGGGGTAGTAACTGCTTAATGGATTTCTATTTGGGGGGGGGGCAATCTTTGAACTAGACAATCATGGTTGCATAATACTGTTAAGGTCAATGAATTATATAGTTGAAATTGGCTGTAATGTAAACTTTATGTATATTTGATGATAAAAAAAATCAAAGGAAGCTGAGTGGTGGTTGCTAACGCCTTTAATCCTGGCACTGAGGAGGCAGAGGCCAGCCTGGTCTACAGAACGAATTCCAAGACAGCTACACAGAGAAACTCCGTCTTGAAATAAAACGAAAATCAGCAAGGATAGAGAGATGGCTCTGTGGTTAAGAGCGCTTCGCTTCTTTTGCTGAGGACCCAGGTTCAGTTCCCAGCACCAACATGGCAGCCATCTGTAACACCAGTTCTAGGATATCTAACATCCTCTTCTGGCCTCCGAGGACACCAGACACATATATGGTACATATACATACCTCCAAATAAAACACTTATACACATAAAAATAAATGATTCTAAAAAATTTTAATAATGTCAGAAAACACATATACATGGATTACAATGATATAAAAGTAAATATGGACGAGGAAGCAACAAAGACAAGTCCTAACATACGTTAAATTAAAATGGGACTTTGTTAGAGGCTGGAGATGGCTCAGCAGTAAAAAGCACTGGGTGTTCTTCTTGTGGACCTGAGTTCAATTCCCAGAATTCACACAGCAGCTCACAAACATCTGTAATTACAGTTCTAAGGGACTTGACATCTCTTCTGACCTCTGCATGCTCCTACATTCATGTGGTGTACACACACATAAAATATTTAACGAATAAATAAAATAGGATGACTGTTGAACAATGTTGGAAGTAAATATCAAGAAAAGAAAAATGCCAAAATCACATAATCAGTGCTACAGTTATAATCACAACCTGCAAACGAGCACTTACTTACCCAGGGGGACAAGTTGCAGTTTACCAAGCACCAGAACAGCAGGTGTGTGTGCAAAGGGGCAGTGAGACAGGTCTCACTCAGCCCAGTCCTCTAATCCCCCTCTGAAACATTCCCCAGGGCAAAGAAACCATCTGTTTCAACAAAGCCCTGAGACAAGGCCAGGATTAACTCCTTCACTGCTGACCTACTACAGGCTTCATCTAACATTAAGCACTTGCCCTTTTTATAAATGACTCTTGGAATGGAGAGATGGCTTGGGTAGTTAACTTTTTGCTCCTCCAGAAGAACTGCATTAGTTCCCAGAATGTACATCAGGAAGCTCACAACCGCCTTTAACTCCAGATCTGACAACCTCTTCTGGCCTCTGTAGTCACTTGAACACACATGACATTCACAGACACACAAACATGCACATAAAATTTAAAAAAATAATAAAAATAAACCTTTAAAAAATAACACTAAAAGATTAATAGGAAAAAGTTCTACAAGGGAAAATACTTTTATCTAATACCTATAATAAATCACCAAGGTTACCTGACATATCACTACTGGATGTTCCACTACACATCTCTTTCCTATAAGGATTGCTTTATTTTTGCCTTCCTTTCTAAAATTTCCTTCTTGTCATTTACCCTGACTTACGTCCTGACTAGTTTCCTCAAAAAATTCGCCAACCAATCTTTGCCTAGTGTCTTGTTACTGTGTTGTTTACCTACCGCCCAGCAGAGGCTGCATGCACAGGAGGTGCTTCTACATATCTGTTGAATGAAACTGACTCTGGCCACTCTGCCTTATGATGGCTCAAGTATGAGCATTTCAGCTGAGCTAGTATGAGACAGGGACTGTGTGCTGCAGGAGCACACCTTCCGGAGCACATCCTGTGAGGGAAGTACACCAACGACCTGTAGGTGTGCTCCCACCTCGACTTGGGCACCATGGCACAAGTACATGCCATACATGTACACACCACAATAAATAAATAAATAAATGTCATTTTTTAAAAAACTACCTGAGCTGGAGAGTTGGCTCAGTGGTTAGGAGCACTTGTTCTTACAAAGACCCAGGTTTGATTCCCAGCACCCACAGGGAGGCTCTCCACCTCCTCGAGTACCAGGCATGAATGTGGTGCAAAACATTCATACACACAAAAATAATAAATCTAGAATAATTACTGAAAAAAAGAAAAGAGAACTACCCAGGAAAAGGCAAGAGGGGAGAATTCGTTAGGGACACTGAACACGAGACGGGTTGATCCGGGTTGCACGTGGCTCTAGGAAATTATGTGAGGAAGGCTGGACAAGTGGGAAGGGACAGAACACAAGAAGTCTTTAAAAACAAACCTGGATTTTCTGCACAGGAAATACTAGGAAAGTGGATGCACAATTAATTGGCAAGGAGAGACAGAACACAAGAAACAAAATTCAAGGCAGCTGCTATAGTTCAGGCTTGAGACCGAAGAGGAAGGGCAAATTTAACAGACATTCTAGTGACAAAAGAGCTCACAGAAGAGGGGCTGATGAAGGAAGAAGAGCCCACGCCGTCTCCAGGGTTTCTGATCTCACAGCCTAGAAGAATGTGAACACGACTGTCAAAAACGGGGACTAGAAGAAGCCAAGTGTAAGCCTGGTCCTGAAAACACTCAGTTCAAGGGGCTAGCACTACAGCTCAGCAGTGAGATGCTTGCCTTGCGTGCACAGCGCGCTGGGTATAATCCTCAGCGCTGGGCGGGGGTGGGGGTGGGAGTGAGGTGGGTCATATCTATAATCTGAGCACTCGGGAGGCTGGAGAAAGAAGACTTCCGTGAGTTCAGCCCACTAAAAAAACAAAGAAACAAAACAAAAAAGAAATATTTTAAAACTTTTAGAGATTTTAGCCGGGCGGTGGTGGCTCACGCCTTTAATCCCAGCACTCGGGAGGCAGAGCCAGGCGGATCTCTGTGAGTTCGAGGCCAGCCTGGGCTACCAAGTGAGTTCCAGGAGAGGTGCAAAGCTATACACAGAGAAACCCTGTCTCGAAAAACCAAAAAAAAAAAAAAAAACCTTTTAGAGATTTTAAACAGCAGAATACAGGCATGGCAGCCTACAATTTAAAGGAAAAGCTAAAGCCAAAAATCGTAGTTAGAGAAAGAAAGGATGACCAGGAACAGCATCAATACCAGGCTAATAAGTATTAGTGTTTATGTAGCAGCCCCGAGGTGGAGGTTATGCCACTTCATTCAATCCTCATGTTCCACATATAAGAAAGAAAAGTAAACAAAATATATATATTAAAAAAAAAAAAAAAGGACAACACTTTGAACCAGGAGAACTTCTAGGAAAGATGTTCTACCTGGAGGAAAGGGCCGCCCCAGCCCCCCAATCCTGTTTATCATTTACAGATACCTTGGGCTAATGGTATCCAGTCACCTGAGCCTCAGGAAGCATTGCACAACCTAAGAGTCAGATTCAAACTGAACTGCCGATTAAGTGACTCTACACTTCCAGTTGTAGTTCAACATAAAACCTTTTTGTACCTAAAAAACAACAACAACAAAAAACAAAAAACAAAAAACTGGGGTTGTTATTGTTGTTGTTGTTGGTTGGTTGGTTGGTTTTTTGTTTTGTTTTGTTGTTTGTTTTGAGCCAGGGTTATGTAGCCTTAAACTGGTATCGAATTTGCTGTATATATGAGGATGACTTCTGATTTTTCTGCCTCCACTTCCTAAGTATTGGGATTACAGGGGTGTGCCAACAACACACTTGGGTTATGTGGTGCTGGGAATCGAATCCAGGGCTTCATGTATGCTAAGCAAGGACTCTAAAACCATGCTACATCTCCAGCCCCTCAAACACTCCAGCAGGACTTCATATGCCTGGCCTGCTTCTCCTCTCACCTCTTCACTGTGAACAAACTAAGGGAAGGGGCATATTTACTGGGTTAGCCACAATCCTATGTCCCTATAAATGACACTTCAGGGTCGTAGTCCCCAACACCACAAAATAAAACAAGCAAAACACTTCTCATTGTTTGTGCCATTGTTTTGCCATAAAATATATCTAGTATCCTCTATTGTTTACATGGTCCCTTAGCCCTTTAAACAGACTAAAACTTACCCAGCCTTACCTTTGACCCCCAACAATACCTTCCCCAACTCTTAGCCCTCAACAGTTCATTCTGGACGATTCCTACATTTATAATACTCCCCATTCTCCACAGACAACAGCTTTGGGAATCTAGTCCTTTGCACAATCTATTGTCTTCTCCTTTCCTCAGAAGCAAACTTATACACACTCAAGATTTGCTTCAAATACCCATTCTTCTGCAGTGTTTTCCTAGTCAGCCACCATGTAGCTGACAACGATCAATGCACCTTTGTTCTCACTGTGTTTTGTTCTTATTTCTGAGTGCACCTGCTTCGGGTGTAGAAATATCCCTTATACCGGACATGAGACCATCAGTCCCTCAAGGGCAGAGATCATCATTAACCTTCATTTCTCATACAGGGTCTAGCAAACAGCACTGGGTGGGGTGCACACCTTCAAGCCCAGCGCTGGGGAGGCAGAGGCAGGCAGTGCTCTGAGTTCCAGGCCAGCCTGGTCTATAGAGTGAGTTCCAGGCCAGCCAGGGCTACACAGAGAAACCCTGTCTTGGGGTGGAGGGGATACATGATGCCAGAAAAATCTAAAAGGTTCCTGCTGTTCTCCAGTGAGCAAAGGTGCTATTTACCATCTGGTATTCATTCAGAGGGCTCATCCCAAAGATGCAGTAATGACTTACTAAGAAACAAGTAGGATTCCTAGGTTGGAGTTTCTACATAGAACAGCCTGTAGTGCTGTGTCAAAATAGTATGAACAAGAATCTTCCCTTTCCAGGCTGGGCGGTGGTGGCGCACACCTTTAATCCCAGCACTCAGGAGGCAGAGGCAGGTGGATCTCTGAGTTTAAAGCCAGCCTGGTCTACAGAGCTAATTCTAGGACAGCCAAGGCTATTCAGAGAAATTCTGAAAGAAAGAAAGAAAGAAAGAAAGAAAGAAAGAAAGAAAGAAAGAAAGAAAGAAAGAAGGAAGGAAGGAAGGAAGGAAGGAAGGAAGGAAGGAAAGAAAGAAAGAAAGAAAGAAAGAAAGAAAGAAAGAGAGAGGGGGGGAGGGAGGGAGGGAGGAATATAGAACGTAAAGAAGGAAGGAAGGTGGGTGGGTGGGTGGAGGGAGAGAGAGAAAGGAAGAAGGAAAGAAAAGAAAGAAATAAAAAGAGAAAGAAAGAAAGAAAGAAAGAAAGAAAGAAAGAAAGAAAGAAAGAAAGAAAGAAAGAAAGAAAGGAAGGAAGGAAGGAAGGAAGGAAGGAAGGGGGAGAGAGGGGGAGAGAGAGAGAGAGAGAGAATGCTCTTTGACTCTAATACACACAATGTAACAACCATCTCCAGTTGTAACAAAAACTAAGAATCTAACCCACATAATCTAAACCAGCACCAACCATGAGCTTGTGCTAGTGAGCATGCAATAAGCCTAAAATGTATGTAATTAAGGCAAGGGTAAATGTTAGCACTATAAAACTGCCAGCCATTCAAACAAGCACAGGGTCTTCTAGGTGCCTAGTCCAGTAAAAGGTGTTGACAAGCCTCACTCCAGAAGCCCAGAATCAGGCAGACTCCAGAGTCCTGCAGTGGAGAGAATCAAGCCATTGTGACAAGTTTGCTTAAGGGCTCTGGGAATGGGAGGGGCAGACAGTTCTCACTGTGAAGGATGCAATCCTGTCAGTGACTCAAGCCATTTTCCACTAACCTGGCTGCTGTGGAGGCTCTTATTGCTGGATCACAGTCCCACACACATATGTACGTTCCTTCTTTTAGGCAGATCTCACGCTAATTTCCAATAGCTAAAAACCTAATTTGTCATCAGTTACACACACACACACACACACACACACACACACACGCGCGCAAGAAAAAATCTTATTATGTGATACAGGAGGTCAACTCAGAGGCAAAACCAAGAATGTCTGCGTGTGTATGTTTTTCCAATGTATACTTCTATTTCTACCTAAGAAACAGAAAACCAGACACCTACCATAAACCATGGTGCTGACATGGTCATTTGTCCACCTATTATATCAGGCCAAGCTGGCCAGCCCTCCCAGCTTTACAATGAGACTCTCAATTTGGTAGCACTCTAAGTCCCAGTGTGGGATTTCTATACAGCACTGACTAGGTCATTCTTGGTACTGCAGCGTCCCATTCAACATCAACAGATCATTTCCCTGGCACAAGAGAAGGGAATAATAAAATTGGAAACATAACTGAAGCTTAATAAATGCTAGGCACTGCTGAGAGCAAGCCTTCAGAGTAAAACAGCACAGTGATATGATGATGACATGTGGGAGATGCTGACTAAGTGAGAAACTTGGCATCTGTCCCACTATGAAATTAACTAGATAATAAAACATCTGAGCCGGCTGGCCACTAAGCCCGAAGCCAGTACTCTCCCTAGAGGCCAAGAGATTGTAATCCATCAGAATGTTACTCAATGTTACAGGTATCCTGTTCTTAATCTCTCAATGGCTTTTAGAGGTAAAATAAAACCAAAAGCCAACATTCAGAGCTTTGAATAGATGTATTAAGACCCAATAATTCCATTCTACAAATCTGTCTAAAATAATGAAAAAAGAAAAAGAAACATTAAAAAATCATTTACAAGGATGTTCATTACCATATTATAGGAATAAAAGATACATGTTTGTTTTGATATATATATTTGTTCCCACAACTGGAAAATGTTACCTGAAAATTACCCCATCACTTGGTATTAAAAGTGATACTGTTGGTATTGGAGAGATAGCTCAGAGGTTAAAAGCACTGGTTGCTCTTCCAGAGGTCCTGCGTTCAATTCCCAGCAACCATATGGTGGCTCACAACCATCTATAATGAGATCTAGTGCCCTCTGGTGGCCTGCAGGCAGAACATAATAGAGATATAAATCTTTTTATAAAAAAAAAAGTGATACTGTAAGGCCAGGTGTGTGTGGTGGCACATGCCTTTAATTCTAGCAGTTGGGAGGGAGAGGTAAAGAGATCTCTGTGAATTCAAGGCCAGCGTGGTCTACAATATTGAGTTTCAGGACAGCTGAAGCATCATAGTGAGACATTGTCTTGGGGTGGGGGGATGCTGTAGAAAATAAAGGCATAAAGAATGTTCACTTTGGGGCTGGAGAGATGGCTCAGCGGTAAGAACACTGGCTGCTCTTCCAGAGGACCTGGATCAGTTCCCATCACCTACGTGGCAGCTCACAATTGTCTGTAACTCTAGTTCCAGGGCTTCTGACATCCTTACACAGACATGCAAGAAGGTCAAACACCAATGAACATAAAATAAAAACAAATTATTAAAAAAGAATGCTCACATTATAAAAAGAAATATACAAAACCACAATATTCTATGTATATATGTGGATAGACAAAAAACTAGACAGAAATGTGACAACATATGAAGACAGTAACCAAAGGTAAAGTCTTAATGATTTTTGGTTTTTTATTTTTCAAGTATAGTATATCTATCATTATGATCTAAGTTTATCCTGAGGTTTCTTATCAACCACGCTTTTTCTTAAATTTTTTTAAAAGTTAATATTAATAATATTTTTCCTTTAAGATTTTTGTTTGTTTGTTTGTTTGTTTGTTTGTTTTTTTGAGACAGGGTTTCTCTGTGTAGCTTTGGAGCCTTTCCTGGAACTCACTCTGTAGCACAGGCTGGCCTCGAACTCACAAAGATCCGCCTGCCTCTGCCTCCCAAGTGCTGGGATTAAAGGTGTGCGCCAACACCACCCGAAGATTTTTTTTTTAATGTTAGGTCGATGTTTTACCTGTATGTTTTAATATATATTGTGTGGGTGACTAATGTCTGAAAAGGCCAGAAGAAGGTGCCAGTTCCCCTGGAACTGTAGTTAAGGACAGTTGAAAGTCAGCATAAGGGTGCTGGAAAAAGAACTCAGATCTGCCTGAGCAGCAGCAAGTACTCTTAACCACTGAGCCATCTACCAGCCCCCTTATTAAATTGTATTAAAGAAGGGGAAACCTCAGTACATGTAGGAGTGCTATGGCTTGTCCTGATTGCTCAAATGTAGCAATAGGAGACAGGCTTCTTGGTTGGCAGACTAAGTGGATATGCAAAGTAAAGTTTTAAATTAATAAGAAAGGTCATTTGACAAATGATACCAAAAGGAGTAACACTAAGAAAAGTCCATGTCACTCCTCAGTAGTCACTTGTTTTTTTTGTTTTTTTTTTTTTTTTTTTTTTGGTTTTTCGAGACAGGGTTTCTCTGTGTAGCTTTGCGCCTTTCCTGGGACTCACTTGGTAGCCCAGGCTGGCCTCGAACTCACAGAGATCCGCCTGGCTCTGCCTCCCGAGTGCTGGGATTAAAGGCGTGCGCCACCACCGCCTGTTTTTAAACCCCAGTGCTGAGTTTGAATACAGGGCCTCATACATTCCAGGCAAACACTCTGCACTACAGTACGCACCCCCAGCCCATCTTTTCTTAGTCAACAATATTGCTGCTGTTAAAATATACTTGGGACCCCTTATTATAGCTAGCTACAGATGAGCAGTACCTTCCACTGTGTTCAGTACCTGTGTATTTCCCTACTTTGAAATTGTAGGGGACTAGAACTTCAAATAACATCTGCAGTCTCTATTCCTCACAGGGCTCCCTTCAACAGTTACTCACTAGACGGGGGAACGGCTACAAGCTGAACCATGTCCAGAAAAGCAAGAGTCAGCAACTGAATGAAGAGGGAGCAAATGACTTCTCTTGGTCAGCCCTTCAGGAACACAAAAGACACAGATAATATAAGGGGATGCAACTGTTCCCATACTCAAGGGACACAGTAGGTCAACAAACCCACAGGTTGACAAAGGCAGTAATTTGCATCCTACTCTACCTGGCAGAGAAACTGATTTGGATTGTATAGTTTGTGCTATAAAGACTGTTATGCCCCATGCATGTGCAGAGAGACTAGGGAATGGGGTGGCGGGATAGCAAATACCAATGAGTAAAAGATTAGAAACAGAGTTCAAGGGAGGTAGCATGGAAAGAAAAGGTTTATTACCTTCCCTCCAAAGCACCATACTGATGTTCTCTTGGTGATAAAGGTGCCCACATTAATAGTAGCCATGTTCTTGGCTCCCCGGTACTGTTACCACCTTAGTAGGCTAAATGATCCCTGTCCTGAGGTCAGCCAAGCCAAGGATGAATTAATTTATATAAAGCACTCAAATCAAAGCTCGGTCAGCAGCTGACATTTGCTGAGGGCTCGTCATTTCTACTAGTACCACTAATGCTGCAGTCATCTAGTCTCGACATCCGACTGATTCCATGCTGAGATCAGGCAAGACCTGGAGCCAAAAATGTGGACAGGTAACAGGCTAGAACTTGTAACACAGGATGTGATCTGGTCTAGTTCATCCTGGACCAAAGCAGGCACAAGAATTCTGTGATCCAAGGAAATCCCTAAGGGCTGGAGATGTAATTCAGTTGGTAGAGTACTTGCCTTCCAAACATGAAGCCCTGAGTTTGGCTCCCAGCTCTGCCTAAACCCACATGGTAACGTGTTACTCAGTACTCAGGAGGTAGAGGCAGGAGAATCAGAAATGTAAGGTCATTCTCAACTACATAGGGAATTTAAAACCAATTTACCTGTCTCAAGAAGGAAAGGAGTGACGGAGGGAAGGAGGGACACAGGGAGGGAGGGAGGGAGGGAGGGAGGGAGGGAGGGAGGGAGGGAGGGAGGGAGGGTATGCTGGCCAGCTATCCAGCTATCGAGCTATCCAGCTATCCAGCCCTGAGAGAAGAAAGGAAAAAGACACAGAAGTAGAAGTAACATTTGGTGAATCCTAATCCCACTCGGACAATAAGTGCGATAAGTGCACATGAATGAATGAACGAATAAATGAATGAGTATGTGCATGTGTGTGTGCATATGTGTGCGTGCATGTGCACTAAGGCTCACAGTAGTCACTGCTTCTGAGTCTGTCTTTGAGTTGGAGAGTCCAGATCTGGAACAGAGAAACTACAAGAGGCTGTTGCTGCTGTGGTTTTTTCCCTTCTCCAACTTTAGCCCCATATAGGACACTCCCTATGACAGGTCCAACTCATCTGTCGCTCATTCATTCCTAGCAGTGTTACTCATTCTTAGTACAAACGGGCTAGAAGGAAGTAGACGTGGGAGGCATTATTGGTGAGCTGAGAAAACACATGATTGCCAAGCGTCTGCTGAGAGCCCCAGTGTCTTGCTTAGTTAGGGTTTCTACTGCTGTGGTAAAATACCATGACTATAAGCAAGCTGAGGAGGAGAGGGCTTATTTTACTTTACAGTTTGTAGTCCATCATCCAAGAAAGTTAGAGCCAGATCTCAGGACAGAAAACTTGGAGGCAGGAACTGAAGCAGAAGCCATGGAGAAGGGCTGCTTACTGGCTTGCTTCTCATGGCTTCCTGAACCTTCCTTCTAATGCACAGGAATACCAGCCCAGGGTGGCACAATCCCCTCAGTGAGCTGGGCCCTCTCATATCAATCATCAATCAAGAAAAGGAAACACAAGCTTCCTCACTAGCCAATCTGGACATTTTCTCAATTAGTGTTCCTTCTTCCAAAATGACTCTAGCTTGTATCAAGTTGACAAACACTAGGCAGCTCACTAAGAAATATACTTGGGGTTACTGCTAAATCTGAATCACAGAGCCATCCTAACATGGTTAAGTATTCATCCAATTCTTTGACAGAAAAAAAAGAAGCAAAAAAATATGCTGGGTGTGGTGGTACATGCCTTTAATTTCCCACACTTGGGAGGCAGAGGCAGGCATACCTCTTTGAGTTTGAAGCCAGCCAGAATTACACAGTAAAATTGTCTCAAAAAAATATTTTTTAAGCTCCGCGGTGGTGGCGCACGCCTTTAATCCCAGCACTCGGGAGGCAGAGGCAGGCGGATCTCTGTGAGTTCGAGGCCAGCCTGGACTACCAAGTGAGTTCCAAGAAAGGCGCAAAGCTACACAGAGAAACCTTGTCTCGAAAAACAAACAAACAAAAAAAAATTTTTTTTTAAAGGCTATGTTCTCCAATTCTATGGACAAATGAATTTCCTATAGTTTCCAACCCATGCCATCACAGTTGCCTTGGAATTACACCAAGGAGAACAGGCTGAGCTATGCCATAAAGATCAGGGCCCAAGAAAGGCCTGAGATTTCTACTCTGGGTCTCTTCAGTTCAGGGAATGTGCATGTGACCTTCGATCATTCTGCCTGAATTTTGTAGGAAAGGCATGGTGGGGGCTCCTGTTCTGTGAGCAGACTTCCTGCCTAGAGACACAGAGAGTCCCCTAAGACTGGCATAGGGAAGAAAGCGGGGCTTTTATATGGACAGGGGGACATCCTTGCACCTTTCTTTTGAAGACCCTGACAAAACTCAAGAACAAGAAAGGGGAGGCCTGCTGAGAAGCACCCCTGCTCTCTGACTCTCTTCTCCACTGGAGAGACCGGATTAAGAACCCACTCTTCTACCCTCCCCTACCGTCCTTGGAAGCAGGCATTGGAAGGCTTGAGGGAGGAAGAGCGCCAGTTTGAGGCCAGTGTGGAGGATGCAGGAAGACTCTGTCTCTGAAACAGAAGCAAAAGACTTCCTTGGACAGGGAAGTGAAAATAATGAATGCCACTCTTTCTTGCTAAGGCCTATCTGATAGATGATAAACCTATCTGATAGACCTATCTGATAGATGAATTGGCTCAAGCCACTGAAGTTTTAAAGGAAGAAAAAGAAAAGTTGCAAGGGATACAAGAAGAGAAAAAGAGAAAATAACATCAATACAAAAGTACTTTATAGTTTTATGGGTTAACCATCTTTTGTATTGAAATGCTTGGGAAAGTGTTCCAGGTTTGATTTTTAAAAATTATTTACATACACTTTACTAACCAGGCATCTCTAAATCCAATGATCCAGCTCACTCTAAAATTAAAAATGTGTTAAGTGTTGATATGGTGCTTAAATCTCAGATTTCAGAGCATTTCAGATGAGGGATCTCAATCCACCCATCCCTTCAGAGCATACAGCACCTCTCACATGAAGGAGTTCAGCTCTCCTGCCCACACCCTGACTGCTACTCCTCTAGCTCCTGAAAAGGACCCTTTACCTTTTCCCCCCTCTAATCCTGCCTGCCAAGGAAAGAGGGATGGACGCGGGATGGATGGCCTGAGCACACTTCTTGACACAAGGAGTTAAAACCATCTGGTCGCTAGAGAAAGGAAGTAAAGCAGTTCGATCATTTTTCTCCTCAATAGTCAAAGAGTCCTGCATTGTCATAGCTGAGTGCCCCTGGGGGTGGCAGGCTGGGAGGGAACAGGACATGGGCTTACTGTGTAGTCCTGGCTGGCCTAAAACTCAGTGTTTATACTAGGTTGGCCTTGAACTCACAAAGATCACAGTGCCTCTGCCTCTGCCTCCGGAGTGCTGGGATTGAAGATGCTCACTATCACTCTGGCCACCTGGATTATTTTTACTATAGTCAGGGAACAGTTTGTCAGTGGAACACAGCCATTCTTTTCTTTAAGATGCAATTTTAATAAAAAGCTCTCCCCTTCAGAACCATTGATTCATACTTTTTGAAGTCACTGTGGACCACCAACCCATATTCCTCCATCAGCCACTCTTCACACTCCCTGCTTTCTTCACGTGGGTTAGAAACTCCTGCCCAAGGAACCTAGCTACACCTAGGTGAGACTGCAGGGCCAGGCAGCAAGAGCCCTCCACCTACACTGCCAGCAGTCTCAGAGAATACAGGGAGTGGCCTGAGTCCTGCTGAGCTCAAGATTAGGGGACAGCTCTTAGATACCCACTCAAGCAAGAGAGCAAGCAGGCTACCGCTAAAATGCCTTGAGGCGCTCTCTTCTAATTTAACTTGGGAATGAATTTATAAATCATTCCTTCCACATAATTACCTAACACACAAAGGTGGCCAGCTCAGGCTATGAGGGCTTCCTAAGCCTGTAAGAGAAAGTAAAGATACCCCACCCCCACCCCCGTCCGCAAGCACACTCACTCCACTAGAGTTCACACAATGTCTGCGAGCACACTCACTCCACTAGAGTTCACACAATGTCTGAGAGCACACTCACTCCACTAGAGTTCACACAATGTCTGCGAGCACACTCACCCCACTAGAGTTCACACAATGTCTGCGAGCACACTCGCCCCTCTAGTGTTCACACAATGTCTGCGAGCACACTCACCCCACTAGAGTTCACACAATGTCTGCGAGCACACTCGCTCCTCTAGTGTTCACACAATCAGCGAGGGCAGCCCGAATACCTCTAAGGTTGTTAAGTCCCTCCAGGAACTTCTGGTACTTGTAAGCGTTCATGGCCCGGCCCGGCCCAGCTGTGTTGGTTCAGCGGCTGGAAGTAGGCACCATGGTGCAGTGACAGCTGAGGACTGAGAATGAACAAACCAGCTGAACTCTATTCCCGGACTACTAGCTCCCAAGAGCTGGACTTTGACCACGAGCACAAGTGACATCACCAGAGAAGCCTCATTAGATTACAGCCTTTGTGTACCCTCATTTGTTGCAGTGAGCGGAAATACCTCCCAGCAGAAGCTAGCTCCTCCTTTGTGCAAAAGAGTCAAGAGACCATAATAACTCCAGCCTGTCATCAACCACCTTCCCTCTAGACCCCAGCCCAGGCTCTGCTGGGATTACTGCTCCCCTGGCTTGAACAACACTCTTCAGGACACCAGTTAAGGGGTCCATTTAGCATTTGAGAATGAAATTTTTAAAGGGCCACACTCATCATAAAAAAAAAAAATCATCACAACAGAAACTCTGAGGCAAAAAAATCTGAGGTAAAGGGGCAGGTTTCATAAAGCAAACAACTGTGCACTCCTCTCAGAAGCCATGTTTATAGACTGGAGACCACACATCAACACAAATAGGAAATTGCTTATCAACACAGTCCAAGGCAGGAGAGATAGGCAACAGAAAATGTCAAGTCTATTCCCCAAATGCTCTAGAAGCACAATCAAGGAGGCAGGACCCATCCAAAGACGTTGCTCCACTTTACTCAATGGATCTGTTTTAAATTGCTTTAATACATTGATTGGTAGGTACTACAAATTTCTTTTTACTTCACTAGCCTAAAGAGACGGCCACCCCAACTGTCACAGGCTCTTAGCATAAATACACACATTATTACAATGACCTGGGTAAACCCTCAAATTTCTAGTGTATCATTGTTGTAAGGAACTCAAAGTGGCTTGTCTAGGGAATTAGACTCAACTTTGAAAACATTTTTGTTAAACAGCTGTAAGTTTTCATTTACACATTCAAAGCAAACAGGTTAAATAATCTACTGCAAAGGCATTCAGGGGGCCAATGAGACAGCATAGAAAGAACTTATGTTTTCCAGATCTGAAACAGGGATTTTTTTCCTGCTTGTCTAACATGAAAGGCTTGGCATCCTAGAAACCCAGGAGCAACTGATAGGTAAGACCTCATTGACAACCCACAAAGAGACTAATCTGCTCCACCCACCCCTTCCTAAGGTCTAAAGTTTTCCAGATAACCTGGCTCACAAACTGCCTTTCAGTCTTCCAAGGTAGAACCGCAGTTTGCTAAACAGGATCATCAACAAAACTCTCAATTACATAAACTTGGGTACAAGCAGAGAAACTATATATGCAGCACTATAAAACAAAGAAAACATGGGCTGGAATGATGGGTCAGAGCACTTGCTGTCCTTTCTGAAGACTTGAGCTCTATTCTCCGCACCATATGGGCAGCTCACACCACCTACAACCCCAAGATCTGATGTCTCTGACCTCTGACCTCCAAGGGCACTTGCACACATATACAATTAAAGGTAATAAAAGTGAAATTTAAAAAAGAAAGAAAACAAAAGAGGAAATATGTTCCATTAGAAGAGCCAAATGAAATAATTGTAATAGCAGCTAAGATAATGTAAATGGGGAGAAAGATGTTACAAAAACAAAACAAACAAACAAACAAAAAAAACAACCCAAGCTTTCATGCCTTCTGCTGCTACTACAGAGTCCAGATGTGATAGCTCCCACCTGTAAGCCTTGAATTCAGGAAGTTTCGGAAAGAAGATGGCTGAGCTCTACAACGAGTTTGAGGCCAGCTTGGAGTAAGACCCTGTCTCAAAAAAAAGGGGGGAAGGGTCCTGGTTGGTCCAAGCCATTTATTCTTAGTACTCAGCAGGCAGAGGCAGGTGGATCTCTGTATTCACAGCCTGCCTGGTCTACATAGAGAGACCCTGTCTCAAAAGGGGGGGGTTAGGGGGTGAGATGGTTCAGTGGATAAAAGTGGATACCAAGCCTCTTGGCGTGAGTTCAATCCCCAGGACTGATTTTCACAAGCTGTCCTTTACTTCCACATGTACACACACATGGACTCATGCTCTTGTGCTCTCTCAACAAACAAGTAGATAAATAAACATACTTTAAAATTTTCCATGTTCTAACAAGAGAGCCAGCCACTTTGTAGAAATCTAAGCATTAGGATTCACATAAGAAAACGTAAATGCCTGATTCCTTGTCTCAAAAACAACTTAGTGGGCAAGAGAAATAGGAATTTAATGCTTTAAGATCAGAAATCAAAGCCAGGTGGTGGTGGTGGCGCACGCCTTTAATCCCAGCACTTGGGAGGCAGAGCCAGGCTGATCTCTGTGAGTTCGAGGCCAGCCTGGTCTACACAACGAGATCCAGAACAGGCACCAAAATGACACAGAGAAACCCTGTCTCGAAACCCCCCCACACCCAAAAAAAAAGATCAGAAATCAAATGTAGGATACAGTAAAAAAAGACAAGTATAGATTTTATGGTGCACTAGATTCCATCTCAGCAATGAAAACAAACAAACAAACAGAAAAAGCAAATCAGACCGTCTAACAGGCAGGCTACCTGATCACTGGTGGCAACTGCATTCTTCGTCTGTGGAAGCATCTGTGGACTGAGTAGGATAAACAGGGAGTCTAGATCGTGTTGGTTTTCTGGAGCTATTCTACTTGTTTCTCCGGGAAAAGAACAGGCAATAGCATTTAGCAGGAAAAACTTTAGATGCAGAGTCAAAATTTAAATTCAGAGACTATCTCAAGATTCAATTTTGCCACTAACTAGCTATGTGGACAAGAGTCCCAAATGCTTATTATATATAAAATGCTAGTTCTTAATTTTTTTTAACTGAAAACCCCACTGAGAATCTGACAAAAACTAAGATAGTCTTTCCTAGGAAAAACACATATTCACCTCTATTCAAACTTGTCTATGAATGGAGAGGGGTCAATGAACCTCAGGTAAAGTTGTCCTGAGCTGATCTCAGATAAAGACTCTTCTTGGTCAAGCAATTAGCACAATAAGGTATGAGTATAAATACTAAAATGAATGAGGTATAAAGTGGATCAAGCGGTCCGGGCAGAGCTGAGGCCTTCGGGCACAAGTCTGTTTTGACACTCCTCCCACTCCAGGAGGAAAGCAAGCCACAGCAGCAATCTGACTACTGCAGGGACTGCTGACCTAAAACAGCCACTTCAACTGGGTGCATTTAAAAGACAACACATGCTGCCTTGTCATTTCCTCTGTGTGTTGCACCATAAAATTGTTTAACAAAATTTTATCAGATAAAAATTAAACAAAAACAAGGATGTTTAGAATAACTGAATGAGTGGTGGTTCCAGCTGAAGGCACTTTGGGGAACAGGGTGAAATGGTCTGGACTCCAATTGCATTCTTGGAGACAGGGGTCTTTCTCACCAGAAACTGAGTATTTCAAAGGAACAGGGTCCAAATATCTCCACACACTCTGTAGCTATTTGTCTCCACTAAGTCTCACAAAGGTGTACAGTGAGAGGTTAGCTCAGGTGGTGAGAGAGAGTCTGCCCTAAGTTTCAGACACAGACAAATGTGGATGGCTTCAGATCTGGCGATCTAAAGGCACTCACTAGCCAGCTGCTGACAAAGGGAAAAGGCCCCACTGTCTCCCACAGCCCTTACAAAGACACAGACACCTAACAGCTGAGTGCGGCTTGACTAGATGCAGTCAGATCAGGAAGTGTAGAATCCAAACACGAGGTATGGTCCTGATGGTTTCTGGCTTGACGCTCAATAACTTGGGTGACTGTTCAAAAGAAATGTCTTGCCCTACCTTCAAGTGGGCTGGAGACAGAAGCCAGGTGACACAAAGCCCTCAGTCAAACTGAGGATACTGATCCCAAGAAAGGAGAGACAGTGTGCCAGCAGAATCGGGACTAAAAAGAAAGCTCTAGACTAGGCTTGTGAAGAGAGAACAAGTCCTCCTGGACTTGACACAGCTTCTCAAGGCTCCTCTGGAAATAAGTGGCTCCTCCATAACTCCCTGTGAAGCACTCCTTCTCCTAAACAAAGATCCTCTTCCCACAGGACACTTGCCTATCAGGTCAGCAACACTAACTCTGGAAAGCTGGCTCAAGGCGTTTATCCCACCTCTAATGAGAGAAATGTCCACATGCACTCTTTTTAAATGCTCACTGGGTACCAGACACTGATTAGGGACTGGGGACAGAACTCTAGGACAGAACTCTCATCAGAGAGGAGGAAAAAGAAAGGGCAGTCAGTGTCTCTTAAGAGATTAGTCATGGTGTCATCGACGTAAGAGTACAGATGACTTCCGACTGCTCACTCTCCACATGAACTGTGAAGACATGAGGTTGAACGACACAGAAGTGAGCGCCTTGTGGAAATACATGGATTCTGTGCAGCAGAACTAACACTCTGACAGCCTGTTACCACTACTATCCCAAAGCAGCAGCTGGCCCAGGGGGAGAGCAAAAATGTCTCCAGTGACTTCAGGGGCCAGTCCTGACAACAGGTGCCAGGTTCAGGGTCTTATTCTGAGGGCAGCGCAGATGACTCTTCATTGTCTCCCCCACGGCTGTACGCTCAGAGTGAGAAGGGCTGAATTACACCCGGTCCTCTGGCTTGCTGGAGAGACAATTGGTTTGCCCTCTGAAGAAAGGATTGCCCCTCCAGGGATGAGGAAGAGGAGACAAAAGAAGTCAGACCTCATGCTTAGACAGAGAGACTGACTTAGTAAGCCTAAGGAGCCTTCGAAGAGAACCAAGTGCAGGTCTGGCCAAGAGGGTACAAGGAAGTCAGCCTACCCTGGGCCCAGCCCAGGCCTAAGGAGATACTTGGTGTGGCTTAGACATACACTACAAGGCCTGATAATGCTGGGAAAGATGATCCATGAGGGCCACAGACCCTCAAATCAGTTAACACTCCTTGGTCCTTGTCTCAGTCACTGTGCTATAGCGCTGAAGAGACACCATGAACAAGGCAACTATGATATTTAAAAAAAAAAAAACAAACAAACATTTAATTAGGGCTTGCTTACAATTTCAGAGGTCAGTAGAAGTAACTGATGAGAGTTTTACATCCTGATCCACAGGCAGAGAGAGACACTGGGCCTGTCTGGGCTTTTGAAACCTCAAAAACACACTTCCTCCAACAAAACCACAACCACTTCAATAAGGCCACACCTTCTAAACTTCTAATCCTTTTAAAACAGTTCTACTCCCTATGACTAAGCATCAAAAGTATGAGTGTATGGGGCCATTTCTATTCAAACCACCGCAGTCCTTTTCTTTTTGCCATGAAGAAATGGTTGAATCCTGAGTCCTTATCTTCCCATACTAGTAGTATAATATTACAAGAACGAATAAGGTAAGAAAGTCTAAGCAACTGGGAAGGAAGGCAAAAATTCCTATCCCATTTCAGAGACAAGCCCTGCCTGAGACTAAAGTTGCTGCCACATTTTATAAAATAACAAAACAACTTGAAAGGAAGCTTCACTGCCAGGCACTATGAAGACTGAAGAAAAAGATCAGAGACAAGATTCACTTACCAACAGAGGGAGGTTTTAGCTCTCCATCAGAGAGATGGGAGGGAAGAAAAGCTATTTCAACAAACATATCCTGGCACAGTCCAACCACTCAGGAGTATAGAAGTCACCTCCTCTAAAACTGTCACCACTACTATCAAGGCATGGAGAACACAATGGCACGCACGTCAGCTAAAGGTAGGCCACAGCTTATGAAAACCACAATTGGTTATTCCTTAAAACAAAACAAAACAAAACTACAAGAAAGGTGTTTACTGGCTCAGTTCACCTGGGTGGGTCTGCCAGAAAAAGCAAACAAGTCTACAAAAAGCACAGGCTGCCCACTTCAGTAGCATTCTTTTGTTACCTTTAGCAGAGGAAAGAGGCAAAATAAACATTTTTAAGAAATCAGATTCCAGACACTAAATATAGTATAATGATATTTTCCCTTGGAACTGCCTTTTGCTAACAATGGGGTTATATTTAAAGAGAAATCCCAGGACAGAGCACATGGTGGTGACTTCAGGACAGCAGAGCACAAGTTCTGAGAAATCTGTGGGAAAACATCACAAAATTAAGGGATCAAAGAAAGTACCTCATAGAATTTCAATGAGAATGTCCACATCTGTGTAACAAATATTAACAACTGTATCTCCTATGCTATCATCTCTGTCATAAGACTGAAGTGTTTGGAACAAAAAGTTCTCAACTTAGCAATAGATCTAACTACTCACTAAGCTTACCATTCCTATCCTTTGACCCCACAGCTCCAAATCTAAAATCTTTCCTTAAAGACGTGCACATATACCTGAACCAGCGTGACAGAACGTGCCTATACTCCTGGCAATCCAGAGGCTGAAGCAGGAGAATCCTAAGTTTGAGGCCAATTTGCACTATACAAGAAGACCCCCTTCTCCAAAAAAGATAACAAGTCAAACAAAATAGAAGACATGTTATTATTGTCTTGTTTGTGGGGTTTTTTTTTTTTTGAACTATTCATTTTATCTTATGTGTACGAGTGTTTTGCCTCCATGTATGTAAGTGTACCATGTGCCTGTGGAAGCCAAGGGATCGGATCACCTGGAACTAGTTACAGATAACTGTGGTCATCTGAACCCAGGTCCTCTGGAAGAGTAGTCAATGCTCTTAACTGCTGAGCTCCTGGTTAATGGGTTTTGTTTTTTTGGGGTTTTTTTTGTTGTTGTTGTTGTTGTTGTTTTTTGTTGTTTTTTTTGGGGGGGGGTTGTTTTTTTTGAGACAAGGTTTCTCTGTGTAGCCCTGGCTGTCCTGGAATTCGCTCTGTAGACCAGGCTGGCCTCGAACTCAGAGATCCACCTGCCTCTGCCTCCTGAATGCTGGAACTAAAGGCGTGCACCACCATACTGGGCACCAATTTATAATTTGACACTGAAAGATTTTGGTATTCAATAGGTAAACATGTTAGAAACAGTATTTTTTTTGCAAAATAATTACCATACTATTTACATAAGTACATGTCTGAAAGAAAATTTATCCAATCCCAACACAGATGGGAAGGAGCTCAAGAAGATCCACCCCTAGCTGAGGAGTTCCTAGCCACTGATAGCTGCTTGGTGAGAGAGAGGGGAATGGACTCGAGAGGCTGCCCACGCTCCAGTAGACTGTCCTACACCCACGTACTCCAGTAGACTGTCCTACACCCACGTACTCCAGTAGATTGTCCTACACCCACGTACTCCAGTAGACTGTCCTACACCCACGTACTCCAGTAGATTGTCCTACACCCACGTACTCCAGTAGACTGTCCTACACCCACGTACTCCAGTAGACTGTCCTACACCCACGTACTCCAGTAGACTGTCCTACACCCACGTACTCCAGTAGACTGTCCTACACCCACGTACTCCAGTAGATTGTCCTACACCCACGTACTCCAGTAGACTGTCCTACACCCACGTACTCCAGTAGATTGTCCTACACCCACGTACTCCAGTAGACTGTCCTACACCCACGTACTCCAGTAGATTGTCCTACACCCACGTACTCCAGTAGACTGTCCTACACCCACGTACTCCAGTAGACTGTCCTACACCCACGTACTCCAGTAGATTGTCCTACACCCACGTACTCCAGTAGACTGTCCTACACCCACGTACTCCAGTAGATTGTCCTACACCCACGTACTCCAGTAGATTGTCCTACACCCACGTACTCCAGTAGATTGTCCTACACCCACGTACTCCAGTAGATTGTCCTACACCCACGTACTCCAGTAGATTGTCCTACACCCACGTACTCCAAGTGGGTTTAAAAAAGAACACAGAAAAGTGAAGTAGGGTGGGGAAGACAGGGAAGAAATTAGAAAAAAGGGAAAGGAGAGTGGATTTGATCAAAATACATTATATGTATGAAATTCTCACAAAATGAAAATGGCAAGGAAAGAAAGAAAGCAGAGAGCTTACCTAACTTGCACAAGGTCCTGAGTTCAAAACCCTATACTACAATTGTAGGTTGCTTTTATTTTATACTTTTGTTCATTATTTTACACTCTTTCTAAAATAAACATGGTTATTTTGTGAAAGAGAAGTAAAACTGAAGGGAGGTAATTCTGCTACAATTTAACTAAATATCCAACATTAGCAAAGCTTTCTCAGATTTTTCCAAGCGTCCTTTATCTGAAGCTAGACACTCCAACAATGCAACCGACTGTGTGGCATCCAAGAAACCGGCGAAGACAGCACAGTCTGTCTTCCTGAACTCTCCGCCATCTCGGGGAGCCAGACAACTGCTAATAAGATGACAGGCACAAAGACAAGAGGATGGACAAAGTGCCACAAGAGCTCCGGGAGAAGCTACATTTCTCTGGGTAGGGTAGACAGTAAGAACACCATCCACTAGTTACTTTTTACTGGGAACAAAAGATTTCTGTATAAACAGGTGTTTGTGAAGCAAGTAAGTCAGAAAGTAAATTCGAGGCAAAAGTGACATTGAGAAGTGACGTTACTATGGAGGGACTTGGAGAAGATGAGGATCTGAAACAGGACAGGGGTCCAACCAGGAAAAGACAGTTGTTAGGACAGATGTTCAAAAGAGAAGTGGGCTTAGGCGAGGGAGGAGGAGGAGGGTGGCAATGAGCTCAGCTTGGAAAAGGACACGTTAGCATTTCTGTAGACTTCCAAGGACAGTGTGGCACAGCATACACTCCACACATAAGTATGCATCGCTTCTCAACCTTCCCGTTAAAATCAAGTATAGATATACAACTATGAACCTGGGAGACGGGGACGCGTAATCTGGGAATCTGATTTGAGAACCATCATTACATACACAGATGAAGTTAGTAAATGAAATAACCAGACCTGGTAAGGTGATATTTAAAAAAAAAAAAAGCAAAATAGGCTGGACGGTTGGTGGTGGTGCACGCCTTTAATCCCAGCACTCGGGAGGCCAGCCTGGTCTACAGAGCGAATTCCAGGACAGGGTCCAAAGCTACACAGAGAAACCCTGTCTCAAAACGCCAAAAAAAAAAAAAAAAAAAAAGCAAAATGAAGTCTACAACTATCAAAAGCTATGGCAAGCCCAAACATCACAAGAAGGAAAAAGAGGCTGTTAAGTTCTTCAGGTAGGTCATGCAAGCAAGACTGGCAATGTTCATCAAGATGACTAAAGAAACATAAAGAGAAGAAGGAGACAGAGTGGGAGCAAGGGGGCAGGGGATAAACTTACAGAAATTTTAAATGGGTGGAGGAGGATTTATAGGCTCACTGGGAAAGACAAACAAGAATTTATCTAGCAACTTGCTTCTGAAATCAGGGAAGGGGGTGAAGACTGGTAGAGATCACATGAAATGAAAGGTAAGGTGTGGGAAGGAAAACTGAATGACTTGAAGGGAGTGGACAAGGTTGGGTGGGGTAAAAAACTAGGCCCGTGAAGCAAGTCTGGAATAGTTGCTGCAGGGAAAAGGAACTGGAATCAACCTGACAGAATTAGAAGATATCAAGGCAGGAGAGGCAGCCAAGGGAGGCACTCCTGAATCTGTGAAGGAGTCAGTCACTCAGAAGCTCAGCAGAGAAAACTACAACGGCCCAACCCTGGAGAATGGGGAGGAGCGGGGAGAAGGAAGAAAGGCTGGAAGCGGTCTGTGCCAGCGCTGGAAAGGGCAGGTCAGGGAGGTGTTGACACCAGCGGCAAGATGGCAGACTGGGCAACAGCAGAGACCAGGCTCTGGGGCAAAATGGAATAGGAGAAGTGGAAGAAAGGAGGGTCGTCTCTATTCTCTTCCCCCAAAAGAAGTGGCTACCCACCTACAAGGCTCAGTTCCGGGCCCATTTCCAACCTGTGCTCTGGTGTGGGAGTTGGTTTCTAGGTGAGACTGACACCCTAAGCTTGAAAGAGAGAATTCCAAAGGCAAGGGGGAGTTCTCCCCTAAGCTCCTTAACTCTGAGATGTGACCTGCATTGCATACTGTAACACTGGCCTTTCATTTCTTTTTCTTTTTTTTTTCCTTGTTGCAATGCTAAGAATCAAACCCAGTGCCTCAAATACGCTATACAAGCATTCCACCACTGAGTAGCACACCCAGTCTCTAGCTAATATCAATAACTTGTTTGTTTTTGTTTTGAGACAGAGTCTCACTGTATGGCCCTGATTGGCCTGGAACTCACTATGTAGACCTGCCTCCAGCTCCCTAGTGCTGGGTTTAAAGGCTGTGCCACTACGCCTGGCCCACCAAAAACTTTTAAAATAACTTTTCTTTAATTATGAGAAATCATGGGTTCTAGTGCCTATGCTGCTGCTGAAAATAAAAGCCTAAGAAATGCCTTACTGTCATGCATCAACTACCTCTGGGCCTTGCAGCCAGCCAATATAGGACAAGAGTCACTGTCCTTAGGGTCTTGGATCTTCCCCCAGTGCTAAGGCACAGCAGTAAGAACAGCCTCAGCATAATAATTACACCCACCAGAGAAGCAGAAGTTGGAGCAGATTAACGAGGTAAGTGAGGTCCAGGATCACTGTCAACTGAAAGTTGAGGCCTGGGGGTATATCCAGTGCTTGCCTAGTCTGGGTAAGAGTTAAGCCTTGGGTTCCATCACCCGGAACCAGCAAAAAAAAATTTTGTTTTTGATAGTTGAATCTAATTTTTAATACTAATTCTTCCTGAGTTTTCTGATTTATTTATTGAAAGCTTATACATACAATAGTTCTCGATCTCTTGCCTTATAAGAAAAGGAAAACCTAAACACTCTACTTACTTATTCCCTAAAGACTCAGGCTCCTGGCTAGCTTATTATTCCAGCCTGAGTCCTCTCAGAGCTGCTACAAACTAACCAGAACGTTGTCACCTAAAGGCACTGCTGCCTTTTTTTTTTTTTTTTTTTTTTTTTGGTTTTTTCGAGACAGGGTTTCTCTGTGTAGTTTTGGTGCCTGTCCTGGATCTCACTCTGTAGACCAGGCTGGCCTCGAACTCACAGAGATCTGCCTGGCTCTGCCTCCCGAGTGCTGGGATTAAAGGTGTGCGCCACAGCCGCCAGGCACACTGCTGCCTCTTAACAGCAGATCTACTTCCTTCCAAACTTTGTTCTAGAAAGACATCGGGTGTGTGATTATGGAAGGAAAATTCTAATATTAAAGTACACTGACAAGAGCTAGGTGGCCATCTGGAATCTGGCCCCCAGCAGCCTGGTCCACCATTCCACTGGACTGAGTGAGACAGGCCCGAGGTGTGATGGAAGAAGAAACTCCCAATGTTTGTTTAATGTCACTCTAGTTCACCTTCACTCTGGCCACCGCCTTCCTTTGCTCACAGACACTTAATTGTCCCTGAAAAGTAGGTCAGTGCCTCCTGGAACAAGCTGGAGGGAGAACTGAGTCCCAGCCTATTATGTGAAGAGCCTGAAGAGGCCCAGTCTGTGTCTAGGAGACCAACACCAACACTGCAGGATGCCAAGAGCCCTCTAGGTGCTCCAGGCAGCAACCTGGCTACTGCCATTTCTAGGTGGTGACTCAGCAGCCTGGAAGAGTAGAAGATGCCCAGAAAAATCAGCTGGGGCTCATGTGAGTCTAAGAAATCCTTGTTCCCCTCTGGAGCCTCCCACACAAGGTATCCCTAATCATCCCTGAACGAAAGGTGAACAATCAAAATGCAGAACTCTTCCTCCCGCTGTCCCTACGGCACCCTCTGTAGAATACCAAGCATTGCTCAGCCATAAATGGAGCGGCATGAACATCTCCCTGCTCCTTCCCCCCAAATATTTTATTCAAGACACCCAAAAATAAACACTGTCTCTCACCCATGAGCTAGAGGTACATTCCTAGCACTGTTAAGTGGTCATTTGAGGATGGAAGGGTTAAAGTTTGGGGACAGGATACATCTTGTCCTTGGCTCAAATACTCCATCCATGGTCTCCCCCAACCTTCTAACCGTCTAGCTCACTAAATATAGAATATTGCTCCAAAGTCAAAGGAGGGGGCCCAGGGAAATGAGGCGACAGAGAGCTGGCAGTTTGGGAAACAGCTACCAGAAGGTCAGCTGTCCAGCTGGCTCTGGAATCTGAAGACTTCCAAACCTAACAACTGCCTTTCTCAGCAAGAATCAAAAGTATGTGCAGCAGCTGCCCAGGATAAAGGCTGCTGAGCCCAAAGGCTGCTGAGGCCAACAGCAAACCACTTCCTTCACCATTGTTCGCCACAAGAGGCAAATGCCGCCAGTAACCTTAGGACCAGATAGATATCAGCTCTAGACAGACTGTGTGCAGGCAGGCACTTTGCTCTCCCCACCCTGCTCCTTGAGATCTCAGAGTGAAACCCAAACCCCTGACAATCCCAACCTTTCAACTCTAACATCCAGTGTCTTCTAGCCCCACTCACCTCTCCTCCTCCTGGTCCCCTCACTGCCGCCCTTGGGCTCCAGTATACACATTTGACCTGTCAAAACTATGTCATCTAATACCTGAATTCCTATTTTTACTACTCATTAGTCTAAGAACGAGACCCTAAAGCTTACAAAGGAAGGAGCATATCCCATCACCACTGTAGCAAAGGCTGCATACTTTAAGCACTTTACACATACTATTTTATTCAGTCTTCCTAAGAATCCTACAATGCAGGTGCTGTCAGCAAAATACTTTACACACTGAAGCACATGCATGTTCAAGCATTTGCCTGAGTTCAATTAGCAAGTGCCAAGGCCAGGACTCAAACCCTGACAGCTTCATTCCCTATCTCAACCTCAATACTCTACACCAGTGGTCCCCAGATTAGCAGCATCAGCATCTCCTGGGAACTCATAATAAACACAAATTCTCAAGCCCCACCCGTGATTCAGTACATACCGAGCCAGAACCAGGGAGGGACCCAGCAATCTGTTTTAACAGGCCCTCCAGGTGGCTCTGATGCTGGTTCAAGGTGAAGAGTCCCAGGAACACATTCATAAACTATGCTGCTTTGGCTTGTCTGTATTTGAGCCACACCCAAGACAGAAGAAGAGTCTAGGAGGAACTTAATCATGCAAAAACATCCTGAACAACTGACCATAGCATAATGGTTAAGAATACATGTCAACGATACAGGCAGATTGCCTCTAAGCATGAAACCTAGCTCTGCTGCCCACCAGCTGTGTGTCTTTGGGCATGTCACTATGCCTTCCTTTCTGATCTTCCCTTTCTTCAAGTGTGAAATGGAGCTAAAGACAGAAACTAAAAATATCATTATCACCAGGGCCTAGTGGCCTGGCCTGTAATCTCAACTACTTAGCTTGACAGGAAGATTACAAAGTCAAGGCCTGCCTAGGCCACATAGGAAGTTTCAGGCCAACAAGGGATACATGGTTTAAGGGGGGGAAGGAGAAAGGAATGTGGATCAGTGACAGAGTACTTGCCCAGCATGTGTGTGACCTTAGGTTCAATAATCACCTATAATGGAAAAAAAAAAAAAAAAAAAGAAAAAAGAAAAGAAAAATCAAAGCCAGAACTGGGGATGATGTTCAGTGATAGAGTGATTGCCTAGATCCTGGGCACTAGGGGAAAATAAGTCATATAAAGCATTTTATAAGCTTGAAATTGAATACATGGAATATTCTTTCTAACTATTACATGTATATGTGTGCTAGACACTGAACTAGGCACATGCATTCACTGTCTTACATCAAAAACCTTTCACAAATGATGACTGGCATATTGCTGAGCTTTGCAAACTACAGAAGTTAAGGCATTATCACACCTTCTTCGAAGGGCATTGCAGAGCAGCAGGCGGGCAGGGCACACAAGTAATTACACATAGCAGCAAATGGTAAGATCATAAAAAGGCTGGGCATGGTGGCCACACCTTTAATCTCAGCACTGGGGAGGTAGAGGCAGGAGGATCTCTTGAGTTTGAGGCCAGCCTGGTTTATATATCAAATTCCAGGACAGCCTGGACTACAGAGAAGAACCCTGTCAAAAAACAAACAAAAAAATCATAACAAAGACCTGTTTGGTTGGAAAGAATACAGAGTGTTTTTGCTTTTGAAACAGGATCTCACAAGGTTGCCTAGTCTGGCTAGAAACTTTCTATGTTACCTAAACTGGCTTCAAACATTCAGCTTCTCACATTAGCCTCTCCAGTAGCTGGTATTACAGGTGTGCACTATCATTCATAGTTTAGAACATGAGGTTTGAAGTCAGAGATCTAGAAGCCTCTACAGCCATATTTTGTAAACAGCCCTGTAGATCCCTGGGTTCAATCTGCACTAAAGTGTGGGGGTTGGGGAGAAGGCCTATAAGTGGCAGTACACAGGAAGATCTTCATATGTTTAAGGCTAGACTAACTGGTTTACATAGTGCGTTCTAGGGTGGCCAGGCTGCATGAGACTGCTCACAATCATCTGTGACTCTAGTTCCAGGAATCTTAAAACACCCTCTCCTGGACTCTACTGGCACCTGTATTCACATGTGCACACCCCCAACACACACACACACACACACACACACACACACACACACACACAATCAAAAAATAAAATAAATAGGAAAAGAATCTGTTTCTTTTCCTATAAGCCTCATAATTTGAGTCAGTGAAGAGCGTGGTTAAAATTTGTTCTAGGACTGACCTGTGATTCAAAGTCCTCAGTATATCATGAACTCTACTTTCATGACTCGTTAGGAGCCAGTTACAGTATATGCATGGAACATAAAACACATAATTATGTCACTGGTGTATAGGTCGACTTGAAAATTATACTGTTACTCCTCATCAAAGCTCTCACTGGGAGTGAGAAAAAAAAAAAAAAGCTCCTAATAATTGTTTTGTCCTTTAGAACTTTTCAATATCATTATTCAAGATAGCCAGGAATTTGTTACCTTATATAAGCTGGCCAAAAATTTGCAATCCTCCTCTATTAGCTGAGTTTAACCCTCTCAGCCATTCTTCAAGTTTGTGAAACCTCTATTCAAAAACAGTAAAAAGTACCCTCATTATCTGATGTCTGCTTTCATATTCGCCCTCCCTCCCTCCCTCCCTTCCTTCCTTCTCTCTTCCCTCCCTCCCTTTTGTAAGACAGGTTCTCACTATATAGCCCTGACTGGCCTGGAACTCACTACATAGATCAGGCTGACCTTGAACTCACAGAGGTCTGCCTGCTTCTGCCAAGCCTAGAGGTTTGCTTTCTTTCACTCATTGTTTTTGTACAGAAAAATACCTCAACAAATCCTTGGTATACAAACTAGAGAAATACAAATTGCTGATAGAGAAATTAAGATGGATGGGGTTGTAGCTAATTGACAGAGCACTCACCTAGCATGTGCAAAGTCCTGGATTCATCCCTAGTATCATACACACACACACACACACACACACACACACGAAAGTAAGGCTTCCTATAAACATTGTGGACAAATTTTTGTTCTAAATGTGGAAGTAGTTGAATGAAATAATATATATTTTCCCCCAGTACTGGATTAAAGACAGGACCTCACTCATATGAAGCAAAAATTCTACCACCAAGCTACAACCCTCGCTCAATATACATTTAATTAGCAATTCTTACATGCCAAAGAGCATCTGCAAGTAAAAATGTAAATTCAACATACTCTGAGGGAAGTACATTTTTACTCAATAAAAAATAAGTAACTCAATCAGGTCAAATATTTTATATAACTTGCAATTTTGCATAAAGAAAGTTACACTGGGGCTGGAGAGATGGCTCAGAGGTTAAGAGCACTGACTGCACTTCCAAAGGTCCTGAGTTCAATTCCCAGCAACCACATGGTGGCTCACAACCATCTGTAATGAGATCTGGCGCCCTCTTCTGTTTACATAATAAATAAATAAATTTAAAAAAAATTTCCCTGCTTCTTTAAAAAAAAAAAAAAAAAAAAAAAAAAGAAAGTTACACTGAAAAAAAGCATTTACTTCCCAGAGAAAAAGTCAAGTCAGAGGCCAAGCAAGTTTCAGACTGACACGCCTGTGCTTGTCTTTACTCTACTGTTGTACAAGTGCCCCTACTGCCGTCCATATTTACTCTAGGCTTCTCTAAAGTAAATCTCCCCTTTCCTCTCCCCTAAAAGCCAGTTAGAGAGTCCTAGATACAGATCCTCCTCTGCTTCTCACCTTCAACCTGCTGTAAGTTCTTAGACTTTTCCAGGTGTCTTTAGACCTGGTAATAGGCAGAAAAGTCAAAACTGGATTGCTTTAGAATTTTGGTAAACATTGCAATTGAGACAGAAAGATGGGAAAATACAGGGGCATGGGAAAGGAAAGGGAAAGGCACTTCTCACCATAGCATTAGCTTGAAGTCTCTCTTCAACTGAGAGTCAAGAATTTCAGCACAATTAAAATTTGCCTCCAAGGTTACCTATATGAAGACTTTTTTTTTTTAACCTTGGACCTCATAACTGTTAGAAACAAATTTTCTGAGAATCTCATAAATGAAACTATGAACTTTTACAACAAGAACATGCCGACTCCTTTGCACAACTCTGTGCCCTCAGGTTTTCTCTTATCAGCTGTAATCCCATCCAATGCACCCTCAGGAACTTCCCTGTGACCTCATTTAAGTCCTTAGCCACCCTGTAAGGTGTAACTTCAGAAGCCACCAAAATCACAGCAGTTAAAGCACCTGCCACCAAGCTGACAACCCAGATTTGACCCCTGGAAGCCATAGAAAGGGAGAAGAGAAGCAGCCCTCACAAGTTGTCCTCTGACTGCCACACGTGCAATGCACACTTATACACACAAGACAAATGCATGAACGTAATACACTAAAAACGTTTAGAAAGCATACATAATGACTACTATAAACACACTTAAGGATGACTTTGCCTTGAGAATTCCATATCCACACTCTTGAGTGTGTACTTTCCTTTTCTTGAACCCCTTGTTCTGTTACACCTCTGCTTAGACCTGTGTTAAAATTTAATAAACTCCAACTCTGCTTTTCACTGCCTTGTTTTGACATTCTTCTGTGTAGTGAAGTCAAGAATCCTGGATTTACCTGAGCACACAGCATCTGTATAGAGCTCGGACAGCTGCAGGCAGCAGTAGCAACAAAGGGCTGCTGTCTGGCCCACGTCCCACTGCCATTGCCATAAAATCTCCTCTAAGAAGCCGGGCACGGTGATACATGCACTCAGGAGGCAGACCCAGCAGGTGAATTCCAACCACAGCTGCACAGTGAAGACTCGGCTGCTAAGGTTTTCTATTACACTCCAATCCCCTTGCAGACCCTTCCCATCATCCCACTGTTACCCATGAATATATTTTGGTGCTGGGCTGAGTTGAGGGGACCCTGAAGCAAACATACAGCTTCTATATTGTGTCAACTGTCAATGGTGGTATATTTATGTATTTAGTTTGGATTTTTTAAGATTTATTGCTTTTTTTAATGTATATGAAATTTTTGCCTGATTGTATGTATATGCATGCCCTCAGATGCCAGAAAAGGGCACCAGATCTCCTAAAACTAGAATTAAAGATGGTTTTAAGTTGCCATGTAGGTGCTGGGAACCAAAACTGGGTCTTCTGCAAGAACAGCAAGCACTCTAAATCTGTAATCCATCTCTCCAACCACCACCACCTTTTTTTTTTTAAGACAGTATTTTTTACTGTGTAGCTCTGGTTGGCCAAGAACTCACTATATATATCAAGCTAGCCTCAAACTCACAAAGATCTGCCTTCCTCTGCCTCCTAAGTGGGATATGTATATGTACTTATAACTACATGCACATCAATCTGTATGTGTAAATAGTCCTTGCATGCTACATTGCCATTACTCCACAGCTAAAGAGGAATTCTCTCTCACTCTTAACCTGGGCAAAATAAATGAAGAGTCTAGTTGGGCATGATGGCACACCTTGTAATCCCAGTATTCAGGAAGATGGAAATGCAGGAGGATCAAAAATCGGAGGCTGAATTGGAGAAGAAAGAGATCTTATCTCAAAGCACCAAAACCAATCAACCAATCAATCAATAAAAGAATCAATTCAATAATATTAATACTTAAAATAATTCTATTAGCAACCCAAATGTCTATAAAGAGATGAAGAAATAAGAGAATGAGCAAATAAAATGTGATAGATACATGAAATAGAATATAATTTAGCTTTTAAAAAAAGACAGAAGTATGGTGGTACACACCTTTAATCCCAGTACTTGGGAGGCAGAGGCAGGCAGATCTCTGAGTTCAAGGCTAGCCTGGTCTACAGAGAGAGTTCTAGGACAGCCAGAGCTACACCAAGAACCTGTCTTAAAAATAAACTACAAAATAAATAATAAATAAACAAATAAAATAAAAAAGGAAGGAGGGCTCAGTACTTGGGAAGCTAAGGCAGGAGAATTGCCAAGACTTCAAATGAGCTATTGTGTTAAATCCCATCTTTAAAAAACAAAAAACAAAAAAAACAAAAAAACAAAACAGGAGTTTGAGGCAATCTGGGCTACATTTTTTTTTAGTCTGTCTCAAAAAACGAGGAAGAGGAGAGGAGGTAGTAGAGAAAGGAAGAGGAAGAGACAGATTTATAACATGGATGAACCTTGAAGACATTATATTTGGTGAAATAAGACAGTTACAAAAAGACAAATACTATGAAATTCCATTTATGTAAAACAACCAGAATAGTCAACTTCATAGAATCAGAAATTAGAAACTGGTGGACTCGTGGTAGCTCAGTAGTTAAGAGCCTTTGGTCTGCAAGCATCAGGACCAGAGTTTGGAATCCAGCACCCATGTAACAAGCCAGGAGTGGTCCCACACAGGATTATAATCCCAGCACTGAGGAGGGTAGAGACAGGAAGATCACTGGGGCTTGCTGACTACCAGTGTGCCTGAAAAGCTGAGGTTTCGGGTTCAGTGAGAGATCCTGCATTACAGGAACAATGCTGAGAGAAATAGAGAATAACTCTACTCTGGCTCCACACACATGCATGCACTTTTGCACACATATGAGCATATACCACACTCAGATACACACACACAAAAGGAAGCAAAGAAGGAAGAAAGGTGTTTCTTAATGGAACATTGCATGCTTGGCACTCATGAGGCTCTGGGTTTAATTTACAATCAGAAAAAGAGGAAAGAGTGAGAGAAAAGAAAATGGTAATTTCCAGGGGGTAAGAGCAGAGTTTTATAGTATGGAGTTTCAGTTTAGGATAAAGAAAGGTTCTGGAGATGGACAGTGGTGATGGTTGCACAATACAAATGGACTTGATGTCACTAAGTTGCACACTTACAAGTGATTAAAATGACAGCTCCTAGTTACCACAGTATTGTATACCTAAAATCTCAGCCCTTGGGAGCTATAAAGAGGAAAGTCGGGAGTCCTCTGCTAAATGACAAGGTTGAGGCCTCCCTGGGATATATAAGGCTGTCTCAAAAATACAACACAAGAGATAGCTTTCATGCTCTGTTTCTACTACAATAAAAAAATCATACATACTGCTCCCTAAGCAATGTAAATATATATTTAAAGGCAGGCAAGGTGATGCACACCAGTAATCCTAATATTTGGGAGGTATAGACAGAGAGATCAGTTCAAGGTCTTCTTCAGTTACCTGAACAAAAATCCTGTTTCAAAACAACAAAAGTAACTCATTTAACACTTACCAAAATCCTACAATCACCAACTCTTTGCAAATTAGGAATAGCCCACCTAGTAGGATAGTTTAGGTGGCTTGTGGCTGGCTATCCAGGGCCACAGAGCCAGTAAGTACCAGAACCAGAACTCCACAACTAGAATTCCAATGCACTGCAAGATGCTGCTTTCCACCCAGAGGGCAAATTTATCTGATGCTATGATAGTCACAAGGAAGAAAACCCCTGGAGGAGGAAAGGCACCTGACTGCCAGAGATGATGGAAGAATTTTTTGGTAGTTGGGTAGTGCAGCACTTTACAGCAAGATCCTGTCTCAAAAACAAAACAAAAAGGGGTGGGGTAATGAATGCTCCCTAATTCCACTGAATAAAGTTGTTCTCCAACTAATGATATCTACGGACCTTTAAAACTCACCAATTACCTAGCCAGGAAAAATCCCAACAAATGAGGAAAAGCTGTTTAATACCCACAAAACCCAAAAATGAAATTTTTTCCTAACCTCCCTGGTGATTCTTTTTTTTTTTTTTTTTTTTTTTAATGTAAGAATTTACAAGGATTTCTCTCTCTGTAAGTTAATTTAAAACCCAAAATCTAAGCTCCTTTTAAAAAGTGAGTTAATATGTTGCAAAATGGGACCCTGGGTCGGCAAACACTAAACAAAGTTCCATTTGCTCGGATACACACATGCATGGCTCCTTCCCACTGTCTTCTCTAGGCCTCTGCTTTCCATCCGGTGGAGCAAAAAACAGGCCAGACTGGACAGGCGGCACTTGCTCAGGAGGACGCAAGTGGCCGTGTAGGCCCACAGGTGGCGCTGCTCGTTAACAACCAGCTCCCATCCCCTCAGAGAAAGGAAGCTGCAAGGGCAGCTGATGGTGAGGACAGGAAATCTGGACAGCCAGATTCCAAAGGAGTCTGTGTCCCTCTGTCAAGGCAAGGGACATCCTGCCAGGGCCATTCCCAAGGTCGTGTCACTTCCACAGTTGCTTCCTAGTGGGTTCGAGTATATAAAGGGCTACCAAGAGAATGCGGCAAGAGTGGAGCCATGTGAGTCTCCACGAGGGACTGAGTCAGAGAATGAAGGGGTCTAACACCACAGGTCAAGTAGGCACAGCCCAGGACAGGGATTCAAAACAATCCTCTTATGTCTGCAACTCTTCAAAGAGGAGGAGGAAGCTTGGACTTACTCATTTTTTTCCCCCCTCAAATGAAAACTTCTGCTGAAAACAAAGCCTCCTTCCTTCCCACCTAACACCCAACTGATTTATAGTCACCAAGTGTCTCCTGGTATTCAAAAAATATGCTATCAAACAGGAAATGAAAAAATATCCATCTCTTTCCGAAGGAAAGGGAAGAATCACATCACATCCCATCCCTATAGAGACAGGAAATCAGCTGCTCAGGATCTAAACCACGCTCAGGGAAACTCATTCCCTCTGGACTGCACCCATCTAGTATACAGGGACAAAACCTAGCTGCTCTTGAGCCAAGCTATCTTGTAATAGGCAAAAGAAAGCACCCTGTGCTCTAATGTCAACCAGAACCACCTTCCATAAATGTCCTAATTTTTGATGGACAGAAAAGAACCCAAAAGTAATGCTTGCAAAATCCATATAGACACAAAGGGCATTTGCCAACATCTATGGGTGACCCCAATACTTGCCTGTACCCACCCAATCTGAGGCTGTAACTGGGCGTGCGGTACAAGCCAGAGAAGCTGGTTGAAAATTTCTTGTCTGCCAGGAGCAATCATGGTAATAACAGTCTTTCGGCAGTGCCTCGCTACCTCGGGCACAGTGCTGGCTTTCCCCAACCAACAGACTCCTGGCCCCTCCCTCTGCTGAAGGCTATTCCTTGTTGAGAGGAACAGACAGGTTTTCTTTTGTCCAGCTTACAAAGAAGGTCACAGTCAGCTAGAAGCCTTATCCAAGGCCATTAGCTAAAGAGAGGGAGCACTCAACAACTACTAATGTTCTACAAAAACACAGCTGCACAATGGAGTCTCCACAAAAACTCCTCCCATCTGCCTAACAAACAAACAGACTGCCTTCTTCTCCCTCTCCATCTCCACTTTCTCCTACTATCTCTCAGTGTGGTACAACAGGCGTGTACCTGTCCGCAGCCCACACACTCAAAGCTCCCTCCACTATTCAACTTGACTCTATTTAGTCAGTCATTCAGTCATTTATTTGTTGGTTTTCAAAACAAGAACTCACTATACCCCAGACTAGCCTCCAACTCACTACATAGGTGAGGACAACCTTGAACTCCCAATCTTCCTGCTTCTACCTCCAAAGTTCAGAATTACAGGCATATGACACCAGGTCATCCTTGGTTTGTTACCTGTTGTTTTTTTAAGCTCTCACTATGTAACCCTGGCTGGCTTGGAATTCAGAGATCCACCTGACTCTACCGAATTAAAGGTGTATGGCACCACACCCAGCAACATGCAGCTTTTTAGAAATGAGCACTGTGCTAAAAACATCATGAGCACAAAGATGAATGAGATGCCTTCCCAGAACTCAAGACGTGCAGACTCTTATGGACGACAAAAAGGCAAATAATTGTTATTCAGCAAGATGGGTAACATCAAAAAGAAAGAGTATAGGTTCTCGGCCACATCTAGGGATACCTGTTTTACCCAGTGAAAGGAACCTTTCAATCAAAGATCTCTGAAAAGATTCTACTTTACCCATTCCCAACTCAACACATCCAAATGATGCTGCCCACAATTCCAAGGCTGTCAATTAGCAGGACATGTAAGAACAGGAACAGCTCCACAAGGGAAGAGAACTCTTGAGTCAGCTTTCAGAGGAAGTTCCACAAGACCACACCCAGAAAACCTGACCTGAACAATTCCTATTGTCCGCCCCTCCCAGGGCCAGAGACTGGACGTAGGAGGATTTATTTGAAGAGAAAGAAAGGAGTAGACATCAAAACCCACATTATTCCCAGGGACCAAACCTCTCCCCAAGACAGTTTCAGACTGTCATTTAGTTTTGTTCTTCCCACAAGGTTAAACGGCAACTTAATCATGCAGGGAGGCATCTAACATAAAACAACTCATTTTTTAAAAAGTAATTTTTCAAACAAAAGCCCAGTCATTGTATGTGTTATAGCTGGGTGGTGGTGGTGCACACCTCCCAGCCCTTGGGAGGCAGAGGCAGGCTGACCTCTATGAGTTTGAGGCCAGCCTGATCTACAGAGTGAGTTCCAGAATAGCCAGAGCTACACAGAGAAACCCTGTCTTGTAAAACACAAAAGACAAAAAAAAAAAAAAAAAGAAAGAAAGAAAAGGAAGGAAGGGAGGGAGGGAGAGACAAAGGAAGGAAGAAAGGAAGGAATGAAGGAACTCTAAAGGTCTTGATCATATTTATACTCTGTTCAAAGCTTCAGTAAGTCGTAGCTTCTGATGAGAAGTTATCCACTGGGGGGGGGGGGGCACTCAAAACCTAACACACACTTTCTCTGAGTCCACACTACTGTAAGTAAAAAAAATGAAAATAATGAGATCTCTATGCCAACAAAGAAGTAGACGGGCATATTAGGAGACCCAGTACAGGTGTTACAATCATCACAAGCTATTTTCTCTACCTTCCCACCATCTGAGGGGAAGAGAGGAAATGGAAAGATGGAGTAGATTTAATCCTCAGTAAATAAACCCAGGAGGGTCCACTGCATACTGGTCCTCAGGGATAGAAATGTTGGCCCACTGAGAGTACATGGAGGGAGAGTATCTGGAAGACAGATGGGGCAAATGAAAATAGCAGCACTGAAATCCAGCACGGTCATTACCAGCTCACACTGCCCCAGACCCCCAGGTCTAGGACCGGTTAAGAAGAGTGAAAGAGAGCCGGGCGGTGGTGGCGCACGCCTTTAATCCCAGCACTCGGGAGGTAGAGCCAGGCGGATCTCTGTGAGTTCGAGGCCAGCCTGGGCTACCAAGTGAGTTCCAGGACAGGCGCAAAGCTACACAGAGAAACCCTGTCTCGAAAAACCAAAAAAAAAAAAAAAAAGAAGAGTGAAAGAAATGAATCTCTCTGTGCCCCCCACACACTGTGTTGCCTCCCTTGGATTTCCTAATTCAAACTCGAGCTTTTCCTCTAGACTCACTCTAATGAGAAAGAAAGTAAGTGGCTAGGTGGTACAGTTTTATTGCAAATAATAATAATAAATGGCAATTAATAACTGGTTTGCACCAGAGAAGCCAGTTTGTCAAATTAGCCTACTGGTTCTAAGAAGCTCCTCTCTACATTACACCATCCCTTTATTTATGGTTTTAATAAAGTCAAATCCCCACATCTAACAACGCGGGATCCTCCCATCCATTCCCTTTCCAAGCCTCCTCCTACACTTGCTGTCTTTCTTCCCTGACTCTACAGCGGGAGGAAGCACAACCTGAAGCACAGGTATTTCATCTGCTGACAATCCTCTCAGGCACACGCCCAGTCCTGTCAGGCAGCCAAGATGATGTCAGCCAGCTCAGTGTTCCTTTAGGCTTCCGGTTCTAGGCACCTTTCTTTAAAAGGGTGTGAAGTACTAACAAAATCTAATCGCATCAACATTTGGTGAATATAGGGCACTAGGCTAGGTGAAATGGAAATAGAAAAAGAACAAATCATAACCCATGGGCCCCAGCAGCACCATCTACCTGGGCAAATAACTAAAGTACAAATGACGGCTAGGATACCGTTCAGGTGGTACAGTGTCTGCCTAGACCGCACAAAGCTCTGGGTTCAATCCCCAATTTCACCAAAATCAGATGCAGTACTCCTGCTGTAATTCCAGCACTCAAGGGAAATGGAGGCAAAAGGATCACAAGTTCAAGGTCATCTTCAAGTTCAAAGACAACCTTAAAGAGGAAGGGGTGGCTAATTGTGATACACAACATTTCACAATTGGAATCTACACATTCATTTGAATGATAGAAATTCATTCTGAGTTTGGAAACCCAGTGAGTGAACACAGGTTAGAATGGTTTGCAAAGGATTAGTAGAAAAGGGAGAATTTGACCTGATCTTCACAGATGGGCAGGAAAAAGTCATCTGCTGAAGAGCTTGACATGCTGTGTTCAATCCCCAGGACTCACACTGTGGAGAACATTCACTCTCCCAAACTGTCTTCTGACCTCCATACCTGCATTGTAACATGCTCCTGAAAATACAAACTATGGTCGTTTGAATGAGAACGACCCCTACAGGCTCACTATATTTGAATCCTTGGTCCCCAGTTGGTGGAACTGTTTGGGAAGGATTGTTGGAGGAGGTGTGTCACTGGGGATGGGCTCTGAGGTTTCAAACACTCATGCCATTCCCAGTTAGCTCCTCTGGGTGGGCCTCATGCTTGTGGATGAGATGGAAGCTGCCAGCTACTGTTCAGGGCCACAGTGTCTGCTACCATTTCCCCACCCTGATGTTCATGGACTCTAACTCTCCGGGAACTGCAGTCCTCCTACAAACTCTTTCTCCGAATTGCCTTGGTCACAGTGTCTCTTCACAGCAATAGAAAAGTAACTATGATATAAACAGCACACACACAAAATTAACAAAAGTTGTTTTTGTTTTTGTTTTTTTTTAAGACACACCTTACATATCAAAAGGATACTCGCTGGGCAGTGGTGGTACATGCCTTTAATCCCAGCACTTGGGAGGCGGAGCCAGGTGAATCTCTGAGTTCAAGGCCAGCCTGGGCTACAGAGTGAATTCCAGGACAGGCATCAAAATAAATAAATAAATAAATAAATAAATAAATAAATAAATAAATGAAATGAAATGAAATGAAAAACTTAAAAGTAAGCTAGATATATTTAAAAAAGAAAAAAAATCCAGGTATCTAGGAAGCCAAAGCAGGATAGTAGAGTGTGGTGGCTTATATCTATAATTCCAGCACTAAGCGGCTGAAGCAGGAGGATTACCGTGAATTTGAGGCCAGCCTGGGCTACATAATGAGTTCTAGACCAATCCTGGACTAGCCTACAGAGAGAGACTATCTCCAAAAACCAGACAGATATACAGACAGGCAGGCAGGCAGGCAGGCAATCGAGCAATAGAAGGGACGACGACTGAGAGAAATGCTGGCTGGGGACATCTTAACGGGCTAGAGGGACTGCTGTGCCAGCTTAGGACCAGAGCTGAAGCCCAGCAACTTAGGTTGTAAAAGGAAAAAAGGATTTGAATACTGGGTCCGTTCTGACCAACCGACATGAGCTGGCAAGTAAGTAAACAAGGCTTGAGCACTGGTAATCCTGACCAGTGGCCATGGTGGAGAAAAGGAAAGCAAAAGAGAAAGCCTCCACTTTCTCCCTTTACTCTTTCTACTTAAAAGTATTACAGTCATTTTTTAAGATTAAAAACTGATAAAGCCTGTGTTTTTCCTCTTGAGTTTATTTGTTTGTTTGTTTTTCCGAGACAAGGTTTCTCTGCGTAGCTTTGTGTCTTTTCCCGAGTGCTGGGATTAAAGGCGTGCGCTGCCACTGCCTGGCTTTTTTTTTTTTTTTAAGATTTATTTATTTATTATGTATAGTGTTCTGTCTGGAAGCATGCCTGGACACCAGAAGAGGGCACCAGATCTCATTATAGATGGTTGTGAGCCACCACGTGGTTGCTGGGAATTGAACTCAGGACCTCTGGAAGAGCAGCTAGTGCTCTTAACCTCTGAGCCATCTCTCCAGCCCCTCCTCTTGAGTTTTAAGGCATTTCTTTTAAAGTAGAACATAATTTCTCTCATACTCTAAGACTTGCTGACAAAATTTAAACCAGTAGGTTAAAAGTGACAACTGAAGTCACTCATACTCCTTTTCCCACTCATACTCAGCAAGCGCTCACAAACACAAAAGTGAACACCGTGTCCCTGGCCCTTTCAGTGTGCAAGACTCCAGAACTAGGAGTTTTTTAAGAAAAAGAGACCCGGGCTGGAGTGTTCTCTCCTAGGGAGAGAGGGGAAAGTTTAACAGAGTGGTTAAGAGTGCAGTTCTACACCATCTCCAGACTCCTCCACTAACAAGGATAACCTCAGTCGATGAGAAAGTCGCTTCACTGGCTGAACCACACTTTCTCTTCTGCAAATGGTGATAATAAAAGCTATGGAGAGGGGAGCTGGGGAGAAGGTTAAGGACACATGTTGCTCTTCCATAAAACTATAGTTCAGCTAGGTGATGGTGATGCATGCTTTTCATCTCAGCACTCAGGAGGCAGAGGCAGGCAGATATCTATGAGTTCAAGGCCAGCCGGATCTACAGAGTGAGTTCCAGGACAGCCAAGGCTACATAGAGAAACTCTGTCTCAAAAAAACCAAAAAAACAAAAAACAAACAAAAACCACAAAACAAAACTGTAGTTCAGTTTCCAGCACTCACAACAGGAAGAGCTCACAATCACTTGAAACTCCAGCCCCAGGGGGTCCTGTAGGCACCTGCACTCGTGTACACAGACATATATGCACACACATGCACACACAATTTTTTAAATTTAATTAATCTGTGGGGCTGTTATGAGAAATAAATGGGGAAATCCATAAATTTCTTAACATAGTCTCTGGCACAAAGTAAGAACTCACTAGGAGTTGTTGTGGGATATTTGTACACTGTGTGAAAATGTATTACTGTGATTGGTGTCATAAAAAGCTGAATGGCCAAGAGCTAGAAAGAGGTCAGGTGGGACTTCTGGGACAGTGAGGACTTGGGGAAGAAAAAGGCAGAGTCACCAGACACACAGAGAGGAAATAGGAGATACAAGACGAAAGAAAGGTTAAAAAAAACAAAACCTCAAGGCAAAATGTTGATTAATATAAATGGGTCAATTTAAGTTATGAGAACTAGTTAGGAACAAGCCTAAACTATAGGCCAACTTTTATAATTAATTAGAAGTATTCGTGTTATTATTTGGGAGCTGGCTGGCGGGACAGAGAAAGACTCGTTACAAGGAGCTATTAAAATTATTGGTGGCGCATACCTTTACTCCCAGCACTCGAGAGGCAGAGGCAGGTGGATCTCTGTGAGTTCAAGGCCAGCCTGATCTACAAAGTGAATTTCAGGACAGCCAGAGCTGTTATACAGAGAAAACTTATCTCAAAAAAAAAAAAAATCTAATTAGCCCAGAAAGTGGAAGACTCACTCTCCCACCCAAACTGCCCATCAGCTCCATCTGCGTGCTTCCTAATGCTGACAATGCAAGACAAGGTGCTGGCATCTAAACTCTTACTTGGTTTTAGTAAAACTGTTGGAAGCCCAAGCCCTGTAACTATAAATATAATTTGTTTGCTTTGTGATTTTGAGATAGGGATTGTCCTGGTGAGGTCATAATTTAATGGTGGATATTTCAGAACAGTACCATAGAGCTGGTATGAAGGCATAGAATAAATACCATCTATAGATACCACAAAACACCTGAGGCTTCCAGAAGCTGGCCACAAGACACACAGCAGATTCTTCCTTAAGAGCCTCAGAACCAACTCTTCCAATAAGTCCCAGAACTATAGAACAATGGGGCCAGGGATAAAGCTCAGTTGGTGGAACACTTGCCTAGCACCTTTGAGGCCTTAACTTCTATCCCCACTTTAAAAAATAATAATAATAATTAAAATTAAAAGGCATCTTTAAACACAAAACTAATCCCAGCAGAAGCAGTCAGATCTCTGAGTTTGAGGCCAGCCTGGTCTACACAGTGAGCGCCAGGACAGCCAGGGCTACAGAGAAACCCTGTCTCAACACCATAAACAAATAAATACAAACAAAGCAGCAACTAAACCCTTGTGATTGTACTATTATAAAATGTATTTTGAAAACATTTTTTTTTCAGAGCTGAGGACCGAACCCAGGGCCTTGCGCTTGCCTAAGCAAGCACTCTACCTCTGAGCTAAATCCCCAACCCCTGAAAACAAATTTTAATCTAAATTCAAAAGGTGAGTGATTCTAAAAACAAACAGATGCTAACTTATCTCCTAACAATAAGAACACTATTACAGAAAGACCGTAGGACCCACAGAGTGAAAACATTTTTGAGTTTCTTCTATCCAATTCTCATCCCTCCCTTGGATGAACAGAAAGGGAGGAAAGAGGACCATGTATACTGATTATCCACTGTGTGTCTCTTGTACGCTGGGTCTGATAGGAACACATTATCTTATTCAAATCTTAGAGCATCCCTGCAAGGTATGAACTAGTCTTCCCACTCCTAATGAGGAAATCCATGTTTAGAAAGGCTAAATAAGTTGCCCAAGGTTATGTACCCAGGAAGCAGCTAAGCCAAGGTTCAAACACCTTGTTCTTAATGCTACCAACCTGCTTGAACAAGTAATTTTGAACCAACTCCCTAGATAGAATTTTCTTCTGAAGTTTTGATTGAAACCACTAGGTGTTAAATGACTCACTTAGGAGACTTAGAAGTAGTACCAAGCCGCCTTCTAAACTCTTCTACCTGTGCCCCCAGATTAACAGAGCGTTCACTCCTACTGGAAGTCTGTGCAGTGGGTGACGGTTAATGCAAGTTCAGAGAACAAGCGTCAGTAGAGTGCTCAGCCACAGATGGACATCTATCTATCTCAATCCTTACCCTCAAAGCCCTGGAGCCATTGGTCAGGGAGGGCTGGACACCACATGACCTTTGTGCTCACAAACTCGTAGCAGCTACGATTGTCTGCACAAAGTCTGTATAAGATCAAGCAAGTCACCGGGCGGTGGTGACGCATGCCTTTAATGCCAGCACTCGGGAGGCAGAGCCAGGCGGATCTCTGTGAGTTTGAGGCCAGCCTGGGCTACCAAGTGAGTTCCAGGAAAGGCGCAAAGCTACACAAAGGCGCAAAGCTACACGGAGAAACCCTGTCTCGAAAAACCAAAAAAGATCAAGCAAGTCAACATACCAGCATGTAAGTGGGGAGGGACTCATGAGCCCCCACTCCTGAGTAAGGAGCTATGGCCAGTTGATGATTTCTGGGAGCGGGAGAGTCAGTTTTCTTTAGGGTGTTAGTCCTGATAGGTGGACCATGTTCCAGTAGATAGATAACCCCACACCCACGAGGGCAGCATAAACTAGACTCAGCAGATCATTAAAAAAAAAAAAGGAATCAAAGTTGGGAGAGGTGGGGAGACAGGGTAGATCTTAGAGATCAATAAGATCAAAATACATTGTACAAAATTTTTGAAGACTAAAAATGCTATATTAAAATTTGAGCCAGGCATTATGAGCACAGCTTTGATGCCAGTGTTTGAGGAAGGAAAGGGAGGTGGATCTTTGTGGGTTTGAGACCAGCCTGATCTACACAACGAATTTCAGGCCAGCCAGGGCTTCATAGTGAGACTGGGGTAAACATTTTTTAACTATTTTTATTTGTAATTATGTGTTTATATGTATGCTACCCATGTAATATGAAAATATTTCAATATTAGATTTTAAAAGTTAAAGAGACCTTATAAGAAAAAACAAGGCTGGGTGTGATGGCACCCACCTTTAATCCCAGCACTTGGGTGGCAGCAGCAAGTGGATCTCTGAGTTCCAGGCCAGCCGGGTGTTACATAGTGAGACTCTGTCTCAAAAACAAAAGAAAGAACGAACAAAATGAGAGAGAAAAGTTCTTACAAACCTCATCTTCCAGTTTTACAATAAGGAAATAAACACCACGAAGCAAAGTTGGAACCAATATTGTATGCTTTCTAGTATACCACATAAATTTGAGAGCAATCAAAACATAGGAAAATAGAGCACAGATGGGCAAATCAGACCCTCAGTTTACTTCTTGGCTCTCATTTCCTGGCTATGTGAGCGTGTTCATTGAAGTTCTTTGTTTTGTTTTCTCTCGTGAAAACAGACACAATTCTTAGTTCATAAGTTGCTCTACGGGCTGAATTAATAAATACATTAAGTGCTGAACACATTAATAAGGCTGTGTGTTTTAAATGCAGCAGCTGCCACAACCAGCATTAAATAGTGCTAGGGAGAAGGCAAAAAGATGGCTCAGAGTTTAAGAGCACTGACTACTCTTCCAGAGACCAGGGTCCAATTCCCAGCATCCACCCACATGGCCGCTCACAACCATTTGTAACACTAGTCCCAGGGGGTTCTGATATCCTCTTCTGACCGCCTCAGGCACCAGACATACATATAGGCAAAACATCCATATGCATAAAATAAAAATAAATATTTAAAAACTGATAATTTTGGGGAAATGCCAGTGTATGGATACACTAGCACAGCTTTATAGGACTGCTCTCATTCGGAGAGAGGAAGATAGGATTCTTCCTGTAAGTTTGCCTAATTCAGTTAGCATTAGCATTTCCTGAATATACTACTCTATTAGCACTATTTCTGTTAGATATCATCAGATTCCACTAATTTGAAGGCATATCAATTTCTAAATTCAACAATAGCTCATTTACTCTCTTCAATCGCCCTATGAGTGGGCTAGGAGACTAGTGTGGCACTTAACCGAGTACTTTAGCAGAAAGCCCTGGGTTCCCATCCCCAATAATCAAGGCAACAAAGTTAGTAACTAGTGAAACCAAATTTCAGTTCAGGTCTGCCAGACTCTCAAAACTTTCACACTGAACAATTAATCATAAACTTGGTCTTTTTCAAACTTTAGTATACACAGAATCAATCACTGGAGGATCTTGCTAAAATGAAGACTAATTCAACAATCTGCAGTGAGGCCAAAGATTCTGCAGCTCTAACAAGCTCCGGGGTATCACAGGTCCTGGCCCACCACTACCTGACCACCAGCCAAAGCCAAACTATTCCGTTTCTGTGACCACCACCCGCTTCCTGAATCTCTGTGACCAGCTAATGAAAATCTCCAAAGTTAATGAGTATGGCCTACCCCACCCACCCTTACGCTCAGCTCAGGTCTCTAAGCAACACAGGTAATTAGGATCTGCCTCCTTACACCGAAACAGCTGGTTTCAGCTGGGCTCAGTCCTTACCCACTCTACCTGTTCTACATCTCTGACAGTTTTTGCTGAGCTCTTGGTGCTGAAGAACACTACCGATCACATTCAGAAGTGGCTCTGCGCACAAGAGTGTGATTATAATCGCCTTTCCATAGCTCTTCAGGACCCTGGTCTAAAAGAAAGTCTAAAGTTTAAATTATGCAATTTAACTGAGTTCATGTGTAGAGCAGAGATTATTTTTCTGTCTCAGGAGCCCTAGAGTCTCCTCTCTGCAGACCTGCTCCATAGGGTTCTCTTAAAGTAAACAATTCTGCAGCTCTACTTCAGTAGCTCAGGTCAGAGTACTGTTCGGTTATCTGACATGAAAATCTAAAAGCAACTCAGACCACAAATCCCAAACTTCTGCTGTGACTTAAGGTAAAGTCCAGCGGAGCTAATCAGACTGAACTGCAAACCCAGTTCAATCATTAGCTGTGAGACCCTCAGGGAAGGTATTTAGGTTCTTAACCTTGTTGCCTCAGCTGTAAAACCTACGGTGTCACTGGATTGACACAGGATGTGGTTTCTGTCCTTGGAATTCAGTACACAATGGCTTCCTACCTTTTCCTTCATCCATACCTGCTCTTAGGATATACAGTCATAATACACATTAATACCAAGCCACATAAGGAACTGTGATTAAACAGTCTCCTTTAAAAAACAATAACAATAAAGCCATTAGGCCAGGAATATGGCTTAGCAGATAAAAGCATTAGCTGCACAAGCCTGAGGCCTGAGTCCAATCTCTAGAACCCATGTAAAGGCCAGATGTGGTGGCATGCATATCACAACACTCCTAAGGCCAGATGAGAACAAGACAGTCTTTTTTCCCCTTTTTTTTTGAGACAGGGTTTCTCTGTGTAGTTTTGGTGCAGGTGCTAGGAACCTAATCTGGGTCCTCTGAAAGACAGCTAGCACTCTTAACTGCTGAGCCATCTCTCTGACCTCATAAGTGTGTAAATATTGTTAAAAAAACAAAACAAAAACCTGAGTGTGACAGCACAGATCTGTGATCCCAGACACTTAAAAAGGTAAAGGCTGAAGGATCAAGAGTTCAAGACCAGGGTGGGCTACATGGGTGGGCTCTGCTTCAACAACAATTATTCACAGGGGAAGAGAGCTGGATTTCGTTCCAAGAGTTACCTGACCTTGAGCAAGTCACTGTGTCCTTACTTATCTCTTCCTTATCAGGAACAAGAGTGACTAGAATTTATACCTGCTATACCAGACAGGCACTCTTCTAAGAGCTAGGGATAATTAGAACTAGTAAACAAATATCTCTACTTTTTTAGGGAGAGGGGTTAATTTTGTTTGGTTTTTGTTTGGTTTTGTTTTAACAAGAACATCCCCTCCCCCCAACAAGACAAGGCTTCTCTGTGTAGCCCTGGCTGTCCTGGAACTTATTCTGTAGACCAGGCTGGCCTCGAATTCACAGGTCTATCTGCCTGCCTCTGCCTCCCTAGCACTGGGACTAAAAGCATGTGCTACCAATGCCCAGCTTTTTTTATTTTTTAGGTTTTTTTTGAAACAGGGTTTCCCTGTGTAGCCCTGGCTGTCCTGGAACTTGTTTTATAGATACTGCTGACCTGCTGTCTCCCGAGTGCTGGGATTAAAGACTGTGCCACCACTGCCTGGCCAAGAACATTTCTTTACAAACTGCTTACTAGACATCAGGATGCAGACTGTGCTTCAAGAACAATGAAGCTACACTTCTCGATGTCGTCATCTTAGACAATACTTGACTTCTGGCCTTCTGTAAACTTTCCTTTCTTGCTTCAACATTCAAGGCTTGTTATTCAAGTCTTAGTCTGGCAAAATGATCCACATAAGGCATCGCAAAGAATCGTCTCCTGGTGTATTTCTTACTTAGGTACCAAGGTAGAGGCCACTGCTTGAATCTGTGCCAGATGATTCGTACAAAAATGTCCCTTCTCCAAACACCAGGTCTCGCTTCTTCTTGACCTCTCTGAAGAAGCCTTAAAGCATCTTCCCTCTCCTGGACAAATCATCCCAAATAAACTAGTCTAGTCCCTGATTCTCTATGTAGCCTTTGCTGTCCTGGAACTCTGTACACCAGGCTGGTCTTGAACTCAGAGATCCCCTGCCTCTACCTCCGGAGTGCTAGAATTAAAGGCAGGCGACACCACTGCCCAGCTTTTCTGTTTTCTTTTTTAACTTACATTTATTTATTTGGCGGGAGGGAGCACAAAACAGGTGTGGAGGTCTGAGTACAACCAGTAGCAGTCAGTTCCCTCCTTCAATCATGCTGGTTGTAGGATCAAACTCAGGGCATCAGACTTGGTGGAAAGGGCCTTTACCACGTTGCCATCTCAAGGGCCCTAGTCCTTGTTTACTATTAGTAAAAATAACCAGCCAACACTAGAACTGAACTTACTATTTTCCTGGGTGGGGCGGGGAGCAGCCAGTATCTACTGAATCAATCCTGACACCCATACTCAGGATGAGGTAGCCTTCACTGATGCTCAGCTAGGAATGTTTGTGAGCACAAGTATTAGTACTATGTCTAGGATGATTGTCCTCATGTTACAGACACAATTACAAAGAAGCCCAGCATTCCAGGTGTTCTTCCTGCTGGAAACTGGAGCCTACCTCTTCAGCCACAGGTCACTGTAGAGCAAGGGCCTCACTGGGATCCTGCCCAGCAAGAAAGAAAAAAATATGACTCAAAGGTCCTAAAAGGACATTAGAGAGGGCCATGGGTTGGACAGAAGATGCTTTTGTCTCTGTAGGTCTCCCTGTTTAATTAAGTCTGGGTTTTTGTCAATTTAATTTTGTGTCTGTGTCTATGTGTGCCTCTTCACGTATGTGTGTATGTGTGTGAGCATGTGTGTATGCTTGTGTACATGTATGTAGAGGCCAGAGACTGCCATCGTGTGTCTTCTTCAATCACACTACACCTTATTTTTTGAGACAAGGTCTCTCACTTAAGCAGGAGTGCACTGGTTCAGCTAGACTGGCCAGCCACCAAGCACAAGGAGTCCTCTTTTCTCTGTCTTCCAGGACAACCATAGGAGTACCCCATAGCACCTGGCTTTTCACACAGGGAGTGGAGATTCACACGGTCCTTGTGTTTGCATGACCGTGCTTTACTGACTGGACCATCAGAGATCCCCAGTCTGTTTTTAAGACACCTACTCTAAGCAGGACAGCTAAAGGGGGGGGGGGGGCAACTATCACTTGTTCATCTATTCACGTGGCTATTATCCTTTGATCCTTTGTCTTGTATAGTTATCTACTGTATACTATAAACCCCTTGAAGGCAGGGGAAGAGTTTATGAACCCTACTATTCCGTGTCATATACTAAATTACATCTAAGAAGCTCTTAATAGAGTTCTATTTGTTGATTGGGATGACAAGGATTCTGGAGGGGATTTATATATGGTAAGTGGCATCTCAGAGTAGACCATCTGCAACAACACGTGAAACCAGAGACAAAGGACACACAGGTGCACACACCTCTTCTAGGGCAGAAAATCAACAGGATAAACCCAACTAGGGACTGAAACAAGATCAAAGATTCTCTAAATTAGTGGAGACAGTACCTTCCACTCCCTGGAGTGACTCACATCAACTCTATCTGATACAGAGTTCAAATTTACAAAATAAGGTGCAAGAAACAAGCAACGATGTGGAGAATGTGCCAATTAACAGCCAAAAGCCATGAGATGTGCCAAAAGGGACTGAGACCTAAGTACATTCTGAAGTAGGCCTAAAATAAAGTAACAGGAAATACCCTCTACAATAGAGGAAAGGTGAAAAAAATCAAGTAGAGGACAAGGGAACCTGATACTTGTGTTAGATATAAAGGTCAGATAAATTGAAGGACAGCATCAGCACCTGAAAGGTGGTAATTATACTGAACTTGCAAGGTAAAGCAGAGAGAGCTCTGAGTCATGAGAACAAACCCATCACATCCATTGCCAGCCTGCCAAAATCAACAAGAAAGAAGCTGTATCTCCCACAATAGCCCCTCTGTGCAGTTTTGCAGAGAACCCAGGTCTTCAAAAGCCTAGTACAAACGGAATGGGGTATATACTAAGGCCTTAATTGTCGTAGAGCACAAATCCCACAAATGTTCCTAACCCCAACAACATTGGTAGGGAGGCTAGCCTATGAGATTTATGCAGGAGCTAGGCCCGAGGATTTCCAAACCAGTGAATGCTGCACTTTCTGTATTAGAAGTGAGATAGGATTGAAGGCCACAGGTGAGAAGGACTCTTCCTCTCTGTAAGACATCTTTGTCAGGGACTAGAATACAGTTCAATGACAGAAGGCTTACCCAGCACTTGCACAAGCCATGGGTTCAACCCCCACAACCTCAAAAAGACAAACAAAAGCCCCTATCCACCAAATTAATTCAGACAGAAAAGAAATGGTTTCTACCCAGCACTTTGCTGGCATAAAATACAAAAAGTACATGCACAGTTTCTTCTTCCCAGAAAGAGCAAACTGTTTTGCTCAAGGTACAAAATGCAAGGCAAACCAAAAGCTAGATGCTAAGTTTTTTTTTTTTTTTTTTTTTTTTTTTAGACAAGAACCCTTTATTCTTGCATCAAACATATACTGGAGAATTGAAGAGATGGCTCCACAGTTAAGAGAATGTACTGCGGGCTGGAGAGATGGCTCAGTGGTTAAGAGCACTGACTGCTCTTCCAGAGGTCCTGAGTTCAATTCCCAGCAACCACATGGTGGCTCCAACCACCTGTAATGAGATCTGGTGCCCTCTTCTGGCCTGCAGGGACACATGCAGACAGAACACTGTATACATAATAAATAAATAAATCTTTAAAAAAAAAAAAAAAAGAGAATGTACTGCAATGGGGGTGGGTTGGAGGGGGGAGGCTGGAGGGGCGGCAGGAGGGAAGAGAGGGGGACCTGTGGTTGGTATGTAAAATGAATAAAAACCCCTTAATAAAGAGAGAGAGAGAGAGAGAGAGAGAGAGAGAGAGAGAGAGAGAGAGAGAGAGAGAATGTCTTGCTTAACTAACTCCAATTCCAAGAAATCTGACTGACCCCCTCTTCTGGGTTTGGTGGACATGTGCATTCCTGTGCACAGACCTAAACAGAGACATACATACACACACATTATTTAAAAAAAAGCCGGGCGGTGGTGGCACATGCCTTTGATCCCAGCACTCAGGAGGCAGAGCCAGGAGGATCTCTGTGAGTTCAAGGACAGCCTGGGCTACACAGCAAGATCCAGGACAAGCACCAAAACTACACAGAGAAACCCCGTCTCGAAAAACCAAAAAAAAAAAAAACTATTCTAGAAATCTACTTCTCTCCCTTAGCATCTTGGACAGGTTACTGAATGCTTCTACAGCTGGAGAAAAGAGGGGTGTGTGTGTGTGTGTGTGTGTGTGTGTGTGTGTGTGTGTATGTGTGTGTATGTGTGTGTGTGTGTGTGTGTGTGTGTGTGTTATTTGTTTTGTTTTGTTCTCACTGGATCCTATGCTCCAAGCATGTCTCCTATCTTTGAATTTTATTAACTTCTCCTGCTCTCCTGGCTCTTTCCAAACAGCACTTAGGCATTCTCAGGTCTCACCAACGTTGCAATAAAGAAAGCCAAGCAAAGAGGAGCATGGTGGCATACACCTTTCATGCCAGCACTTGGGAGACAAAGGCAGGTGGATCTCTTGAGTTAGAGGACAGCCTGGTCTACAGAGTGAGTTCCAGGACAGCCAGGGCTATACATAGAAGCCCTGCTTCATTTGGGGGTGGGGGACACATGGTGGTAGCTCATGCTTCTAATCCCAGCATTGTGAGGCAAGGTTACCACCACAAGATCAAGGCCAGCCTGGGCTACAGAGGCCCTTATTAGAAAGTAAATAAATAAATACATCTCTCCCTACAACCACCTCTTTTAAAGGCCAATTTCCTCCAGTCCCTTCTGCACTCACTTCCCATACCTCCACTAAAAATGCCTGAGTAAAAGTGACCTGTGTAGTACACACCTACAATTCACCTCTGGTTTTAATCTCCACATACTCTGACTCTGTGAGACATGCCCTCCACATAACATCCTCCTCGAAATTTCTCTTTGGTTCCTCCTAATTCTCTTTTATAGACAATTTTTTCCCAAGGACCTTCTACCTCTGCTCCAGAAAAGATCCTCCTTATTTATAGAGGGTGGTTTTGCCTCCAACCCCCTCCACTGTGTGCCCACTCCCTAGGTAACTGCCCTCCCCTATGCCCATAGCTTTGATTAAGCTGATCCAGTACCTGCCTCATCCACAATTCTCCTGCACTCCACACTAGACCACCAGCTCCTGCTGCACCACGGCCACTACCCCTCACAAACCTTGACCTCAATCAACTCCACAAAACAGAATCTCTCCTGCAGCGCTGTGGCCAACATTTAACTACAGTTAGCCACCCCTTCAGGTCCCTGCTGTAGTTTGTGACACCACCCATCCAGACACCCAAGGTAGGAACCCGCAAGTCAGTCTCGGTTCTTCCCTTTCTCCATTTATACCACATCCAGTTAGTCATCAAACACATGGACCTGACCTTGAGTGGTCCTGACTTGCTACTTTATAACCTTTGTGGCCTACTCCCCGCCTCCATTTCTGTGACAGACTCCTAACTGTCTTGTCACTGTTACTGCCCTACTCCAGTCTTCCTTCATACTGCTGCCAGAAAGGAAGTGTTCCTCCAGGGTAAACCTAATCACAACCCTAGCCTGAAAGCCTTCAATGCGCCCACAAGCCTTAAAAGAAGTCCAAACTACAGGAAGGCATGCAAAGCCAGTCAACATTTAGGCCTACCCACTCATCTCATTCTTCCCTCATATTCTACACCCCCAATTCCACCCATATTCTCTTCTCCCATTAAACTCTTTCATCTCCTTCTCTACGCATGCTGCCCAGAATGCCCTTTACCTAACCTTTTTGCTCCAAGAGACTCAAATCCTTAAGGTAAACCCAGCTCCCTCTCCCTCAAGTGCCCTCTCTGACTTCTTTCCCTGGCTACACTGGGTCCTACAGTAATATCTTAGTACCAGCACTGATTTCTGTTACAGCACTCCCTATAACAGAGGCCAGCTGTCAACTCTGCAGTGTCCCCATTTAACTGTAAGACCGCAGAGGTGCAAGAACAATGGTCTTTGTTTTCTCAGCTCTTCGCCTACTCCCTGGTTCAGAATACAAGTTCAATAGATACTCATTGATGAACACAAAGAAATCCCCCAACACTCTGGAAAGTTAACAAATCAGGGTAGAACTGAAAGCTACAGGTAACTCATGCACTCAGGAAGCTGAGGCAGGAAAACAGCCACAAGTTCCAGACCACACAGCTACAGAGACCCTGTCTCAAAACAAAACGGGCAAAATAGAAACTTAGTGGGTTCTTATGTAATCCTTGCCAGTTATTCATTAATAAAATCATTACAAGAGAGGTTGTTCAGAGGATGGTTTTCTTTTTGTTGCTGTGATATAAAAATCATGACCAAGCTACGTGGGGAGGAAAGAGTTTATTTGGCTGACAGGTTACAATCAAATAAATAGTCCTTCAATACACAAATACAATCCATCATCAAAGGAAACCAAGGCTGGAACCTGGAGGCAGGAACCGAGGGAAGCAGAGGTCTTGGAGGGACTGCTTACTGGCTTGTTCATCTTGCTCTCCTGTACAATACAGGACCACCAGTCCAAGTGGCACCGCCCACAGTGGACAGAGCCCTCCCACATCAATCGTTAATAAAGAAATGGCCTACAGCATGCCTACAGGCCAATATGATGTAGGCATTTTCTCAACTAGGGTTTCCTCTTCCCAGGAGGCTCTGGTTGGTGTCAAGCTGACCAGAGGGGTTCAGGGACAGAGAAAAGAAAACAACCAACACAACTAGGTATCATGGAACACCAGCATTTGCTAACTTAAGTGATAAGAAAAGGTTAAACATGACTTTGAATGGCAGGTTCAAATACACAGGCCTATCTTACAAATTCAGGAGTCAAATCCTTTTAAAACACAATGCTTATATACAGACAAAGAGGAGTTTCTGTCTAAAGAAGTCCTGGGATGAAGACTGATTCTTATTTCATTTCTTTTCTTTCTTATTTTTAATGTGTTTGGGTATTTTGCCTGCATATATGTATGTTTGTGAACCACCTTGTGTGCCTAGTGCCTGAGGAGTCAAGAAGAGTGTCAGGTCCCCTGGAATCGGAGTTACAGATGGTTTGTAAGCCACCATTTGAATGCTGGGAATACAGCATGGGTCTTCCTAAAGAGCAGTCAGTGCTCTTAACTGCTGAGCTATCTCTCCATCCCCTAGTTCTTATTTTTGAAGGCAAAATCTTACAGGAAATTGTTAGCAACATTAGCATCTGATTTCAAAGTCAGGGATGGAGAGATGGCCCAGTGGTTAAGAGCGCCTGCTACTCTTGCAAAGGACCTGGGTTCAGTTCTGCTCTCAGCACCTATGTCAGAAGGCTTATAACTCCCTACAACTCCAGCTCCAAGGTGATCCAAAACTCTGACCTCCATGAGCATCTGAACACATACACACCCACAATATACAGACACACGCATAATTAAAAATAATCAAAAATAAATCTTGTTTTTAAAAAAATCCTTAAATGTAGTCAGTATACCTGCCCAATGGCCGCTGATATTTTGTTCTCTCTCTGTCTCTGTCTCTCTGTCTCTCTGTCTCTCTCTCTCTCTCTCTCTGGGTAGTTTCATTATGTAGCCTTAAGTGGCCTAGAACTTGCTATGTAGACCAGGCTGGCCTTGAACTCACAAAGGTCCACCTGCCTCTGCCTCCCTAGCGCTGGGACTAAAGGTGTGCGCCACCAGACCCAATCCCATCTCTCTCTTTTTATTGTATGTGAATGTGTGAGTGCCTGCATGTATGCTTGTGTACCACACGGAGGCCTGGTGCTTTTGTTTCAGATCCTCTGGAACTGGAATTACAAGTGGTTATGAACACTCTCTCCAGCCTCTCTATCACCTCTTAATCTAGTTTCATGACTCAACTGCAACATCAACCTCTAGAGTAGAGTCTCGCTCTCATCCATCATTTACATGACATCTACATCACTCCTCCCAGAGTATGAAACACAAGCTTTCACATTCACATTTAGGACCTTCCTCCCTACTCTCTGCATACTCGTGTGTGTGTGTGTGTGTGTGTGTGTGTGTGTGTGTGTGTGTATGCATCCACACGCAAGTACACATGTGTACAAGTTATGTATTCATGTTTCAGTGTTCAAAAATGTGTTAGTACGTGTATGTACCCAGGTGTGCTGTGGAAGCCTGACAACGGGTGTCTTCTACCCACTCTCCGCCTTACTCATAAGCCCAGAGCTCATCACCTGGGTTAGCCGACCTAACCAATTTGCTCCAATGATCCCATCTCTGAATTACAGGCAGCAGCCCACCTGCATCTGCGTTGTGAGCATCTGAAGCTGCATCAAGCACTTTATCCACAGAGTCTTTTGTTTTATTAATCTGGTTAGTTGTTTGGGGGTTATGGTTGGTTGGTCGGTCAGTCGGTTGATTGGTTGGTTGGCTGGCTGAGGTGTTTTGTTTATTAGATGGTTAGATTTTGGTCTGCTCTACTCTGCTTTGGTTTGAGGACAGGGTGTCATGCAATCCAGACTGGCCTAGAACTCACTATGTGTTTAAGGCTGACTTAAACTCTTGATCCTCTTTCTTATAACTCCCCAGTGCTGAGATTACAGGCATTCAACACAACACCCAGTTTATGGAGGGCTAGGAAGCAAACCCAGGGTTTCCTGCATGCTAGGCAAGTGCTCTAACAACTGAGCTATGCCTTATTTTGTTTTGTTGAGACAGAATCTTGTTATCTGGCCTAGGCTGATCTGAAACTAAGTTTCAATCTGTCCTCAAATTAGAGATACTCCTGCCTCAGCCCCTCTAGTGATGATTTTATAATCTTGAACCACCACACCAAGATTCTTTTTTTTTTTTTTTTTTAAAGATAGAGTCTTACTGTGCAGCCCAGGCTGGCCTCAAACCCCTTCCTTCTCAACCCAAAGGAATTCCAGGCATGCACACCACCATGGCCCACATCTACTCCTAATCTTAATCTCATTCTTTGCATGCTTAACCCAAATTAAGTGTTCCACCCATCTCACCAATACCACTTACTCAACACAGTATCTCTTATAGGCACTAACAAAACAAAGTACAGTGGGCTGATTTATTGCCATTAATTGACTAAAAAGCACAGCCAAACGAAATTACTTCCTATGTCTCAATCAACATGCTCCTTTGGATAGAAAACTGTCTGAATTCCAAAAGGCAATTCAAACAAGCTTATTCTCTGCATCAACACAAAGCAACCATGTTTATCTTTCTGAGTAAAAATTACTATAGAAACGTATTATAGCAAGACAGAACCCAGCAGTACAGTTGGCAAAGCCCCGTCCAAAAGATGATGATGACTGACCAATTAATTAACTTGTCTTAGGTTACTGGCCAAATCATCCCTGATAATTGGAACATTCCTGATGATTGACACATGGTCATTCAAAACAAATTTTGAAAAGAGAAAGAAAAACACATGCTTCTACCCAGGGAACTTTACACTGTAACTAAATTTTATACAGCCAGAACAAGTGGAGGATATTGACCACAAAGCTTTGTCCTTGAGCACTTCACTCTCTCCTAGGCACAATACATCTATCTGTTGGCTCCTACACAAACATACACACAATCAAAAACTATATATACATTCATTCCCATAAGTTAAAATTTTCTACATTAGGTATCAGATGGATTGCTTCTGTAAGATGAGCTTTTTTCATGTATATGTGTGGTGTTGATGCAAGTGTGTATGTGTGTTCACATGTGTGTGGACAAACCTGTGTACTCAAGTGCCCATCTATGTGCAGTGGCATGTAGCGTAGCGATCTGAGGCTAACACGGGGAGTCCTCTTCAGTCACTCCCCACTGTACTCACTGAGGCACGGTTTCTCACTCACCTGAACCCAGAGCTCACCAATACGGCTAATGTAGCAAGCCAGCTTGCTCCAGGAACTCCCTGTCTCTACCTTTGGAGCACTGGAATTACAGTAGGGCACCACCGCACCAGAGTGAGATTTCCATGGGCTTCAGGGACTTGATTGAGACCCTATCTCAAAATAAACAAAAGTTCCTATTCGAGGGGCTGGGGGTGTGGCTCAACGGTAGAGCACATGGATGATGCCATAGGATGACGTAATCACAAAAGACAGAAGCCTTAGCACTTTCACATTACAGAGCATTGTTTCACCAAGGAGACAATCCTAAAATGCATGGAACAATGCAAGAGCATTATTTTTACAATCTATATGTAATTAAGAGACTAACTGTGGTTGTAGCTATTGTAAGACATGAGAGAAAGATGGGAGCCACCAATGAATGATAAAGTTACAGGGGAAAGCTGCACGGAGATGCAAATGTCACGCTTTAGCTTTAATTAAGGAGGTTAAGATTCACATAATCAGAAAGGAAGAAGCCATTAGAAGAAGGGGGGACCTAAGAAAAGGCACAGAGGCACATCCAGAGAACCTGGATGAAGACCTCTGAGATCAGCACAGGCAGAGCAGAGGCCCATGTTGAAGAGTAGCAATAGGTATAGTTTGTGTCCAGACCAAGTCAAACCATGGAAAAGCCCAACCCTGAAGGCAAAGACTTCCAGACCCACTGTAATCTACCCCCAAACTGAGAAGTTCTGCAGGAAAACAATGACGTTTTATTAGAAGGAACACAGAAGTTCACTAGGGAGGTGGAGGCAGGAAGATACCTCTGAAAGACAGGCTGAGACTAGATCTCAAAATAAATAAATATTAAATCAATTAATGAATAAATAAATAAATAAATAAATAAATAAATAAATAAATAAATAAAAATTTAAAGGGCTGGAGAAGGCGTGCTTGGTACACAGGAGGTCCTAGGTTCAATCCCTGGACACTTCTGTTCCCAGATGTACACTCTTGAGTGTTCTTCTCACCAGGATCTCGAGAATCTGGAACAGGCACTGAAAACGAGCAGGCTAACAGAGCATGGACAGTGGCTCTCCCTGGCCCGTCACATCACTTGCCAGCCAGACCAAGGCAGTGGTTCCCATAAGCACTGCTAGTCATGCACACATTGTGTTATTTCAGCAGCATGGTGTGGCCAAAGCTGTGATTTCCCAGCAGATGGACTTGACTCACTTTCTGAATTAATAGTGTCCATGTCCAGAAGTAGCAATTACTCCATTGTTCTTTCTAGAAACAATCCACTCCAACTCCAAGACTTTGTTCTAAAAGGGAACTTAAGAACTGAGTCCAGTCTTGGCTGGGCGGTGGTGGCGCACACCTTTAATCCCAGCACTCGGGAGGCAGAGCCAGGTGGATCTCTGTGAGTTCGAGGCCAGCCTGGGCTACCAAGTGAGTTCCAGGACAGGCGCAAAGCTACACAGAGAAACCCTGTCTCGAAAAACCAAAAAAAAAAAAAAAAAAAAAAAAAAAGAACTGAGTCCACTCTTAATCTAGAGTTTCTTTAGGGAGTTATTTAGATAAGTGAAATCCTCAGTCTACACTTTCCAATGTGTTAGCAAAACCACATCATTTTGTGATACATTACTTTGTATAAAATTCTCAAAGACTTACATATTATAAAACTTCCCCATAACCACGGGGAAGAAAGGCACACACCTTTAATCCCAGCATTCAGAAGGCAAAGGCAGGTGGATTTCTATGAGTTGGAGCCCAGCCTGGTCTATATAATGAGTTCCAGGCCAGAAAGGGCTACATAACAAGACTCTGTCTGAACAAACCAGGGGAAAAGAAATTCTCCACAGTTCGAGCTCTGGAATTGAAAGGTGTTTCCAGTATGAGCCTGTCCTTCAGAGGTAAACCCAGCAATGACACTAACAATTGCCTTTTACTAACATTTTCACAAATGATCTCACAAATAAACCCAAGTCAATGCTCTGATTTTAAAACTTCCTCTGTGTCAGTGTGAAACCCTCATCCAGAGCTCTGAAACTTGTGTTTGGACAAGTCCCTATATCTAAATTTACCAATCCTAGTAATACTAGCGGTATAAGGTATTACAAAGCTCAAGAAGATGAATACAAAATGGCTTTGAAAATCTAAATTAGCCCAGGCGGTGGTGGCACATGCCTTTAATCCCAGCACTCGGGAGGCAGAGATAGTGGGTCTCTGTGAGTTCGAGGCCATCCTGGGCTACAGAGTGAGTTCCAGGAAAGGTGCAAAGCTACACAGAGAAACCCTGTCTCGAAAAACCAAAAAAAAAAAAAAAAAAAAGGAAAAAGAAAGAAAATCTAAATTATACACATGAAAAATTTTTTTTTTTTTTTGGTTTTTTGAGACAGGGTTTCTCTGTGTAGCTTTTTGCGCCTCTCCTGGAACTCACTTTGTAGACCAGGCTGGCCTCGAACTCACAGAGATCCACCTGGCTCTGCCTCCCGAGTGCTGGGATTAAAGGTGTGCGCCACCACCGCCTGGCCCACATGAAAAATTTTAAAAACAGTGATAACATAATGTATGTGAACAGTTCATCGATATTCTCATGAAAAACAATAAATCACTGATTGTTTGGTTTTAACAGATGATCTAAAGAGTGAGTAGGCAATGTTTTAGGGGTTACAGCAGAAATGCAGAGCTAGACTTGGGCCCAAATCTGAACTCAAAAGCCCTTTTACTACTATCAAATTGTCGTGTGTGTGTGTGTGTGTGTGTGTGTGTGTGTGTGTGTGTGTGTGTAACTCTCTGGGCAGTGACTTTCTGTGGTATCCTGAACATCAGACCTAACTAGTTACATTCACTCGTTGCATCTGGTGAGTTCACCATCTAACAAGAATTTAAGTTTGTAAGTCGACTCTGAAGTTTCTAAGTCCCATTCAGTCGACATTATCCAGGTTGAAACGTGAATGTTCTTTTATTCCTGGCCCATGTTGGCACATGAAGTCTTCAAGTTTCAAAAGTTTGTGAAAACACAAGATCTAATTCTGAACTGGCATGGCATCCTAGCCTGCGGATCAGCGCTTGGGAAGCGTAGACAGAAGACTCGGGAACTCCAAGCCACCTTCTGCTACATACCCAGCCTAGGCTGACAACCGGTCTTAAAATTAATTAACTAATTGATTTTAAAATCAAAAGCTGGTGTGGTGGTGCCAGGGTTATACAGTAAGACCCTGAAACAAAGGACAAAGCCCAACTCTCCCAGTGAACCCCAGAGATCCTCTCTGGCCTCATGCTTCCACAGTGGTCATCGGCCTCATAATTATTTGTTTGCGTCTATTTTTGCCTTGCTAGATGTGAATAACCAGGGCAGGAACCAGACCTCATTCATAATCCTAGCATCTCCAATGCCCAACACTATCACCAGCAACAGAGACGTAATAGTCACTTGCTGAGGGACACGGGGGTGCTCTTAGTTGCTGCCCACTCTGAAATGTTAGCATCTAGTTATCCAATGCCTTTGGGATACTTGAGAAGAGAAGGAGAGAGCATTTATGTCCATGCTGAATCTTCTAGCACTGCCAAAGCCACGCTCACTACCAACACACAGGCTAGCAGTTGCCAAGCAGTTCTGGAAAATCCTGACAACCGTTCCTAATGAAGTGGCTTTATACACAGCTCTGCTTGGTTCACACTGCGAATACACTACTTGTCACTTTAGCCCCTTCTATGGGCAATTTACGTAGCTGAGAACTACAAACCTCCCTCTATATTTGAAAATCTTCCTGTATTTTGTAAAATGATAATTCTTCAAATTATTACAGTAAGGATGCAACTAACTTGGGAGGGCCACCAATGAAGGTCTAGATGCCTACAGTAATACCAGTTTCCCCATTTCTCTCCAAAATGAATTCTTTTTTAATAGTTACACCTTTTTTATTTTGAGACATGTCTCACTATGTAGCCCTTCGCTGGCCTCCAACTCAGATATGCCTCGGCCTCCCAGGTGCTGGAACTGAAGGCATGCATGTGATAATTTTTTTTAAAGATTATTTGTTTTTGTGTATGTGTGTGCCTGCATAAATTCATGGGTACCATATTTGTGCCTGGTGCACAAGGACACCAAAGGAGGTCGGTCAGATCCCGGAACTGAAGTTCCAAGAGGAGGCTGTAAGCTGCTACACTGGTGCTCTTATCTGCGGAACCATCTCGCCAATCCAACCCCAAGGCTTTTTTTTTTTTTTTTTTTTCTAAGACTGATAGAATTCAGAGCACCTGTTGCTCTTGCAGAGGACCTGGGTTTGATTCCTAGCACCCACATGGTGGCTCCCAACCATTTATAACTGCGGTTCCAGGGGATCCAACGCCCTCTTCTGACCTCCTCAGGCATCAGGCACCCACGTGGTGGTACACAGCCGTACATGCAGGCAAAACATTCATAGACACACACACACACACACACACACACACACACACACACACACACACACACATAAAAATAAATAAATAAACGTAAAGCGTCTTTAAAAATTGAAAGACAGAAATGGGCCTGGATTTGAAAAGAATCAAATTCCTACACACTTGAACAAAGTCCATCGGAGGAAAGTCAAATTGAGTGAGATGCCTGAAAGGCCTGAACACCAGTCGCCCATCCAGCAACAAGCCCTACTTCCTCTTTCCCATGACAGGGGCGCCCAACTTCCTTTCAACTAGGAGCCACCAGCCACTTGACCGAGGGAGGTACAGAGATTTCTTCCTCTATTTGTGCTTTAATTCTGCTGGTTGGAAGCTGTCACAGCCGGAGCCAACCCAGCGTATCCTCCCTCTGAGGAGGAGCCCAATGTTGCTCAAAAGCCTGCAAAGGAGACTTAATGGAACCGTTCAGCAAGCATCCGTTTTTCAATGAAGTTCAGCAGCACAACCTAACCTCTTTGTGCTCGGGAATAATCCCCGTTTCTTAAAAAGAAGGGCCACGGGGGGCGCTGACAGAAAACTCCCTGCAGGCAGGAAAACTGGACGGCTTACAGCAGCTGATGCGGCAAAGACAAACAGAAGTCCTAGCGGGTCCGTTTTACCATTTCATCTGGTTTTCCCCCATGCTGCATTCCCATGTGAGCCTTAGTGTCACCAGAAGAGAGAGAGAGGGAGAGAGAGGGAGAGAGAGAGGGGTTTTACAGCTTTGCCATTAGCTCCCCTTCACTGGGTAGGTGTCGTAAACAAGTAGGCAAGCCTCAGTCACAAGGGCTGAAGATTTCTCTCCTTCATATGGAAAGAAAAGCAAGGCTAGGCACAAGAGCCCCAGCTTTAAAAAAAAGGGGGGGGGGGTGTTGCTGCCTGTGAAGTTTCTGGGAAATCTCCATCTCCGACGAAAAGTGCCAACTGCCGAGGAGAGCACTCTGATCAATCAAAGCGGGGGCTCCAGAGTCACGCCGCACCCCTGCTACCTTCCTCCCGGGGCACCTAGGACGGTTAGGGGAAGGCAGCCCGCAGCCCTGCCGGCCTGTCAAAACTTTCTCTGCGTGCACTCGCCGGAGATTAGGCATTAACTCGCTGAACTGCTTCGCAAGACAGCCTCCAGGGGCTGAAATCCGAGCTCCGCGACCAATCTTTATTTCTGAGAGGGGGGGAAATAATAAATAAATAAATAACTAGACCCCTGCCTCGACCAGGCAGGCCCAGACATCGGTGGGGGGGGTGGGGGTGGCGTGGGGGTGGGGAGGCCTCACCACCGAAATCTGCACACTCACGGGCCACGCACCCCACCCACCCACCCCCGACCCCCGCCCCCCGCCCCCCGCGACCCCCAGGGTGCCGGGCAACCAAGGCTCCCGCGCGACTGACTCCTCCGAGAGGCAGGGAGACAAAAGCGGGTGGGCGACCCCCCGAGGGCCACCGCTGGGAAGCTCGCCCCGGGAAACCGACCGAGAGCCTCTCCCGAGCCCAACTCCTCCTCCGCCACCGAGTCCCACAGCAGCCGGTCTCCAGAGCCAGCTCCACGTCTCTCTTCCTCCGGCCCCGGCCAGATAATAAAGCAAACAGTGTGCCTGGTGATAGGGGAGCGGCGGCGAGCGCCGGCCTGCCAGCCGGGCTCGCGGGGGGTTTCGCTCCACTCTCCCGAAGCCGGCCCCGAGTGGCGAGTGGCGGCCGCCGCTCCCGGCCCAGCCCCGCGCGGGTGGGCGCGCCCCCCGCCCGCCGCCCCACCTGCAGCCGGCCGCGCCGCGGGCCGGGAGGGCCAAGCCGCGGGCCGCGGGCTCCGGCCGGCGCCGGCCCGGCCCCAGCCTCACCTTTGTAGCGTTCCAGCACATCCTCGTACGCCTGCACGAACTCCTTCTCCTGGCTGCGGTTGGCCGGCTGCTGACCCGGCACGTAGCCGGCCATGGCTGCCCGCGCCGCGCTCTCCCGGGGCCCCGGGGGGGCGCCCGCTCCAGGCCCGCGCGCTGAGGCGGCGACGGCGGCGGCCCCAGCCTCGGCCTTTGTGCGGTTCGGCGGCGGCGGCGGCGGCGGCGGCGGCGCCCTCGCTCTCTTCGCTCTCGGCTCTGCGTCCCTTCTCGCCCGGCCCGGCAGTCGCACTCAACCCGCTCGCACCCGGCCCGCTCGCGCTCCGCCGGTCCCGGCTCGCGTTTCCGCCTCCCCACCCCTCGGCTCCGCTCCTCCCTCAGCCCGCCCCGGCGCGGCGGCGGCGGCGGCGGCGCCTCCTGTCAGGAGCGCCAGGCCGGGCCGGTTCCCCGCCCCTCAGCCCTCCGCCTCCGCCGCCGGGCGCGTCCTCAGCCCGCGGCTGCAGCCTGCTGGGCCGGGTGGGCCGCCGACCACCGCCCGGGCGGGCCGCGGGAGGGAGCGGAGCGGCGGGGAGGCCGGCCGACGCCGGAGGCCCGCCGCCAGGAGGCCCGGCGGGCGGGCGGGCGGGCGGCCGCGGCCGCGGCCGGGAGACCCCCGGGCCGACCCAGGCTGAGCCGCAGCCCCGCTCGGCGCTGACCTCCAGCGGCGGCCGGGACAAAGGAGGGAGCCGCGGCGGGGCCTGGGCGGCTGCGGGAGAAGGTCCTAGAGAAAACCTTGAAGGCTGGCGGCGAGCACAAGCCCGAGATGCCTCACGTCCGAGGCCAGACGGCTCCAGAACCAAGACCGGGGCAAGCCCGGGCCAGCACGGCTCTGTGAGGCCGAAGGGAGCAGGACGGACACAAAGAAGCCCGGGAACAAAGGGTTTTCCAGAAAGAGACTAAACTGAAGTGGAAGCCAGGGGGACAGAGCCATCACCATAAAAGTAAACCAGGCCAAGGAGCAGAGCCTGAGAAATGACAACTGAAAAAGCAGCGCAAACAGGATTCCGGCTGCACGTGGGGGGAGGGCATAGGGCCGAGGGAGGGGGGACCCAATAGGATTACTAAACTGTGACAGCCCTCTTAACAGAGCGACTTAGATGAAAAGGGAGGAATGTGGGAACCTGAGGCTGCACCAGGACTAGCAGGGAACAAAGAAAGGATTCTGGAGCAAAACTGGTTAGGGAACAAGAGGGAAGCCAATAGCCAATTATCCTCCGCCCTCCAGAAAGAAAAAGGGGAGACGTCAAGACGGGCAGGGATTGATCTGGGGTCGTTTTGTAAAGGGGTTCCCAGCGTCCATCAGGTTCTCTGTTCGGCTGTGTATCATTCAAGTCCCAATATTCATGGGTTGCCTGGAACCAAGAGCAGTGAATGAGGAATTCCAAGGTGGGTTAAGGTGGCTCACACCTGTAATCTTAGCACTCAAGAGGCTGAAGCAGGAGGATTGCTACAAGTTCAAAGTCTGCCTGGGCCACAGAGTCAGACCCTGTCTCAAACAAACAATGAACTTTGGTAAATGTACATGGTGCTTTTGAGCCACATCTGGCCCGTTCAACCGTTGTTGACTTGTTTTTCAGGGGATGGGGAAGTGGTTGTGGTCGTAACTTAAACTAGTCAGTGTCACAGTAAAAGCACATGAGCAGGTAGAAAAAGACTTCATGTGGCATTGAGCAACCCAAACTGACTCTTGGAATTCCATTTCAGTTCCCATTCCTAAGAGTTTGAGGTAGGAGGCCTCTTACCCTGGAGCAAGAATTGTACCTTTGTACTTTGTGAGTAATGTCAAGTATTTGGTCAATCATTGCTCACCACACTAATAACAAGAAAAAGAAATGATGCTTTTCACTCATAGATGCAGTCATAGCTTTCCACGTCACACCACGGTGAGAAAGCGGGTGAGCTAACAGCTAATCATCCGTCTTCCCATCAATTTTTGCTGAGCTGCCCAAGCTCTAAGTTTGCAGATCACACAGAGAGGATCCAAGGGACAAGGAAGATGCTCGGGGCAAAGGCTCATTTCTTTCCAGTATGACTCTGTGTTTAAAAAAAAAATCACAATTCACAGATTGAGGTCAGCTGCTAATGAATGAGCTTAGTCTACAAACACAAGAAGTCTTAAAAGAATAAAAGACATTTAGCAGAGAACTCAAAATGAAAATGAAGGAGTTGGTGTGGTGATTGATAGCAAGCACTATTTTTTTTTTTTTAAACAGAAAAGAATATAGAATTGCTAACTCTGGGGCTGTTGACAGTGTAAGTGCTGAGTCACTGCATTTTCTATACTGTTTACACCAGAAGGGCTAAGGAAGGCCCGGGTGCAAATCCACATCCGCAGGCCTCCATCCGAACCCTTTTACCTACACCTACTCCTCCCTCAGTTCATTACAGCAACCAGAAAAGTGCCCCCATCCCCTCCTAGGCCTGCGAGCAGGTTCCTCAAGAATTGTGACTGATACTCGCCAAAGCTTGGGAAATCTCAGAGGGAAGAGTCTACTGTGCTAGGCAGGTTCTGTGGAAGACCAGGAGGCGAGGGAGGATAAGACAAAGGGTTGAGATTCCTATTAAACACAGTAAAAATCCAGGCCTGATAGTGCATGCTTTAATCCTCTCCTCAGGAGAGGCTGGAAGATCACAGTGAGTTAGAGGCCAGCCTGGTCTACAAGGTGAGTTCTAGGCTAGACAAGGCTACACAGTGAGAGCCTGACCCACCCCCACCCCCACCCCCACATCATCGTGTGTGCCACCCCCGCAAAAAGGAAAAACACAGTTCAGCTAGCAGTGCTGGTGCAAACCTTCAATCCAGGCCTTCATTCGGAAGGCCTAGAGAATTGTAAGTTTGAGGCCAGCCCAAACCATATTTATATACAGTGACACCCAGCCTCGAAAAGGGAAAAGGAAAGAAAGCTGGTAATTAGGAAGCGGGGTCTGGTTTGCACTGTAGCTAGAGTGCCTCTCTCCAACCCAAGTTGCTTTCTTGACGAAATTTGCATTTAAATACTCCCCTGGGAGTTTGAAGTAAAGCATTCTTCTAATGAATGGGAAAGGGGAAGTCCACATGTTTGGCTGATGTGTTCCCGTTTTTTTATACGGAGAAATTTTTACTAAGGCTGGAAGGAACAAAGCTGCTTGGGGGAAGGGGAGAAAGCCTACCAAAGTGCGGGTTTCTGCTTTTGTTTGTGTTTCACCTCTTTTTCAAGCGAGAGTCTAAGTTTATTGCCAAAGCATACAATCCAGAGAGCTCTGAGGCTTTCTCCTGGCTTGTGGGCCTGCGGTGGAATTTCTAAAGCGGTAGCCATGGAGGAAGCAGACGGAAGGACGAACTTCGGAGGACATCTAGTGGGAGAGACGGGTAATGCAAGGAAATAAAACCTCCGGAATCCCCTCTCCCAAAAGCCCTGACGCTTTTCAGCCCCTCAAATATGTTCTCTCATCTCAGAGCCTTCGCACCCGGTTTTCTCCGGAACTATGCACCCGTTGTTCCCCTCTTTTAGCGAAACTCACTTCTACTCTCGGAAATTCTCACGGGAAGCCTTCCTCGATTCCCCTGTTCAACGGTAAGCACTCTGCAACTGAACTCTCTCCCCAGCCCTCCTTTTTACATTTTTTTAGTTGGGGGGAAGAGGAGCATCGTTGTGGATGCTTGCAGAGGCCACAAGATCGCCTGGAGATAGAATTACAGGCAGCTGTCAGTAGTCCCTCTTGTGTGTGTTGGGAACCCCTCTCTTGTCCTTTGTAAGAATAGCAAGTGCTCTTAACTGCTGAGCCATCTCCCTATCCCCTCTTTTTTTTTTTTTTTTTTTTTTTTTTTGTCTTCATTTGTTTGTTTTGTTTTTTGAGACATGATCTCTCTCTATGTAGCCTGGGCTGTTCTGGAACTATTAGTGTAGACCAGGCTGGCCTGGAACTAACAGAGACCCACCTGTTTTGACACCACACCCGGCCTCCCTTTTACTTTTTATTATTGTGGGACAATATCTCTCTAAATTGCCCAGGCAGGCTTTGAACTTTCAATTCTCCTACCTTAACCTCCTGAGTACCCGAAACTACAGTCCTGTACCACCACACTGTCTCTCTTTTCTTTCTTTCTTTGTTATTAAAGTTTTATTTATTTTGTGCACATGGGGGTGTGGGGGTGTGCGTGCCAAAGCATAGGAATGGGGGTCAGATGACAAGGTGTGGGCACTGGTTCTCTCTCTTCTTTAACCCTTATTCTTGTTTCTTTGAGACAAGGTCTTTCTCGCTTCTTGTTTGAAAGTTCTCACAGTGTAGCCCAGGCTGGCCTTGAACTTGGGCTCCTTTTGCCTCAGCCTCAGTTACAGGCACGCACTGCCAACTTACCTTTCTAATTTATTTGGTAGTAGTTTCTATTTCTTTATGTGCAGGAATGTTTTGTCTGCATGTATGCATGTGTACAGAACATGTGCCTACAGAAGTCGGAAGAGAGTTTGGGATCCCCTGAAACTGGCACTACAGACAGTCGTGAGCCACCCTGTGGGTGCTGAGAATTGAACCCAGGTCCTGTGCAGGAGCAACATGTGCTCTTAACCACTGAGCCACCTCTCCAGCCCCTGCCAGCTTAACTCTGGCCCTTTCTAAAGCATTAGCTCTAGGAGGCCTGGGGCTTCTGTCTCTCTGTTGGTTGCCATGAGATCCTCAACATATGGCAAATAACATTGGATATTTAGGACACTCCTTGAATGTTTAAAATTTTAATCAACTACAAAATAAATGAATGAACCAGATGATCCCCAAATACTCAGCTGTCCATGGCTTCTGATTAGGCTAAGGCATTTAAGAAATACTTTGGGTTGGAACTGTAGCTCAGTAGTAGAGTACATTCTTAGCATGCAAGAGACCTCAGTTCAATCCCAGCTCACACATACATATACAGAAAGAGAGAGAGAGAGAGAGAGAGAGAGAGTATGCTTGTTTCTCACAGCATCTCCTACTCTGTGGGCAGCATCTTCCCCGGAACCAAACACCAACCCTCTGCCTAAAGAGTCCGCTCCCTTCATCTCCATCTACTGAAATCCCACATGAAAGCTCACCCTCAACACGTAAAGCTATTTTTAACTGACCCAGGCAGAAATCCCAGAACTCTTAGTGGCTGGTGCACGCCTTTAATCCCAGCACTCACGGAGGCAGAGGTAGGAGGATCTCTGTGAGTTTGAGGCCAGCCTAGTATACAAATTGAGTTCCGAGACAGCCAAAGCTGTTACACAGAGAAGCCCTGTCTCTAAAAATCAATAAACAAACAAACCAACCATAGAAATCCAATTCAGGAGCTGGACATATCACATGCCTTTAATTCTAGCACTCCCTTGGCACTTTTTTTGAGTTTGAGGCCAGGCTGGCCTACATAGTTCCAGGACAGCCAGGGCTACATGGTGAGACCCTGTCTCAGGAAAAATAAAAAATAAAAAATAAATTCTAAATCAGTATTTACTCAGTGGTCAAGGACTGAGGCCACTTCCTATGCAGACTGGAAAGAGTGAAAAAAATCCCATCTGCTGCTGCTGCCCCTCCCCAACCTCTAGGAAGCTTACTTCTAACACTTCTTCAGTTTGGCTTACACAGCTCTATTTTCTATGTGTTAACCGATGCTTTATAAATACATTTGCTGGTAGGGGTGTGTGTGTGTGTGTGTGTGTGTGTGTGTGTGTGTCCTCTATTCCTCTGTACAGTGCTGTCTGCTGTGTCTTTTACATTCCCCTAGAGAAGCTGGTAGCAGGCAGGACAGGGCCTGCTCAATCCTATCATTTGGTTGGAAGCAAACTGCCTGTTTCTAGTCTCTGTCTCAGGAGTCTGGCCTCCAGGTCCAGTCCCTCCCACTTTGGCCAGTCCCAGATAAAGTTGCTTTCTGCCTGGAAACCTAAGTTTTGCCTGAAGTCCTGAAGTCCACTCCGGGCCAGCTAGACTCTGTCTGCTCTGTGCTGCCCTCTTCTGTTGTAAAACTGCGGTATCCCTCATCTCAAAAGCCTGGATGGTGCCAGCCACCCAGGAAGAAGGTTCCCTGCCACCCAGCAGTCCATCACCATAGCAACCCTCAAAATGGTTACCCAGATGGCTGGGTAACCATAGCAACTGGTCAAGTCTCACCACCTTAGCTTCTCCCTAGGCCTTCTCCTCTGGCTTCTCAGGACCACTGCCCAAGAATCTCCCACCCAGAGAATGAGCAAAGGAGCCCTAATAAGCAGCTGTCCCAGAGGAGTGTGGAATGCCTCCCTCACCTGCCCAGGCCTCTCATGACAAGGTGCATCAAAGGGTGTGGAGACACTCTGTGAGCCTTGAAGTGCTGTACAGATGGTAGTTGTGATTATCTTACTGTGCACTGGAAAGGCAGTGCAAGCTAGAGTCATTCCCCATTTGGCCCCTTACTGGTTAAGAGGCCTCAGGCAAGGTACGAACTCTCCAGGTGTCTGTCTGTGAGAACGTCTGCTTCTTAAAGTCATTTTAACCATTGGCGTCTGGTTGCAGGATATTTGATCACACTGTGTGAAGATGTGTTTGGTCTTCCTCAACTGCCTAAGGCACCTTCTGATTGGTTTAATAAGGAGCTGAATGGCCAATAGCTAGGCAGGAGAGGAGAGGCAGGCCTTCCAGGAAGAGAGAGGAACTTGAGGGAAGAATCTAAGAGGGAGGGGATTGGCCAGCAAGATGCAGAGGAAGTCAGACTTACTGTACTGAGGAGAAATAGCGAGAATGCAAATTAATATAAATGGGTTAATTTAAGTTTTAAGAGCTAGCTGGGAACAAGCCTAAGCTAAAGCCAACCTCTCAAACTTAATAAGAAGTCTTTGTGTCATTATTTGGGAGCTGGTGGTCCAAAGAAAGACCAGCCACTGGGAAACAGCATGTAACATGCAAAGGAATGAATGGTAGTTAAAAGGGCCCTGGCCCTCCACCACCTCCCAACCTCTGTGTGAATAAAACCATATTCTTTCCCCCTCCCCCCTCAGCTGAGGATCGAACCCAGGGCCTTGCACTTGCTAGGCAAGCAATCTACCACTGAGCTAAATCCCCAATCCCTCTTTCCCCTCTTAAAAGATTCATGCTTTATGCTGGGCTGTGGTGGCTCACGCCTTTAATCCCAGCACTCTGGAGGCCGAGGCAGGAGAATCTCTGTGAGCTTGAGGCCAGCCTGGTCTACAGAGTGAGTTCAAGGACAGCCAGGGCAACACAGAGAAACCCTGTCTTGAAAAACAAAAACAAAACAAACTCTAAAAAAGTGAAACAAAACAAAAGGAGTCAGGGTTCCTTCCCACCCCTATCGCCCTTTCTGCAGGAGAGTGTCTCATCCTCCTGGGCAGTGAGGTTCTTAACACACAATGCTGCAAGCAGTCTGCATTATTCAGGAAATTGGGATATTTCCAAAATGGAAAGATGCAGCAATTTATCTACGCGACTTCCCTCCACCTCACACCTTGCTCTCCCACACTGCCCCATGATAGAAACCTGTGAAAGGACAGACTGGAGCATTAATCCCCGAGGCCTCAACAGGTCTACAGTGTGGTGGCCTCTGTTTTTAGGTGAGAACAGTCATGTGGAATACTTCCCCAAGCATCAGAACAAGTCTTACATATAGGCTTTTCTCACAAGGCAGAATTCCTTCTCTCTGTGATCTTAAAATCCTTCTGAGGCGAGCCAGGGCTGTTAAACAGAGAAACCCTGTCTCCAAAAACCAAAAACAAACCAAAAACAATTTTTTTTAAATTAAATTAAATGCCTTTAATCCTAGCAGAGATTGGAATCACTGCGTTCGAGGCCAGCCTGGTCCAGGACTGCCAGGGTTACACAAAGAAACCCTGTCTCAAAAAAAAAAAAAAGAAAGAAAAAGTCATAATTTTATATAATACATGCTAATAAAGGTGAGTGACCTCAAGGGCATGCAAAAGTATGTCATTGCCCAAATTTTCCTTTTCAATAATGGGACTGAACCTCAGGCCTTTTGCAGGCTAGGCAAGCAGTCTACCCCTGGCCTATGTCCCCAGCTGCCTTTTATACCTTTACTCTGAGACAGAGTTTCATTAAAGTTCCTCCAGCTGGCCTTGAACCATGAATCTCCCCCCCCCCCCCAGCTTCCTGAGGAGCCTACAGCATGAGGCCCAGCTCTGATTTTCTTTTTCTTAACTGTGGAGGCAGAAGTGGAACATACGGGCAGAGTTAAGATCCACCATCATTCTAAGTTTTTTCTTTTTCTTTCTTTCTTTCTTTCTTTCTTTCTTTTTTTTTTTTTTTTTTTTTGATAAGATCTCACTATGTAATTCTGGCTGGTCTAGAACTCACTTTGTAGATCAGGCTGTCTCGAATTCACAGAGAACCACCTGCCCATTGCCCCGTGAGCGTTGCAATTATGTTATGGTTGATAATTCTAATTCTTGTTTCTGGGTGATGGATATTCAGAACACCATTCTCTCTACTCTTGTATTTGAAACTTTCTGGAAAGAGAAAGTGTTAATATTCTGATCCCACCCCTTGGCGCCGCCTGTGTCCTGACGTAAAAGCCTCCTTTTAAGGAAAAACTCTGTCCCTTTCTCTCTCTCTCTCTCTCTTTCTTTCTCCTGCCTTTTCCTCCACCAGATGTGCACCCTTTGACCTCTCTCTCTCTCTCTCTCTCTCTCTCTCTCTCTCTCTCTCTCTCCTCTCCCTCTTTACTATCTCTCTGCTCATCTCTCTCTTATAATAAACTCTCCACGTGGATGCAGGGGATGCAGCGTCAGGGTTAGGAGTTACTGGCTGCCGCTGTTGCCACCATGCCTGCATGGCGAGCATCTGCCCAGCCTGCCACTGCATCTGCCCAGCATGCCAGCAAGTTTTCCCTCACAAGTGCGATACCCTGGCCTGGCCGACTGGGGGTTCCCCACGGGTGCATAACTCATAACAGCAAGGGCTTTGGCATCAGTTGGACCTGAAGCCCAGTACTCAGTGACCCCAGGGAACATTGTGTCTGTGGGGCTTCAGGAGACACCATGCATACTGATAATGCCCAGTCCTGACTTTCCATTAGCTTGCTGCACAACCCCAGACAAGTTGCTTAGTTTTCCTGTTGCAAATGGCAGTGATTGCCCAGGGTTCTGTGAGGATAAAACGACCTGTGTGAAGCCCTGGTCCACATCTAGGGCTTTACAGCAGCACTACCAGCCATGACATGAGCTCTCAGGAGCTCCCGGGCTGGGTCCAGAGTTCATGTCCCAACCACACCCTCTGTATTCTTTAATTCCTGGCCCCCACCAACTGTTCTCTTTTCGCTTTCTTCCCTTCCTGCTGAGGGCAAAGAATGGGGAGAAAGGATGAAAACACGTAATGGGTGTGCTCCCTCTTCTCAGGGCGCCTTAGCAAGCTCCTCGGGGGGGGGGGGGGGTTGTTTTGTTTTGTTTTGTTTTGTTTTTTTCCAAGTCCCAGATCAAATGCTTTCACTGCTCCAGGTCCCAGATGGGCAGGTGCAAGAGGAGGCCCCCTCCCCTCAGAACTTCCACACATTTTTCTTCAGCTTAAGTTCAGCACAGCCCGAGCTGCATGCCCACGGCCTGCTTGCTTCCGTGGGCAGGAGCTGGACCCCAAGCCCAAGCTGAGCCTTGAACAAAGTAGCTGAAGGGATGTTTCTGGAATCAGCAAGCACAGGACCAATGAAAGAGCAAGGGAGTAAATGGACATATCCATGGACCAATGAGAAAGTGTGGGAGTGAATGATGATACCAAGGGGGCTAGCCAATGTGAAGGGTTACCTGTATGGCAGACACAGGGCCAGGCAGCTTACTCCCACGATCTCACATAACCCACTTTGCAAGACTCTGAAGCAGCTCTTGCCCCCGCCCCCACCCCCTTTTTAACAATGAAAATGTGAGGCTCAATCAGGTTAGTAACTTTTCAGGGCCCCCAACTGAGATATACAAAGCCATTCCCTGGCGGGAATGAATGGAAGAGTGAGCAAACAACTGTGGAAATGAGCAAGGTGTGAGGAGAGCACGCCCAAAGACACACTCACTGAGGTGAGCAGAATCCTCTCTTGGCCATAAAGTGAAAACTTCCGGGGTAGGAGTGGGGCGCAGCCCATAATCATTCTTCAAATGACAAGGGCTTCACATCTTCTCCTTAGCAGCATCCATAGTCCAAGGAGAGATTCCAGCTGGGAATCTTTCTATTTTTACAGACAGAGCCACGAACCTGGCCTGCTTCTCACAGGCGGCTAACGGCAGGCTATAGAGCCAGACCATGGCAGGCCTCAGCTACAGCAACTATGAGAAAAGATGCCAGACAGGCTCGATATAACACGTGGAGATAGTGGATAATTAATTCTCACACCCAGATATGGCTACAGGCCTGTGAGGTAAAGTACTGCCAGAGCAGAGGCAAGTGCAGTCCTAGAGCCTATCAGTTCCTCTAGTGGTATCTCATCTCTAAGAAATGACAGCCTTCCACAGTCCCCAAAGCATCCAGTCCTTCCTCTGCATTCCTAACCTCCAGAACAGACAGCCTCAAGCCAGGCTGCTATTTCTCTGTATTTACCTGGAACTCACTCGAAAAGCATGGTGGGAAACCAATGGCACAAAGACAGGATGGCACCTTGCAGTGCAGCAACCCCACCCTTACCAGCTGGGGTCCCACAGGGACCCCAAGCCTCAGAGAAAGGACAGCTTGGCTGTCTTTTTTGCTGCTTGCACAGAATTCTGCCCACGTGGTCATTTTCTATCCCTCCAGCAAATGTGACCCAGATTTACTTTCAAAGCACTGCAGCTGAGCTGGGGGTGTGTGGCTAGAGCTCACTCTGTCCCACTTTCCCAGGCCTCTCCTGCTATTGAAACCAAGCTCCAGGACAGAGCTGGGGACTCACAACACACAGTCAGAAAGAGCGAGAGAAACTGGGAAGAGAAGGAGCCTTCTTGGGTACAAAGCTCCAAAATGCTCGGAATGAGAAAGATTGTTTGCCCAGGAATATGGGTTCCCAGTAGAATTATTCTTTAGAGTCCCATTTCCTACCCCTACAGCCCTTGTTTCCATCTGTGGCTTGGCCAGAACAAATCGTTTCCACCTGCTCTCTGACAAAGCCTTGGGATGAACAAAGGAAAGTGACGGAAGTGGAAAGCCCAGGCCCGGTCCTTGCTGACCTAGGAAACTGCTGGCCTCCTGCAGTTCGGGTTGCTAACCAAGTCCTAGGAACGGCCACACTAAGTGCAGTAATGGGCAGGTAAACATGGCGGGGCTCTGTCTTTTTATTGAATGGATGAATGAGTGAATGAATTTGCTGTCCTGGAGGAGAGATGCATGGACAAAAAGGAGGGGCAGATGCTCTTCTGTGAAGAGCGTGATACCAGTGTTCCCAGGACAGCCTGCCCACGGTCAGAAAAGCGAGGTGGGACTCCCACTTACAACAAAGTCCATGTCTGGTGTGGACAGTGAACCTGGAAACAAAGAGCTTGAACATAAGGTCGAGAAGGGCTAGGAAGAGATGGATTGTTGGGTGGGGGGGAATCAGAGGCGGCTTCCTGGAGGAGGCTGTAATGGAGCAGCTACTGGGAATGGATTAACGAATGAACAGCACTTTCTAGGATGCTGCCCTGCTGGTTAGCCTGCGTTCCTGTGTGCAGCTTTCACAGTGGAACCTATTTCTTTCCATGCTCTCTCTCAGCTAGACTGGATTCCATGAAGAAAAGAACCACATCTTCAGCTATCTCTGAATATCAATGGCAAAAGCAAAAGAAGGGGCAGCATGAGAAGTGGCCGCAGAAAGACTGGGAGTCTGATGTCATAGGGAGACCGCGTCTGGAAAAACAGAACAATGGGTGGTCTCCCGCAGGACCACAGACGCTCACTTCAGCTTCCTAAGTGGGCTCACTTTTCTAATTAACCAGAAAAGCATCATTTCCTCTCCTTCTTTCTCCCTGCAGTTGAAGGATGCTTTCCCCAACACACAGGGCTTCCTTGCTCTTCCTCTCCAGCCCTCCTTCCCGCAACGTGGCTCCCTGAGGACTAGGCCCCCTTAACTCAAACAGCATGGCGTTTTCCCTCCTCTCCATTCTCCTCCTCCAGGCAGCTGCTGAGATTTACAGCTTGCCTGCCCTGCGGATTTTCTTGTAGATTCTAATAAAATTTTCCTCAACCTTAAAACAAAATAGAACACACTGAACAAAGCTGGCCTTGGTGACACACACCTGAAAGCCATCTCTTGGTAGAGAGAGGCAGAAAGATCAGAATTCCAAGTCAGCCTCTGCCACACAGATTATTCAAGGGCAGCCTGGCCTATGTAAGACCCTGTCTCAAACAAAACAAAACAAAAACCAAGAAGGACCTAAGGATGAGGTGTTAGATGGATGAATGAATACCTAATGGATGGGGAGAAGGTGAATCACTTTGCACCAACCCTGCCCTAGCCAAAACAAGACACTTGACAGGTATCTACAAGAAAGTAGTCATAACAGCTATACAAATCTGTATTGCAACAAACGTGAATGGTGCCCCCTAGAGTTGTGTGGTTGTAAAACCACATGCTACCTGTCTGACCATTTTCTTCACCTATCCCCCACAGACTTCAAAGAATGGAGCTTTTGTTGTTGTTGTTTTGTTTTGTTTTGTTTTGTTTTTGAGACAGGGTTTCTCTGTGTAGCCCTAGCTGTCCTGGAACTCTGTAGCCCAGGCTGGCCTCAAACTCAAGAGATCCACCTGCCTCTGCCTCCCGAGTGCTGGGACTAAAGGCGTGCGCCATCACTGCCTGGCTTAATGCTCCCGTTTCTATTCTATGGGGTTGCATACCTTGTTAAATAACCTCCCCAGCTCCCCCACTACTTGTCCACCCTCAGTGAGTAAGGATAGCCTATTATGGCTGCTGTTCACTCAAGACAGCGTCGGGGAAGAAGCAACTAAAAGGTCTAGGTGTGGAGTTTAAGGGAGATGCTGAGACAGACTATTGGTTCTCTCCATTTTCATCCCCACCCTCTCCTTTTTCTATAGGCCAGGGTCTCAAGGCTGCTCCCAGCGGTGACTTAGAGATCACAGCCATCAGTTGAAATTGTCACGTGCACAAGAGTCAGACTGGGCCAGATGGCCTAAGAAATAGGAATAACCTCACACTGGGAGTTACCTAGATCTGTGCCTGCCAATCCTGTGTGACTTCCTGCAAGTCCCCAAGGCCTCGAGGCCTTAGCCTAGCGTGTGTCCTGACGAGCTCACAGCCCTTGGAAACGTCTGTGTAAACCCTAAAGCTCTCACAACTGACTCTTGGTACTTTTCAAAGGGCTAGGCTTGGAGAGGTGAGGACAAGGCTGTCAAAGACAGAGACAAAAGGCAAGGAAGGGGTGATGGGAGGCAGAGGAAGGCTGGGCAGCAGCATCTGTGAGCCCGGGAGGTATGCCTTGGGAAACAGCTTTCTCAGCCCCGGCTCGCCTCTCTCCTCTGCAATGGGTGACTGGCAGGGAGTTTCCATCGGGTGGGATCCTAAGACCTGCTCAAGACACCGAAAGGGGCTAGGGACTGAGAAGTCTCTACCCTTGAAGAGATCGATTCTGACAGCCCCCACTCAGCTTCATAACCCAAAACCTGGAGGAGGAGAAAATGACACAGGGACGCAGCTGCTTCCAGTGTGAGGCTGACTGCACTTCCTCCCAGAAGGCAGATTCTGCAGTAGAGAGCTTCAGGGCACTCAGGGTCTCCCAGCACCCAAATGTGGGAGTCTCTCCAGAGGCAAGGCTGCCTGTTTCGTTACTCTGGTGGAGCCCCCACAACATTCTAAAATCGTATGGAGACTGCAGCCAGACACTAAAGTAGCAGTCTCGCCCGACTCTGCTGCCTCTCTTCTCTCCTGCTAAGGAAACACACCCAACTGCATCACGGTTATTTTTAACCACGGCAGTTTCCCCATCTCCAGCCTCATTGGTCCAGCCCCCTCTCCAAGACAGTCTTTGGTGGTGTCAGGATGCAAAGATCAGCATGATACCTGAAGCAAAGCACAACAGCCCAGCCCAACACCCACCCTGAGGGCCTTTGCCTGAATCCCCTTGACTTACTGCCTAGACCAGAATCTTAAACAGCAGGGCCTTCTCGGAGAAGACTGGAGGGAGAAACTGTCACAAAGCCATCTAGAACTCTGTGTGAGTGACAAGGATGGGCTAGAAAATATAAGGAAGGAAAGATGATGCACCCACTCTGCCTTCAGGAGAATGAGAGATCTGTGACTCAGTGGCCTCTGAGTTATGTCCCTTCAAGGCTAGGGGCAAGGAAACCCCTTCCTGTCTCCCAGGGCCTGCTCCATTGTTACTAGCTGATGTTTCGGGACCAAGACTCTGGAGAAGGACTTCCTCCAAAGGAAGTCCACCAGCCGTTCAAACTGCAGCCTACCTGCCACGCCTCTTTGCTGTCGGCTCCTCCAGAGCTCACACCTGCATCTTTCCTGACCCATGATGAGTCTACATAATCCTCTCCCTTCTGACTTCCCATTACAGCCCACTGCCTGTTCCTGATCACAATCTGCCACACATCAGCCTCTAAATACTTCTTTACTCATTTGGTCGGTCACTCCTTGCTTGATGATCCCTAGCAAGCACAGGGCCCCTGTGTAAGTCACTGAAGGTCAGCACATAAAAGCAGTCACAGCACTGAATTGCTCACAGTTGTGAGGGAGTGATGGGCTCCCTGTGGGTTAACTGCTCTGCTGTGCAAGGGAACAGGAGGAAAGAGAAGCAATGAATATCAGAGTGGAGGAGGAGACTCTGGGTACCACTGGGGACATTAAGACTAGAAGGGCTGATACTTAAGAGAGGAGGAGGAGGAAGGGCCAGCATCTTGCAGAGAAGAAAATTAAAGCCTAGAGGTTTGATCCCACAAGCTGCATACCTTGAAGGGCGAGCTACTGCGCAGTGCTGTGGGGATGGGGGTGGAGGCAACTGGTAAAGCGGAAGAGATAGAGTGGGGCCTGGTTTGGGGGTGGGTCCTTATAATGAATCCTTTATTTCACTGGCAATGAGGAGCCAGAGATGGCTTATAAGCAGTTGGGTGATGGGAGCAGGTTTGCCCTTTAGACTAAAATGCTCTGACTCGTGTGGAAGAAGGAGGAAAAGGCTGAGGGAATCAGAGCCAGCAGGTTGATCAGCAGGGCCGGGTAAGAGGCAGTGAGTGCAGTGAAGGAGGCAGGTGTGTTATCCGACCGACACAAAGCAGAGAGCAGAACAGACCTTGGCAAGGGACGGAAAGCTGATGACGTCACTGAATGAGCTGCAGCACTTCTCTGTCTTTCTACCTGCTGGGGGACATCAGAGTCTGCTGAGGTGCTGAGCGCTCATCCGCTCATCCGGGAGACAGCTCGGGATGCCTCCAGTGAAGTCAAAAACCAGCCCGAGAGCTGGAGAGAGGGCTCATCAGTGGGGAGTATGGGCTCTTGCAGAGGACCCGGATTCCCTTCTAGGCACCCACACTGCTGCTTGGAAAAGGCAAACAGGAACCTCCTGACTAGAGGAAGCGGCCCGTAGCCCTCACACCGAGATACTGAAGAATCTACGCACAACCTTCAAAAGGTAATAAGAGTAAAGCCGCCTTCTCCAGAGACTTCCTTATAAGGAAACAACATAAAAGAAATCAAAAGTTTTTCTTCCTAACCATGATCATTATAGCACTGTCTAGTCTACGATAGTAGAAGAGTGAGAAAAGAATAGGACTTAGGAAACCATGAAATACACACAGCCTTTAAAATCACTATGAAGTCGGAGCCCGTACCTCTTATCCCAGCACTTAGGAGGCAGAGGCAGGAGGATCTCTGTGATTTTGAGGCTAGCCTGGTCTACATAGCAAGTTGCAGGACAGTCAGGTCTACATAGTAAGACCCTGTCTTGGAAAAATAAAAATAAATGTCAAAATAACCATAAAATCTGAAATGTAAATCAGAAGATCTTTTTAAAGGTAAATGAAGAATCAAATCCACACTGGAACATAGGCCGGGAAGGTAACTATTATATACATAAAATACAGCTGAGTGGGGAAAACCCAGGGGAAAGGTGCAGAAGTGAGAATAAACTTCTTTCTGCACGGGGTGGCAGGTTTTGTTTTTTTCTTCAGGTTTTTCTTGAACGTTCTCTCATCATTTTTGCAATAATAATAGTCATCATAAGAACAAGTTAGATTCCAGCTGACTTGGCCCTGAGGACCTCTCAGCTCCCCACCATGCCCGTGCATACCAGCCCACTCTTCCCTCAACTCCACAGCACCCAGCTAGAAAAAGCTGCTGGAGTTCTCTCTTACCAGCCACTCTGACCACGGCACGCTCTGCAGGGTCCAGCACCGAATCCTGGCTTTTCCGCTTCTTCTGCTCATGCAGAGGCAGATTCCAGGGCAAGGTGTCCCCAGGGGGACAGGGAGACAGGCTCCCTGACCGCTCACTCCGGTAAGATCGCTCGCTCCGACATGACCTCTCGCTCCGACAGGACCGCTCACTGAGCGTTTCTTCGTCTGAGGAAGACATGGTGGGCACGCAGGGGCGGCTTCAGGAAGGACTGGATGTCCTGGGAGAAGGGACCTGGAGGAGAGAGGGAAGAATGTGACCAGAATGAAAGGCTCACATGAGGAACACTGAGTCTTGGATCTCGACTCCTGGTCCTGCTACTGACTTGATCTCTTTACTACCTGAACCTCTGTTTCTTCTTTTACAAAATGAAATAACACAGCTAGGCACGTGGCTTTAGTCCCAGCAGAGGCCAGCCTGAACAAAGTGAGTTCCAGGACAACCAGGGCTACACAGGGAAACGCTGTCTTAAAAACACAAAACAGCCGGGCGGTGGTGGCGCACGCCTTTAATCCCAGCACTCGGGAGGCAGAGGCAGGCGGATCTTTGTGAGTTCGAGGCCAGCCTGGTCTCCAAAGTGAGTTCCAGGAAAGGCGCAAAGCTACACAGAGAAACCCTGTCTCGAAAAACCAAAAAAAAAAAAAACCACAAAACAAAACCAAACAGCTGGGTGGTGGTGGTGCAGGTCTTTAATCCCAGCACTTGGGAGGCACAGCCAGGCAGATCTCTGTGAGTTCGAGGCCAGCCTGGTCTACAGCCCAAGATCCAGGACAGGCACCAAAACTATACAGAGAAACCCCGTCTCGAAAAACCAAACCAAACCAAACCAAAACAGAAATAACATATGCCAAGACTAACTCATGGGACTTCTATCTATCTATCTATCTATCTATCTATCTATCTATCTATCTATCTATCTATCTGCCTATTTATCTATATATAGAATGTGAAAGATGAATAGATAGATAGATAGATAGATAGATAGATAGATAGATAGATAGACAGACAGACAGATAGATGATAGATAGATAGACCTATAAGAGCCAGCACTTAGGAGGTAGAGGCAGGAGGATCAAGAGTTCAAGGCCAGCCTTGGCAACATAGTTTAAAGCTATCCTGGGCTACATGAAATCTTGTTTCAAACAAAACAAAACAAAATGCCAGGCATGGTGGCTCATGCCTATAATCCCAGTGCTTGAGAAACAGAGCTGGGGGGAGGGGTTGGAGATATGACTCAATGGTTAATAGCACTGGCTACCCTTCCAGAGGTCCTGAGTTCTATTCTCAGAACCAAACTAGGATCTGATGACCTCTTCTGGGCTCTGCAGTCACTAGGCATGCTCGTGGTATACGGACATGCATGCAGCAGCTATAACACTCACAGCATAACAAAATTAATATTTTTTTTTTGTTTTTTCAAGACAGGGGTTGTGTGTGTGTGTGTGTGTGTGTGTGTGTGTGTGTGTGTGTGTGTGTAGTCCTGGCTGTCTTGGAACTCACTCTGTAGAACAGGCCTGTCTCAAACTCAGAGATCTGCCTGCCTCTGCCTCCCTAGTGCTGGGATTAAAGGCATGTGCCACCACCACCCAGCAGTAACAATGTTTTTAAAGATGAAAAGAAGAAAAAAAGAAAGAAAGAAAGAAAGAAAGAAAGAAAGAAAGAAAGAAAGAAAGAAAAGAGAAAAAAAGAGAAAGAAAGGAAGAAAGAAAGAAAGAAAGAAAGAAAGAAAGAAAGAAAGAAAGAAAGAAAGACAGACAAGAGGAGCCCCACAAGTAGTTTATGGTTAGTCTACATTTGAGTACCAGGTCAGCCTGGGATACAGAGAGGAAGTCTGTCGAAAGAAAGAGAGACCTATAAGTCTCCTTCCCTACCCCCCAATGCTGAGGATTGAGCCTAAGGCCTTGCACATGCTAGGCAAGCACTGAATCACTAGGTTACAACCCTAGCCCCAAATATTTCTAAATCATAAACACCATGTGGCTAGATATGGCATGCACACCTGTAATCCCAGCACTCAGGAGGCTAGGAGGCTGAGGGAGGAAGACTGTGAGGTCAGTGTCTCCTAGGCTATGTTCGGAGACCCTGTCACAAAAAAAACCCAAACAAACTTGGGCTATAGAGAGAAATGGTTAAGAAAGCATTCTGGGGGCTGGAGAGATGGCTCAGTGGTTAAGAGCACTGGCTGCTATTCCAGAGGACTCAGGTTCAATTCCCAGCACACACATGGAAGCTCACAACTGTCTGTAAGTCCAGTTCCAGGAGATCTGACACCCTCACACCAATGCACACAAAATAAAATTGAATAAGAAAAAGAAAGAAAGAAAGAAAGAAAGAAAGAAAGAAAGAAAGAAGGAAGGAAAGAAGGAAAGAAGAAAAGCAAGCTGCTCTTGTAGGAGACCCGACTTTGGTTCCCAGTACCCACAGCAGGTAGTTTACCACTACTCATAACTCTAGCTCCAGGGACCTGACGCTCTTCTCTGGCCTCTTCAGATACCCGCCTCATGTGCACATATCCATACACAGACAACACATGCACACAGAATTAAAAATAAAAATTTTAGCCAGGCATGGTAAAACATGCCTGTAATCCTAGGATGCAGGAGGCAGAGGCAGGCAGATCTCTGTGAGTTCAAGGCCAGCCTGGTCTATGTGGCAAGTTCCAGGTCAGCCATGGCTAGTGAGACAGCTGTCTAAAAACAAACAAAAATATTGTGTGAATGTTAGTTCCTATTGCTAATAGCCAGGCAGAAAGATATGAGTTCAAATTCTACTCCATTATTCATTAGCTGTATGACTCTGAAGAAGCCATTTAATCTTGTTACCTTTGACTTTCTCATCTATAAAATAGGGATGATGCTACCATCTAACCTCATGGCATTGTTTGCAAGAACTAAATAATATCCTTTCATTTGATGCCAGGTACCCAGTAAGCACTCAATACGGAATCTATTATTACATTCCCCTTCTTACCTCCCAGGAATGCTGTAAGGATAAAATGGGACAACAGATGGGAAGGATTTTCAAAAAGCTAATGCAAAATCTCAGCAGCAGGAATGAAGGGAAACATGAGCTAGACTAGGTGGAGATTCCTGACTTCTCCAGCACACAGACTCGACACAGCACTAACCCTGAAGCAAGATAGAGCTGCCTGTAAATTCTAGTTCCGTCACTTACAATAGGTGAGATCAGGGGCAAGTCACTCTACCTCCTGGAGACTCAGTTTCATCATCTCCACAGTGGGGGAGGGGCAGTACTTCTCCTTCGAGGATATTTTAAGGACACCGTGAAATGCGAATGTAAACGTAGCTGGTACCATGTATGTCACACCGCAAGCTTTAGATAAAATATTCATTGGCTCATTCCAAGGGCTGTGTGGGAATACATCACACAGCATGGGGGCAGGGGTGATGGTAAGGACCGGCAGTTTTTCTGGTCAGTTTAGCTAGTGGAGGGAGAAGAGGGGAAACACAATCATTCCAAACCAGCTGGGCTCCACCAGCCAGACTGGGCAGCCTTCCCTCAGTCAGGCCCAGCTCACCATCTGCTACACATGGCCCACCACCCCAAGGGCTCTCAGAGCCAAGATGATGCATGCCTTCAGCTGTCCGCCTTCCTGTAAGGATGCAGATCCGGCTCAGGTACATAGTTCTGTTTGGGCTCCAGGGAGCGGGGGATGGCAAAAGCTGTCAACTTTTGCTTACAGGGGAATATCTGCACACAGGGCTGTGCAAAGCAGGGAAGTGGCCTAAATGCCTGGGTCTCTGGGCACAGCTCCTCCTAGATTCTGGGAATCTCAGCTTAGAAGCAAGCAAGAGGCAGAGACACTCTCCTGGATCACTGACATCTCCCCCAGAACACAGAACTCAGATAACAAAAGAACATCCCACCGTGCAAGGGTTTCCTATGAAGCCCAGGGCAGACAGAACAGCCCTACCAGGGCATTCCTGTGTCAGCAGTGTGAGGCTCTTCCCATGGAACAGCAAGACCCTCTCTTACTATCGAAAGAGTTGAAAAGATCAAGGGCTGGCACCGCTTCGCCCTTTATCGTAGCAGTGACCTCAGCCTCACCATTCCCTTCTAGTACCTACCTCCCACCTCTTTCGCCCTGTCGGGTGCTGAAGTGACAGCCGCAACCTCTAGGAAACTCAGGCTGTGCACCCATCCTGCCCCCAGTTCTGGGCAGGAAACCGTCCCTCCTCCCAGACCACCTGCTTTATTCTAGAGCCGCCCATTCCCCTCCTAGACGCCCATTTTTACTACAAAGGCCCTCAAAAGCAAGGCCTCCTGCGTGAGAAGCCGGGCCCTCCTCGGCTCTCCCCGGGTCGGTGACAGTCTTCGACCTCTCACACACACTCACACCTGTATGACCTCCGGGCTTCCGCCCTACTCCTCAGTCACTCCATCCATCCCGGGCTGGCAGGAACCCGCGCCCACACCCCCAGCGCATCTCGAAGGTCCCCAGGCCACCTGGGTCGGCTACAGACATCTGACCGGGCACCGACAGGCTGCTGCCCTCCCCACCTCGCCTCCACCCCCACGGCGGGGGGGAGGGGAGGGGCGCCCCCGGGAGTCGGTGGCGGCGCGGGTGGGTCCCCGTGCCCGCCGCGCGCGTGGCTGACAAAGAGCGGGGACGCGTGACCGAGGATCGGCAGGGCGTCGGTGCCATCGGCCGATCTCGGGAACCCAGAGGCGAGTTTCCCTGCCCAGCCTTGCAGGCTCCTGCAGGTCCCTGTCGTGTGGCCCATTTTTTTTTTTTTTTTCCCAGAAACACGCCTCCCTTTGGCCCGGGCAGCGGCCGCCCGAGGGAACCCCGGCTCCGCGCGCTCCGCACTCGCCGCGCTGCAGGTGCGAGGCCCGCACGGCCCGCCGGTGCCCGTGCCTGTCAACCCGCATGCCAGTCGCTCCAGAGCTGGGGTGCGGCAGCCCCGCTCCAAGCATCGCCGCGCAGCCGGCGGAGGAGCCGGGAGCCCCCGAGCCCGCCCCGCGCCTTACCGTGTGAGCGCGAGCAGGAGGCCGGCGGGCGGCTGCGGCGCGGCGGAGGGGAGCGGCTCCCACAATGGCCGAGCTCGCGGCGCCGAGCCCCCCGCCCCCCGCGCCCTAGCGGCGGCGGCTGAAGCGGAGCCCGCGCAGCCGCCCAACCCGCTCCCCACCCCCGGCGCCGGCGCCGCCCCCCGCCCGCCCGCCCGCCCGCTCGCCTGCCGCGCTCTCCGCCCTGCACCCCGCCCGCCGCGCCCTGCGGGTCTGCGGCCCCGAGCCCCTCCGCACTGACCCCTGCGTCCTCTCGCAGGCCTTCCCCTCTCCACGGCACCGGGGCCCGCGGGGCCGATTCGCACCCCTCACTCCCCGCCCTCGGCGCGACCGACCTCTCCGCCCCCTGGCCCGGGGCCGCTCGCTGACCCTGGCCCGCCCCTTGGAGCTCTTCTCGGCCAGTCCCAGGATGACTCTCCCAAGCTCGGGCTCTCTGCCCGGCCCGGCCCGGCTGGGATTCTGGAATAACCCCGGTCTGCCCTCCTGCACGCTTCCTCTAAAACCACATTCTATCATCACTCCTGGGGCTCGTCTAGGAGAGGCCCTGGGGGAACTGAGTCCAGGAGGGACCAGGAGGCTCCATTTCCCCGAGGGGTAAAGGGAAGAGGGGAACCAGGCCCCCGAGAAGAGAATCCAGTCTCTTTCTTGATTGATTAGAGGCCCTTATAGGCAGAGCCTTGCTTGGAAGAAGCTTCTTCCACTGATAAGACGTTTACTGAGCTCCTTCTGCATGCATGAGCTAGCGATGTAAGCACGGCTTCTAGCCTCTGTGGTGTAGATAGGTGAATGTCTCCAGACTGTTTCTGCATAGAAACAGCCACCATACACGTATGTCTTCTGGTTGCTGTGCAAAGTGCTTTAACTGGTTGATGACAGACATAGATTTCTTATCATTCATTCATTCATTCAACATCTACACACTAGTTACTGAAGATACATAAATGAGGAAGATGCATCTAATCCCCGTTCACCGGCCCCAATGGGTCCAGTCCAGCAGGTAAAACAAAAATCATAAGGCATCCCAAGAGACAGCATTATGGTCTTTCACTTATGAATGCAAAACTAAAATCAGATGATTTACTCAAAGGTCCTCCAGGGAGGTAAAGGCCAAGGATCACAAGTTCATCAAAGCCAACAGAAACTTTGCCAGAAAAATCAAGCCACAGAAGACACAGAGGTGGAGGAGGAGAATCAAGGATCAGGAGTTCAAGGTCTACATACATAAGATCCTGGCTCAAAGAAAAATAAAACCTCAAACAAAGAAGCCACAGCATATTGTAAATGCTAACTATACATAACTTTCATAAATCCCAAATAATTTTAAATTTTTATTACATTGTGTATGTATGTGTGTGTGCACATGTATGCCATGGCTCACAGTGCGGAGGTTCAAAGACAGCTTGGGGAAGTTGGTTCTCTTCTATCATGTGGCTGGCTCTCAGAGACCAAGTTGAGGTCCTCAGGCTTAGCCGAAAATACCTTTACCTGCTGAGCCATTTCACTAACCCTAAAAATACATTAAAAAAAAAAAAATGCCTGATGTGGTGACCTATGACTATAATACCGGCACATAAGAGTCTGAGGCTGGAGAATTACTATGAGTTCAAGACTAGCCTGGGCTACAAAGTGAGTTCCAGGCCAGCCTGAGTTACATTTTAAGAATTTGTCTATGGGCTGGAGAGATGGCTCAGAGGTTAAGAGCACTGTTTGCTTTTCCAAAGGTCCTGAGTTCAATTCCCAGCAACCACATGGTGGCTCACAACCATCTGTAATGAGATCTGGTGCCCTCTTCTGGCCTGCAGGGATACATGCAGACAGAACACTGTATACATAATAAATAAATAAATCTTGAGAGAGAGAGAGAGAGAGACAGAGAGAGAGAGAGAGAGAGAGAGAGAGAGAATTTGTCTATAGCTGGGCAGTGGTGCACACGCCTTTAATCCCAGCACTCGGGAGGAGGCAGAGGTAGGTGGATCTCTGTGGGTTCGAGGCCAGCCTGGTCTACAGAGCTAGTTCCAGGACAGCCAAGGCTACACAGTAAAACTCTGTCTCAAAAACAAAAAAACAACAGGCAAATAAACAAACAACACCCCTCCTCCCAAAGAACTTGTCTATAAACAAATATAAGAAATAAAGTTCCTGATTCAGAGGATGGTCCTGCATCCGTGCATATACAAGCAGCACCAGACCGACTCAGTGAGTTTAAAACAGAGAACATCAGAGATAAAAAAGCAAGGGGCCGGGCGGTGGTGGCGCACGCCTTTAATCCCAGCACTTGGGAGGCAGAGGCAGGCGGATCTCTGTGAGTTCGAGGCCAGCCTGGACAACCAAGTGAGTTCTAGGAAAGGCACAAAGCTACACAGAGAAACCCTGTCTCGAAAAACCAAAAAAAAAAAAAAAAAAAAGCAAGGGTTGGGGATTTAGCTCAGTGGTAGAGTGCTTGCCTAGCAAGCACAAGGCCCTGGGTCCCCAGCTCCGGGAGGAAAAAAAAACAAGGTAAAAAGCAGCTGGACCCAGGGTCAGTTCCCTGGCAGCTCACAACCAGTTATTGGAGATTCCAGTTCCAGGGGATCTGACTTCACTGAGCACATACATACGTCATGAATATAAAATGAGATAAATAAATCTAAAAAGAAGAAATTAAAAACAGAACACATGAAGTTGGGAGGGGAAAGTGGGGCGGGGGAGCAGGAGAGGAAGCGGAAGGGAGGGAACGGGGGTGGATTTGATCAAGACACATCATGATGATATGCATATATGAAGTTCTTTCCATGAAATTTAACTATTACTATGGTCAATAATATCCAAAATAAACATCAGATTGTATTTAGATCATAAAATAATAATAAAAGTCCTATGAGGCACAGAAGCATCACAAGCTGAAAAGTCATTTTCAATTTAGAAACGAGTGTACGCCGGGCAGTGGTGGCGCATGCCTTTAATCCCAGCACTTGGAAGGTAGAGCCAGGTGGATCTCTGTAAGTTCGAGGCCAGCCTGGTCTACAGAGAGAGATCCAGGACAGGCACCAAAGCTACACAGAGAAACCCTGTCTCAAAAGGAAAAAAAGAAAGAGAGAGAGAGAGAGAGAGAGAGAGAGAGAGAGAGAGAGAGAGAGAGAGAGAAATGAATGTCACAATGCTTGCCCAGTGAGACAGGACTGTGAGCACCAAGGAGGTTGGTTGGGCAAGCTGAAACATAGGAAGAGCATGGGGAAACAATTTCACAGGGGCAGAGAGCTGTGGGCAGGGTCTCCATAGACAGGGCCCACTTCGAGGCTCAAGAGGAGAGCTGTCAGAAACCTGAAGGCCCAGCTTGCCTGGCTAGAGGACATCTAAAGGTTTTCCTTCTTCCAGCCCTCCCTGACCTTCCCAAATCTGACCACTAGTCCAACCCTGAATTATGCATGTTGCAAGCTGCCAGAAGGTGGAGCTTCCGGAACCTTCTGGATTCAGGACATTCAGCTGTGAATCCCCAGGGCTATGTCACTAGCTCCAACAGTACTACCATGGGAATGAGCCACTGGTGAGATCTGCCAAGATTTTTTTGCAGCTGGCAGCGGGCCAATGACCTTGGGCTACTGGACTCCAATTCATTTCAGCAATCTTTTGTTGAGGAATACTATGTGCTGGGGAGGGTTTGGGGCTGTTTTGGGAACACAGAAGTGAATCCAATAGGGTCCCTGTCCTTGAGAAGGTGCCCCAGGACACCTCTACAGAGGTGGGAGGACACTTCAAAATGATTGTCTTCCAGAACGCCTCCATTGCTCCACCACATCCCATTTCCAAGCAGGTCGCTGCTGATTCTCTCCAGGGGGCTTGGAATCCTACAGCCCAAACAGCCTAAGCTGGATCCTCTGGGGAGCTTGGAGGCACCCAGAACAGCTTCTTACTAACATGACTATTGGGAGTCCTGACTTAGTCCTGCAACTTGGACCGCAGCATTCCATTCACACTTGGAACATGACATCTACTCCACAAAAGCAGTCAAACACTCACTAGGGCCAGGCACTGAGCTTTGTGCTGGTGGCAAAAATAAATAAATAAATTAATTAAATAAAATCAGACAGTGAAGGCTCACACAGGCAGGTTTTGAGTTTGAGGACAGACAGAACCATTAAGTGAAACTCTTATCTATAAATGAATGAATGAGACATGCACAGCCCATTCTTAAGCTACTTCCAATTTGAGAGCAAAGAGTGATAAATGGGAGGTTACACTTCTGCTTCATTTCTGCTGAGATAGAGGAGTGTAGGGGGACCCCAAGAAGAGTTACAGACAGCAAAGGGACTCTCCCAAGATTTCACCAGGCTTGCCTTCCTCTCCTCTCCCCTCCTTTCCTTCTTTCCTTCCTTTGTTTTTTGAGGTTGGCCTCAAATGCACTACGTATTGAAGCAGTGTTCTCAACCTATGGGTCGAGACCCCTTTGGGGTCAGAGGATCCTATTACAGGAGTCGCCTAAGACCATCAGAAAACACAGATATATTTACACTATGATTCACAACAGTAGCAAAATTGCAGTTAAGACATAGCAACAACGGGGGCTGGGCATTTAGCTCAGTGGTAGAGCGCTTGCCTAGCAAGCGCAAGGCCCTGGGTTCGGTCCTCAGCTCTGAAAAAAAAAGACATAGCAACAAAAATAAATTTATGCTTGGGGGTCACCACAACATGAGGAACTGTATTAAAGGGTCACAGCATTAGGAAGGTTGAGAACCACTGTATTAGAGGATGACCTTGAACCCTTGATTCTCTTGTCTCCTCCTCTCAAGGCTAGGATGGAGGCATATGCCTCTGTGCTCAGATTTCTTTTGTTATTGTTATTAGTTTTTGTTGTTGTTCTTGTTGGGTTTGTTGTTTGTTTTTTGAGACAGGGTCTCTCTGAGTACTCTTAGCTGTCCTGGAACTCCATATATAGACAGGGTGGAACTTGAACTCACAGAGATCCTCCTGCCTCTGCCTTCTGAGTGCTGGGACTAAAGACATGAGCCACCACACTCAGCCTTTGTTCTTGTTCTTGATGGTAGTGGTGGTTGATGGTATTTGGGGATCAAACCCAGAGCCTGCTCACACTAAGCAAGTACTCTACCACAGCTACCTCCCTATCCTGATTCTTCCCATATTTATATAATGATGCCACTCAGATTCGGGTCACATCTGTATCTCCAGATGTCATCTTTCCTTCTAGCACTAGACCCTACTCACTAGACCCCTGCCTGCTTGACACCCCTCACCCCACTGGGATGGCTGGTAAAGGACATAATAGAGAGAAATGTTGGAAAGACTGTATTCCAGTGGTGAGGTTCCTGAAGAGGCACTCAGGGCTGCCTTGAAAGTGGAGAAAGGCTGGGTATTAAGGTGGCAGGCACATAGGTGGCTGGGGCAGGCTCTGCCACCTTGTTCTAGGCTTCTATAGCCCCTGTCCTTTTGTCACCTGAGTTGCTGAGCCCCGTGAGTGCTGCTTGAGAGCCAGAGAAGGTAGTATATGCTGTCATCCTAGTACTCTGGGAGTAGAAGAATCAAGAGTTCAAGGCTAGCCTCAGCTGTATAGCATGTTTGAGACCAGCCTAGGAAACCTGTCTCTAAAAGTATCCCACACCAAGAACAAAAGCCTGTGGAGGAAGGACCTGCGCCTACTTGGTCTCTGTTTTACTCTTGTTTCCAAGAATGTGTTCAATAAATATTCCTTAATTGAATGGATGAACGAATGAATGAGTGAATGAGTTCATTATAGCCTCTGAGAAGGTGATCAACACCATGACAGTGAAAGCTGTAGAATCAGGCACAATAACAAAAGATGGACCAAATGTGTGGCACTAACCCATAGCTAGGCTTGATTGTATTAAATAGAGAAAACATCCAAGTCCCCTGTGATGGTAAAGCTGTGAACCTGACAGAATCTAGAGTCACCTAGAGGACAAGCCTCTGGGCATATGTGAGAGGAAAAGACTGAAAAGACTGTATCAGATGTCAGTGCTGGAGTCTCTAGACTGGGTTCCTTGAGGTAGGAGGATCCAGCTCAAAAGAGGGAGGCACGGTTCTGTGTGCGGCGGCGGCGGCGGCGGCGGCGGCGGCGGTGGCGGTGGTCCTAGAGTAAATAAATAGGAGAGCATAAATAGGAGAGCATGCAGATACAATGTAACTAGATGCCTCACTCTTGCTGAGCTGCCCTGGACCTTAAGGGACAATAGTTCAAACTGAGCTAAACTGAACCCTTTGTGCCTTTGTTGCTCTCATCAGATACTGTGTTGCAGAAAGGAGGAAAGTAACTATGCATCTCAGATCCCAGGTTCTCCTTAAAACAGGCCACGCCTCCCGAGGCAATTTACAACTAGGCACCAGCCTATTCAAGAGGTCTCTGTCCTTGTGCCTCCCTCCATGCCCCCCTTGCTTCTGAGACAGGGTCCAGTTACACTGCCTAGGCTGACCCCAAACTCACAATCCTCCTGCCTCAAGATATGCTGAATGCTAGGATTACCAGCATGCCTTATCAGGCCCAGCTTCTACATGCATTTTCATATAGATGTTATTATATCTTTAGGCTTTATATCTAGAATGGTCTTTGGCTGTTTTAAACAATAAATTGGATACGGAGTCCCAAAACTTGGGGTGGAAAAGGCTCTTATTCAAGTATTTCACCCACTGTCAATTTACTAACTTTTTTTTTTTTTTTTTTTTTTTTTGAGATAGGGTTTCTTTGGGTAACAGCCCTGGCTATCCTGGAACTCTCTTTGTAGATCAGGTTGGCCTCGAACTCACAGTGGTCTACCTGCCTCTACCTCCTGAGTGCTGGGATTAAAGGTGTGTGCCACCATGCCCAGCCAATTTACTAACTTCTTAAATATGAACTGCCCCTTAATATTTCATATATTTATTTATTTGGTTTTTCAAGACAGGGTTTCTTTGTGTAGCCCTGTCTGTCCTGAAACTTACTCTGTAGACTAGGTTGGCCTCAAACTCACAGAGATCCGCTTGTCTCTGCCTCCCTAGTACAGGTATTAAATGTGTTTGCCACAACCTCCTGGCTCATATTTGATTTATTTTCAACAAGCTTTTATTTATTTATTTTCAATGTGTATGAGTGTTTTGTCTGCATGTATGTATGTGCACCATGTGCATGCAGTATCCTCAGAGGCCAGAAGAGGGCATCAGGTGCCCTGGGACTGGAGTTATAGACAGCTGTGAATTCCCATGTATGTGCTAGGAGTAGAACATGGATCCTCTTGAAGAGCAGCCAGTGCTCTTAACGGATGAGCCATCTCTCAAATTTCTTTAGCTATATATTTTCTTGAGCAAAGGATATTATTTATTATTCAGCAGCAGCAAGGAATGGTTGACTGGTTTCTGAGCTTAATGAACGCTCAGGACGAGGAGAGTTGGAATCACATAAAAAGCTCTGCCCTTCAGCTCACAGTCTCATAGGAAAACAGGATATAAGAGAAAAAATGACCCATGTGATGCAAAGCCAATGTTTCCTCTGGTCCAGACTTCCAACACTGATGTCCTGGAGTGATTTCACTCATGGATGATGAGGCTGCAGCCTGTGGTTGGCTGGTTTTATGTGCTTACTCCAGTCTACAGCCACACATAGTGGTCTGAAAAATGTCAGCAAGATACTATCTAGATTATTCCAGTAGGCTGCAGGCCAGACTCCATCTCCTCTGCTGTAGCCCTTGGGATACCTTCGTGTGACAAACATTTACACACATCCGTTCCATATTGGATGTTGGTGAGGCAATTCGAGCCTTGCATGGAAGCACTCAGTGATATATGATATTTTTAAGATTTTGAATAGCAAAGGATACAATATTCCAGTCTTGGGCTGGGAAAACTCAGGTTGACTTTTTCCACAAACTTTGGTTGCTGGTGTTTTTTAACTTAAAAATTCAACTTTATTGAAGTAAATTGGGATGGACAAGGTGGGGTATATCTGCAACCCCAGCATTTAGGAATCCAAAGCAGGAGAATCACAAGTTCAAGGCCAGTCTGGGCTACATAGTGAGGCCTAGCCCTCAATATCCTGGGACTGGAGAGATGGCTCAGTAGTTAAGAGCACTCATTGCCCTTCCAGAGAACCTTGGTTCAGTTCCCAGCACCCACATAGTGGCTTACAACACTCTGTAACTCCAGTTCCAAGAGATCCAATACCCTCTTCTGGCTTCTGCAGGCACGAGGCACACAAGTAGTTTACAGACATACATGCAGATAAAACACTCATCCACATAAAAATACAAGTCTTTATTTAAAATAAAAAAGAATAACAAAAGTACCCAAGTGAAAGGTCTGATTAGATGAATTTTGAGAACAGTAGTCACAACATAATCACTATTCCAGTCAAAACATTTATCACTTTATTCCTTGATGATGGTTAACTTATTTTAGCTTTTTATTTTGAAGTAATTTTAAATTTTTAGGAAGTTACAATGAGAGCCAGTGACCCCATGCACCGTTCATCCATTTCCTCCAGTGGTTGCATCTGACGTACCTATAATACAGTACTAAAAGCAGGCGATTTTTGCAGTACAGAGTAGAGCTATACTTCTATGTCATTTTATCATATTTGGATTCTTATAATCATCGAAGTCAACACTGCAGAGCACCAGAACAGAGGAGCTCACCAGGTCCCTTCCTTCCCTGAGGGTTTCTAGACAGTTAAAGGTCACCTGGGGAGCCGGGCGGTGGTGGCGCACGCCTTTAATCCCAGCACTCGGGAGGCAGAGCCAGGCGGATCTCTGTGAGTTCGAGGCCAGCCTGGGCTACCAAGTGAGTTCCAGGAAAAGGCGCAAAGCTACACAGAGAAACCCTGCCTCGAAAAACCGAAAAAAAAAAAAAAAAAAAAAAAAAAGGTCACCTGGGGACTGGGCATAGTGACACATGCCTTTAATTCCAGCACTCTGGAGGCAGAAGAGACAGGAGGATCTCTATGAGTTCAAGGCCAGCCTGAAACTCACTATGTAGTGATGCAGACCAGGTTGGCCTTGAACTCACAGAGATCCACCTGCCTCTGTCTCCCGAGAGCTGGGATTAAAGGCTTACACGACCCTGCAGCTGGTTCTTGGGACAAGGTCTCACTGTAGGCAACCCAGGCTGGCCTCAAGCTTGTGATACTGGTCCCGCCTCTCAAAGCTCTGAGATTCAAGTGTGTGCCACTACCTCCAGCCTTTTGAGATAGTTTTTTCCCCACTCAACCCTTCAGATTCAGCTTGCAACTGTTTAGTCTGCTCCTTTTTATGGCTGAGTAAGTATCCCAAAGTGTATTTGTGTTTTAGAACTTCCCTGATAAGTTATCACAGACTTGATGGCTTAAATGAATAGATATTTATTTTCATGCAGTTCTGGAGGCCAGAAGTTTGAAAATTGAGGTGGCAGCAGGCTAGCGTATGCTCTTACCCCCGAAGTCTCTAGGGCACAATATTCCCTGGTATCTTCCAGCTCCTGGTGATGCTAGCTGCCCACATAAGCCTAGAACTTCCTGGGCCCTAGTAATTCCCCTGAACTACATACAATACTCCAGTTACCACTTTGGGGTATTTATCTATTTATTTAGAAGGGTTTTATATTAGCCCAGGATACTTTGAACTCACTATGTGGCTGAGCCTGGCCTTGAACTCCTGATCTCCTTGCAACCACTTCCTACGTGATGAGATCACAGGCAATGTGCCCCCATATCCAACCCTTAACTTGTTTGATTTTGAGACAAGGTCTCATTATGCATCCTTGGCTGTCTGGAGCCACATCCGGTACCACAAACAAACAAAGATTTTTTCTCTTTCCAGATATGTCTAGGTTATCTAGGTTTGTGTTAAGTTGACAAAAGCTAACCAACAATACAGGTAGGCCTCAAACTCAGAGAGATCTGCCTGCTTCTGGCTCCTGAGTACTGGGATTAAAGGTGTAGGCCACTGTGCACTGCTACCATGTTGGTTCCAACATGACCTTCTCCACTTTGTCTATGTGTTTCTGCCACAGGCACACCTCTCTGATCCCTCCCCCACCTCCTCTCCTGCTTTTTCCTCTCTTTTCCTTTTCCTGTTTCCCTTTTTCCTTGCCTACATCGATGCTGTAGAACCCAGGGCCTTGTACATGCTAGGCCAGTGGTTCTCAACCTTCCTAATGCTTCGACCCACTAATATAGTTCTTCTTCATGTTGTGGTGACCCCCAACCATAAAATTATTTAATTGATACTTCATAACTGTAATTTTAATAGTATTATGAATCGTAACATAAATATCCGATATGGAGGCTATCTGATATGTGACTCCTGTGAAAGGGTCATTCGATCCCCAAAGGGATTGAGACCCATAGGTTGAGAACCATTGTGGTAGGCAAACACTACCAGTGAGCCACATCTCTAGCTCCCTTTCCTATCTCTCTTACAGGCATTGGCTGTTGAATTTAGGGACCACTCAGATATTCCGGCCTAATCTCAGGTCAAGATACTTAACATGGGGCTGGAGAGCCAGCTCAATTGGCTCAGCTGGTTAAGGGTGCTTTATTGCTCTTCCAGAGTTCAGATCTCAACACCCACGTTAGGCAGCTCACAGCCACCTGTAGCTCCAGCTCCAGGGGATCTGACCTCTCTCCTGGCTTTAGTGGACACACACACACACACACACACACACACACACACTTTTTTTTAAAGCCATTTAACATAATCACCTCTGCAAAAACCTTTTGTCCAAATAAGGCCACGTTCCCAGGTCTAGGAGTCATGATGTGCACATGTCTTTTGAGGAAGGGCTCAAGTTTAACCCTTTTACATGGTATGAATACACCACCACTTGCCTATTTGTGGGACATTTGTTTTCAGGTTTGTCTTATTATAAATAAAGTCTCTATGGACAGCCACGTGCATGTTTGTGTGGATATCTTCTTTCCTTTATCTGGGACAGATGCCAAGAAGTGCAATTCCTAAGTCATATGGTAATGGTATGCTTCTTTTTTTAAATTTTTTTTTTTTCAGGACAAGGTTTCTCTGTGTATCCCTGACTGTCCTGGAACCATTAATCCCAGCACTCTGGAGGCAGAGGAAGATGGATTTCTGAATTTGAGGTCAGCCTGGTCTACAGAGTGAGTTCCAGGACAGCCAGGGTTACACAGAGAAACCCTGTCTCGAAAAACCACAAACAAACAAACAAACAAACAAAGATTTTTCTTTTTCCAGACATGTCTAGGTGTCTAGGTTTGTGTCAAGTTGACAAAGCTAACCAGCACACCTCCAAAGATGCTGCTCTACCTCATTGGCATTGCAACTCAGAAGGGTATCGTAGAAGAGAAACTGGGTCAGCTTTGCATTTCCTTTCTTTTCTTCCTTTTTTTCTTTTCTTTTTTTCTTTCTTTTTTTCTCTTTTCTTTTCTCTTTCTTTTTTGAGACAGGGTGGCCTGGAACTGACTATGTAGCCCAGGTTGACCTTTAACCTGCCTCTGTCTCCAAGTGCAGGAGTTTGGGGCCTGGATCTTTGGCTTCTTAGAGTTCCTGCAGTCCACTGGTGGGGTATGCACAGCAAAGGCCCTGGGCTCTCACTGTGTCAGACAGAGCTGAAAAGATCTCAGCTTAGCCTATAGCCCTACCCCCAGCAAGACAGTCAAACTGTCCTTAAACACCCTGGAAACTTGGCACTGACTTCACCTCCTTATGGACGCAAGTCCTTTAGGCACGTTTCCAGAACAGAGAATTCTCACTCGTGTTCAAGATTTGCTCTGGCAACTACTTCTCTTTCTCAACCAGTTTACCCAGAGTTTCCAAAATTCTTCAGTCATTTTCTCCTTGGCACTTAGATTCATCACTCACTTCTACATTGTGTGATGGATAAGGATTTCTCAGGGGCTTAATGAACCCAGAGCCAGCAATGAACTCCATGTCACAGTGAGATCCAGTATTTTCTCTCAACTTTGCAAACTTTTGGCTTGGGCTTTGGCCATCGTGGTGTCGGAAGGGATGTGCTTGTTCTGTGTCTGTCTGGTCAGCCCAGCACATTAGGAGTTTCTGTTTTAGTTTCTAAATTATGTATGTGTGAGAGACAGGTAGGAGGAGCAGGCACATGCTGTGGCAGGGTTTCGAAGCCAGAGGGCAGCTTTTGGAAGTTGGGTCTTGCCTTCCATTTTATTAAGACAAGATATCACTTGTTTCTTCAGTGTATGTGCCTGGCTAACTGGCCCACAACCACCTGACCATCTGGGCAATTCCCCTGTTTCTGCCCTCTGACCTAGTGCTGGGACTTCAGATGTGCCATCAAAGTTAGATTCTGTTTTATTATTTATTTATCATTCATCCGTTAATTAATTAACTTATTTATTTATTTATTTATTTATTTATTTATTTATTTATTTATTTATTTTTGAGACAGAATCTCAATGAGTAGCCAGTCTGGAGCTTGCTCTGTCAACCAAGCTGGCCTTGAACTCACAGAGGTTCACCTGTATCTGCTTTCCCAGAGCTGGGATCAAAGTCATGCACCGCCACACCCAGCTCGAATCCAGCTTTTTAAACATGTATTCCATGGATTGAAGTTGGACTGGTGTGGTGATATATTGTGCACCCTAATAAAATTTGCCTGAAGATCAGAGAACAGAACAAGCCACTAGATTAAACATAGAGGCCAGGCAGTGGTGGCACACACCTTTAATCCTAGCACTCAGGAGGCAGAGATCTGTCTGGATCTCTGTGAGTTCAAAGCCACCCTGGACTACATGAGATTGACTCAGTCTAGGAGAGAAACAGAGCCAGGCAGTGGTGGCACACACCTTTAATCCCAGTACTAGGGAATCACACACGCCTTTAATGGCTGGGTGGAGAAGGTACATAAGGCGTGAGGAGACAGGAACTAAAGGCTTTCGGCTGAAGCCTTTTTGGCTGAGGAAGCTCATTCGGCTGGAGGCCTGTCAGCTGAGGCTTTTCAGGCTGAGGAGTCCTACAGGTAAGAGGTGGCAGTGGCTTGTTCCTTTGTCTCTCTGGTCTTTCAGCATTTACCCCAATATCAGGCTCCTTTGTTTTGGTTTTGTTTTTATAACGTCATTTAGAATTTGAACAACGGGCTATCAGTCTTGTGCGGCCTTTGCCCACTGAATTCTTCCTGGAGCACGTGAGAGGTTTCTCTGTGCCTGACACAGGACCTTCTTAAACGTTTGTTTGCTTCCCCTCTTTCCCCAGCACCCTCTCCCCCTTCCTTCTTTTTCTTTCCTTCTTTTTAATTTGAGGCAGAGTCTATGTAGCCCTAGCTAGCCTGGAACTCTCTGAAACTCTCTCTGTTAAGCAAGTAGGATTTGAATTCTCAGAGATCTGCCTGCTTCTGCCTCTAGAGTGTTAAGATTAAGGCATGGGCCACCAACACCCAGCCAGCTCCCCTTTCAAGTACAGGGCTGGAGAGATAGCTCATCAGTTAAGAGTACTTATTGGTATTACAGAGGATCAAGGTTCAGTTCTCAGTACCCACGTGACAGCTCACAATCATCTGTAACTCCAAGCCAAAGGGAACTAGCTCCCTCTTCTTGTCTCCAGGGAACTGCATGCATGTGGTGCAAAGACATACATTCAGGCAAAACATTCATACACATAAAATAAAAAATAAATAAAGGGAGTGCTGTGGAATAATCCTTTTGTATATTGTGAAGATATATTGCTCTCAATGGTTTAATAAAAAGCCAATTGGCCAATAGCTAGGCAGAAAGAGGATAGATAGGAGAGCCAGACTGAGAGAATGCTGGGAAGAAGGAGGGCAGGGTTGCCAGCCAGACTCAGCAGAGGAAAGAGGACATGTAGAAGATGAGATAACAAGCCATGAGCCATGTGGCAGCGTGTAAATTAATAAATATGGGTTAATTTAAGTTGTAAGAGTTAGTTGCTAACAAGCCTAAGCTATCGGCTGAGAATCTATAATAAGTCTCTGTGTGGTTATTTGGGAGCTGGCTGGCAGGACAAAAACTTCCACCAACAGGGGTAGGGGACTGAGGGATGGCTCAACAGTTAAGAGCACTGGTTGCTCTTCAAGAGGAGCTGTTTGATTTCCAGCACCCACACAGCTGCTCACAACATCTGTATCTCCAGATGGATCCAATGCCATCTCCTGGTCTCTGTGAGCATCAGGAGTGCACATGATGCACAGACATACATGCCATCAAAACGTTTGTGCATATAAAATAAGAAAGAAATAAAAATTTAAAAAAAAGCCAGGAGTGATGGTGCATGCCTTTAATTCCAACACTCAGGAGGCAGAAGCAGGCAGATTTCTGAGTTCAAGTTCAGCCTGGTCTACAGAGCTAGTTCTATTTTTTTTTTTTTTTTTTTTTTTTTGGTTTTTCAAGACAGGGTTTCTCTGTGTAGCTTTGCGCCTTTCCTGGAACTCGCTTTGGAGACCAGGCTGGCCTCGAACTCACAGAGATCCGCCTGGCTCTGCCTCCCGAGTGCTGGGATTAAAGGCATGCGCCACCACCGCCCGGCCAGAGCTAGTTCTAGTCCAGGACAGTCAGAGATAACAGAGAAACCCTGTCTGGAAAACAAAACAAAACAAAACAAAAGCAAAGTATAGTACAGTAAATATATAAGCAATGAAGTCAGTTATCAGACAGTCCACACTGTGTCTGATACTGCATACTGGCCATTCCCTCCATGGCAGTGTAATCTACTTGTTAACCCCAGTATCACCATGAACACTGGAGAGATACTTATGTTATGACAGCTAGGATGTCATAAAGCGATAGGAAATTGTCAGCCGCTTTATAATTTTATGCTATATACTGTATGATGTATGTGGATCATACTACATCATATAGGTGGTTCAGGATGGAGACTCTCTCTCCCTTGTTGTTTTTTTTTTTTGAAACAAGGTCTATGTAGCCCTAGTGGTCCTGGAACATACTATGTAGACCAGGTTGGCCTTCGCAGAGATCCATCTGACTTTGCCTCCTGAGTGCCTGAAATGACTTCTTTTCCTTGAGATTATTTTTTGTTCATTTGTTCCAACTAAGACAGAAGTTGGTACTGGGAGTGGAGTATTGCTGTGATAGGTCTGACCAGGCTTTTGTTTAGAGGAATGTGGACTTCGTTATTTTGGATTAGGAAAGCAGTTAAATGCTTTAAGCAAGGCTTAATGGACCATATTAGTAGAAGTATGGAAGACAGCGGTGCTGAGGGTGATTTGAACTGTGGGGCCTGGCTTAACAGTTTTCAGAGAATATTAGCATGTGGCCTAGAGACCATTCTTGTGATATTTTGGCTAAGAATGTGTCTGTTTTCTGCTCTTGTCTGAAAAATCTGCCTGAGGCTAAATTGAAGAGTTATGGATTACCACTTTGGCAGAGGAAATTTCCAGACAACCTGGTGTTGGCTGTGTTGTTTGGTTATTAGTGACCATGCATACACAGATCTATAATGAAAAGGAGCAAGCTGAGCAAATGAAAATACAAAATGCAGATAAAAAATTTAAAGAAAAATCTGATACTAAATAGAATAAAGGGAGTGATGACCTCAGGGCAAGACTCCACTCAGATAGACTTCCAATTTGTGAAAAGGAGTTAAAGAAAAGTGAAAAGGAATTAAAGAAAATCTTAGGGTCCTGTATGGTGGCGCTTGCCTTTAATCCCAGCACTCGGGAGGCAGAGGTAGAGGCAGGTGGTTCGCTGAGTTTGAGGCCAGTCTGGTCTACAGAGAGTGTTCCAGAACAGCCAAGCTTAGGCAGTGAAGGGAACCACAAAAACACACAAACAAACAAACAAACAAAAAAAAAACCCAGAAAGCTGGTGAAGATGTAATTGAATGAGAGGGCCATATTCCAGCCCCAGCAAGCAGAAGAACTTGACAGCTTTGGCCATGTAGTTCTGGCTGTAGTGTCAAGGACAGAAGAAATGGGTTATAGAATCTCCCGCTGCAACTAAGGAATGCTGCCAAGGACAAGGACATGTCAGGGGTGTCCCTGCATGGAGGCCTAGAGAGGCCATTGTGTGAAGCTGGTGAAGCCTGCATTGCCTTGGAGACCCCAAGATGTTGGAGATGCCAGAGTCATGGGATACCTGCTGAGGAAAGCTGCTGCCAGGGAGTGGAACCAGCCCAAGAGAAAATTGCAGTCAACAAAGCTGAAAGGAATTGAAGATCTGAAGAGCATTTTGACGTTAGACATGGAGATGCAGAATTTGGAGTTTGCCCAGCTGGTTTTCAGTCTTGCTTTGATCCAGTATTTCCTCAGTATGCTCCCTTCTCTACATTTTGGAATGATAATGTATATCCTGTGCCACTATATGTTGGAAGTATGTGATCTGCTTTTTTTATTTTGATTTTGTAGGGGATTATAGTTAAGAAATTGCATGAATCTCAGAAAAGATTGAATTTTAGACTTGTTGAGACTATGATAGATTATGGGGACTTTTGAAGTCAGACAGAGTGCATTTTTGCATTATGATATGGCTACAAGGTTATGGGGGCAAGGGAGCAGAATGTGGCAATTTGAATAGGAATGGCCCCATAGGCTCATATATTTGATGCTAGGTCACTAGGGAGTGGCACTATTAGGAGGTGTGCTCTTGTTGAGGTAGGAGTGGCTTTGTTGGAGGAAGTGTGTCACTTTAAAGTTTCAAGCTCAAGCCAGGCCCAGTGTGGCATTCTCTTCCTGCTGCCTGCCAATCCAGACGTAGAACTCTCAGCTCCTTCTCCAGCCCCATGTCTGCCTGCACGATGACACACTTCCCACCATGATAAGGGACTAAATCTCTGAACCTGTAAGCCAACCCCAAATAAATGTTTTCCTTTATAAGAGTTGCCAAGTGCTGGAATTACAAACACGTGTCACTACATCCAGCCTAGTTTTTTTTCTGTTTTATCATGTTTAATTGTGCATGTGTCTATGTGTGGAAATCTGCACATGATTCCCTGGGGAGACCTGTGGTGTTAAACACTCCTGGGCTGGAGTTACAGTTACTTATGAGCTCCCTGATATGGGTGCTAGGACCTGAACTGGAGTCCTCTTCGGGAGAGGTTTGTGCTCTCAACTGATGATGAGCCTTCTCTCCAGCACCACCCACGTAGTTTTTGAAAACCGATTTATCAACTGTGTGTGTGTGTGGGGGGCTGTGTGTGTGTATCTCTGTGTGTGCCTATGTGTGCATGTATGTGTGTATGTGTGTGCATGTATGTGTGTGTGTTCATCTGTGTGTATGTGTGAGTGACAAGGTGAGCTTGTGGAGGTCAGAAGGCAATTTTTTGGAGCTGGTTCTCTCCTTTTACCTTGACATGGGTTCTAAGGATTGAACTCAGGTTGCCATGTTTGTATAGCATAAACCTTTACCTCCTGAACTTTATTTAAAAATATTTAAAATGTTTATGCATATAGATGTTTTACCTGCACGTTTGTCTGTGCCCACTTGTGTGGCTGGTGCCAGAGCAGGCTAGAAGAGGGCATTGGATCCCCTGGGATTGAAGTTACAGAGGATTGGGAGCCACCGTGTGGGTGCTGGAAACGGAACAGAGGTCCTCTGGAGGAGCAGCCAGTGCTCTTAATGCTGAGCCATCTCTCCAACCCCAACTAGCCTCCTATAATGTTTTTTTATCCCATTAGAATATCATGGAGGTCAGAGGACAGTGTGGGAGTCGGTTTCTCCTCTACCATGTGGATCCCAGGGATCAAACTCAGGTTGTCAGGCTTGGGGGCAGCACCTTTACCCACTGATCCACCCGCCTTCCCTTTTCCCTCAAGTTAGATTTGTGAGGTTCGTGGTATGAGAAGTGATTTTGGATTGAGACCAGGATGTTTTGGATATGATCACACTCTGGGTCTCGTTTATATTTTGTGTTTACTCTTCTTCCTACATCCCCTCTGTGGGAAGGGCAGGGATGGCATCTCCTAACGCCAGGAGGGTGCAAAAGTCCAGGGTCTCCCTTTGGTCTCCACTGGCAATTGGAGCTGGATCGGGGGAGGGGTGTCCTAACCAGTAGGCAGGTTCTGCATTAGGCCTCTACTGGCACCACACCAGCTGGGTGTGGATGGTGCCTCCTCTGTCTCCCAGTAGCCTGCACTACTATTGTGGAAAGACACAGGTGGCCTCGTTATTGGTGGATTGCGGGGCGTTTACCCACCAACCCCACAGCTCCCCAGAGTTTTCTTGAGTGTGAACAGCAGGAAATATTAGATAGAAGGATTTAGATTGTGGAGATAAACAGATAGAAAATGAAGGATAGCCTCGAGAGGGCCTGGAACCTATTTCAATGGGCCCCGACTGTCTCTGCCCCAGGGTTTTTATAGAGACACCAAGGGGTGGAGCAAAAGACCTCCCCGCAGCACAGCCAAGTGCAGACCATCTCAGACACCTGCACTCAGGCCCGTGGTCCTGATCATCCTCTCTATGCGGACCTGCTGGGTAAAGCCACGAAGAACCTGAAAACGGGCTTCCACAGTGGATGCCCTGATGAATCTGCTCACTCGGAGGGGAGGAGGAGTGGCTTCCTCACTGTTAGCCTAGTCAGCTCTAGGCTTTCTACTTGGCCCAGTGATGGGGTAAGGGTGGGACTGGAGTCAAGATGGCACTGTCTAAACATTATCTGTCTCTAGTACCTTTCCTGGTCCTTTAACTAAAGGAAGCAGGCTTTCTTGGGGACTCATTTGTCACAACTATTGGCAGTTTTGGGTTGGTTGCTGTCTCTCCAGTATCCATCCTGACATACATGGGACAAGAAGAACACTCAGGAAACAGCAGCAAGTCATTCTTTGATCCCAAAGTACCTAGCAGGTCTGTTTTCTTGTTGAGTCTGCCTGTTCCATTTATATAGTGTCCCGCATTAGCTGTACTGAGCAGGAGGACTCAGGAAAAGCTTGTTGGCTCGGTCTTTCCAGAGGCAGAAACTGGGCTGAATACTCCAAAACATTTACCCAGGCGTGATGGCCCAGACCTGGATCCCAGCACTTGAGAATTAGAGGGAGGAGGATTTGGAGCTGGAGGCCAACTCAGGCTACATAGTGACACTTTGTCTCAAAACGAAACGAAAATTGAACTCAACATTAGAACAATAATATCAACACAGATTTCTGATAAAAATGTAAGTTTCTTCGAGGCAGTGGTGGCACACACCTTTAATCCCAGCACTTGGGAGGCAGAGGCAGATGGATCTCTGTGAGTTCGAGGCCATCCTGGCCTATATAATGAGTTCCAGGAAAGCCAGGGCCACACAGAGAAACCCTGTCATGAAAAAACAAACAAACAACAACAACAAAATGTAGAGTTCTGATCTCACAGTCCCGTTCTTCTGTCTGGAAACAGTTGGCCAAATCCAGACACCCTTCTCTGTAGACAGGGGACTATCTATGCTAGTTTACAAATTGGCCTCACATCCTCTCAAGGCCCTGCAGCACCAGCTTGACACCTCCGTAGCAAACCCATGTCATCTTCAGGAAGCTAGGCCACAGTGAAGACTGAATGAGCTGTGTGGAAGGGAGTCCCTGGCAGGATCCTTTAAGGATTTTGCTACATCATTGTAAAAATGTTCCCTTTCTCCCAGCATAGAAACTACTAAGCACAAAATGTTCTGAGCAGTTACAATTCAGAGTTACCTTCTCCCACATAAGGAAAGAGTTAGCCATTTACTCTAAAGGAGTTAAGTCTCCAGCCCCAAGGTGCGGCTGCCACACTTTAAGGCAGTGGTTATCAATGCTCCTGATGTTGGAACCCTTTACTGCTATTCACCAATATGTTGTGACCCCTAACAATAAAATTATTTTTATTGCTACTTCATAACTGTAATTTTGCTACTGTTATAAATTGCAGTATAATATATTGTTATATATAATAATATATTGTTATAAATATCTGTGTTTTCTGATGGTCTCAGGCAACCCCTATGAAAGGGTCATTCGATGAACTCAAAGGGCTCTCGACCTATGGTAAGAACCTCTGCTTTAAGTCTTTTTCCCTCCTCCAGAGTCGCCATACAGGATTTGTGTTTCCCTGGTAGGGCTGAGTGAGACATCTGCTTGAAATGATTATTTGTTCCTGTATTTCATCCCTTACGGCTCTCGGAGTTCAACGACAAGGACCGCTGCTCCATCTGCCATCCTGGTTCTTCCAAAAAGTACCGCTGAAGGTGAAACTTGGTTGTGTGTCTAGTGATGTGCCTTGAATGACACCGATGTTAGAGACGTGAGAGCATGTTGGCACTCTTGCCTCTACCTACCTTGGTAAGAATTCTCTGAGCTGGAGGCTGGAAAGATGGCTCCAGTCTATAAAAATTCTTGCCAGGAAAATGTGAGGACCTGAGCTTGAATTCCCAGAACCCATTGAAAGCCTGTTCTTTCCTCATTAAACGGTCTTGGGTATTCTTGCCAAAACCCAACTGACCATAGCTCTATGGGGACATGGGCTCCTCTCTGTTGAGCTCTGTTTATCCTTACACCAGTACACGTCATTGTGATTGCTACTGGTCTGCAGTGAGTTCAGAAACAGGGAACTGTGAGTCCCCCAACCATGCTATTCATTGTCAGCATTGTTTTTGCCTATTCTGGTGTCTTCATAGCCTAATATGAATTTGAACATGTTTGTCAATTTCTATTAAGACACTGACTTGGATTTTGTGAAAGAGTATATTTTATCTGTAGAATACTTTGGAGGAATATTGCCATTTTAATATTTTTTCCCCTCTTCCTCATCATTTTTTTTAAATGACACAGTTTCTCTATGTAGCCCTGGCTGTCCTAGAATTCATGTAGCTCAGGCTGGCCATAAACTCAGAGATCTGCCTCCCTCTGCCTTCCCGGTGTTGGGATTAAAGGGATGCACCACCATTTTTGTTCTGTTTTTTCCTTTTTTTTTTTCATTCCACAAACAACTTTCCCTTTGTGTTGGTGTTCTTTAACTGCGTCCTCCATTGTTCTCTACTTCTCCAGTCACCATTTTGTTTTGCTTTGTTTGTTTTTTGAGACAGAGTCTCAATATGTAGCTCAGGTTGGGTTGAATTCCAGATCCTTCTGCCTCAGCTTCCTAACTGTTGGGATTACAAGTGTGTACCACAATGTACAACCCGGTTTACTTTTGTTTGTTTTTTCACTTATTTTGAGACAGGGTCTCACTAATTAATCATGGATGACCTGAAACTGTGTAGACTAGGCTGGCCTGGAACTCATAGACTCACAGAGATCCTACTTCTGCCTCCCAAGCACCCAGTAAAGGCACGTACCACTCCCATCCTCCCCTTCTGAACAGCACCTTATGATGGATCCCTTCTGCCTGAGCACCAGAATCATGTATGTGCCCACATAGACAGATCTTTATTTACTCTTTATAACTAATAGGTTTTCTGTACCACAATAATAGGATTCTCCGCCAATGCAGTAAGCCAGATCAAGCCAAATTGAAAAAGCAAAAGAACAAGTATATTTGAGCAAAGCAGCTCCTTGGTGGGTTCTCCAGCACCAGAGATCAGGGCCTGGGCAAAAGCAGGGAGGTTCTATAGCTGTAGACAAGCGGTGATGTCTCGTCCGCCACAAGCTAGGTTTGTGTCAAAGTATGGTCAAAAGCTGATGTTGGACAACTTCAGGGAAGGAGCTGCCACAGCCACTGAGAATGCAAAACTGGGTTTTTCGGTGCCTTCCCTTTGTTTGGAGATTTTTCTGAGTGGGTGGGTTTTGGAGAAATAGGAATGGCAATTTCCTTATGATTTGGTTCCAGCCAAATAAGGTTATGAGGATGTGTGTGTGTCTATGTGTGTGTATGAGTACAAGTGCCCACAGGGGTCAGAAGAAGACATGGATCCCCTGGAGCCAGAGTTACAGTTTCCAGTTGCTTGGTGGTGTTGGTACTGGGAACTGAACTCGAGTCCTCTGAAAGAGCTGAAAGCTTTCTTAACCACCGAGTCATATCTCCAGCCCTTATACATACATTTGGGGGTCATAAGTCAACATCAGGTATCTTTCTAAATAACTCTCCACCTTATTTCTTTGAGACACTGAATCAGGGAGCTCACCAATTTGACTAGAATGACTTGCCAGAAAACCCCAGGGACCCTCCTGTTTCTGTCCCACAGTGCTGGATTTACAGGTATGTGCCTGTTTTCATACCGTAGATTTTTTTTTTTTCAAGATAGGGTTTCTCTGTGTAGTTTTGGTGCCTGTCCTTGATCTTGCTCTGTAGACCAAGCTGGCCTCGAACTCAGAGATCCGCCTGGCTCTGCCTCCCAAGTGCTAGGATTAAAGGTGTGCGCCACCGCCACTCAGTCATATCATAGATTTTTAATAATTAATTTTTTGAAGCATGTTAATTTTCTGTAGCCCTGGTTGTCCTGGAACTCACGATGTAGAGCTCAAACTCACAGAGATCCACCTGCCTCTGGCTCAGGGTACTGAGTGCTGAGATTAAAGGCCTGTGCCACCACACCCATCTACTCTGGTTTTTTATATAGGTCCTGGGAATCTGAACTCACAACCTTGTGCTTGTGAAGCAAGAATTTTACCAAGAGGACCATAGCCTCAGGCCTCCTCCCCTCCTTTTCCCAATGCGTAAAATATCTAAAGAACTTAAATCTTTCAGCATTAAATTCAGAGGAAGCATCACCCCCAGCACCATGAAAACAATCAAATAAACGTTATAGGGATTTTACTTAAAGGAGGTGCTTAAAAGAAACCAAAACCACAGACCGAATGGTGGTTGCTAGGGGCTCAAGGGAGAGAATGGGAATTATCCTTTAATGGGGAGAGTTTCCATTTTAGAAATGAGAGTTCTGAAAATGGTGATGCTCTGGTGAGAGCAATATGAATGTACTTATACCACCCAACTGCACATATAAGGGGATAATTGGGAAGGGAATGACAGGGATTGAAGCCAGTGCCTTGCACATAGTAAAAAGTGCTGTACCAGTGAGCTGCATTCCCCGCCTAAATTATCAGATGAATTTACAACTCTAAGTTTTTTAAATGTCTGGGTGTTGGGCCTGTAGGTATGACTATCTGCCACTGGCATGTCTGGTGCTCTGAGGGCATCAGATCTGGAACTGGAGTTACAAATGGTTGGGAGCCACCACATTGGTGCTGAGAATCAAACCTGGGTCTTCTGGAAGAGCAACCAGTGATCTCAACCGCTGAGCCATGTTATATATCTATAAACACATATATACATATATATATATTTTAATATTTGAGCTCGTGTGTGTGTGTGTGTGTGTGTGTGTGTGTGTGTGTGTGTGGTTTCCACAAAAGCCAGAAGCAGATGTGTAATCTTCTGGAATTGGAGCTACAGGAAGCTATGAACAGCTTGATGTGGGTGCTGAGAACCAAACCCAGGTCCTCTGAAAGACCAGCAAATATCTTTACTACTGAGCCATCTCTCCAGATTCACAACCATAATTTTTTTTTAAAAAGGGCAGAAGGATGGCTAATAGGTGTAGTGGTTTATTCTTATAATCCCAGCATTTGGTATGCTCAGGCAGGAGGATCACTGTGAGTTCAAGATCAGCCTGGTCCAGTGATACCTTCTCAAAGACAAAACAAAAAAAGCAGGGCACAGTCGGTACAGTGTCTGCCCAACATCAAAGTGCTGGTTTTGGGGGTTGGGGACATGGCTCAGCAGTTAAGAGCAACTGGACCTGGGTTCAATTCTCAGCATCTACATTGTGGTTCACGACCATCCATAACTCCAGTTTCAGGGGATCCAATGCCCTCTTCTGACCTCCTGGGGCACCGGGCACTCATGTAGTACACATACATACATACATGTAGGCAAAACATACATAAATGAGTAAATGTAATAAAAAACAAAGTAGTGCTGGGTTTGATTCCTAGCTCACCAGAACACTAGGTGTAGTGCAGGTATTGGTGACATTTTTGATACACTATATTCACCTGGCACTCATTCATGCACCTAATTAAATCTAAAGAACAGATAAACAAACCCACAGAACAATTCTCAGTCTGAATTTCTTTGACTTTTAAAACAATTTGTTTAATTTCATGCGTGTGTGTTGCTTGTATGTATACATGTGCACTGTGTGCATGCCCAGTGGTGACTCTATAACTGGGTACTGGACCCCCTGGAGTTACAGATGGCTGTGGTCACCATGTGGGTGCTGGAAAATGAACCTGTGAGAACTGGGCATGGTGGTACAGGCCTTTAATCCCAGTACTCAGAGGGCACAGGTAGGTGGATCCCTGAGTTTGAGGCCAGACTGGTTTATAGAGCAAGTTCCAGGGTAGGGTAGCAGGACTATATAGAGACTCTGTCTCAAAAAAAAAAAAAAAAAAAAATTGTTTCAAAAAATGTTATTCTCTAATATTTACTTTTAAAGTATAGGTCCAGACATTTTCTTTTTCTTTTTGGTTTTTCAAGACAGGGTTTATCTGTGTAACAGTCCTAGTTGTCCTGGAACTCACTCTGTAGACCAGGCTGTAGACCAGGCTGGCTGTAGTCAGTTTTCCTGTGTCCTACCCGGTCCTGCAGCTGCTTATAAAATAATTACACAGAGGCTTCTATTAATTACCAATTCTATGACCTATTGGCTTAGGCTTCTTGCTAGCTAGCTCTTACAACTTAAATTAACCCATTCCTATTAATCTATATGCTGCCACGTGGCCGTGGCGTTACCTGTCGGCTGGCATCTTGTTGATCCCTGAGCGGCAGGCTGGTGTCTCTCTCACTTTCTTCTCTCTCTTCCATTCTAATGTACTGTCTAAGCTTATTCTGCCTCACTATTGGCCAAACAGCTTTATTTATCAACCAATCAGAGCAACACATATTTACAGCCTACAGGAAGATATCCCATAGCAGCCGGCCTTGAACTCAGAGGTCTGCCTGCCTTTGCCTCACACATGAGGGATTAAAGGTGTACTCCACCACCACCTATTTAAATCAATCTCTCCTCTCTCTCTCTCTCTCTCTCTCTCTCTCTCTCTCTCTCTCTCTCTCTCTCTCTCTTGCGAAGGTTTCATTGTGTAGCCTTGGCTGTCCTGGAACTTGATCTGTAGGCCTGGCCTTAAACTCACCAGAGAACCACCTGCTTCTGCCTCCCTTCTACTGGGATTAAAGGTATGCGCCACCACTGCCAGGCCTTCAGGCATTTCTAAATGCACAAAATAACTCGTGAGCAGTGAAATGGCTCAGCAGGTAAATAAAAGGTGCCTGCTGTCAAGCCTGAAGACCTGAGTTTGATCCCTGGGACCCACATAGTGGAAAGAGAGAACCAATTAATGTAAGCTACCCTCTGATCATGCCCACACACATACACAAAATAAATAAAGTACAATTAAAAGAAGTTATTAAAAATAATTTGTTGACAGTCAGGGCTACACAGAGAAACCCTGTCTTGAAAAATAAAACAAAACAATTTGTGAGTGGGGCATTATGGCTCCTGTCTGTGACCTAGGCATGGGAACACCCCACGATGCTATTTCTCAGGAAGGAAATTTTGACACAGGAATGCCTGCAGCCTTCCTCAAATGATGTCCCCATACATATCTCAGATGTTTTTCTGAAGACAAGTAACGTGGTCGTGCATTTAAATACCCTTGAACAGGTTGGCCTGTGGAGGAGTTGAACTGTAAACTCCTCACTCGCTTGTTAAAGCAGGTGTGATGATAAAATTGAGCCTTGCAGTACAAATTGCACGCAAATGCTTGGCAGCCTTGAGTCCCCAGGTTTCGGCTTCAGTTCTTCAGGCACTGATCAGGAGAGGCAACTTGGACAAGCTTTCATCATTGAAAAGCACGGCCCAACAGAAAACAGAACAAGTAAAATCGAGTAATTCTTTATTTTTATATGCTTGACAAAGAAGCTTTCGTTAAACTCCCTTCCCAGTGGAGAGCAGCATGAGAAGCAGCCTCCACCTGCTCTGCTCAGGGCCGGGACTCCCCCTTGCCCACGATGTGAGGTGGAGGGGTGTATTTCCCCTCCTTGATTAGCTTATTCCGCCGTTGTCTGATTTCCTCCAGGCGTGCCAACTGTCAAGAGGAAAAAAGCATTAAGGGAAAGGAAAATAGGCCTCAGGGCTGGAGAAAAAGCTCGATTTTAGTTTCACTGTTAAACTGGGGAATACTTTCATGCAAGAGGTCCTGTGAGACAGAGTTTACTTCTGTCTTTTGTTTTGTTTGTTTTTAAAATTTCCTAGCTGGGCATGGTAGCACATGCTTTTAATCCCACCACTCAGGAGGCAGAGGTAGAGGCAGGAGGATATCTGTGAGTCCAGTCTGGCTTATATAGCTAGGTTCCAGAGCATCGAGAACTACACCAAGAGATCTTGTCTCAATAATAAATAAATAAATAAAATAAAATAAAATTTCTGTGCTGGGGCCTGAACCCAGGCTTTGTACATGCTAGGTAAATGCTTCCCCATACTTGAAGTTTACCATTTTTCAAGAAGATTTTATTATTTAATCTATGTATATTTGTGTGTGTGTGTGTGTGTGTGTGTGTGTGTGTGTGTGTGCACATGTGCATGTATGCCCACAGAGGTGTGAACTGAGGGACAAGAAACTGTAAGCTGCCTGACATGGGTGCTGGAAATTGAATTGAATCCTTGGGAAGAGCAGCAAGTGCTCTTAACTGCTGAGCCAACTCTCCAGCCCACTAAACTAATTTTTAAAAAACTAACTGAAAAACAAAGAAAAGAACTAACTGGAAATCAATTCTCAGCTTTTTAATAGGTTCCTTTCTCTTTTGGTTTTTCAAGCAGGGTTTCTTTGTGTAACCCTACTGTCTTTGAACTTGCTCTGTAGACTAGGCTGGCCTTGAACTCAGAGATTTGCCTGGCTCTGTCTGAGTGCCAGGATTAAAGGCATGTGCCACCACCGCCCGGCTAAAGATTTCTAATATATATATATATATATATATATATATATATTACATACTTGAAAACTAATAATTCCAACAGTCTCAGTATATAGAAGAAAACAGGTAATTATACTTTGTGAGCTTGTAAGCTAGTGGGTAAAGGAGCTGCTGCCAGCCTGGAGACCTAGTTCAGTTCCTGGGACCCACGTGGTAGAAGGAGAGAATCAACTCCACAAAGTTGTCCTCTGACCTCCATCCTGTACTACCACACAAATGCATTCACCCACACAATGAACACACATGCACACACACAAATCAATACATTTGTACATGTTAAAATGTCTTAAAAATATTTAAAGACAGCTGGGCATTAAGAATCATGCCTGAGCTGGGTGGTGGGAGCACATGCCTTTAATCCCAACACTTGGGAGGCAGAGACAGGTGGATCTCTGTGAGTTCGAGGCCAGCCTGGTCTACAAAGTGAGTTCCAGGACAGGCTCCAGAGAAACCCTGTCTCGAAAAACTGAAAAAAAAAAAAATAAAAAAGCAAGCATCATGCCTGTTAATTCCAGCACCTGCAAAGCTGAAGAACTCAAAATAAATAAATAAACAGATTTAAAAAAAAGTAACTTGACACTCTTTCTTTTTTTTGGGGGGGGAGGGGGACCAGGTCTCACTATGTATCCCTGACCAGCCTGGAGCTTTCTAGGTGGTGATGAGATTAGACTTGTACCACCACACCCTTCAGTTACTAAAAGTTTTTGATCCAGATAACTTGGCTGTAAATTTAACAAAAATCCAGATTGCCTTCCTGAACTTGGAGATAAAATAAAAAATTTCAGCTAGGCATAGTGGTGCACACCTTTAATCCCAGCACTCTGGAGGTAGAGGAAGTGAGTTCGAGGCTAGCCAGAGCTACACAGTGAGACCCTGTCTCAAAAAAAAAAAAAAAAAAAAAAAAAAAAATCAAAATCAATCAATGAATCAATAATTTCTATTTGATACCCCTGCAACACAGAAATAGGCAAAATGATGGCCTAAAGCCAAAGTCTTCTTTTCTAAGATCAGGGCCCACATGTTATGCAATTCATTCAGTAAGACCTTTTCCTCCCTGAACCTTGGGTCAAGTTTGCCTAAAGCAATGTCATTAATGAATGCCTCCATCTTCTTCAGAAATACATCCAGTTGGTTGTATCATGTTCATTGTGCTAGATCTACAGGGTTTGAGAGTTTCTCCAAGGAGGGTTCAATGACTGTGAAAGTTCCATCCTAAATTGTTCTTCTTAAATTTTAAAAAATTATCTTATGTTATGTGTATGGGTGTTTTGCTTGCATGTATGTCTGTGCACCACAAATGTGCCATGTGCCTGTGGAGACCACCTGGTGTTAGATGCACTGGAAATGGAATTATAGACAGTTGTGAGCAGCCATGTGGGTGCTGAGACTGGAACCCAGCTCCTCTGGACGAGCAGTCAATACTCTTAATGAGTCCTGAGCCATCTCTCCAGCCCCATCCAAAACTTTTCAAGAACAACCAACCAAAGTCAGTGGGTACTTTTTGCTTTATATCCTACTGAAAAGATAAGGCCTAAATACACAGGCAGCTCTGGCTACAGCCAGGGACAGGCGAAGGAGAAGAGGAAGAATACTAGGAAAGAACAGGCCCTCCTCAGATCCAAAGCTCTTAACTTCCTAAGTGCATGATGCTTCATTACAAAAGTCTTATCTGTGAGTAAGTCACTGCCCAAAGACCAACTGAAAACACTGCAGATGGCCTAAGGGCCTAGAGATGTACTTCAGTGACAGAGCATTTCCCTAACATGTGCAAAGCCCTGGGTTCAATCCCCAGCACGACCAAAAAAAGAGTAAGGGGGAAGAGGAGTGAAGTAATTCGGCTCCCATATCCATTATTTCCTCACCGTTTTGAACCGAAGGTAACATTCTTTGTAGTCTTCATATTCTATCTTGCACTCTTCTTTAGCCCGGGTAGCCCCAATTCCATGTGAACATTCTATCCATTCTTTTTCAAAAGCATGGCATCGAGAGGGGATCTTGTAGGGCTGTTCAGAGCTCTGGTATACGAAGTGCCGATCTAGGCTGATGCCCAGCCTCTTCTGCAGATCGAAGAAAGGCATGGCTATAAAAGAAGAATAAGAGTGCGATAAAGTGAGATGTTTCTGAGAAAAACCAAGAGCTCATCCGTGAAGTCCTAGTCCCCAAATCTCTTCTCACCAAACCTTGTTTTGTTTTTCAAGACAGGGTTTCTCAGTGTAGCAGTTCTGGTTGTCCTGGAACTCACTAAGATCCACCTTCCTCTGCCTCTCTCTGCGCCACCCCACATAGCCACCAAACTTTTTTTTTTTTTTTAGTAATATCTCATCTTGCCCAGGCTGACTTCAAGTCACTACTGTAACTAAATCAAGGAGGGCCTTGATTTCTTCATCCTCCTGTCTCCACCTTCCAAGTGCTGGGAACACCAAACTTTTATTAGACGGGTTCTCCCAGTTGAATAATTAGGGGACTTTCACAGAACTCATGGAAAAGAAAATTAAAGTTATAAACATGGATATTTTTGTCTAAGGTGAAAGAAATTTGTTTTTACTCAAGAAAAAAAACCAAAAAACCCAACAACCAAGAAAATGGAAAACAGAAAAGTATTAGCCCAAATTATTTCTTTACACTGTTCTATACATTCTTTCCACCCCAACCTAAATGACACTTCTCTTCAGAAGCTGTCTAGAATCTAGTGTTTCTTCCTTCACAGAAGTAGTCAGTCTGTCCTGGGCTGGAGACATGCTCAGCGGGTAGGAGTGCATGCTGTTCCAGCAGAGGACTCAGGTGTGACTCTCAGGAACCAGGCTGAGTGGTTCACAAAACCACCTGTGACTCCAGCTTTGGGGATCTGACGCCTCTGGCCTCAGGGAGCAGCTCTACTCACATGCCCATATTCACACATCCACACACAATTAAAAATTAAATTAAAAAGTACTGTGTCCACTTCTGTAACAGAAATGTATGTCTTCCTTACTGGATTTTGCTTTTGAGAGCAAAATCAGAGCAGGTACTGGGCAACTGCTAAAAAAATAAATAAGTAAAATTTAAATAATATAAAAACCAAACAGGAAATTTCAAACGTACAACTATAAAGAAATGGGTAAAATTCTGGTGCTTAGTAGAATATGACAGGCATTGAGAAAAAAATAATACATGGATGGGGGCTGGAGACATAGCTCCGAGGTTAAGAGCACTGGCTGCTCTTCCAGAGGACCTGGGTTCAACTCCCAGCAATGGCAGCTCACAGATGTCTGTAACTCCAGTCCCAGGAGAGCTGGTTCCTGCATACAGACATACTTGCAGGCAAAGCACCAATGTATATAAATAAAAATTAATTATTTTTTTAAATAACAAATGGAAAATACATAGTGATGTTGACATGGAACAAAATAATCCCACATGACAAAACTGCTCTAAGACTGGAAAGCAAGGCAGCACACACAACAATATCATCCTGTATGCACAGATTTAGTGATGAATTTAATTTACAAAGTTCCTTCCCATTCTTTCAGTCATTTACTGTGCACAGTACAGTCAAATGGGGGAAACCAGCTCATTTGCTATAAGCACTGGAGATCCACATTGGGAACTCAGAAAGAAACCTAAGTGTAAGAGTTCGAGAGAGGAAGCCCTCAGGAGACTAGAAAAAGTCTACATGACAACTTACAACTGCTTGTAACTAGTTCCGGGGGGACCCATATTACACACACACACACACACACACACACACACACACACACACACACACCACACGAGCAGTGAGTTCCAATACGGCCAAGACAATAGAAGGAGTTAGGGTATGTGTGGGACAGAGGTGTCCTGGATCGGCTGCTGAGCCAAGCTCACAACACGAATGCAGAGGACTCAGGAGGACGGGGGGCCGAAATCACTGGAGGACTCGGCTAGGAAACGGGGTGCAGCCTGGTGTGGTGGCTAATTTCAGCACTTGGGAGGCAGAGGAAGGAGGATCTCCGAGTTCGAGGCCAGCCTGGTCCACAGAGTAAGTTCCAAGACAGCCAGGGCTACACAGAGAGACCCTGTCTCAGAACAGAAACAAACAAAAAAGAAGCGGAACGTCAGGGTAGGAGGAAGGCCAAGGCAGGAGTCCGGCCCAAGGCAGAGTTGACACGGAGGGCCCTCGGATTGTAGTTGTGGGGTGACGGGGCCTGGGAAGGAGGAGGACACGCCCCGGGCCCGGGCCACCCACAGCAAAAGCAGATTTGCCAAGGAGACTTCCTTGCGAAGCACCTTGGCTGTGCGGACACAGCAGCGCCTACCGCACTACAGGAGCGTCCTTGTCAGCTCCCCGGGCTCAATTCACGACCGCCGGCTTCAGGGAGACGCAGACGCCTGCCGCAAAGGACACTCCACAGTGCGACGTTTACAGCGCGACGCCGCAAGTCGATCGCCCGCCGTGCCCCTGCGGGAACCGTAGGAACCAAGCGCGTCGATCTGCGCCTGCGCAGTCAGCGGCCCTGCCTCCGACGCTGACAGCTGATAAACTAGGCGAACTGCGCCCGTGGTGAGTTCTCGCTCTCAGCACTGTCACGACAGCTGATTGTTGTGCTACTTGACCAAGGTCACACTCGGGAAGGAGTATGACTTCTCTCACCCCAAGCACACGTAGTACTTAAGCCCGTGGGCCGTGACCCCAAAACACGTGTGTACCTTTATGTTTCCTAACCTCACAGTGCCTGTTTCCCTTTCTATTAGTAAACGTAATAACCTGCTGGAGAGATAGCTCAGAGGTTAAAAACACTTGTTGCTCTGACAGAGGACGCCGGTGTAACTCTAGATTCAGGGAACCCAACATGTTCTTCTGAACTGGGCAACACCAGGAGCATACACGTGATGCACACACATACAAAAAACAACAACAACAACAACAACACACATACAAAAAACAACAACAACAAACAAACAAGCAAACAAACAAAAAACCCACACTCATACAACTCATACACATAACAAAGTAAATCTTAAAGATAATAGCGGCTAGCATGGAAGGTGCACCCCTTTAAACCCCAGCACTTGAGAGGCAGAAGCAGGTGGATCTCTATGAGTTCCAGGCAGCCAGGGCTACAAAGAGAGATCTTGTTTCAAACAAACTAAAAGCTACAGAGTTGCTATAGGAACTTGTTTATACTGTGACATGGTGAAAAATGTTCTTTGGCTGGGTGATGGTGGCTTACCCCTTTAATCCCAGCACTCGGGAGGCAGAGGCAGGCGAGTCTCTGAGTTTGAGGCCAGCCTGGTCTACAGAGCGAGTTCCAGGACAGCCAGAACTACACAGAGAAACCTTGTCTTGGGGGAGGGGGGAGAAGAAAGAAAGGAGGAGAAGAAAGAAAAGAAAAACGTTTCTTTGATGTTATCAGCTGACATCTGTATAAAAGCAATCAGGAAGCTGAGACAGAAGGATGCCTGTGAGTTGAAGTCCAGCCTGGTCTACATAGCCAGATTCCATTCCCCCCAAAAAGAGTCTCTGGAGAAAATCTCCAAGGTCCACAATATTAATTTCGATCACTCCAACTTGCTCCACCCACCACCTTCCCCATCAGCTAGGTGCTCCACATGAAATCAGTTTCAATTCAGTTAGTTTTCTGAGCACTCAATGTGTGTCCAGCAAAATACTAGCTCATTATGGAACTGGTGAAGCATGCTACAAAGCTCTAGTAGCAAGGGACTGATGACCACCCTTCAGACCCACCCCTCCCCTTGTTTTCCTTACAATCCTAGAGCTAGAACCCAGGGCACCACATGCTAGCACATGCTCTATCATTGAGCTACACCTCCAGCCACCCTTTATTGTTGTTTTTGAGACAGGGTTTCTTTTTGTAACAGCTCAGGCTGTCCTGGAAATCTCTTTATAGACCAGGCTGGCCTCAAACTCACAGAGATTCTCCTACCTCTTCCACCCAAGTCCAGGGACTAAAGGCATGCACCACCAATGCCCGGCTCACCCTTGCTTTCTTGTTTCTCGGTGGTAGCATCTTTTCAGTTCCTTAGGCAGGTAAATTCAAATTGTTGTTCGAATCTTAGATGGTCTTTTAATGAAAAACCCAGAGCTAGATATCAGGGTGAAAGCTGAAAGATCAGAGAAGCAGAACAGCCAGCCGCTAGTTTTTATCTCTATGAAATCCTCAGCCTAAAGAGAGTGAGTTCCTGTTTCTTCATGTCTTATATACCTTTCTCTTCCCTGCCATATTACTTCCTGGGATTAAAGACGTGTGTGCTTCCCAAGCAAAGGCATGAGATCTCAAGGGCTGGGATTAAAGGTGTGTGACCCCTATTGCCTGACCTCTATGTCTAATCTAGTGGCTGTCTCTGTCCTCTGATCCTCAGGCAAGTTTATTAGGGTACACAATATATCATCACATCACATTCTTTCCACAAATTTCCAATATATTTACTTCCAGTCCCCAGCTCTTCAATCCATCTTGCATGACCAACCTTCCAACAGTACAGACTTTATTATATTTCTACTCAGAAATATCATACAGCAACAGTGGAAAGAAGGGCAATTCTGATGTTTCCTGGGCCAAACAGGGCCTACTGTAAGAAAATGATTACAAAGGCATGTGATCAATGACGAATGATCCTTGCCCTCAGTTTGAGGAATGATAGTAGCAGTGGGAAATCCAACAAACTGGAGCCCTATATTCTGTCTAAAGGTAGAAACAGCTAGCCTCATAGCTCCATCTTATTGTTATGAGAGAAAATTTTTAATTTTTTTCCTCTTTTTTTTGGATTTTTGAGACTGGGTTTCTCTGTGTAAGCCTGGCTGTCCTAGAACTCACTATGTAGACAAGATTGGTCTTGAACTCACAGAGATCCACCTGTCTCTGCCTCCTGGGTGCTGAGATTAAGGGTATGTGCTACCACACCTGGCTCAAATCTTCAAGAGAATTTCAAATTTTCAAGAGAAGCTGGGAATCTGCTGTAACCCCAAGTACTGCCTAGGTGACTTAACTGAATTTCTACTTTGCATCAATCTTGTTTATCTTTGATGACAAGAAGTCCATAGGCAAGAATTTCCTCGTGGGTTAGCGATCATTGGTTGTCAAACAACTTCTAGCCTTATTAGCTTACCAGATTCAGGAGAGACTTGCAGCTGAGACAGTCGTGAGCAGGGCAACCACACCTTGGCCAAATTGATTAGTTATGCACATCTCTTGCTTTCTGTTTAATCCCTATCTTCATGTCAGGAAGAGGAACTTGGGGGACTCCCCTGACCTTTTTGTCCCTCTTTTCAATTTAACCACATTGAATAAATCTTTTTTTTTTTTTTTTAAATTTTGCTATTTGGCTCTTTTTATTGGTTTATTGAGGATGAGTAGCTGAACCCTGGCTTGCTGAGGCACACAGTCTGTGAGTCTGAGCCATTACCACATGCCAAGGTCCTTGTTGGGTTCCTGACAATAAAATAGTCCGATTGTTGTGGCAAGTGATGTTATAGAAAGACTGGGGGCATAGCACAGCAAGAGAACCCTACTCAGCATGGATGACGCCCTGAAGCACAGACACCACTCAAAAGAGGGAGTCCATTCATTCTGGCTGAACAATGGAGTCAATGTTTCAAAATGCCAAAATTCCTAGGTTTACATTCTATTTCCAAATCTTGAGATATACTGCCTTCCACTCCCTCCCAAACTGCCTTCAGTTATCCAGAAATAAAAATTACAGGGTGTGTGTAGCTGGAGAGTTTTCTCTCTGGGTCCCGCCAAACCCCGGCAATCCGACAGCCCACTTATAAACACACAGACGCTTATATTATTTAAACTGTTTGGCCTAATGGCTCAGGCTTCTAGCTATCTAGCTCTTACATCTTAAATTAATCCATTTCTATAAATCTATACCTTGCCACGTGGCTCGTGGCTTACCAGCATCTTCACATGCTGCTTGTCATAGCGGCAGCTGGCAGTGTCTCCCTCCGCCTTCCTGTTCTCTCAATTCTCATCTCTGTTAATCCCGCCTATACTTCCTGGCTGGCTACTGGCCAATCAGTATTTATTGACCAATCAGAGCAACACATTTGACATACAGACCATCCCACAGCATGTGTGTGTGTTGGTTCTATCCTTCTACCACCTGAGTGTGGAGAAGTGTTGAATTTGAGGGAGTGAGTCCCAGGGGACTGAACTCCAGGGACTCAAGGAGGATTCAATTCAGGTCGTCAGGCTGGATGGCAGGTGCCATAACTCACTGAGCCATCTCTTGGTCTTAAGTTTGAACTTCTTTTGCCTTGAATGCTACCACTATCTCCCTTCCAGTCCATTCACACCCCATTTGTCTCACCAGTTTCTGATGAACATTCCAATTCTTCTGATATTTTAAAGCACTTCATGAGGCCCTGCCAGCCCTATAAATGTCCGTTGTATACCTAAGTGTGAACAGGTCCCCATCACTGGACGTGTCATACAACAGGGTCCTCACAGGTAACAATGGCCTTTCCTCGAATGCAAAAGCTGGAAAACTACAACTCCCAGACCAAGCAGGAACCATGTCTGAGCCATTGTTGCTAAGGTGCCCAGGCTTCTGGAATTCTGTACTTTGGTCCCAAAGCAGAGATGTGAGCTTTCAGGTCCTCCATCCTTCACTTCCACACCTTCCCTCCTCAATGCTTCTTTAGGACTGTATAATGAAGTAAAGGACTTTATGCTTGTCTTCATCTCTGGGACATCAAGACTCCAAGATCCTTGTAACTCAGGCCTAAGGCCCCAGCCCAACCCCTCTGAACAAAATTCAGAGGCTGCCTGAGGACCAGATGTCTGCGCTTCACTGATGGGGCAAGGGTTATTATCTCAAGTACCCTAGGCATCCACTCACAGAACTTCTATCCTGGGCCATTCACATGGTGGAAACTTTATTTAGGTGTCTTTACTGTTATGCAGATCTAAACAGTGTTAGTTTAAGAAGCCTGGCACAAGGGAGGGCCTTGATATTGGAAACTCAGGCTGGTAATTGAGCTGTAGGATAGAAATCAAATTGTGTCGATTCCATTTGGAGATGGAGAAAATATCAAGTTGAAAACGAATCCGGTAATCCAGGAAAAGCAAAGTGAGTTGGGAATAAGGCTGTCAGGCTCAAGATGGAAGGGGTAACTGGAGGGCGATAGATACTCCATCCTTAGAACTCCCTTTTGTGAGCGTTGCAGCTTGGATGGAAAGGTATCCTGGCAGTCAGGAGCTAAGGAATGCTACAAAGTCACCATAAGCGTAGCAGTTTACAGCTCTGCTCTGGGGAAAGGTTTCCCCAGTGCAAGTGTGTATCCACTGTGCTCCACTAGGGGAGTTTCCCCAGTCTTACAGTCGAGCTCTGCTTCAGCAAAAATAGTCTCACTGCATAACAAACTTTACTTGAGAGATTTATTGGGAAGGAAAATTCCAGGAGGGTGGCTGCCTCTAAGGTGAGCAGCAGCAGCAAACTGAGCAGGGTACAGAGCTTATATAGGGCTTCTTAGGGGTGGGACAGAGCTTTCCAGGGTGGCTTAGGATTGGTGGGTTTTGTAGCCTGATTCTGGGGCAAGCTCAGGGACTGGTGAGATTTCAAGCCCTGGTCCTGAGGGTTAAGTCTGGGTCAGGGTGGTTTTCCTTGGCCCTTTTTACCCTACACCCTTGGGCCAGTGGGAGTCAGAGGCAGGTTGTTCTCTGTGAATTTGAGGCCATCTTAGTCTATTATCTATATAGTGAATTCCAGGACAGCCAGAACTATATAGGAAGAGTGTGCTGAAAAACAAAACAAAACAAAACACAAAAAAAGAACTCCCCCTTGGGCTAGGAATGTGACTTGGTTGGCAAAAGTGCTGGGTTCCATCCCCAGAGCCATATACAAAACCAGGTACTGTGGTGATGCAAACCCACAACCTCAGCACTTGGGAGGTGGAGGCAGGAGGATAAACTCAACATCACCCTCAGCCTCAGGGGAAGACAGCCTGGGCTACATAAAGACCCTGTCTCAATCCAAAACTTCCTCTTATCTTGATGTATGGAACTGCCTCTTGACTGGCAAAACGAGGGTCCCAATGTGGTATGACCCCACAAAGCCCTGGGAAAGGCAAGCAGGCAGTCTACTCCACCCGCCATACCTTCCCATCACAAATGAACACACTGGAGTCCGGGTTCAGAAACCAAGAGTTGCTCTTTCATGGAGGCACCCAACACCTAACAAAGCAGAGATGTACACCCTTCTGTCCATTAGACTGACATAGCCTAGAGAAGGCTTGACTCATTTGACCTGGAAGTTAAGGGGAGTCCTAGGTCACTGCTGAACAGACACGGCCTTCTGCTAGCCACTCATCAGTTAGGAGACAAGAGGTCATAGGTCAGAGTGATACAAAGAGCTCAGTGTAGTAGTGGAAAAGTCACACAGACAAATGCACTACAGGACGCTATAAAAGCATAAAATCAAGGGGTATGATGAAGTACTGTGTGTGCAGTATACCTAAGAAGTCCTTACAATCTAGTTTAGCCATCCAGCTACTACTATTACCATCTTATTTACATCACTTTAAATCTTTGTGTGCGCATACACATTGAGGCCCGAAGATGTCAGGTGTTTTCCTCTATCATTCTCTACTTCAAGGCAAGGTTCTTAACCCCTGAGCCATCTCTCCAGACCTTTTCAGTTTTTTGGTTTGTTTTGTGTTTGAGACAGGGTTTCTCTGTGTAGCCCTAGCTATCCTGGAACTGGGTTTGTAGATCAGACTGGCCTTGAACTCAGAGTTTCATCTGCCTCTGCCTACAAATGCTGGGAGTAAAGGTGTGCGCCACCACTGCTGGGCTCCATTTTGAGAACTTTAACTCTGACTGGCCTTCAACTTATAGTTACTATCTTGATCTTTGTACTTCTCAAATGTTGGTATCTTGGTGCGAGCAACCTTGCCCAGTGTGTGTAAACCATTTCATTAAAAATAACCCCAGAGGCTGGACTGTCTGTCGTTTCTAATTATGTCTATGCGTAGGGTATGTGCAGGTTGTATGGGTGCCTGAGGTCAGAGGCACCAAATCCCCTGGAATTGGAGTTACATGTGACTGTGAGTTACCCAAAGTGGGTTGTGGGAACCAAACCTGGGTCTTCTGCAGGGGCAGTACATGCTCTCACCACTGAGCCCTGTGTCCCTCGTCACTTGTTTTGTCAGACAGGCTCTCACACAGCCCAAGCTTCCAACTTAATTGTGTAGCTAAGGGACTTACCCTTCTCTTCTTACCTCCCCACCCTAAGTACTGATATACACAGGGGCCATGCTTTCATGTACAGAGCAAACCCAGGGTGTTGTGCATGCTGGACAAACACCATCAACTGAGCCGCCACATCCCCAGCCTACTCTAACCCTGCCTGATTCTTGGATCACCTGGTATTCTTCCTCCTGAGGCAGGCAGAGACATCACTAAGTGGATAGAGATAGCTCCGTGGTAGTGAACTTGCCTAGCATGTATAGAGTACTAGGTTCAACCCCCAGGATGGCCCAAAAGATAGACTTATTAAACACAGGTGTGAATCACCGCATCTAGCTGAGTAACTTAAGGAGCTCCCTGGACAGGTTTTTCTGAAATTACACATTCCAATACATCCTTGTAGTTTTTGTAGGTTTTATCCTTAAGTCAAGATTTCCGTAAGACAATGGAATTTCCCTAGCTGGGAAATACCCTTAAGTTCTAGCCCTAGAAGTCAAAAGTTAAAAAAAAAAAAAAAAATTTATATATACATGCATGCGCATGCACGTGTACATACAGGGTCTCATGAACTCACAGTCTAGACTGGCCTTGAATGCTATGTAGCCAAGGATGACACTGAACTTCAAAGACTCACAGGCTTCCAGGTCCCCAATGTGTAGCCTTAATTCCCTTAATGCCAACCATAGAGATATCATACTCCATGGTCCCAATGGGTAAGCTGAGAACAGGCGCAGGCACTGCTGGCAGTTGAGGGGGTGGCGTGACCGTCACTCAGGAAAGCACTCTTAGCCAGGAGCTGCTTATAGGAACACTTAGAGGGAGCACAGCACAGTGGTGTCTAATGGGCCGTGGGTGAGCAGCCTTCCAGACCTGGCATCCTCACAGCCCTTAGCTACCCCATCACAGCCATTACTATGGCTCTTCTTCAGGGAACAAGGAACTACCCTAGAGAAAGAAGAGATGAAACAAGCTGTCCTTTAAGTGAGTCAGTCTTTAATATGAAAAGGGCCAGGGTGGGCTCCAGGAGTCTGTAAATCCTCCACAGGGTGTTGAACTATGGAAATGGTTATAGCAGCCTCAGGGAGTTATCTGAATCCACATTATCACAGTACCAAAAAGGCAAGGTAAACAAATAGCTTAAGTATTTTATTTGTTTGCAACTAAGCTTGTTAACACTATATAATGAAAATGTACAAAGAATAATGTTGCAGTTTTTGGTTAGATTTAAGTCAAAGACATTCATTAATAAGGAATCTTCAAATGTGAATACCCCAGAAATGTCCATAAGCCATCGATCTCAACAACTGTCTCTGAATATCACCTTACTTTGGAAGGTATTGGCAAACATTTGAATTAAAACTCAAGAGTTTTCCAAAATAAAGCCGTAATTAATAAAACTATATTCTCAAACTAAAACAATTTTAATAAACTTTCCTTTCCAAAACAACAGTAAAGGAAACAAGGCATTTTGTAAAATGTGGTCCTGAACAAGTCACAGTAAAAATAAATGTGGACTTAACTCCCACCTCAACAGAGGCTGCTCTCTGGTCACAGCCTCGGGACCAAGGCAAACAACAGCCAATAAGCAACTTCAGGCAGGGAGCTGCCAAAACCAAGCTCTAACAGTTGAACACGGAGACCTTAGGGAGTTCCGGGGAACCTGGACAACAGGTCCAGATCCTTGCTGAAACCGATGAGAAGGTGAAGCAGCTCCTCCCAAGGAGCAGTGCTGCAAGGCCCGGCCCAGCCCTGCACTCCCCTGTGTTATACTCCGAGCACACCCTGATGTTCTGCTCCAGGGGAGAACTGTTCCCTGTAGAAGTTCAGTGTCCAGGGAGCTCCTTGACTGAATGAATGAGGTGAGCGCAGACTCCACAGGGTATTTTAAGGCTTGGAGTCCAAGTGTTTTCCAGCACAGCTAGGCAGAGTCTGTGTGTTGATGGCCCGTCTCCAGTTTGTTCTAATCTCTCACCATGTGTTTGCAGATTCAGGACAGCAGACCTTCCCTACATCATCGTAATCATGTCTAATGTCCATCCTAACTTATGATTCAATTTCTGTGCCTGGAAACAGTCCCTGTATTTAACGATAATACCTACACATACAACAATCCACTGTTACAACTTATATGGTCACCAAACATTAATGATCTTTTGTAGACCAAAAAAATGTTTCTAACCATAATTGTCGTGCATCAAATTCACAGCCAGAATCCCCAAGGTCAAAACAAGTTTTGCACAACACAAATAATAACTTAAAACACACAGACACACACGCGCACACACACACACACACACTCACACACTTCTCACAGAGCTGTGCTTGGGGAAACTCCACGTGTTGAGTGCCACTGAAGGCATTCTTTGCTAAACTGCTGCTCCAGGTACTTTTGTTTGGAAAACCTATCACAGTAGGGTACAGCTGTTTAGTGGATGAGCAGAAAAGAAAGATATGCTGTGGCAACCAGAAAGTTTTAAGGTCTTTCAAGTTGTATAAAATGGACCTGCAGAAACATTTAAGTGTTCTCAGGATGCAAAGTTGGAGCTGAAATGTGATATCAAACCAGTTGCAAAAAGTGTACAGCAGCCATCTCTTGAGGTCACACCTGGTACCAAGATAGGCAAGAAGGCTTCAGGATACATCTGCAAATTAGGGTTAAAAGACAAATGAAGAGAATAATGAGGATGTAGTCTCATTCTTTTTAAAACATACACTAGCAGTAAATGATCAAACTGTGCAAGCTACCACTTAAAAGGCAGGAATTAAGAAATCTGTCTCAAGTATTTCAAATATTTAGAAATAAGAAATCTTGACCACTCACTGCATAAATCAACTTCCATAAACTAACTGGACTCACCTTTCTGGAGGAAAGATATTAACAAAGAGACTGGTACTGGAGTCAAATGACCACAGGAGGCAATCTTGGCTAACTACAGAAACTTGAGCGAATTACCAATAAAAAACGGGGTTAATATTAAAAGTTCAATCTCATAGGATACTGTGAGGATTATATAAAATTAGAATTTATTGGTTTGACATTGTTGGATACCAAAGTATTCTTAGCCACTTCACTTTACAGAGCCTTTCAAAATTAAAAAAATTTTTTTTTTAAGATTTACTTATTTTATGCGTATGAGTGTTTTGCCTGCACATGTTTGTGTACCACATGTCTGCTAGGTGCCCTTGGAGATCAGAAGGAGGCATCAGATCTGGGACTGAAGTTATAGGTGTTTGTGAGCCACCATGTGGACATTGGAAATTGAGCCTGGGTCCCCTGCAAGAGCAATAACCCAGGGCCTTTTGCTCCCAGGACACAAAATACTCCCAAGCAAAATCTTGTCCTTTTTTTGTGTGTGTTTGTTTTCTGAGACAGGGTTTCTCTGTGTAGTTTTGGTGCCTGTCCTGGATCTTGCTCTGTAGACCAGGCTGGCCTCGAACTCACAGAGATCCGCCTGGCTCTGCCTCCCAGTGCTGGGATTAAAGGTGTGTGCCACCACCGCCCGGCAAAATCTTGTTCTTAAGAACTTGGAAATTTTAAAGAAAAACTTGGTATACTTACAGCTTGTTGGCCTTGTCCCATATCGCCGCATAATCTGATCATGTGTGAATTTCACAAAAGATTCATACTGTTCTGTGAAGATATAATAAAGAGTATATATTATCCCAGAAACCCATCCCTAATCCCTCAGGCAATTTAGGAAGCAGGGTGGCATCTGTCTTCCCTGTTTGTACTCTCTACTCAAACATTCCTTTTTCTCTCCTATCATTCTACCCACTATCCCGAAGAAAGATATGTGAACTTGAAATCCTGAAGTCCTTTTTTCATTACAAAATGAAAACACGAAGAGTGGGATTACAGTGGGATCAGTAACAGAGGGCTTGCAAATGGATGAGGTAGATCTCTAAGAGAGGAAAAAAAAAAAACGTTGAGGTAGCTCATGCTTGGAATCCCATTCCTTGAAGAACTCTTTAAGTTCAAGGCTAGCCTGGTCCACACAATAAGTTCCAGATTTATTTTTATTATTTTTTAAATTGTGTTCGTGTGTGCACGCTGGTATGTACATTTGAGTGCAGGTGCCCTTGGAATCCAGAGAGTATTGGATCAGCCAGAGCTGGAGTTATAAGTGGTCTTGAACCACCTGACATGGGTGCTGGGAATTGAACTCATATCGTTTGGGAGAGCAGGAAGCACTCTTTAACTGCTGAGCCATCTCTTGTCCAGCCTCAGCTGGTCTAGACTTGCTTTTTTCTATCATACCTCCCAAACCAAAGAGTGCTCAACTTCTACATCAACCAAGTGACTCCAAGGCAGAAGTTTGAACATGTGAGTGACACTGCCCTGCACCGATCCTGACACCTGTTAGGAAGTCAGTGCCATAAGCCAACCACCTGTTCACCAGCTGGTGGCCTACTCAATAACTATACTTCCAGAAAATTCTTACACATGGAGCTTGACTCATCTGCTTTCAGAAATGTAAATGAGTTCTTTCAAATGATGTGTAAATAACACCCATGACACCATCAAAGAGTAGCTGCAGTGTTCACAAGCCCACAACCCCTCTTGCACAAAGCCCTCTTTTTTTTGAGTTACACCAACAGGAGCAGCAGCCTAGGTCTCAGCCTACCTGCGAGTTTGGTACTGAGGATCTGCTCATACTCCTCTCGAACTTTATCTTCATAGTCTTTTAGGAGACGCTCACATATTATCCCCACTTGTCGAAGAGTAAAGGTGGGCTGGTCCTTCTTCATCCAGGAAGAACCTGGCAAGAACACAAACATTAGCTGGGTGCAGTGGCACATGCCTACAACCCCAGCTACTCAGGAGGAGAAAAGAATTGAGTTTGAGGTACACATGGGAAACTTAACAAGACCCTCAAAAATAAAAGATCAGTGTAGAGCACTTGTCTAATTCAAGGCTGACTCAAGCCCCAGTATTCCACATCCCCCTAAAAAGATAAAACTTCTTTACACAACATATTCCAGTTCAACCTTCATAGAAACACTCAAGATACACAAACCTTAGACAGGCTAGCCTAGCTGGCCAGGGAGCCCGGAGGATCTTTCCTATCTCCACCTCTCTACGTGCTAAGATTACAAATATGGGCTGCTACACTTGGCTTTTTTAAAATGTGAGTTCTAGGGACTCAAACTCAGGTCGTCCTACATGTACTGTACAGACAGGGCTATCTCCCTGGTCTGTGCTCTATAAGCAAGGCTAAAGGTAAACTGAGAAGCAGGGGAATAGATTTGTGCCGTGTGCTAGCTGAGCTGTGTATACACAACAGTTCTGATGTCCTAACAATCTGGGCTCATACTCACCCCATAAAAGACCAGAACCAAAAGCTTAAAGCTGAAGCCTCCAGTCTGGATTAGGAAAAGTACATTTAGAACATAAGTCTTTTGAAATCACTCAGATGTGTCCAACCTCACAATGGGACACACAACATTGCCATCTACAAAATTCATGCCTGAGAACTGTATATAATCAAGCTACAAAGAAAGGTTAAAATTTTTTCCAAGTTCTTTTTTTTTTTTTAATGTAGCTCTGGAACTTGCTGTGTCAACCAGGCTGGCTTGGCACTCATAGAGATCCACCTGTCTCTGCCTCTGAGTGCTGGAATTAAAGGTGTTCAACACCATACCCTGTTCCTCATAATGCTTATTGTTCATGATTTTGTACTGGACTTCATTCACAGCTACCCTGGGGCACATGTGGCCACTATGAGCATCAGATTTGTTTAATCTGACTGTAAAACAAACACCAAAAATACACTTTCTGATGATTCTGTAGCAGAACAGGGCCAGGGCATCTTTTATTTTTAGGATCCACAAATGATTTGTAAGCTACAGGGAGTCTGAGATTCAGGACCATTGGAATTGCTCAACAGTATAAAATAGGTCACTGACATTAACCTCTTACCACTCCTTTTGGAAATGGTCTCAAGAAGTCCAGGCTGGCCTTGAAATTGTTAGTACCCCCAAATAACCTTTAATTTCTGATCCTTCTGCCTCTGCCTCCTCATTTACTGGGGTTACAGTGTTGGTTTTATTTGGTGCTGGGGACCCCACCCAGGATTCATACATGTGAGGCAAGCACCTGACCAACTGAGCGCCCATTACACCTTTATTAACTCATGCTCCTTTGTGACTAATCAGAGTCCTGTAAACCCAGCACACTTCCAAGGTGGAGGCAGGATAAAGAATCGGGGTCAAGGTCATTCTCTGCTACTTAGTAATGAACTCTTACCTACAGGCCTCTTTCTCAGTTTTCCTTGTGGCTTTATCAGAGGCTGTGGCAAATCAAAACTATAATTTCCAGCTTCCTAGGAGCTAAGATTTCAGATGTGAACAGGTTTTATTAAACAAGCTCACTCAGAGCACTCAGCAAAAATGGGAGGGATAAAGTTATAGCAGCTTCTACTTTGGAAGGGAGGCCAAAAGAAGCAAGCAATAGCCTGATTCTGGAGCTGGCAACTGGAGCAACAGATTCCACAGGACTTCCTGCCTGCTGATGGTAAAATAGCAGCCTTAGAAATATAAGCATAAAGATCAAGCCGTAACTCAGGCCTGAGAACCTCTGAAGTTAGTCTAGAATATGTTTCTTCATTCCTGTAAGTATTTAAACTACTTACCACTTTGAAACAAATCTTTATGGCTTTTTCCAATTAAACCAAACACAGATTTTTTTTCTCCTCTACAAATGAAACATGACCAGAACATCTGGCCTCATCATTGGTTATTATTTCTCTACTCAACATTTTCTACTACTTTAACATTACTGTATGGGTGGTGGTAGCACACTCCTTTAATCCCAGCACTCGGGAGTTCGAGGCCAGCCTGGGTTTCAGGAAAGGCGCAAAGCTACACAGATAAACCCTGTCTCAAAAAACCAAAAAAGAGAGAGAGAGGGAGGGAGGGAGGGAGAAAGAAAGAAAGAAGAAAGAAAGAAAGAAAGAAAGAAAGAAAGAAAGAAAGAAAGAAAGAAAGAGAAAAGAAATTGAATACTTTGAAGAAACAAACTTTTCAACTGTTTTAGGACACAGAGGTTTGCAGCACTGGTCTAGTGACCATTTATAGGGACAAAGCAGTCAAGTCTAGCTCACTAAGTGACAGAGACAACCTCAAATCCTGAGATTTTAGAGCACTGCCCCCACAATCCATGTATCAAGATTACAAAACGGGACTGTCTAATAGAACTTTCTAAAACAAATTTCTTACATTTGTACGTCCAATACAGCACCACATATGACTACTACTTATGTACCTGAAATAAGTTTAATGCATATGAGCATTGGATTTTTAACACATTGGGCGTGATGGCTCAAGGGTGTAGTCAGCAAGAGGACTTCCACAAACTGGAGGACAGCTGGGTCTTTATATCGAGTTCCAGACTAGCCAGGGCTACATACTGAGACCTGGTCTCAACAACAAGGGACCAGGCATGGTGGCATACAACTTTAATTCCAACACTCAGGAGACAAAGGTAGGATCTCTGGGAGTTCCAGGCAAGCCAGGACTACATGGTGAGACAAAACAACTTGCTCAGAGGCTGGAAAGATGGCTCAATGGTTAAGAGAACTGGCTGTTCTCCCAGAGGACCTGGGTTCAATCCCCAGCACCCACATGGCAGCTCACAGCTGTCTGTAACTCCAGGGGATCTGACAATTCCACATACACATACATGCAGGCAAAATACCAGTGCACATAAAATAAAAACAAATCATTAAAATAAGTAAATAAAACTGCTCAAGCCAAAAGTAAAACCTCAAAGCAAACATAAAAAACAAAAACAAAGCTTAATTAGTAAGTTTACATAAGAAATAACTTAGTTCCGTGTTATGGTTTGAATCTAGAATATCCCCCATAACCCCATGTTTTAAGTGCTTGTTCCCTAGCTTGTGGTGTCTTTAAAAGACGAGGCCCGGCAGGTGCAAATAGGTCACTGGGCCAGGCCTTTGAAGTTTATATATCTGCATCTGGTTCCATGTCACCCCCATTTCCTGGTCGGTACCATATGAAGAGGAAGCCAAAAGCTCATTGCACGAACTGAGCCACTTCCCCAGGCCTCTGCCGCACAAAGGACAGTCCCACCTGAAACCATAACCTTCCCCAGGCCTCTGCCAAACCATAACCTTCCCCAGGCCTCTGCCGCACGAAGGATAGTCCCACCTGAAACCATAACCTTCCCCAGGCCTCTGCCGCACGAAGGACAGTCCCATCTGAAACTGTAACCTTCTCGACTGACTAATTTGTCAGGCTGTCACAGTCCTGAGAAAGGGACAGAACACAGGTGCTGAAGGACACACTCCAACTACAGAAAGGCAGACTGTTCGGAGACAGAGGCATGCTGTATACATCACAAGCTGGTTTCAAACTACAATCCTGCCTTTAGCCTCTTAAATATGCCAGGATTACAGGTGTGCACTGCCAACCCCCCCACAAACTCTGAAAATAGATTTTCCACACCAAAGTATGCTTACCTGGAGAACTTGGTGCGGTGAGTGCCGAGGAGGGAGGCTGGCTTTCTGAAGTACAGGCTTCACTCTGACTGAGAACAACCTCTAAATGTCTCCATCTCTGATAACGGCTATATTCTTGCTTTATGTTCTGAAAAATTTGCTCTAGTAAAAAAAAAGAAAATGAACTTGAGCATTCATTTTGTGGTCATTTCTCAGACTTCCCACCCTTAAAAACTTTCTTGAGAAGATAGGCAAGAAAGGTCGTCTTATTTTATTCTACAAGTTGCTTGAGTTCAAACTCCAAGTCTTTTCGACACTAGACAAATACTCTACCAGTAAGATACATCCCCAGTCCAAAGAAGATATTTTGACTAAATAGCCCCTTTATCACACAGGTCATAATCTCTTCCTCATCCTATGTTATTAACAGGTAAATGTTTACCCTGTACAAACCAGCCCTATAGCTCAAGACAGTGTTCTTATTCTGACTATTTATGGAGCTGGTGACATGGTCAGTGCATAAAGGTGTTTGCTGTGCAAGCCTCGTGCTGAGTTCAGTTCCCTACATAAAACTGGAAGGGGACAACCAACTCTACAGCTGTTCTCTGACTTCCACACACATATCATGCTCACAACAGAATACATTTTAGAAGGCTCAGCAGTTAAGAGCACTGACTGTTCTTCCAGAGGATCTAGATTTGATTCCCAGCACCCATATGGGGGCTCACAGCAGTTTTTAACTCCAGTTCCAGGGAATCTGAGTCCTTTTCTGGCCTCTATTGCACCAGGCATGCAAGTGGTACACAGTCAAACATGCAGAAAAACACTCATATATATAAAATAAAAATAACTAAACTTAAAAAGGTTTAATCCCTAAAATAATAGCTATTAGTCAAGCCCCTCATCCAGTTTCCCTTACTTTGTGCCTGCGGTAAACAAGCAAGTCAGACCTGCACTTTGCTGGATTCGCTGCTACAATTTAAAGTAAAATGAGCCATGCTTTTATTTTTAATTTGCTTTGTTTTTGAGACAGAGTCTCATGTAGCCTAGGCTGGCCTTGATCCTGCCGTGTAGTTAAGATGACCGTGGACTCTTTCTGATGCTCTCCTTCTCCATTTTCCAAGCACTGGGATTAAAGGTGTGTGTCACCACTGTCGGTTCTCTGTTTGAGAAATGGTTTAACTATATAGTCCACCTTAGTCTTAAACTCACAGCAACCTTTGCTCAGTTAAGTGTTACATTTCCACAAAACACAGTACTATGGGTGAGTCTCTTATCACTAAAGGTCTTTTAACAATTAAGTTTTTGTTCCATGAGAAGATGGTACATAGCAAAAACCATTATGTGTAACAGTCTGGACACAGGGGAGGAGCCGAGGGCTATTGTTTGGGATTATCAAGGCTCATTAAAAGTGTTTTTAAAAGCTAGGCGGTGGTTGGCACACCCCTTTAATCTCAGCACTTGGGAGGATCTCTGTAAATTCAAGGCTAGCCTGGTCTACACAGTGAGTTCCAGAATAGCCAGGGCTACACAGAGAAACCCTGTCTGAAAAACAAACAAACAAAACAAACAACAAAAACCCCACATAATTAAAAATAAAAATAAATTCTTAAAAGTTTCTGAGCTGGGTATGGTGGCAAACCCATGCCTTGGAAGGAGGGAAGGAGGCAGGAGAATCAGGAATCCAAAGTCATCCTCGATTATACAGAGTTTGAGAACAGTCTGGGCTACATGAGACACTGTCTTAAAAAACAAGCTGGGTTGGTAGCCCGTTCCTGTAATCTCTGTGATTGGGAAATAGAAACAAGAGGATCACTGCTAGGTCAAGGTCAGTCTGGGCTGAGTGAGACCCTGTCTCAAAAACACATGTTCTCAAGCCAGTCATGATCCCAAAACATTTCTGAGCTGGGTCCTGTGAGGCCAACTCGAAACCCAGTTTCTCTGGAGGCCAAGGCAAGGGGATCCCAAGATCAAGGCTACACTGGAGAATACAGCAAGGTGAAGAAGGCCAGCCCAAGCACCTCAGCAAGACTAGATCCAAAAAGGAAGATGAGGGCAGTGGCTACAGCGCAGTGGTAGAGCACTGGCTTCACGTGCAATCCCAGCACTGGAAAAATAAAGAAAGGTGATATAACACAATGTTTGCTAGGACTCAAATGATTATTCTCAGTTAGTCAGCACAAACTGAACTTGCCAACATGCAGGAAACACCAGCTAGCAACTATAAAACTATACTCCTGGAAACAAGAGAGTCTAGAAGGATGTGGATTTCAAGTTTTTATATATGGTGACGTAATACTGTATTCCTTCTCCTGATACTATAAAGCCCCCCATAACAAAAGCAGAGACTGCATCCATGATGATGAATGCCCGTGATTCCAATGCAGGGAGGTGGGGGTGTGGGCAGGGGGATCACTTCAGAAGTTGGAGGCCATCCTGGCCTATATAACAAGTTCCAGACCAGCCAGTGCTACAAAAACCTATCTAAAAACCAGGAAATTACATTCCTCAACTCAAATTGTTCCAATGTAATTTGCTTTAACTGAATTTATCAGGGGTGGCAGGTGTAGATAATGTCACTTTGTTTGCTACGAGCAATTTTAGGAAGCCATTTCCAATCTTTAGTCTAGTTATTCAAAGTACATGGGAAATGTCTATCTAAACAGGTAAACAATCAAAATCACAGAATGAATGAATAATAGTGCCGGTGATGGTATGGTCCAGTAGTTGCACATTTAGGTAAACAAACTCTGCCTAAATGTTAGAACAAACACAGTACTGTTTTCCTTTAACAAGACCACGAAATCCAGCCTCTAGATCCTCGACAATAGGGAGGCTTCTCTTTCTTTCTTTCTTTCTTTCTTTCTTTCTTTCTTTCTTTCTTCTCTCTCTCTCTCTCTCTCTCTCTCTCTCTCTCTCTCTCTCTCTCTCTCTCTCTCTCGTGTACACCTGCCAGGTTCATTCAATACAAGCATGTATGCAATGGCTATGAAACAAGAAAGGACAAGTATGAGGGCAGAGGGCTCTCGAGGACTCCAACTGCCTCCTGCACAGCAAACGGACACTGGGAGGAGTACACAACTTCAGGGCTGTCCAAGATTCTAATTACACTCTACACAGGAAGAAAATGGTGCAATCTTCTTCTCAAGACCACCTAAAGCAGGAAACAGCATTTATTTTTAAAAATGCAAATTTCTTTGTAACAGTTATGCTTTTAATCCTAGATTCTATTATTTGCCTTTTAGCTTCCAGGTTATTTATCAGGCTAAATTCCTCCCCAAAACTTTTCAGTGTTTCTGGATTACTACAAGTCACAACTAAATGTCTTTCAAGACTCAGCCCTATGTGGGACATGGTGGAGCACACCTTGAATCCCAGCACCCAGGAGGCAGAGGCAGGTGGACCTTTTTGAGTCCCAGCCAACCAGGGCTACCTAAAGAAACTTTGTCTCACCCCCCAATTCCCAAAAAACTCAGCCCTAAGGCAGGCATGGTAGCAGGAGTCTGGAATTCCACTCAGTACAGAGGAGGTAGAGGCAGGAAGAACAGGAGTTCAAACATCCTTAGCGACATAGCAATAACAAGTGGGATGCTATTCAAATAAAGTCAGGTTGATTAAAAATCAAACAACACATGCCTGAAACCCAGAGCTCAGGAGGCGTAGAGTTCAATCATCCTTAGTTATCTACTGAACTCAAGACCAGTCTGTGTTACATGTCTCCCCTCCCACTACCCCCAAAAGTGAGGAAGAAGAGAAGGAACATTTAAAAATGAGATTGTTGTTTATATCCCTTTAGGTGGTGTCATTGTTTTTTGGTGTTCTGTGACAGGGTCTGGGTAAGACCTGGGTAGCTTGGAACTCATTATATAGACCAGGTTGGCCCTGAGTTTGTAGCAATCCCGCTTTTGCTTCTCCAGTGCAATCAAGAGATTACAGCATGGAGTGCCAAACCTGCTTATTCTATTTGTAGAGCAACTGACAACATCTCTTATTTTACCCTTGAGTCCAGAAGGCATTTTTTACTTAAGATAAAAAGCATTAAATAATGTATCGATACTTCCTATTTCTTTCATGACTGACAGAACCAAAATCCAATAAGCACTAAAAAACATGGGGTTGGGGTGTGTTTAATCAATTAAAAACTTAAAAAACCTAACAGAGTTCTGGGCATTTAGTTTCCCCAGAACATGGCTGAGGCTCTGGGTTCCAAACCCACACCCAACAACAACGAAAGAGGCCTCATTACAGCACTCTGCCGTAGTCAGTCTTCTGAATACATTTAACAATGGTCATTAAACAACTGAGATCACCTGAGCCACACACTAATGGTACAGAAAATTTAAGTACTGAAGAAATAAGACTTCTGGGGCTGGGGAGATATTTCAGCAGTTAAAGAGCACCAGCTGCTCTTCTAGAGGACCCAGGTTCAATTCCCAGCACCCATATGGGAGCTCACAACTGTCTGTAACTCCAGTTCCAAGGGATATGGTACCCTTACACAGACATACATGCAGGCAAAACATCAATGCACATAAAAATAAATCTTGAAAAAAAAAAAAAAGAGAAAGAAAGAAAACTTACAGACTTCCAGGCCCCTGCCCCCCCCCCCCCACTTTGGTTTTTTTCAAGACAAGGTTTCTTGGTGTAGTCCTGGCTGTCCTGAACTCCCTTTGTAGACAGACCAGGCTGGCCTTGAACTCAGAGATCTGCCTGCCCCTGCCTCGGATTAAAGGTGTGTGCCACCGCCGGGTGGTGGTGGCGCATGCCTTTAATCCCAGCACTCGGGAGGCAGAGCCAGGCAGATCTTTGTGAGTTTGAGGCCAGCCTGGGCTACAGAGTGAGTTCCAGGACAGGCGCAAAGCTACACAGAGAAACCCTGTCTCGAAAAACCAAAAAAAAACCCCCAGAAAAACAAAAAAACAAAAAACACAAAAAAGTGTGTGCCACCATTGCCTGGTGCCTATGCCTTTTTGAAATGGGGTCCTCCTATGCTGCCCTGGCTGGTGTGGGGTTTCTAGGCTCAAGCAATCTTCCTGTCTCAGCCCTACCTCCCCCCCTGCTTTTGGGGCCCTTCATTTAAAACACACACACACACACACACCCCAACATAAAAAGCTTCCAGTGTTCAGTCATTCTGTGAATAAGGTTATATATAACATTAAGTCACCAGGGCATTTAAATTGAAAAGATTCCATTCTGGGTCAGACTAGGTAATGGATGTGAAATTCTATTTAGAAATGATTATTTGAATCAGCCATGATGGTTTTCAAGTCTGTGATCGCAGCACCTGTGAGACTGAGGCAGGGAGACTACTAAGCTCAAGACAGGCCTGGGCCACATTGTGGGTTGTAGGCTAATCTAGAGAGTGAGACACTGTCACAAATCAGCAAAGGAAATGACTATTGAGATTAACAAACTCAAGGGAAAAGACGCAGCATAGTGGGTCTAGGGAAAAGGACAGTCACAGATTAAGAAAAATGTCCGGTATTTCTTTAAATTCTAGGATTAAGACGTGAACACAGCTTGAGAGAGGTCTGCTGGTGGCAGCGAATATCCTCGAGTGGACATCGAGAGGAAGGAGGAAATGAAAACTAAAGGCACTAGCGACTGAAAGAGGTGAGGAAAAAAAATGATTTAAAGGGATTACAGGTTTTGCTAACGCTTGAGGAATAAGAAAAAAAAAAATACAAAGAAACGACTTGACCAAATCCACGGTTTAAGGCTCATTTCTGGGACCCCTTTAAAATTGCTGAATATTAATGCTGAAGCATTGTCCCTCCTCCTCCTGCAACACGATAGGTATCTCTACCGTCACATGAGTCCTTCCTTTTGCCTTGGCCAAAATGAAGAGCCTTACTCATGTCAACTCACTGTATTAGGTATTTGAATTTCTGGTACAGATTCTCTGTATACTAAAGGATTCTTAAATACTAGCCAACGAACTACCCACTTCAATACATGAGACAAGACAATAGCCATACAATAAAACATGGCCAGTCCCTCCCTCTAAGAAACAGATTGAAATCATTTTCCACGACTGCTGGGTGGCTCCTGGTCCCTAAAGACTTCTAGAAATCAAGTCTCCCTAACAAGCTCCAGCACGGTGCGGCGCCGCACACACTCACGCCCCCTCCTCTCTAATCAGTCTCCCTCCCCACTCAAGGCTGGGTTCGTGAGCAGAATCCAATTTTCCATGGCCCACTGGATCTGCTGGGAGGTTCCGTACAGCGGAGGCAGGAGGGGCTTCGTTCAGGGACACCAAGAGCCTTCGGCGACCTGGGGTATCCCCATCTCATCTTGGTGCCCACCCCTCCAGGCTCTCCAGCTCCAGGAAACCCCGAAAACCGACACTGTGGGGCCATTGCCCTTCCCGGATGTCTCTCGTCCCCGGAAGCAACCGAGCCCAGCAGCACCCCAGTTCCTTTTTCTCCCAAGGCCGATATGAGGAGCGGAGGTGATTTCGGCCGGCGTCCGCGACCCCCGTACCCTCCCCACCCCCCACGCCCCAGCCTGGCTTCCTGCCAAGTTCGCAGCAGCAGCGCAGGTTACCCGGAGTTGGAAGGCGACGCTCGCTGCCGGGCAGGGCAGGCTGCTGGAGACTCGCCGGCGGCATCTGCATCTGAAGCGGCGGCGGCTCGGCGTCCGGGGGCCTGAGGCCCGGAGTGGGGCCGGGTAGAGGGGCACAGCGTCGCCGCTTCGGGGAACCGGGGCTCAGCAGCGCTGCCTCGAACTCCATGGGCCGCTTCAATGTCGCCCCGCACGCCATCCCGCGGAGGGGCCAGGGACCAGATGCAGACGCGGCAACAACGGCGACCCAGGACCCAACTCCTGAGCTACGGCTCCCAAGCCAAGCCGGCTCCAATGGCGCCTCCGGCACCCGGCAGCCGCGCTGGCCCCGCCTCCTGTGACGTCACGGGCGTGCGCCACCGCCCGGCGGAGGGGGGGTAAGCCGGAAGAGGGCCTCTCCGGGAGGTCCGCAGGCCTGGGCCCGGCCCGCGGCGCCCCCTGCGGAGGAAGTGGGCCGGTCTGGGCGGAGAGCGTGGTCGCCTAGCAACACTGGGAAGGCCCCCCGCCCCCGCCCCTCTCGGGGGCCCCCCTTTCACCGGCTCGGCCGGGGTGGCCTCGGAGGTCTTTCGCACCTGCGCGGCAGGAGTTTGGGGGGGATGGGAGAGACCTAGGGAGACCCGGGGTTCCCGGTGGCCGCGTGACCCGCTTTGGGGCAGCCCTTGTCCCTGATAAAAGAGGTGATTCTGAAGGGTTATCAAGGGCTTTTCGCCGAGTCCCAGGAAATCTTCACCAGCGTAGCCGGGTTATCTGAGGATAGGCTTTATTTAATCCACGAACCCTGTGCAATCATGGGCAAAATTGGAAGAGGTGTGTTACGAGAGAATGTATTTTGGAGATAGATGACCCGTCCATTAATCAGCTCACTAAATGGATGTATTACGCAAAAAGGATTTAAAAAAAAAAAAAAAAAACTACCAGAGAACTCGCTGGCTTAAACTGTCTAAGCAAGTGATACCAGAGTGTTTGGAACTTCCCCTGATAGCTGATTTGGCAGTTGGCTTCCCCATCTGACTTGGCAACTCAGGAAGGTTCTTCCTCCGGCCCATCTAGATGCTCTGCCGCACTGTTGGCTGGAAAATGCTTTTGATATTCTGCAAAATGAATAGAACACAGGGAGGTTCTGCTTTTAGAAACTGTGTGGTTGTTATTTTTTGGGGGAGTAACTCCAGTGCTTTCAATCACATCAACAGAGCAACCTGCCCTGCCCCCGCCCCCCATTCAAAGCCTTTACGTAATTATTCATATATTAATGGTCGTGACTCCTGTAATTTGGCTTCACATATTTCTGTAATCGATTTTCCCAGAATAGTCCAAATTTGAGATACTCATTGCTAATAGCCAAGATGGCTGTCAACGTACTTCCCACTTGGGTTAGAGAAGAGGCGAACTACCTCCAGTCCTCTGCTGCTGCTTTTTTTTTTTTTAAGTCCTTTTTTGGTTGCTTTTCTCTGAGTCCTCTTCCATTTCTACAAACTCTTGAAAAGATCATAACATAGGTCATGCATTTTCACATTTATTTTTGTAAAATATAAGAAACAATTCTATTATGGCCCAGCATAGCAAATTGCTGGTTTTCTTTTTGCTATTGCCACATTGAGGTTCAAACCTCGAGCCTTGCCAGGCACACTATCCATGAACTATGTCTCTAGGCCCTGGTAAATGTATTCTAGCACATTTGTTGTCTATATAGATGTAAAGGTGGTTTAAACTAAAATCTAGAAATAAAACACTAGAGCTAAGCCAGGCAGTGGTGGCTCACACCTTTAATCCCAGCACTCAGGAGGCAGAGGCAGGAGGATCTCTGTGAGCCTGTTCTATGGAAGGAGTTCTGGGACAGCCAGGTCTACACACAGAGAAACTATCTCGAAAAGCCAAACCAACCAAAAAAACAAACAAACAAACAAAAACCCAACCAACCAAACAAACAAAAAACTCGAAACAAACATTAGAGCTGAAGAGAAAGAACACAATTATCTTGGCATTCAATGACCATAACTGAGTTTAAAATTTAGTTCTGAGTTTCTTGGATGTCAAGGGCAAATGAAACCAGAGTTGAGCTGAATAGATGTTGTTATCTGAAAGGAATCAGTTCACCAGAGGACACAGACCATCATTTTGTTTTGTGTATGACTTAATTCTAAAGGTAGACTCTCGTGACTTTAGTGGGAACAGTGAATGATGTAATTAAGCCTTCAAGACGACATGTATGGCTGTTTCTTATGTTCAATAAAAGCCAAAGACATGAAAAACCACTTAACGATGGTTATTTTTTAAGGGGACTTGTTTAAGAGCTCCAAGTAAATTGTTTTCTTGTGGTATAAACAGATCCAAAGTGAGAGATTAGAAGATTTGAAAAGTATGTCCCTTGGGTAGTCATTGGAAACACACCTCTTTTAGCTAGGGTTTTACTAAGTGCTTTGATAGTTACTCTGTGATCCTTTAAAACATTGAGCATGCCTCAGAATATTGGTGCTTTAACAGAGGAAGCTATAATTTGCATATAATAAGTGCTTCAAAACCATACATTCCTTGAGAATAATAAGGAAGCCTTATTCATCTGTGTTTCCCCATTACCCACACAGTGTTTGAATGCAGCAGGGAATAGGCACAGAATAAATATTAGTCAAATGAATAAATGGCAATTATTATTCTATCGCTGATAGAAAGCTGATAGACCACATTGCTGAACGAGGGTGGTTGCAGATGATTCAGAAGCCAAACAAGTAGGTGGTATATCCTATTATATGTTGCAGATGACAGCGGCCCAACCAGAGGGAGGTGGATGGGCTGCTCTGACAGGATGGAAACTCAGTCCTTATGAGGTCACCACACTCCAGGTCAACTTTGTTGTAACTTATACAGACACTTGACTAGGCCTGTACATGCATGCACCCCACACACGTAATTGAGTGTCTCCATGTGTAAGGCATTATGCTATCAAGCTTTTGTAGTTGTAGATACTTTGGTATAAAAAGAGGCTTGCTTCCTGCCCTCTAAGGTTTTTCTAGTCTGCTAGAGATGACAGCTACTAATGAAACAGTCACAACAACAAATACCTAATTATAATCTGTGACAAGCACTGGGAAGGAAAAGAACAGGATGTGAGAACATACAGCTGGGAGGCTTAACCTGTCCTGGAGTCAATGAAAACTGAAGAAGCAGAGTTTGAGTTAAGAACTGGAAATGAGTACCAGGTAAGTAATTGAAAAGAGGGCGCTCGTCCAAGGAGAGACAGCATATAGAAAAGCCTATGATGGAATCCAAACCAAAAATATTGGAGGAACCAAAAACGTCTCAAGCCGCTCTAGAAAGACCATGAATGAATTCAGAGAGAAAACAACTAGAAATTTGTAGTCAGATTTACATGTGAAAAGATTCCTGGCTACACTATGGAGAACAGGTTGGAAGAGATGAGAAATACATGAAGGAGATAACATTTTTTTTTTTAAAGACGGTATTGAAGCCAGGAGTGGTAGCCTGTAATTCCAGCATTTAGGAGGTAGAGACAGGAAGATCAAGGCTACCCTCAGCTACCTGGCAAGTTAGTGGGCTGCCTGGACTGTAAGACTTCGTTTCAAAACACAAAATCAAGCCGGGCAGTGGTGGCGCACGCCTTTAATCCCAGCACTCGGGAGGCAGAGCCAGGCGGATCTCTATGAGTTCGAGGCCAGCCTGGACTACCAAGTGAGTCCCAGGAAAGGCGCAAAGCTACACAGAGAAACCCTGTCTCGAAAAACAAAACAACAAACAAACAAACAAACAAACAAAAAAACCCATAAAATCAAATCTCCTTACATCTATACCACTTGTGTCCCTCCCTCTCCACTAAAATAGGTAATGGACCTGCATGCAAGCTCTGGAAGAAAGCAGCTGGAGATAATGAGGGAAGGGAAGAGAGGAAATCAACAGAGCTTTGTGCATCTCAGTGTGGAGGCAAGGAGTGGCGGGGTTTGCATGTTACTGCTAGGCTTTTGATTTTCGCAGAGCTATTCCATGAGAAACTTTGTATACATGGGTGCATGCACGAGTGTGTGTGTGTGTGTGTGTGTGTGTGTGTGTGTGTGTGTGTGTGTGTGCGTGCACACATGCCAGCCACAATACACATGTGGAGGTCAAAGGACAATTTATGGGAGTTATTTCTCTCCTCCTACCACGTGGGGCCCAAGGATTGTCTTGTCAGGTTTGGTGGCAGGTGCCTTTCCTCACTGGGCTATCTCACCAGCCCTTTTATTTCTTGAGACATGGTCTCACTTGGATGGCCGAGTAGGATGACTCTCATCTGTAATCCCAGCACTTGGAATGCTGAAACAGGTAAGAGGATCAGGAGATCAAGACCGACCGGCCTCAGTTACATAGCAAATTTGAGATTAGTCTTGGCTACATGAAACCCTGACTCCAAACAAAACCAGACCTTGTCCAGGCTGGCCCTAAACTCACTCTGTAGTCTAGATAAGCCTTGAATATATGATGCTCCTGCCTCTACCTCCTGAGTAGCTGGGGTTAAAAGCCCATGCCACCAGGCCAAGCTCCTTTTGAGAGTCAATCTTCCTGTATACCCAAGCCTAGAACTCACTATCTAGGTGTGGCTGGCTTTGAACTTGAGGCAATTCTATGGATTCAGCTTCTTGAGTAGTGGAGTCACACCAAGCTCAGCTCTTTGAAGGCTCTTTTTTAAAAGATGTATTTATTTTAAGAGATTTATTATATGTGTCTGTATATTGGCCATGTTTGTGTTGGTACCTGTGAAGGCTAAAAGAGGAACCTGGGTATTCTTAACCACTGTGCTATCTCTCCAGTTCCTATCTATGAATGTTCTTAAGTGAATAAAATTTAAAAAAAAAGGACAGTAATCGAGGTGTGGTGGCTTATGCCTATAACCCCAGCACTTGAGTCAGAAGGACCTTAAGTTTGAGAGTAGTTCTGAATACACTGATAGACCCGGTCCCAAACCAAACTGGATGTGGTAGCACATACTTGTAATCTCAGCACATGGGAGGTGGAGACAGGTGGATCAGAAGTTCTGGTTCTGAGCTACATAATGAGTTTGAGGCCAGCCTGGGCTACATGAGACCTTGTCTCAAATGCAACAAAACAGTAGGTTGGGAGTGTGGAGGAGGTGGCTCAGCTGGTAAAAACACTGCACAGACATGAGGATCTAAGTGCGGATTCTCATCACCCACATCAAAAAGCCTCGTGTGGCCAGGCGGTGGTGGCGGCGCACGCCTTTAATCCCAGCACTTGGGAGGCAGAGGCAGGTGGATCTCTGTGAGTTCAAGGCCAGCCTGGTCTACAGAGCTAGGACAGCCAAGGCTACACAAAGAAAGAAATCTTGTCTCAAAAACAAAAAAAGAGAGAAAGAAAGAAAGAAACAAAAGAAGGGAGGAAGGAAGGAAGGGAGGGAGGGAGGGAGGGAGGGAGGGAGGGAGGGAGGGAAAAAAGGAAGAAAAAGAAAAGAAATTGAAACACAGAGATAGCCACACTGTGTGGTGAAATCCTGTGGTCTTAGCTACAAGACTCAAGCAGTGGATCACAAGTCTAGGATCCTGCCTAGACTGAAGAGGAAGTGAGACCAGCCCAGACAGTTTATCAAACCCTGTGGAAAACAAACAAATAAGACACAAGTGGGCTGGGATACAGCACCAATGCTGGAGAATTGCTTAGCAGGGTCTAGGCCCTGGGTTCAGTTTCTATTACCATAGCGTTAAAGAGGAAGAATGGACGGAGTTGGGAGTTCAGAAGGCAGGACGATTGTGAATGCAAGGCTAGTCTGGGCTACATAGCAAGACTGTGTCTGGAAAAAAAAAGTTAAGGGCTGGAGAGATGGCTCAGCAGTTAGGAGCACTGGCTGCTTCTCCAGAGGACCTGGGTTTGAGCCCCAACACCCACATGGCAGCTCACAATTGTCTAAAACTCCAATCTTTGGGGATCTGATGCTCTCTTGTGGTCTTGGTGGGCATCAAGCATGCATGTGGTGCACAGACATATATGCATAGAATAAAATAAAAGTATCTGCTCACATAAATTTTGTTTTGTTTTGTTTTTCGAGACAGGGTTTCTCTGTGTAGCTTTGCGCCTTTTCCTGGAACTCACTTGGTAGCCCAGGCTGGCCTCGAACTCACAGAGATCCGCCTGGCTCTGCCTCCCGAGTGCTGGGATTAAAGGTGTGCACCACCACCGCCTGGCTAAAAATTTTTTTTTAAAGTGAAATAAATAAAAGTGTAAGCAAGGCCTGCCTGGCAAAGCCAATGCAGGGAGACTCAGCGAGGCAACACTGACTGCAAGAGGGATCTAAAGCACTAAGACTGAATTCATTAACAATGTAACAGTAAAAGACATAACTTAATGACCTTCAACAGCCTTACACTAAACAAATGGCAGCTACATACGTGCAGACATCTTAAAAATATGCAAGATGGCTCAGTGAGAAAAACTACTTGCTATGCAAACCTGATGACTTGAATTTGATTCCTGGAACCCATGGAAGAAGGAGAAAAGTTGTCCTCTGACTTCTGCGCATGAACTGTGACATGCATGGGTCAGCACTCACACAGGCACGTCATACACACACACACACACTGCTAAAAAGAAAATCATACAAAACAAAAACTATTATCTTAATATGTCAAAAATGCTTTATTAAATTATATTTATTTAATTTTTGTATTGGTTTCTCTAAGTATGTCAACGGGCATGTTGCATATTATAGCAGTTGTGTGGAAGTCAGAGGACAATCTGCTGTAGCTGGTTCTCTCCTTCCCGCTTGTGGTTGCTGGGGATGGAATTCAGGTCATCTGGTTCGGTGGAGAGGGGTCTTTATTTGCTGAGCCATCTCAGTGGTCCCAGCTCCCCGACACAGACTTCTGTGTCACCATGGAGGAGGGGTGAATAGAGAGTTAATAAATGATGATGATAAGTAAAAGAGAGAAAAAAAGGCAAAAGAAAAATGTATATTGCTGAATGCCATGAAAGTTCCAGAAGCATGAAGTGAAAACGGAGTAATGACCTGGTAGCAGTTGAGGTGCGTCCCTATAGTGCCTTCCTATTGTATACTACTTCCCTGCCCTCTGTATGGCATGGCAGTGTATGGCACAGGACTGTAGCTTGTCTTAGGCCACCAGAGGTCACTCCATCTCCCTCTGTCACAGGGTACGGAACCCTAGGTGCCACGGTGCCTTGGGCTTTCTTTCTGTGGCTCCTGGGCTATTCTGTGCCTCTTTCTCTGAGCTGGTGTGGTCGCTGCTGGAACAGTTTCTATCATTATTGGGGAGTTAGCTCTCTCCTTTCTGCCAGATTGCCAGGTGACATGGTTAAAACTCAGAGGAAGGGACCAAGCAAGTGTGGATTCAAATGCCAGCTCTGTTACGCGCTACTTTGTAAGTCTAGGGCAGTCGTAACCTATTCGAGCTGCACTTATAAAATGAACCTGGGGAAGCCGGGCGGTGGTGGCACACGCCTTTAATCCCAGCACTCAGGAGGCAGAGGCAGGCGGATCTCTGTGAGTTCGAGGCCAGCCTGGTCTCCAAAGCGAGTTCCAGGAAAGGCGCAAAGCTACACAGAGAAACTCTGTCTCGAAAAACCAAAAGAAAAAAAAAAGAACCTGGGGCTGGAGAGGTGACTCTGTGGTTAAGAGCACCAGCTGCTCTTCCAGAGCACCCACGTGGCAGCTCACAAAGGTCTGTAGCTCCAGCTCCAAGGAACCCTGATGCCCTCTTCTGGAACCAAGCACACACATGAAGCACAGACATACATGCAGGCAAAACAGTCAAACACACAAAATAATAATAAAATTAGAAAAAAAATAAACTAAAAAATAAAATGAGTCTGCATTACCAGTGTCAGAATTAACTGGATGGTGTATCTCAGATGGTTAGGATGACTCATATTTTGTTTCTTTCATTATGTCTGTTCTGGGATTGAACCCAGGACCTTGTGCATACTGGGCAAATCTCTATCACAGAACCTCATCCCCAGCCCCTCTGCTCACATTACGAACTGGGCAAGAATATTTTTGCACAGTGCTGACACTAATGTTCAGTTAATTTTCCTTTACTTCTCAGTCCCCAGCTTTTATACATTTTCTTTCTTTCTTTTTCCCCATATAGCCCTCAGTGGCCTGTAATTCACTGTGTAGACCAGGCTGGCCTTGAACTCACAGAGATCCTCTTGCCTCTCCTCGAAAGTGCTGGGGCTAAAGGCATGCACCACCACAGTCAGCATTACACTAACACACACACAATTTAAAAAAATAAAAAGATTGAGAAGACAGCTCACTGGTAGAGTACTCATCTTACATGCAGGAAGTGTTAGATTTAACTCTCAATAAAGAAAAAAAAAAGCAACTGGAATTCCCTCCTTCACACAGCAAGGAGCCGAACAGACATCCATAGGCACAAGTTTATCTGGATTCATCAGCTTATTGTCATAACTTGGTCAAAGGGAAGTTGGACACAAGGCAGCTTCAAGAGCCATATCATTCTTTACCACTGACGCCATGGTAACAGTAAAAGTTGTGGAACAGGCCAGGACTAACGGGAACCATGATGACTCAAATGATCAACCAACATTGCTCCACGTTCCCCAAAGGTCGGAGCGTCTGCACAGATGGTGAGGTCTTAGGAACCACCTGGGTAAGAGCCACACTGGAAATACACTTGCCATCGCATGAAGCCCGTTACTGGGTTAATTGAGCGGGACTTTGGAGAGTACATCTCTGCATCTCTGAGATTACTTGGGGTCTGAGGATGCCTGTCCATTGCTATGATACTTACCAAATAAGCAGGAAACCATGGGTTCATAACACTACATAAACTGGGTAGGGTAGTACAGGCCTTCAATCCCTGTACTGGAGAGGTTGAGGGAGGGCCATTAGAAGTTCAATGTCATCCTCAGCTACACAGGGAGGTCAAAGTCAGTCTGAACTACAAGAGACTATGTCAAACACAAAACAAACTAAGTAAAACAAAACAAAACAAAACCTACCTGAAAGAAATTCATATTCGAGTGGAGACCTGAACAAACCAAGCTGTGTCTAAAATGTGTAGACCAGGCTGGCCTTGAACTCACAGAGATCCTCTTGCCTCTCCTCGAAAGTGCTGGGGCTAAAGGCATGCACCACCACAGTCAGCATTACACTAACACACACACACACACACACACAATTTAAAAAAATAAAAAGATTGAGAAGACTTTTTTCATCATTATTACTGAGACAGGATCTTTTTTTTTTTTTTTTTTTTTTTTTGGTTTTTTCGAGACAGGGTTTCTCTGTGTAGCTTTGCGCCTTTTCCTGGAACTCACTTGGTAGCCCAGGCTGGCCTCGAACTCACAGAGATACGCCTGGCTCTGCCTCCCGAGTGCTGGGATTAAAGGCGTGCCAGGATCTTTCTTATGTGTACTTCAGGCTGACTTTGAACCTGTGATTTTCCTAGGTCGGCCTTGTGAATGCTATGATTACAGGTGCACCATACTAAACCTGGACCTTCTTTTGTTTGTTTGGTTGTTTTTGTTTTTGTTTCTGAGACAGGGTTTCTTTGTGTAGCCCTGGATATCCTGGAACTCTGTATTACCTTGAACTCACGGAGATCCTCCTGTCTCTGCCTACTTAGTGTTAGGATTAAAGGCGTGCACCACCACCGGTCTAAACCTGGCTCCTTTAATAATTAACACAATCCCAGTCTTCCTGCAAAGTAGGGTAACCAGGCTTCATTTACCTGAGGGTGTTGAGGGATATATTTAAGTTCCCGCTTACTTTCTGAGTTCTACTTCGCAGGTAACGTATACACCATGAATCTAGTAAGACTCTTTGTTAGTTTACTTTTAGTATTTTTTCCCTCCTTCAATCATAAGCTTGAAAGATAACACTCATATTTTCCCAGATGTAGAGTAGGCAAAATTCACTTAATTTATGAGCAACCTGTTGATAGATGATGAGGCGACATCCTGCCTTCAGGGTACAATCAAAACAGAACTTAAAATAAAAAATTCTTGAACTGGATCAAGCGTGGTGGCTCATACTGTCGCCCCAGTACTCTGGAGGCTAATGCAGATGTTTGAGCTTGTGAGTTTGAGGCCAACCTGGGCTATATAGTGAGTTCTACCCTAGTATGGACTATAATGTAAGACCCTATTTCTTTCTTTCTTTTTATTTTATTTATTTAATATTTTTGAGACAGAGTCTCACTATGTAGCTCTGATTGGCCTGGAACTCAAAATGTAGACCAGGCTAGTCTTGAATCACAGACTCAGCTGACAACCTATTTCAAAAATCAAAACCAAATAAAACAAAACAAAAAAGAGCAAGGCAGGGTGGTGCTTGGGAGAGTGAGGCAGGAGGTTTAAGAGTTCAGGGCTGGGTGTGGTAGCTCACCTCTTTTGGCCTCCTAGGCAGCTGTACTCATATGCAGGTACCCACTCCACAGACTTATATACATACACATGAATTAAAAAAAATAAAAAAGGCCCTGCAGTGGTAGTGCATGCCTTTAATCCTAGCACTCAGGAGGTAGAGGCAAGTGGATCTCTGAGACTTTCAGTCCAGTCTACAGAGTGAGTTCCAGGACAGCCAGGACTACATAAAGAAATGCTGTTGTGTTGCCAGGAGTTGATGGCACACACCTTCAATCCCAGCACTTGGGAGGCAGAGGCATGTGGATCTCAGGGAGTTCAAGGCCAGCTTGGTCTACAAAGAGAGTTCCAGGACAGCCAAGACTCTTACACAGAGAAACCTTGTCTCAAAAAACCAAAAACCAAAACCAAAAACAAACAAACAAACAAAAAAACCCACCAAAAAACCAACCAAACAAACAAAACCCCCCCACAAAACCACAACTCCTGTTGTAGAATATTATTTTAAGGTGTGTTGTGTTTTTGTTATGTTGCATTTGTTTAACTCTGTGAAGCTATGTTATTTTGCCTGACTAAAACACCTGATGGTCTATTAAAGAACTGAACAGCCTATAGCAAGGCAGGAGAAAGGATAGGCGGGGCTGGCAGGCAGAGAGAATATATGGAGGGAGAAACCTGGGAGGAAGAAAATAGATGGAGGAGTGAGAGGAGTAAGTAGCCAGAGAAGGAGGAGGACTTCAAGGGCCGGCCACCCAGCTACGCAGCAAGCCACAGAGTAAGAGTAAGATTTACAGAAGTAAGAGAATGGGAAAAGCCCAGACACAAAAGGTAGACGGGATAATTTAGGTTAAGAAAAGCAGGCTAGAAATTAAGCCAAGCTAAAGCCGGGCATTCATAATTAAGAATAAGCCTTTGTGTGTGATTTATTTGGGCGTTGGGTGGTGGGCCCCCCAAAAGACAAAAAACAAACAACAACAAAACTCTGTCTTGAAAAAAAAGCCAAAAATCCCAAAAATAAATAAATAAATAAATAAATAAATAAATAAATAAATAAATAAATAAACAAAAAAATATTTCAGGGTCATCTTAGCTATATTGTGAATTCAAGATCAGCCTGGGCTCCATGAGCCTCTGCCTCAAAATAAGAACAAAAACAAAAATTCTTTTTTCAAAAATACACATCTATCTTTCTACCTACCTGTATAGATATAAAGACATATATGTGTGTATATAAAAAGTTTCAGAAATTATCACAGGAAAACTAGAAATAATATCAAAAAACATAAAACCGTTCAGTTTTCCAACAGAAGCTACAAAGTATTAGCTATATGAAAATGGAAACACTAAGTGTACACAATGAATGTCAAATAGCTAGCATGTCAGTAACCACAGGAAAAAATAATACAATAAATTTTTTTTTAAAAAGATTGACATGTAAAGAACTACTGGGCAGAGGAAAAGAAACCCTTTCTCTGCTGGGCTACAGGCAACTGAACTTACACAGAAAAAAGCCTGATTGAAGAGTTAGCTCAGAGGTCAAGAGCACAGAGGATTGGGGTTCAATTCCCAACACCCACGTGGCAGCTAACAGCCTCAGTCCCATGGGATCTGATGCCATCTTCTAACCTTCTTAGGCATCAGACATGAACATGGTACATATATGCAGACAAAACACCCATACACATGAAATAATAAAATAATAATAAAGAAAAAGGCCAAGTCAAAGAAACTCTGGAGAGGCAGTTGCTATGGCGACGACCTATAAAGGGTCAGGAGACTCCTGGTCCAACCTATGTCTTTTCTCCACTCAGTAACTTACCCTCATCCTCAGAAGTGCTGTCTTCTTCCTTAATAAATTTTATTTCCATTACTGGCTCCTGGTACAATTCTGCAGGAACCTACATCTAGGTGCACACACACTAAAATGAAGGTTCCCTAGTGTGGTGGAGCACACCTCTAATCCCAGCACTTGGGAGACAGAGGCAGGTGGATCCCTGTGAGTTGGAGGCCAGCCTGGTCTACATAGAGAGTTCTAGGTGAGCCAGGGCTACATAGTGAAAGTTTGTCTTGATTTAACAAAGAAATAAAAATGGTAGATAGTTCCTAGGGAAGGACTCTGAGGTTTATTTCTGACTTTCACATGTGGGTGTGCGCACACACACACACACATTTTGTTGTTCTTAGGTCCTTGCCTTTAACAGTTAGGTCATCTCTCCAGCCCTACATACATTTTTTTTTAAACTGACTGTCTTTCCAAATTCTCTTTGATATGTTTTGGTGAAAATATGTTAGTTTTTTTTTCTTTTGTAGTGTTGGGGAGAGAACACGGGGCCTCCAACATGCCAAACAAGCACCCTGCCACTAAGCCACACCCAAACCCAAAGACGATAATTTGGGGGATGTGTGGGCCAGGGTTCCATATGTTGCCCAGGCCACCTTCAATTTCTTGATCTCAGGGGGTCCTCCCACCTCCGTTTCCCAAGTGCTGGGATTACAGACAGTGCACTATGCCTGACTCTGAATATAGTCATTTTAATGTAGTTGGGTTTGTCAATCATTTCCTTAATAGAGTGCTCGGCGTTGAAGTTCTTGGAAGAAGCTGTGTCTGTATTAAAGATCCCACAGACTGACCTTGGCTGAGTAGAAAGAACATCATGGTGATTGTGGACACTTGGGAGCCTTCTATGCCCTCAGGGCAAGTCTGGTTCCCAACGCTTACTCCTGTTTTCTGTCCTCCCAACCAACAGGATTCTTTACATTCTAGCAGAAGTCACTCTTAAGTCAAAAGAAAACTTCTTTACATTTTAGCTACCCTTCCTTCCTTCCTCTCTCCCTTTCTTCCTTCTTTCCTCCCTCCCTCTATCCCCTCCCCCTTTTAAAAAATATATAGATCAGGCTGGCCTCGAACTCACAGAGATCTACCTGTCTCTGCCTCCCAAGTTCTGGGATTAAAGATGTGTTGCCAACATTCTTCCTTTCCTTCCCCTCCCCTTCCCTCCCCTTCCTTCCCCTTCCTTCTCCTTCCTTCCCCTTCCTTCTCCTTCCTTCCCCTTCTTTCCCCTTCCTTCCCCTTCCCCTTCCTTCCCCTTCCTTTCCTTCCCCTTCCTTCCCTTTCCTTCCCTTCCTTTCCTTCCCCTTCCTTCCCCTTCCTTTCCTTTCCTTCCCTTCCCTTCCCCCTTCCTTCCTTCCTTCCTTCCTTCCTTCCTTCCTTCCTTCCTTCCTTCCTTCCTACTGAGAAAGAGTCTCGTATAGCTCAGGCTGTTGTCCAACTCTCCACGCAGTTGTGGATAACCTTTATCTTCTGATTCTTCTTTCTCCATCTCCCAAATGCTAGGACTGATGTGGGCCAGTGGTGCTGGAGATTGAATCTGGGGCTTGCTGTATGCACTAGGTAGACAATGTTACTCCCAACTCAGAAGCAGCAAGCACTCTAGCAACTGAACTACATCTTTCTCCTTCTCTCCCTTCCTCCCTCCTCTTGTTCTTCTGTATACTGGGTTTTCCATGAATTGTTAGTGTATCATACTTCATAAACAGAATGTCTTTGAATTATATATGTATATAATGCTACAACAGGCTTGACAAAAATGAAGAAACTCTAGAGAGACACCTGGGTCTCTCAATCTATCAACTATTAAAACAACGGACCCCAAGAGAATGGGAATGTCCCCCAGAATCTCATGCTGGGAATAGGAAAGGACCCCAGGCAAGGCAGAGCTTGTCTCCCAGAGATTTCAAACAGCTGGACAACTTGTCAGATCACCTTACAGGATGAGCCTGAAGCCCAGACACTCCTTGGTCAGTGGTGGGCAGGACCACACCTTGACCAGGATTGCTTAGACGTGCATATCCAGCTCTATCATATCGGCTCTATCAGATTTAAACTCGGCTCTATGAGATTTAAACTTGGATCTCACTTTAGCAGTCTGAAGACTTGAGAGCTTTGCTGGCTCTCTCTGTCTCCTTACCTATGTGTCCACTTTGAATAAATTCAAACACCAAATGGTGCCAAGGGGAGACTTGACTCTTGGGTTCAAAACCATTCCATCTCCCAGTAGGAACACCTCAACAGATAGTGTTGTTTGATTTGACCTGGGGCTCCAGTGAATGCAGAGAAAGCTTTGCTCTTGAGAAACACACAACCTTTGACTCGGAGAAGAATGCCACGAATGCTCCAAATCTCTTGAAGGCATCATGCGGGCGCCTCTATAGCACCTGCTCCAGGGTTCCTGCAATTCCAGACTTGCTGCTTTCAAGGTCGCCTGCCGCAACAGAGTGCCTCTTTCTACTGCACAGTCATGTTCTCAGAAAAGGGAAGGCACTGGTCTCCCCTTGGCCAAATGTTCCTTTTTCCTGGTCCAGTGTCTGTGAGCGGTGCTGGTCATGGAGGATGTTGGTGGGGTGGGAAGAGGCAGCAGTTCTTGGAGAGAGGGTAGGCTTCTAGGAACCAGATGGGCTCAGCCAGTGGCACCTACCTCCTTCTCTGGTCTTTGCTCATTGCTGTTGGAAACAGTGAAAGCTACCCAACCATTTGTAGAAAACTCAAAGGGAAATTTCAAATAAGAAAAGGCCCCTTGGGTCTCACTCAGCGTTGGCCGGACCCTCAAGGATTAGGTATGGCTGGCACAGTGAAGACTGGTTCATTGGCTCCAAAGAGGTAAGATCTTGTTGAATTCACCATAGCTCACTATCAGCCTCTGGACTTCACAAGCTTGGTCACCTGATCCCCATTGGTGAGATTTCTAAGGAACTGATACCCAGAGCCAGCAAGATGGCTCGATGTGTTACGGCACTTGCTGCTGAGACTTGAGTTTTGATCTTTGGAGTGTACAAGATAGGAGGGAATCCACTTGCTGGTTGTCCTCTGACCTCTACATTTGTGCTGTGCATGAGAGTATGTGTGTGTGTGTGTGTGTGTGTGTGTGTGTGTGTGTGTGTGTGTGTATGTTTTGAGACAGTGTTTCACTGTGTAGCCCTGGCTATCCAGGAACTTGTGTGTGTGTGTGTGTGTGTGTGTGTGTGTGTGTGTGTGTGTGTGTGTGTATGTTTTGAGACAGTGTTTCACTGTGTAGCCCTGGCTATCCAGGAACTTGCTCTGTAGATCAGGCTGGCCTCAAACTCAGAGTTCCACCTGCCTCTGCCTCCCGAGTGCTGGAATCAAAGGCATGCGCCATCACCATCCACTTATGTGTGTGTGTGTGTGTGTGTGTGTGTGTGTGTGTGTGTGATTTTACCAAAGAGACTGGTATATAAGGGGACTGGGGAAATGGCTCGGGCTGCAAAGTTCTTTCCTTACACCTGAGTTTGAGTCTCCAGCACGCACATAAAAAGCTGAGTGTGGGGGTGCGTTCTTGTACCCCGGCACTGAGGAGATGGAGATGGGCTGACTCCTGGGGCTCAGTGTTCAGCCAGTCTAGCAGAAGTAGAATCAAGAGCTCCAGGTTCAATGACAGACACTATAGAAAAGAATAAAACAAAGAGTGATCGAGGAAGACACTGGACATCCACCTCTGGCCTCTGCATGCATATGTACGTGCATGCTCGTGTACCTGCACACCCAATGTTCACACCTATGAACTTGTATGCTCATATACATCACACACATAAAATAAAATAAACCGATGCCCAAATCCTAAATGAAAATGTATCAACTTAAAATGTTTACTGTGAATGCATTAGCCTTCCCAAAATCTGTTTTGCAAACACCTTTGAAAATCCCAATTTGCTGGGCGGTGGTGGCGCATGCCTTTAATCCCAGCACTCGGAAGGCAGAGGCAGGCGGATCTTTGTGAGTTCCAGGCCAGCCTGGTCTACAGAGCAAGATCCAGGAAACGTGCAAAGCTACACAGAGAAACCCTGTCTCGAAAAACCAAAAAAAAAAAAAAAAAAAAAAGAAAAGAAAGAAAGAAAATCCCAATTCAACGTCAAGCCCAGTTCTGGTTCTGACTGGTATGGAGACAGAAATAGGACTTTTTTTTTTTTGCTTCCTAAGGGCTCCCTATCTTGTGTATGCATTGGCTGTAGGTAGATGCTTCTCTGAAATCACATGGCCAGTTCTTTACCAGGAAGTAGCCTGTTCCACATGAAATCCTAACAAAGGCTGGCTGCAGGACCTCTGCAGATGAAACAACCACTCTCTGCCATGTAGTTTTGGGACCTGTTGCCTCCCGGTGCTCTTGGATCCTTCCCCAGCTGCTGACAGGGTGCACACAGCTGAAATGACTTCCTTCAGAGAGAGTCTGAGGGATTTTTCTTCCCCCACTTCTTTTTGGTGAATGAGATCATGGGATGGTTACTGCAGTGCCTTGGATAAGATCACAAACTGATAAGGTCAAGCCATGGCTCACAAGGTCTGTGCAGGCAGTTAAGACACATATTTAATTGTATGGACTTGTTTGTGAAGTTCCTCGAAAATTGCAGGCTGACATCTGGGAAAAGGGGACAGATGGTACTGGGAGAAAGGTTACACCAGATGCAAAGGCCATACAGTAGAGGAGAAACAGCACACGTTTGAATCTTAAGCACGGTTCATTCTTAGCTGAAATGTCTATATAAAAGGATTATTATCGAGGGCCAGGGATTTAGCTCAGTGGTAGAGTGCTTGCCTAGCAAGCGCAAGGCCCTGGTTCGATCCTCAGCTCAAAAAAAAAGAAAAAGAAAAAGAAAAAAAAGGAATATTATCGCTATAGGAAATCTTCACAGCAAATGTTAATTGTGCTGGAATTCTCGACTCTCAGAAACTGAGAGACTTGAACAAGGCTCTGGAGTGAGAAATCCCTTTTCCTCCTCGTGTTCCCTTAATTTGCTGTTCTTGGATCGTGCCTCACAACGTTCTTTCTTCCTTCCCTCCCTCCCTCTTCTTCTTCCCTCCCTCTCTTCCTTGTCTCCGTCCATTCTCCTCTTCTTCCTATTTCGAGTTTTCACTGTGTGTAAGAGCTCGGTCTCCAGTCCCAGCAGCTAAAGAGTCAGCGGCTCCATCTGAGCGTTACTGTGTTGTATGATTGTACTAAGTTATTACTCGGGATGCTCCCCAAGTCCTTAGTGGCTCATTCCAAAGGGCCCTGGCTCCCGCTGCTTGTTGCCCCTTGACGGGATTCTGGTGTTCCTCTGTGAGCCTCGTTTCCTCATTGCCTTGGTCACTTTTCTTACGGTCACCTATGTTTTGGCAGTGACCCTTTCTCCTGCCTCCCCATCAGCTCCCATCCTCTAACGCCTGGCAAGTAACTTGTGCCACTTACTTCGAGAAACAAGAAAAAAGAAAAACAAAGGAGTTGACTTAAGTCTCTCATATGTAGGTATAAGATCTTTGTAAAAAGCCTCAGCCATCCATCTCTAGTGCCCAGAGCAGCCCATTCTACTCGGTGGCCCGATTCTCATCCACTTTCCCTCCATCTGAGTCTTGCCTGTCTACTGAGTCCCTGCTGTGGTTGGGATGCTTAGCTCTGGTCTCTGGCCTCTCTTCTAGCTTTCCCTTGCCACATCCTTGGCACGTTCCTTGTCGGAATACCTTGGTTTAGCTAGAGTTTTCCTGCCTGGCCCACAGTCAGGGCAAATCTCTCTCACCTGCCAATCCCACAGCCGCTCAGACCCTACCAAGTAAACACAGAGACTTATATTGGTTACAAACTGTATGGCCGTGGCAGGCTTCTTGCTAACTGTTCTTACAGCTTAAATTAATCCATTTCTATAAATCTATACCTTGCCACATGGCTCGTGGCTTACCGGCATCTTCACATGCTGTTTGTCATCTTGGCAGCTGGCAGTGTCTCTCTGACTCAGCCTTCCACTTCCCAGCTTTATTCTCCTCCTTGTCCCTCCTATACTTCCTGCCTGGCCACTGGCCAATCAGTGATTTATTTACTGACCAATCAGCAACACATTTGCCATACAGAACATCCCACAGCACCTTGGAGTTCTGTCCTAGATCCTCTTTTTTTTTCTCTGGTTTCTCTCCCTGTGTGAGCTCATCTCTTCTGTGGGTTCCCTCGCCATTTCTATGCAAATTCTCCCCCTTTAGATAAGCTTCATTACATAGCTTTCAGTGGTTAGAACTCACTGTGTAGACCAGGCTGGCCTCCTAGTCATGGAGACCAGCCTGCCTCTGTCTCCTGAGAGCTAGGATCAATGGTGTGTGACACCACACTCTCTGCAACTCTCAAATCTCTATTTTTCTCAGTGGTTTGCTGCCTCTTGAGACCCCCATCCATTCTTAGTGTGATCTGTGCCTTGAGGAGCAGCAGCCAGTGAGAGGAATGGGGACCAGCAAGGTGGGAGGAGGAAGAGGTCAGGGCATCATTTCCCTGGTCCTGCCTGCTCCATCAGTGACTGTTTCCTCTGCAGCAACCCTTACAACCTTGTCTCCAACTCCGCCTCAAACTGAGTTCACTAAACACTGCTGCTTTCTGTCCCTGGAGAGCCAGAGGATGGTTCCTGGATCTTCAACAGCTCTTAGCTGCTTCCTTTCCCCTTCCCAGATCTCTGTAAAGACTTTTACAATGATTCACTTACTTATTATGTAATGTATGTGTGGCTGCATGAGTTTATGTGCACCATGTGCATGCAGGTGCCCTCAATGGTCAGAGGGCACCAAACCCCTTGGAACTGGGGTTCCAGGTAGCCGGGTCCTGTTTGGTGTGCTAAGAACAGAATCTGTTTCCTCTGAAAGAGCAGTAAGCACTCTTCACCATGGATCATTTATAACAGTCTTATTCATTAGTTTTCTCTTCATTCTGGCTGAATGTACCCTCCCTCTCCTTCCTGTTGGGCCCCTCAGTGATGCATGGGTTATCTTTCCACCGAGTGACTGCTTCCTGGGCCTTTGCACAGGTGTTCTTGAATACACAAGTCCAGAACTGAGTGAATTCCCTTCAGTGGTGCTTCCTGATTAGTACCATACAATCTGGTTATTCAGGTTTGAACCCTGGTGTATTAGTCAGGGTTCTCTAGAGTAATAGATAATGGCTGCCTATGAACAGAAGGTCCAAGAATCCAATAGTTGTTCAGTCCACCAGGCTGGATATCTCAGCTGGTCTTCAGACCCTGGAAGACTCTGGAATTCCAAAGAAGCAGGCTCTAATGCCAGCGAAGGAATGGACTTGCTAGTCAGGGTAAGGGCAAGCAGGCAAAGAGAGAGGCTTCTTTCTTCCATGGCCTTTGTGTAGGCTTCCAGCAGAAGGTGTGGGGCACATTAGAAGTGGGTTTTCCTACTTCAAAAGACCTGGATTAATGATGTCTTTTTACTACCTCAAAGATCCAGACTAGAAGTGGATCTTCCCATTTGAGATGATTTAATTAAGCAAAAATCCCTTACAAGTGTGTCCAGCCATTTTGAGGTTTTAATTAATTCCAGATGTAGTCAAGTTGGCAGCCAAAATAGCCATCACACCTGGGATTCATCCTAGCTAGCCAGACTCCTCCCTTAGACATTAGGTTCATCACTGCTACAATGTTCTTATTTATTCTGTGTGTAGGGGTGTTCTGCCTGCCTGCATGCCTGGTGTCTGTGAGAGCCAGAACAGCATGTTGGATTCCCTGGGACTGGAGTTACAGATGACTGTGAGCTGCCATGTAGGTGCTGGGAAATGAACTTAGATCCTCTGGAAGAGCAGCCAGTACTCTTAACAGCTGAGCCATCTTTCCAGTCCCCAGTGCTACAATCTTAACATTTTTTTTTTTTGCTTCTTTTCTTTCATGTTACATTGCTATGTATTAAACACAGGGCCTCACACATGCTGGGCAATTGCTTGACCTCTGAGATAAATATATCCAGCTCTCTCTCTCTCTTTTTTTAAGACAAAGTCTTATCATGTAGTCAAGGCTTACCTCAAAATTATGATCCTCTTGCCTCCACATCTCAAGTGTTAGGATGGTAGGCATGTGCCACCATACTCTGCCTTCCTCTTAACACCTGATTCTGTCCCTTCCCTTCTATACTACTGATCAGTGCCCTGGATTAGGAATCCATTATCCAGGGAATCCAATATTCTCCTGCATCTGCAGATATCTCTCTCTCTCTCTCTCTCACACACACACACACACACACACACACACGTACACGGTCTACATACAAGCAAGCAGGCACACACATATACACATAAAATTAATTAGTTATTTTGTTAAAAAAAAAAACTAACCAGGGCTTGGGGATTTAGCTCAGTGGTAGAGCGCTTGCCTAGCAAGCACAAGGCCCTGGATTCGATCCTCAGCTCCAAAAAAAACCCCCCAAAACAAAAACCTAGCCAGATGGCGGTGGCACACGCTTTTGATCCCAGCACTCAGGAGGAGACAGAGGCAGGCGGATCTCTTATGAGTTCGAGGCCAGCCTGGTCTACAAAGGAGTTCAGAATAGCCAGGACTACACAGAGAAACCCTGTCTTGAAAAACCAAAAACCAAACCAAAACAACAAAACTAAAATGCCACCTTAAGGTGAGGGTATAATTCAATGGTAGAGCAGCTGCCTGGCATGTGTGAGGTCCTAGGTTCCATGATCAGCACAGAAAATAAATCCAATCTGAATCTGACTTCATGTTTGACATCCTCTTTGAGTCTCTCCGTGCCTGTGGTGTAAAGCCTGAGTAGTTCCCAGCATGCCTTGCAAGCCCTTCCTGGCCTGACACTTGCTCATAATTCTAACTTCAGTGGCTTGTCTGATATGTCATCTCTGGGAGCTTTTTCTAGAACTCTTCCACACAGGGAAGTCCTCCCCATCTTGGGCAAACCTTCAGCCGGAGTACTCCGTTCTTTGTCTTGCTAGCACAGTAGCAGGGCAGACACCAGCTTAACCTACTTCCTCGCTACCAGGACCTGGCACAAGGCCAGTCGTCCTCAACGTACTTTAAATGGATAATCAGAGACCGGCAAGCCCGTTGCACCAGGGCGAAGGCACATCCAGTCTGCGGGCAGAACCTAGGAGCCTTGTGACTAAACTTCTGTCCAGGGCCATTGAGTCATTTTGTGGAGTACCAGGCCTTGCTCACACTAGAGTGTGATCCAGGACAATCCCATGCAAAGTAACTGAGAGCTCACAGTGCAGGCCTTTCCCAGAGAGCTGAGAGCAGAAGGCCGGCTGAGTCACGGACAGGAAGGCAGGACCAGGAGGAGGCATGGATAGCAGCGCCCAGGAGGGAGGGCAGGGCGGCTGTCACAGGCTCCCTGGCACAAACCCAAGTAGGAGGAGGCCAGGACTCATTCATCCAGGGCCAGCCCAGGAGAGACTGCCTAGCAGGCTGGCCCAGCCTAGGCCAGGCCACTAGGCGGAGAGGGGATTTCCTTCGGCTCCCTCCCGCTTAAGAACCTGTCTGGACGACTTTAGTTCAGGGAGAGCCGAGGAGAGAGCCTGGCAGGCTGCAGCTCGAGCCAGCACGCCGCTCGGTTTGCTGTTTGAAGAGCAAGGTCGGACCGCAGTGTGGGACGGCTGTGCCTCGGCCTCCCCAGGTAAGGTGCAGGGCTTGGGGCTGGGCGGTGGGAGGCTGAGTGCTGAAACTGGAGGCGGGTGGCCGGAATTCCAGGCATGAAATAAAGCTGGTGACCCGACCGATGAGGGGAAGGAAGGGTGCTGCTTCCAGAATCTACCTTCCGGAAGAACCTAGAGTGGCCGCTTCGGGTTCTGAAACTTTCCAAGTTGGCAGCGCTTTGTCAACGTTTGGGGAGGTGACCAGGGGTTTAACCCTGCTCCCTTACTGTTCAGCCACTGCCGCTCGCTTCATGACTTTCTCGGATTGTCAGGATTTATTTTTATTTTTGGCGGGAGGAGTGCTGGCGTGTGTGTGTGTGTGTGTGTGTGTGTGTGTGTGTGTGTGTGTGTGTGTGTGTGTGTGTGTGATGTGTGTACTATCGTGCCAGATACCACTACTTAGCTACACCTGCGACCAGACCCACAGGTAGGGTCTCTGCCTCCACCTGAGCCGGATCCTAGCCTGTGCTTCCCTAACCTCTGCCCCTGCCCCCAGGACTGAGGGGAAGACAGTCTCTCCACTTCCAGCAAGGCAGCTCCCCTGGACTGTTTCCTCCTTCCTGGGACAGGCACCTGAGGGATTTCCCTCAGTCAAGCCAGCCTTCGTTTACCAATGTTCAGTTGTTTACTCGTTAGTTGAGCGTGTACTTCAGTTGTCTGGAGAGAGGAGCGTGCCATTTCTCCTCCTATGAACAAGAACATTGAAATTTCTCCGCACACATCTACCAGCTGACAGGCAGGCAGTGGGGCATGGTGGGAAGTTATGTAGGAGTCATAGAGAGGCCTGGATTCATAACCCACATCTCCTATTTACTTCCTGGGCCTCTGTGTCCGCATCTGTACGATCACAGTTTTTGTTTTGTTTGTTTTGAAAGATAAGGAACTGTCGGAATCAAGGCCGGGCTGGGTAGCTGACGCATCATGCTTTCTCCTTCTTTGTCCTCTTTCAGCCACTCCTCCCTAACTGCACTCCGTTGCTGCAGGCTTGTAAAGATATAGAAGACAAACCCTGGCCTTGACAGAACCTAGGTGGCTTGTAAACTGAGCTGAACAGTGGAGGCAGGTGCTCTAGAGAGCTGGAGGCCAGAAGGTGTGAAGCAGAGAGGAGACCAGCTTCCGGCTGAAGGTATAAACACTGGGCCAGGCCTAGGACCAGACCCTTATGTTGTGGTTCTGACTTGGGAACTGCCAAAAACATTATTCTCCTCCCATATTAAAAAAAAAAAAAATTCTCTTTTATTACCTTTTTTTTTTTTTTTGAGATAGGATCTCACTATGTAGTCTTGGCTGGGCTTCAACTCACTATATAGATTAGGCTGGCCTTGAACTCCCAGAGATCCTCCTGCCTCTGCCTTCCCAGTGTGCCACTACTCCCAGCCCTCCCTTCCCATTAAAAATTGTTTGACAATTTTGTACATTCATAAAATAAATAGTAGTCATTTTCACACCCCCATTCCCCTCCCTCATCCCCATCCCCCTCCCTCATCCCCATTCTCCTTCCTCATCTCATTCCCCTCCCTCATCCCCATGCCCCTCCCTCATCCCCATCTCCCTCCCTCATCCTTCTCTATCCCACTGGTACCCTCAATGAATCTCTCTTCTACTTCAAGTGTGTGGCCACTAAGTTTAATTAGAGTTATTTGTGGAGTTGGGGTGGGGGTCGTTCAGTGTCAAAGAGACAGATTATCTGTGGCACACCACTGAAGAAAGTGACATGCCTTCCCCAAAGGTGGTAACTGTCTATAATCCCTCAGCCCCAGTTGGGTCTGAGAGCTCAGCCGTCTAAAATGCATCACCTTGGGCTTGTGCACGCCTGTCATCTCAGCACTCAGGAGGCCGAGTTCAAGGTCAGTCTGGGTTACACAGAGCTTGCCTCAAATGCCAAACCAACCAAACAAAAAGACATTATTTCATGAAATCATAACCATACTATACTACTCTCAACCCCATAGGATTTACCTAAGGCCACATGGCTAGTAAATAATGGATCTAGAGTTCAAATTTGGAGATCAGACTCCATGCTATCCACTCAGTTCCTTGTTGTCTTTTGAGGTCTGTACAGAGGGCAGAAAGGGAGGTGTCATCATCCCCTAACTACAAAAACACCAGCCTTTTCCCTTCTCTTCTGGGCTCTTTTATCCAGGTGGGAGGAGACACGTCTGGAGCTGGTTGGTTGGTTGGTTGGTTCATTCATTCATTCATTCATTCATTCATCCATTCAGTGCTTTATCTGTCCCAGGAGACCCAAAAGTTCCAAAAGGGCAGTGATTATCCTGGCATGATGATTCATGCCTGCAGTCCCTGCATTGGGTGGTGGCAGCATGCATATTTGGGTGAGTTTGAGGCCACCTTGGGCTACATAGCAAGTACTAGGCCAGCTAGGGCTGCACAGCAAGACCCTGTCTCAAGTGAACAAAACCAAAACGACCTGGGCAAAGCAAGGAGCAGGGATGGTGTTTCTATCACAGTTACACAAGCAGTGTGTCTTCTGTGTTCTTGCTGTAAGAATGTTCAGTGAGTCATTTGTGACCAATGAAGCTGACCAATATTTAGTGATACATTCCTTGGACTGTGTAATAGGGATTCAAAATGGCTCAAACAGAAGTCTTGATGCCCACAGTCTGTTAAGGAAGCAGTTACAGCACTAAGAAAACATCCCAGACACAAGCAGAGGTTGCTAAGGGGCCTTACATGGGCACTCACTTCTGCTATGTCTGCTGTGTTCGAGCCCCAGCACCTCCACAATGCTAATATATGGCAGGGCTTTGAAGAGGAGATGGAAAGGGACTTACATTGGGACAACAAATTGGGAGGGAAAATGTTCCAACAGAGGAGACCTACCGCAGAGTGGGAACCCAACCTGCTCAGGCTCAGTATGACCTCAGTACGGGTGTGGTGGGGGGAAAGCAGGAACTGAGATTGGCTGGAGATGTAGTTCAGTTGGTAGAGTGCTTGCTTAGCACACACAAGGCCCTAGGTTCCATCCCTAGTGCTGTGTAAATAAGGAGTAGTGATGAGTGCCAATAATCCCAACACCCAGGAGGTGGATACAAGAGGATCAAATCCGAGGCCATAGCCTCAGCTACAAACTGTTTGAGGCCAGCCTTGGGTACATGAGGCCGAGAGGCTGACAAGAGGGTCAGTTGGTAAAGTGCGGGTTGTGTTAAGTATGAGGACCTAAGATTGATCTCTGGAACTCTTGTAAAAGCTGCGTGTGGTAACGCATAATTGTAATCCCAACTCACAGCTCTAGGGGGTGGAGACAGGAGGATCCTGGGGCTCCCTGGCTAGCCAAAGAGCCTCTCAGTGAGTAGCCACGATGTCACTGTCACTTGCTGTTCCTGACTGTGGATTCAGTGTGATCATGTAATCAGCTACTTCAAGCTCCTGTTGCTGTGGTTTCCAGCCACGAGTAACTGAACTCTCAGACTGTGACAAGGGAAACATTTCCTCCCTGAAATGGCTCATGTCAGGTATTTTATTACAGTGAGTAACTAATAAAGGCAGTGAGAATCGACTGGACTGGTATGGTCTGAGTGTTCAGTAAGCTTTTTTTTTTTTCTGTGAAAATCCTTAGACTAGTGTCTGGCTCATAATTAGTATCAATGAGTAGACTGAAGTAGAATCAGTACTATGAACCTGTAGTAAGGCATAGCTCCCTTCCCTCTACTCACCAAATCTCTTTTGTTTGCTCTTTCTCAGGAACAAAGCAACCTCTGGTTATCTTTATAAGCTTTTCTGGCTTCTTTCTTTCTCTCTTAAGATTTATTTATAGGAGTGTTTTGCCTGCATGTATGGATGTGCACCATGTATATGCATGTTGCCCATGGAGGTCAGGAGGAGTTGTTAGATCCCCCGGAACTGCAGTTACAGAAGAACAGCATGTACTCTTAATGGTGACCCATCTCTCCAGCCTCAGTGTGCAGTCCAGGCTGGCCTCAAATTCATGATCCTCTTGTCTGCCTCTTTAGCACATCCTACCAGTGTGTGACACCACAACTGGCTTGTTCTATTTTTATGAGACAAGGCCTTACTATGCAGCCAAGGCTGGCCTTGAATTCTAAGTCTTCCTGCCTTGGGTTCCAGAGCACTGGGATCACAGACATGCACTAACACACCCAGCTTTCCAGCTGTCCTTCTAGATATTATGCTGCAGAAAGCCTGGGGATAGGTAGAGGTGTGATCATCTTTGGAAAGACAGAGAGAAAGAATGAAAAGATAGCTGAAGCTTTGGAGATGTAACTTGGTTGGCCGGGTGCTTGCTTAGTAGGCATTATGTATATACATGGAGTCCTGAGTTCAATCCCCAGCACTGCATACACTGGGCATGGTGGTGCAGGTGTAATCCTAGCATTTGGGGGCAGAGACAGAAGGATTGGAAGTTCAAGATCATCATGAGGAGTTTGAGGTCAGCCTGGCCTATATGAGCTGCTTTTTTTTTTTTTTTTAAATCCAGTCTGGGACCCCAGCCAAAGGAATGGTGCCACAAAGTTAGGGTGGGACTTCCTTATCTCAATGAACTAAACAAGAGAGTCTCTCACAGGCAAGCCCCAGAGGCTTGTCTTTGGTGATTCAAGTTGACAGTATTAACCTTCACACCATCCTTTTACAGATGAAGTACCTTTGCTGGGGGTATAGCTCAGTGATATAGCACTTGCCTACCATTCTAAAAGTCCTGGGTTCCATCCCCACAACTTTAAAAAACAAAAAGGTTTAGTACATTGCTTAGGTTGCAGAGCTATTAAATGATGAAATCAAGGTTTGTATTCAGGTCCTTTGGATTCCTCTGGAATTTGTGTTCTTAGCATGTAAGTCTGTTAATTCTAAGATCCTTTGGTCTTTATATATTGTAAAATTGGAAGCAAGAAGAGCCAATTTGGGAGGTGGAGATAGGAAGATCAAGAGTTCAAGGCCAGCCTTGGCTATGAAGCCATAGAAGACCTTGGGCTACATGACACTCTTTCTCAAAACCACAAAACAAAAATGAAGTCTGGTGGTACAGGGTAAGGATCTCAGCCACTCAGGAGACTGAAGCAGGTCAAGGTCAGCCTGGGCAACTCTGTCTCAAAAAGTTAAAAGAGAGCTGGAGATATAGCTCAGTGGTAAAGTGCTTCTTTTGTATCACGAGGTCCTAGGTTTGATCTCTAGAACCCTTCCAGAAAGAGAACAAGAAAGGGCATAGTGTCTTATGGGATTCAGGGGCAAAACCGTGGGTGGACAGCATACATGGGCTTTGCTAGTGGAGATGAGCTCCTGGCCTGGGTTTGGGGAGCTGACTTTTCCACAGGCAAGTAGAGGATGCACTGGAGCCGGAGCCAGGGCTTTCTCCTCCATATCCTCCCTCCTCTTTCCTTCTTCATTTACATGATGGTCCATTCAGGGCTCACTGAGTGCCTTTCACTGTGGTCAGATGCTGGGGTAGAGATGGAATAGAAAATGCACAGTCCTGACCTTCCTGCAGCTAGTACAGACAGACAGTAAATATGCTAGATATTTTTAGGTATGATAAGTGTTTGGAGCAAGGAAGCAGGAAAATGTGCTAGAGTATTGGGGTGGAGGAAGGCGTAGGCAGGGGAGACTTCCTAGGGAGGTGCCAGCCCTTTGGGGGGGATTGCTGTGTTGGGGTTGGGGGGCTGGTTAGAAGGAACAGAAACTGTAATGACTCTGAGACAGGAGAGTATCTGATGAGTTTCAGAGACAGAAAGAGGTCCCCATGGCTGCAAGCCATTGCTGGGAGAGATTGGTGGAAGCTGGGTTCTAGAAAGAGGCGGGAGCTAGGTCACACACCTACTGTATGTATCCTGAAGACAATGGAAACAGCTATGGGTTTGTTTGTTTTTCTTCTTTGGGGTGCTAGGGATGGAACTGAGCGTCTTGTGTCTGTGAGGCTAAGTGCTCTACCGGCAGAGCTACACCCCAGCCTTGCTATGGCTTTTGAGCAAATTGACATACTCGACTGTATGGTTCATTTTAAAAAAGGCAGGCAGAGATAGGGATGGAGGTGAAGGCTAATTTTGGAGGCTGCTTCCGTTGAGTTATCTGCAGTCTACTGTATAAAAGGATGCAGAGGTGACCGGTGTCAGTGGGATGACACAGTGAGATGTCCTCTTTTCATCCAGTTCTTGATAACTAATGCTGTGTCTCAAGTAACTCCAAATAAGTGTTTTAACACAACTGCCATTTTGTTTTGCCATGATTCAGTGGGTCAGGAATTTAGGGAGGTTGGACACTTTTTCTGTACCCTTTGCTGTCAACTGGTGTCATCCTGTTGGCTGTATTCTTGACTGGGAAGTCCAAGAAGGTATCATTATTGGTCTGGTGGCTTGTTGCTCTTCTACATGACCTCAGCTTCCATGCAGGGAGTATGGGCTTCCACAGAACATGGTGGCCTGAGAGTAGTCAACACACACATCTCTTAAAGCCTGGCCTTGGACAGTCCCCAGTACTGCTTCTGCCATGTGGAACTGGTTAAAACCAGCCCATGACTTAAGAAGAGAGGAAACCAGCGCCATCTCTCAGTGGGAGGAGTGGTAACCAGTGTGCCCATCTTCTGTCAGCCACAATAGGCTCTGGAACCTGACCAGCCACCCCGCTGCGCTGGTGCTGACCCACTTCTCATCTACATCACAGCACACTGCTGGCTGCGGCAATTCTTAGGACTTTTTATTTCCCTCTAAATAGGAAAGGAGCAGACTTTTTTGTTGTTGTTTCTTTCGCTTTTTCTTTCTTCTTCCATGTCTTTCTGGAGCCTGACACATACCAGGCATCTAGGGACTGGCTGCCAAAGCACACACGTGGCACATGAGCTTTGGTGGTCACTAGAGAGTGGCATACGTAACCACACAGGGAGAGTGGTTACAAATATATGCTGGTTTTCGATCTCTCTCTCCCCCTTCTCCTCTCTCCCCCTTCTCCTCTCTCCCTGTCTTTCTCCTCTCTCCCCCTCTCCTCTTTCCCCCTTCTCCTCTCTCCCTGTCTTTCTCCTCTCTCCCCCTCTCTCCGTTCCCCCTCTCTGTACTTGTCCCTCCTCTCCCTTCCTCCCTCTTTTCCTTCTCCTCTCCCCCTCCTCTGTCTGTTTTTCCTCTCTGTGTTTCTGTCTTTCTCTGTCTCTGTTGCTGTCTGTCTGTCTGTCTCTCTCAACCAGGCCCACAGACCCTGCTCGCCCCTGCCTCCTGACCTCCTGAGTGCTGGGATTACAGGTGTGTATCGCCCGTGCGGGATCCAGTTCAGGGAGCATTTCACCTTCTGAGCCACTTTCTCAGCCTTGAAAACAAACCTCTAGGGCAGGAGCTGCGGCCCGGCCTCCTCCTCCTCCTCCTCCTCCTCCTCCTCCTCCTCCTCCTCCTCCTCCTCCTCTTCTCTCTGCCTCTATCTCTCCTCCCACGCCCTGGTTTTGTTGTGGGGTATCCACCAGAGAAGACTGGCGGGACACAAGTTTAAGCCAATAGAAAGTCTTTATTAGCCAGTCGGCGACTACTCTGGGTGTTCGGGATCCCAGTGTAGCCCGAGCCTTTCTCAGGGTGAGCTTTTAAGCACAAAATCCATGTCCTGGGTTGACATACTTCAGCTAACTAGAACATTTAGCCAGAAGCAGAACTGCAGAAGCCAAAAAGCAATGTTAGTGCATTTAGAGACTTTCCCAGGACTAGGGACTTTGATGGACTAGGTCTTTGTTTTCATTTTGGCAGGTAGTGTGATGTCTGTGTATTGAGTTTTATGGCCTCACTGGTATGTCCATCATGGAGTCAGTTGTGCTAAGGTCTGGGGCCCTGTTACAGTTCTTGTTTTTTGTTTTTTCTTTCTGTCTTGGATGCCCATTTAAAACTCTCATGCCCAGGAGCTGAGTGATTAAGAGCACCCGAGTTCAGTTCCCAGAACCTGTACTGGGAACCTCACAACCTCCTGCAATCCCAGCTCCAGGGGATTCAGTACATCTGGCCTCCTAGGATACTGTACTCATATGCACATCTCCCCCTAACCACACAGTTAAAAATAGAAATAAATCTTTAAAAAAAGAAGCTGGGTATGGGGTGGTCAACTTTAATACCAGCACTTGGAGCTAGCCTTGTCTACATGTAAAGAGGAGTTCCACGCCAGCTGGGGCTGTATAGTGGGACTAGAAAAAATAAATCCTATGTGATCCTGTCCCCAAAGACTTCCATTGAGCAGAGGTGAACCCGGACAAATAGGACCTTAGATAATTCTGATGTGAAGGTAGGATTAGGAACCATGGCCCTACATGGAGGATTACCTATCAACACTTCCCCTCCCAATTAGTCTGAGGAAGGTATTCCAGGGCAGCGTGACCAAGCATTTTAGGTTTGTCCACAATGGTTCCAATTTTAGCACTGTCAGATACACGTCCTGAGGAACTCCTAGTCCTGTGCAAGCTGGGACAATTGTGACTGTGATGAGCCACTATTTGAAAGGCATCTCACAGCTGGGTGAGAACGCCTTTAACGCCAGCACTCTAGAGCAGAGGCAGGAGGATCTCCTTTGGTAGGAGGAGTTTGTGGTTAGCCTGGTCTACATAGTTCCAAGACAGCCAGGGCTATGTAGAGAGATCCAATCTCAAACTATAAATAAACAAACAAACAAATAAATAAATAAAAGTCATTTCAGTAGGTGTGGTGGTACATGCCTGTCATCCTAGCATTTGAGAGGTAGAGGCAGGAGGATCAGAGTTCAAAGTCATCCTTGGCTACATAGAGAGGATCCTGGGCTACATAGATCCTGCCTTAAAACAAACAAACAAACAAACAAACAAACAAACAAACAAAACAAAAGGAGGAAGGGCTGGAGAGAAATCCCAGCCCTTGAGGAGGCGGACAGGAGAACCTCTGGGGCTAGCTGGCTAGCCAGCCTAATCTGTAGTCAAGTCTCCTAGGTCCCAGCGAGAGATCCAAACTCAAAAAATCAAATCAAGACGGACAGCTCCTGGGGAAAGACACCTGCGGCTGACCTCTGGTCTCCCCACAAGAGCACGTGTGCAGGCATACCAGCACATACTTGAACACATCTACATACGCAGTAGTGAAAATATTTTGGAAGAATGCTTACAGATTTCTTTCCTTCCTTCCTTCCTTCCTTCCTTCCTTCCTTCCTTCCTTCCTTCCTTCCTTCCTCCACTCTTTCTTTTTGAGACAGGGTTTCTCTGTGTAGCTCTGGCTGTCCTGGAATTAGCTCTGTAGACCAGGTTGGCCTTGAACTCAGAGATCCAGCCTGCCTCTGCCTCCCAAGTGCTGAGATTAAAGGTGTGCACCACTACTGTCTAACTACAGATTTTTAAGAAAGGCAATGATTTTACCTTCTTAAAGTACTGACATGGTATCAGGGTTTCTTTAGTCCTATGCTCTGGAATGCTAGCTTGGTCAGATCACTTCTGGGGAACTGTATCTGCTTCCAGGGAATTATTCTAGACTGTCTCTCAGTGTACGGGGCAGCTTTGAAAGCTCAGTTATGATCCAAAAGGATGATGACGTGTTGAAGATAATACAAGGTCCAGAGTGGAGTCCTCTGTCCTCTATAGAGGTGGGTACTTTTAAGAAATATTTATTCAGGAGCTCAATGGCTAAGGGCACTTGTTGCTTTCTCAGAGGATCCAGGTTTGTTTCCTAGCACCCACATGATGGCTTACAGCCCTTCATAACTCTAGTTCCTCTGTGGGCACCTGGCATTCGTGTGCAGACAAAACACTCAAACACAAAATAAATTAATCTAGAAAATTATGAATTTTATTTCATGTGCATATATGTGTGCCTGAATGTATATAAAATACCACATGTGTGCAGGAGTCTGTGGAGGTCAGAGGAAGTGTCAGATCCATTGAAACCTGAGTTATAGACAGTTGTGAGCATCATGTGGGTGCTGGGAACCAAACCAGGATCTTCTGTAAGAACAGCCAATCCTCTTGACTGCTGAAACAGTTCCATGGCCTCCCCTTCCCCACCCCTTTTTTCCGAGACAAGGTCTCTATGTAGTCTTAGCTGACCTGGAACTCACTAAGCAGGCCTGGCTGACCTGGAACTCACTATGCAGTCCTGGCTGTTCTAGAACTTACTATGCAGGCCTGCTTGATCTGGAACTCAGTATGGAGGCCTGGCTGACCTCACAGGTGCTGAGATCACGGTGTGTATCACCCACATGCAGCTCAGCATTGTTATGTTGTTATCACTATTATTAGTATTTACTGGGGTGCATGCACCTACATGATGTGTTAAATAGCTCTGGGAGGAGCAATGTGATGTAGCTGTGGGCCCCAGGGAATTGGCTTCACGGCCACCTGAAAGGCAAGCTTTGGTGTCTCCTTTGCTTTATCTGTAAATGGGAACAACAGCATAGGGTGGGAGGGAGTGTCTCCAAAATAACATGAGTAGGAGGGACTCTGAAGACTTGATGAGGGAGGAATTGCATTAGTCTTCGAATGGAAGTAATACGAACATACTATTGTGCACACCACCCAAGCTGTGGTAATACTAACATACTGTTGTGCACACCACCCAAGCTCTGGTTCCTCAACCCTGAACCACAGCCAGGCCAGTGGAGTCCAAGAAAGGAGCGTTGAATGCACAGTGAGCCATGGAGGGGCCTGGGGAAGCAGAACTCCCTACCTTAGTTGACCTCGCCAGTGAGGGACAGTAGGCTTTGCCCCCAGAAGGAAAACTTTGAGTGATGGAGGTTTGTGAAGGCGATTTTTGTTTTTAAATCTTTTGCCTATTTATTTCAAGTTGTGTGCTCATACATGGAGCTAAAAGAAAACAGCCACAGCCACAAACCTATAATACTGAAAAACCAGTTCTTAATTTCTGTAGCTAAAAAAGCATCCTTTCAGGCCATGACCACAGAGAGATCACTGTGGGCTCTAGACCAAGGTATAATGATGGCTTGCAGTGTGATGAAGGAGGCTGTTAATCTCTGCGGCTCAGAAGCCCAATCCCTGGCCTCATCAATTACCCACGTTGCCTAGCAACGCCACCGAAAACCTCCCACTAGTCCCAGCTGGGCAGCAAGTGGGTGCACCCAGCACAGACTGCATGGCTCCCTGGCCACATCAAGGCTGGCCTCAGCCCGGGGAGGGACTTGCCTGGTACTGATGAATGGGTGGGACCAGCTGCGTGAAAAAACCAATCCAGCTATTTGAAACCTACTTGTGCGGCTGCAGTTAGGAAACGATAAAAGCGGATGACCGAAGTGTCTTCCATCAAAGAAGAGTTGTCCAAAGGGCATTAGCCCAGCAACCTTCCTGAGCTAGGTAAAGAAGAGAAGGTGAACCTGACTTGGTCTTTCCGGTTCCGAGAGAGAGGCAAGTCCTGTTCTTGTGTGGGCACTTGTGTCCACTTGGTGTCCCTGTGGTAGCAAGGGTGGTGATGGGAGTTTCCAGCTTTAACTCAGGGTGGTGATCTGAAGATCAGATACCATTTAGAAGCCCCAGAGTTTGGTCTGGACCTGTCTGGGCAGCCAGAGGGAGGAGATAAGGTGGTGTGTGTGTGTCTGTGTGTGTGTGTGTGTGTGTGTGTGTGTGTATACATCGTCCAAATGAAGATGTGCACTTCCGTAATGTGTGGTGCTTAGAGAACATGAAGGAAGGGGCTGGAGATATGGCTCAGCTTCTAAGAGCACTGGCTGCTCTTCTGGAGAACCTGGGTCTGATTCCTAGCGCCCACATGGTGGCTTGCAGCCATCTGTAACTCCAGTTCCAGGGGATCTGATACCTTTCTTGTCTGCCACAGGCACCAGGCATACACATAACACACAGACATACACACAGGCAAAAACACCCATACATATAAACTAAACAAATAAAAATTAAAAACCAAGAAAAAGGAAGAAAAGAAAATGTGGAGGAAGGGAAAGATCCAGGAGTTTCAGAGGCAGAGGTTTCAGGCTCTCTGCCAGTAAGTTACCCCGGAAGTCTGAGTTTCTTTATCCAGGAGATGGGGAATTAGTGCCCTACTTTACAAGAATGTTCACAAACTGGGCACGGTAGCTCCTGCCTGTAATCCCACCACTAGGAGGCTGAGTTAGGAAGGTCACTGTGAGTTCAAGGTCAGCCTCAGCTACAGCGTGAGGTCCCCATCTCGAAAACACAAACCAAAACGTGAAAGGAGCTGGGGGATGGCTCAGTCAGGAAAGTGATGCTGGACAATCATGAAGACTGGAGACCAGATCTCCAGAATCCGTGGACAAAGCTGGGTTTGGCGGTACACAGCTGTAATGCCAGTGCTGGGAAGACAGACATAGGGGGATCCCTGGAGCTCACTGGCCAGCCAGTTCTGCTGACTCAGTGAGAGACTCTAAACAGTGATGATGATGATGATGATGATGATGATGATGATGATGATAGTACCCATAAAAGAAGACACCATATGTTGGACCTCTAGCCTCTACATGTACACACATGCACATGAATATAGACATGGGCATACACCACACACACACACACACACACACACACACACACACACTCAAAAACAAAAAGAATGCTCGTAGCTAATTAAACTGAGGCCCAGGGATACTAGACATGGATGCTGGGAATAGAACCGTCTTCACACTGCTCTCCTCGGCCCTTGGGCAGCTGTCACAGCATGGTGGCTCCATAGGTCTCTGGTGACTCTCTGAGATGCAGAACAGTGATGGTCTGTGTGTGAGGAATCAACACATGACATAAAGACTGGGCCGTGTGGGTTCAGTCTTTCTCTCCTTTCCTTACCTATTCTCTCTTCTTTTTCTTTACACTTCTCCTTTCTTTTCACATTTTTTAAGGGAGGAAGGGCTTATTTTGGCTTACAGTTTTAGAAAGGATACCATCTCTCACGGCTGGGAAGGCATGGCCACAGATTGTGAGGCAACTGGTCAATTCCTCAGTCAAAAGTAGAGAGTGGACAGGAAGTGGGACCAGATTATAATACCTCAAGACTCACCCCAACACAGGCATGGTGGTGCATGACTTTAATCTCAACACTTGAGAGGCAGAGGCAGACAGATCTCTGAGTTAAGCCAGCCTGGCCTACATAGCAAGTTTCAGGCCAGAGTTAGATAGTAAGACATTGTTGTTGGGTTTTTTTTTTGTTGTTGTTTTTTTTTTTTTTTTTTTTTTAAATCTAAGCAAATACAGCTGACTGCCCAAATTTAGGTCACACCTCAACTCTAGCTGCCTAGAGCCTAGGAAATGGGAACATCAGGCATGCTTGGCTTCTGTGATAGGAGATGGTCCCTGCTGCCCATTAAGAAGAGATTTGGAATTCCCCAAGAAAGTAGACAATGGACCAGTGTTATCAAAAGAATTTACTGTAAGTTCTTGACTTTCAAAGATTGAACACATATGGTTGGGTATTTCGGCTATTGCCTGCAGCCTGAGCTGTGGGAATGAATGTGAGTTGAAAGGCTGGCTTTGCCTGATAAACCTTTATGTATTATGTATTTTCTGTGATCTCAGTGATTACAGCCTTTGTTTCTTGTTTGGGGAGTAGAAAACTCATAATGGCTGGGGACATAGCTCAGTTGGTAGAGTGTTCAAGTAACATGCAGAGTCCCAGAGTTTGATTCTCAGCATTTCATAAACCGGGCGCATGTCTTTAATTGCAGCACTTGGGAAGTGGAGGCAGGAAGAGCAGATGTTCAAGGCCATCTCTGCCCACATAGGGAGTTCAGGACCAGCCTGGGCAAGGCTAGTGATAGAAATGAAGAAAGTTAAGGAGGCCTGAGAAAGTGAGTTTTGTTGTTGTTTTTCTTCAGCTACAAATAAAAGTTTTGGATGGAGTGGGTAGAATGTCAAATTCAGTGATGTTTTGGATGTCTGATATACGTAGGTCCACTCTGTATGTCTCTTTGGTACGGGCAGGGCTTTGGAAGTTGTTGGTGAGTGTTGGTCAGCACAGGAATTACTCGTCAAGAGGGAGATGAGGGGCTGGGGGAGGGCACAGTCCGAAAAGGGCTTGCTGTGCACATAAAAAGCTGGATGCAGTGGTGACTGTGTGTAATCCCAACATTGAGAAGGGGTAGGTGATCTCTGATGCTCATGCTGGCCAGTCTAGCTAAATCGAGGTTCAGCGAGAGGTGGAGATCTAGGGAGATAGTTTAGCAGGTAAAGAGGCTTGCCATAAAAGCCTCACAAGCTGAGTTCAGATCCCTGGAAAAGTCAGATGGGCTGGTGAGTGTCTGTAGTCCCAGCACTCCCATGGATGGAGGTGGGGACAAGAGAGTCCCCTGGAGTATGCCACACAGTGGTAACCAAGAGAGAAGGTGAGCGCCAACACCCAAGGTTGTCCTCTGACCTACAGATGCACAGCGTAGCATGTGTGCATCCTCACACACAAACAGGTACACACACATTTTACACACACACACACACACACACACACACACACACACATAAATATAAATAAAGTAGAGAGCAATTGAAAAGAGACACCTGATGTTGACCTCTGGCCTCTATTTTCACACACACTTGCATACACTTGCACACACATGCACACACCCACTTGAACATGTGCAGACACTACACACACACACACACACACACACACACACACACACACACACATACAGACCCACATGAAAATTGAGATGAGCTGGGTGTGGTAGCACTTACCAACACTAGGGAGATAGAGGTCAGGAGTTCAAGGTCATTTTGTCTCCAACAAATACAAAAAGGAAACAAAATTTTACTAACAGATAGAGACATATCTAAATAACCAAGCATTTCTTTTCTTCTTTGGGACCTCAGGTGCTATAAGTATTCATACTGCTGAGTATTAGCATTGCTGAGTATTAGCACTGCTGAGTATTATTATTGTTGAGTATTATTACGCTGGATAGTAGCACCACTAAGTATTAGCACTGCTGAATAGTAGTACTGTTGGGAGTGTTAGTACTGCTGAGCACTATTGCTGCTGTGTATTATTGCCAAGTATTAGTACTGTTGAGCATTATTACTGCTGACCATGAACATTATTACTCCTGGGTATTATTACTCCTCAGATAATTTATTTCAGAAACAACTTTATCTCTGTGCTTTTAGACTCATGTAGGGACTAAAACGAAGTCACTTAAAATTTTCTGGCCATAATTTAAACTGTAACTTTAGGAGATATTATATGATATACAGTGATCTGAGGCAGCTGAAAGGTGAGGGGGAAGTTCCCTTGCTGATGTCAAGAGTCTCTAAGGAAGCCCTCCCACCCCCCTTTGGTTTCCTTTGTCCTGGGAATTTAACCCAGAGCTTCATGTATGCCCGGCAAGTGCTCTGTTACTGAGCTCTGTCTCCAGACATCTTCTTTTTTTTAACTGAGTTTTAATTTTGTTGTTTTGTTTTTTGAGAAGGTCTCTCTATGTAGCCCTGGCATAGAACTCCCTATGTAGACTAGGCTGGCATAAAAAAAACCCCACAGAAACCTGCTTGCTTCTACCTCCCTAAGGGCTGGCATTAAAGGCTTACATCACCACAATCTGCCCTACTGATCTGCATTTTTAAAAGATTGCACTTAAAAATTTTATTTAGTGTGTGTGTGTGTGTGTGTGTGTGTGTGTGTGTGTGTGTGTGTGTATACATATGTTTGGAGGTCAGAGGACAACTTAGAGTTGGTTCTTCCTTGCCACCCCATGGGTCCCAAGGATTGAACCCAGTTCTTCAGGCTTGGCAGCAGATACCTTTTATCCAAGGAACCCTACTGATTTTTTAAAATCTAATTATTTTATTCTACGAGTATGGGTGTTTTGCCCACACATATATCTGTGCACCACTTGTGTGCGGTGCTGCCCACAGAACACACGAGAAGCTGTAGAATCCCTGGAACTGGAGCTCCAGATGCTGTGAGCCTTCACGTGGATGTTGCTGGGATTCAAACCTCGGTCCTTTGGAAGAGCAGCTAATGCTCTTAGCCACTAAGCCATCTTTCTCCAGTCCTGATCTATTTATTTTTAATATTTTTAAGGCAGCTGTTTTGATAGCAGAATCCTACCTTTTCCAGTGCGTGGACCACGTGAGGTCCCAAAGGAAGAAAGTACTTCCTATATTTGAATTCTTTTTTAAAATGTTGCTTTACCCTTGAGATAGTCTTGCTAGTGCATATCCCAGGCCTTGAAGTTGCAGTCCTCCTGCCTCAGCCTCCTAAGTGCCTGGACCACATCTGACTCAAGTTTCTTTTTTCTCTTCTGCTTCTACCTCTCATTCATTCATTCATTCATTCATTCATCTATTTTAAGGGAGAGGTTCCAGGAATCAACCTCCCATTGTCAGGCTTGCCCTGAATGTGCTTTTACGGAGGGAGCCATCTTGCTGGTTCTTTGTTTGTTTCTGAGACTGCGTCCTGCTATGTGGACCAGACTGCTCTGAAGCTTTCAATCCTCCTGTGTCAGCTCCAGAGAGCTGGCATTAAAGGTGTCTGCTACCGACTGTGCTTAGATTTTTATTAAAGACTGCTTGCTAGCTGGGCCTGCTGAGGTATGCCTATGGTACCAGTATTAAGAAAGCTGAGGCAGGACTGTAGAGTCAAGCCTGGGACTATAGAGTGAAATTTTGTATCACAAAACCAAACTAGGGGCTGGAGAGATGGCTCAGATGTTAAGAGCACCAACTGCTCTTCAAGAGGTCCTGAGTTCAATTCCCAGCACCCATATGGTGGCTCACAGCCATCTGTAGTGAGATCTGGCAACCTCTTCTGTGTATATAATAAATAAATAAATCTTAAAAATAATCAAACAAACCAGGGTATCTGCTAACACCGGGGGTGGGGGGTGGGGTGGGGGAGGAGGATTCCGGCTCTTGGTTCTCAGGAGAACATCTCCATTGTAAACCAGAAGGCTAGAGGCATCCTAACTGCCCACCCAGTTGTTCCCCTGGGCAGGGTGAGACCATTTCACAGCAGTGCCATCCAGTTTTGGTCTCTGTGTGTGTGTGTGTGTGTGTGTGTGTGTGTGTGTGTGTGTTTCAACAAAGAATAGGCAGCAGAAACTGGCAGCACATTAAAGAAAATGCCAGAAAGCCTTGTGATCTTTGCTTAATGACTAATACAGTGGTCAGAGGAGTAAATATGCACTCACGTGACACAGTGACGGAGTGACTGAGCAGGCACGGGATAGCTGTGGGTGCATTTGTATCTCAGACAGACGACAGTGGGCTGTGATCATTGCCACCTGCTTTGCCTTGACCGCCATGCTGCATTTCCCATAGGCCTCTGGAAATGTCATGTTGCTTCTCTAACAGGTGCTTTCCAGCCAGCTGTGGTGGCAGGAACCTATAATCCCTGCACCTGGAAGGCAGAGGCAAGACGATCAGGAGTTCAAAACTAGCCTTGGCTCTATAGCAAGATAATGGCAACCAGAGATCCTGGGCTATATGAAACTTTGTCTCACAAAACCAAAGTTAATTAATTAATTGTGCTTCTACAAGCTGTCTGGACCCCATGGAGTCTATACACAGACTGGACCCAAGTGAAACTGTGTATAATGAATAAATCACTTTAGATTAGACTTGCTTTGGGAGGCCCTACAAAGGGGAAGTTGATATGATGCATATTGTAAAACAAACAAACAAACAAACAAACAAACAAAACCTAAAAGCCTTGTGTGGTGGTGCATGCCTTTAATCCCAGCACTAGGGAGGCAGAGACAGGTGCATCTCTGTGAGTTCAAGGACAGCCTGGTCTACCGATCAAGTTCCAGGACAGCCAGTGCTACATAGTGAGACCTTGTCAAAACAAAACAAAACAAAACAAAACAAAACAAAACAAAAACAACAACAACAACAGAAAACCTAAGAATTAGAACTGTCATAAAATGCAACATCCAGGACTGGAGAGACTGCTCAGCACTTAAGAGCATTGGCTGCTCTTGCAGAGGATCCAGCACCCACATAGTGGCTCACAACCATCTATCTGTAACCCCGTTCCAGGCCTTCTTCTGGCCTCCATGAATACCAGGAACACATACGGGGCACATAGATGTATGCAGGCAGATACTCATATACTCATTCTTAAAGAAAAATAAAAGCAACGTCCTCCTTGAAGTACATTTGGGTTGTTTATGCCTTTTTTTGTTTGTTTGTTTTGTTTTTTCGAGACAGGGTTTCCCTGTGTAGCTTTGCGCCTTTCCTGGAACTCACTTGGTAGACCAGGCTGGCCTCAAACTCACAGAGATCTGCCTGGCTCTGCCTCCCGAGTGCTGGGATTAAAGGCGTGCGCCACCACCGCCCGGCTGTTTATGCCTTTTAATTACTGCAAATAGTTCTACATTTTACATCCTTGGAACATAGCTTTGTGTACTTACTCAAATACCTTTGCTGGGTAGAATTCTAGAAGTATCCTCTTGAAAGGCTTTTTTTTTAAAAATTTATTTAAAGACAGGTCTCACCATGTAGCCCTGGCTGTCCTGGAACTAGCTATGTAGACCAGGCTGGCCTCAAACTCTTAGAGATCCACCTGCCTCTGTTTCCTGAGTGCTGGCAATAAAACTGTATGCTACCACACACACCTGGCCTGGTATGTACTTTTTGTATTTAAATTTTTATGCTACTGTATTGTGTGTGTGTGCATGTGGAGGTCAGAGGACAACTCTGGGAGTCCGCGCTCTCCTTTATGTGTGTTCTAGGGGTCGAACTCAGATTGCCAGGCTTGTGTAGTAAGTACCTTTACCCATTAAACCATCTCGATTGGGAGAGGCCACCTGACACCTTCCAAAGGCTGCGTCAACTTGCGCCTCACGTACTGCTCCTGTTATCAGTCTTTTTCACAATGTGCTTGCTAATATTTCCAAGGTACTTAACTTCACTCAGAAATCCAGGCGTGGGAGATATCAAAAGGAATAGGAGGACTTGGGAGGCTGGCCGAGATTTGGAAGGGACCCCTGTGAGTGTCACAGGCCCACGTGTTGGAGATAGGATGAATCAGGGAGGGACGGACAGGTAGGGAGGTCCAAGCAGGATAGCCACCGAAGAGAGGTGAAAACAAATGACTTCTTACGGCCGGTCTGTTGTTACAGCCCCAAGTAGCTAGGATTCTGTATCAGGTCTCATCCTCATTGCAACGCCCGGGAAGACCACAGACATGCACAGTCTTGGCTCCTCCAAGTGGTCCTGGTATCTTTTCACCACAGGATGTATGTACAGGCATTTACATACCTAACATGGTGAGCTTGAAGTCTTAGAACTTCTGGTATCTTTTCATCACAGGACGCATGTACAGGCATTTACATACCTAACATGGTGAGTTTGAAGTCATAGAACTTCTGGACATTTTAAAATCTGAAGGAAGAGAAAAATCTGAGATCATACCTTAGGTTTCTATTTCTGTGATAAAACTCCACGACCAAAAGCAAACTGGGGGGGGGGGCATGGGTTTATTTCAGCTTACAGCTCACAGCCCATCATGAAGGGAAGTCAGGACAGGAACTCAAGGCAGTGACCTGGAGGCAGGAACCAAAGCAGAGAGCATGAAGAAAGCTGCTTATTAGTTTGTTCCTCACAGCTCACTCAGCTGGCTTTTTATACTGCTCAGGACCACCTGCCCAGGAGGGGCAGTGGCCCCCCAGTGGGCAGGGCTTACCCACGTCAATCATCAATCAAAAAAAGCCCCACAGATTTGCCCACAGGCTGACCTGGTGGAGGCATTTTCTCAGTTGAAGTTCCTCTTCCCCTCTACTTTGTGTCAAGATGACAGAAAATCTAATCAGAACACAGGTCATCCTTATTTTTCTGGTTCCTTTTATAAATGTAAAGTCGCATTGTCAACAATGTGGAATTTTATTCCCTCATACAATGATCATATATGGTAATTAAGTTTATAATGGGGCTGCTTCCTGGGAGGGTCATAATTCCTAATTAGACTTATTCGTTTGTTTACAGTGCTGGAATCCACCCCACAACATGCTCATGTGGGTGAGCACTTTACTACTGAGCTATATTCCCAGCCCTGACCTTATTTAAATGCTTTAATATTTATGACTTAAAGCTGCTGATCTCAGCTACTACATATATGAATCTAATGTCTGATCCTGGGTCATGTGTGAGTGGAAAGGCAGAAGGTACTGGATGGGAAAGACTTTACTTTCAGAAATATTGCCATAAAAAGAAAAATGAAAGAATTTGCTTCCTTCCTGAATTCACTGAGTATAACCCATTGTAACATGGAGTCAGTCATGCCTGAGGCAATTCATCTGGAAATAAATTGGATTTGATCTGATTTCCAATCAAGTCGCTTGTGAAAATAGACCCATTCAACCTTTCCTTCCATCTATCCCTCTCTCTCCCTCCCTCCTTCCCTCCCTCCACCCATCCATCTATACATCCATCCACCCATCTACACACTTACATACCCATCCATTGCCAATAATAATGAATGATGATGGGATGTCTACTGTGTGGTGTGTCAGTTATTGTCCAACTGTCCTTTATATATTAGCTGAAATCATGGCCCCAGTTGCTGTCATCGTCTCTGCTTCAGAATGGAATCCTAGGGGGCACCTAATAAGTCAAACAGAATTTCCATGACTCAGCATGTAGGTTATATGCACCAAAGAATTAAAGACAGGCATTCAAACAAAATCTTGTACAGGGATGTTCCTGCAAGCTTAGTCACAATAGGTACAAAGTGAAAACAATTTACTATCAACAGATGTGTGGATCCCCAAAATGTGAGGTACCTGTACACTACAATATATTCATGCACATAAAAAAGAAAACTGTAGTTCAGGCTATAAGACAGATGACTCTTGTAAACATGGTAAGAGAGAAAAGCCAGAAAGAAAATACAGGATGGGTTTCCCGAACTTTCCAGATATTGATAATTCACAGAAGCAGATTAGTGGTTCCAAGGGATGAGGGTGAGACTATAAGGGGGCAGTGAGTGCTTAACGGGTGTGGGCTTTTTGTGGAGGGCGATGAAAATCTTTGGGAACCAGATCGTGCTAATGATTGCACAACATTGCAAATGTGTTCAATATCACTGAACTGCTTAAACGGTGAAAATAGTTTCATGTCACTCAAAACTTCTTTTTACATTTATTTATATATTTTATGGACAGAAGGGCAGAGTCTCTCCTTTACTCTTGATTCTAGGGGTCGGTTTCAGCTTATTGGGCTTGACCACTGAACCATCCTACCAGCCCAAGGTTCCTGTGATTTACCACAGTTTTAAAAAGGTAACTTGGGGCCAGACGGTGGTGGCGCACACATTTGATCCCAGCACTGAGAGGCAGAGGCAGCACTCTGAGTTTGAGGTCAGTCTGGTCTACAGAGTGAGTTTCAGGACAGCCAGGATTGTTTCACAGAGAAACTCTGTCTTGAAAAACCAAACCAAACCAAACCAAACAAAAAAAGTACTTTGGGGCTCAATGTATATAACTTTCTTGAGGTACCCTTACAGCTGTTACGTGGACAAATTCAGCTTTTCTGTTGTTCACATGGAGTCTGGCTGTTTGCTCAAGCTGGTGTCACACCCCCGGTTCAAATGCACTTCCCACTCAGCCTGCTGAGTGTTACAACTGCAGGCCATGTGGCCACACTTGCTAGGCAGAGGATGACCTTGAACTTCTGATCCTCCCACTGCTATCATCTAAGTGCTGGGATGACAGAACAATCACACCTAATGTGTGTGGTGCTGGGGATCAAACCAGAGCTTTGCACATGCTGCACACGTACTCTACCAACTGAGGTACGTCCTTAGTCCCCAGACTGTCTGGCTCCACGGATATGCTATTTTTTTTTATTTAAAAGAATATATTCCATTATTTATCTACTTTACTACTTATTTGTTTAGAAAAGGTCTCTTAGCCTAGGCTTGCTTTTTTCTTTCCTTTTTAAAAAAAACTATTTATTTATTTATTTATTTTGAGGCAGAGTTTCACTGTGTAGCCCTGGCTGTCTTGGAACTCCCTCTGTAGACCAGGCTGGCCTCGAACTCACAGAGATCCGCCTACCCCTCTGCCTCCCAAGTGCTGGGATCAAAGGTGTGCACCATCACTTCCCCGGCAACTTAAGCTTACTTTGAACTCACTGTAAGGCTAAGGGTGCTCTTATCCTCTTGCCTCTGCCTCTCGAGTGAATTACAGGTGTTCACCACCACATTCGACTACTTATTGTAAGTTACACTTCAAGTTATTCTCTGTGTATGGTGTGGAAGTCAGAAGAGATCTTTCAGGAGTCAGTTCCCTCCTTCCACAGTGTGGGTCTGGAGGATCGAACGCAGGTCATCCAGCTGGGCAGCAGACCCCTTTACCTACTGAGTTCTCTCGCTGGCCCATGGCTTTTTATTGTTGTTGTTTTGTTTTTATAAAGAAAAGAACACACAGAGTTTGCTACATGCCTAAGGTCTATGAGCACTAGACTCCCTGTTTAAGCGTTTTTTAATTACTTTCATTTATTGTGTGGGTGTGTACCACAATGAACACGTGGAAGTCAGAGGACAATTTGCAGGATTTGGTTCTGTTCTTTTACAATGCAATGTGGATCCAGGGATCAAATTCAGGCTGGCTGTCAGGTTTGGTAGCAAGTGCCTTTACCTACAGGCTGGTTGGCTCTCTCTCTCTCTCTCTCTCTCTCTCTCTCTCTCTCTCTCTCTCTCTCTCTCAAAACAATATGGCAAAAACGTCATTTGGGGCCACTTAGGAGGTTTGGACCATTTTGATCATCTTTAGCTGCCTCCTTCCTAGCTACACACACAGGAAGGACCAGGAAAACAAACAGTTTCCCGAAGAGTCCAGGAAAGAGCCACATTCTGCAGACCAAAGGCTCATCTTGTTTCCCTGACATTCATATCTGTTTTAGGTGGAGGGAGGACCAGGCCCATGGCTGCTGCCCACGATGTGGAGATGGAGAGCGTGAATCTGAACATGGAGAGAGAGGGGAAGGAAGAGCTGGAGGAGGAGAAAGTGAGAGAGGACAGGGAAGGCAAAGACTTGCCCAGGAGCAGAAAGGTCCACAGGATTGTCTCAAAGTGGATGCTTCCTGAGCCCGTCCGAAGAACATACTTGGAGAGAGCCAACTGCCTCCCGCCACCGCTGTTCATCATCTCCGTCAGCCTGGCTGAGGTAAACACCATGAGAGGGGCCCTCACATCACTTCAGACTGGAAGCTGCAAACAGAGTGGGATCGAAACCGACATCTGGAGGAGAAACCATGTAGGAAGAGCATAGAGGGACCAGGGCTGCACACATGAAGCCTCTGCCCACTCCGTGCTCCCAGAGCTGATTTGCTCAGTCGCTGCCAACCCAGGGGTTGGTTTCGTCCATGGTGAAAATCCACTGCCTATTGCTCACTGGCTCTACTAGCTTCATTTCATTTTAGCTGGTGGGGTCTTTAGAAGCCAGGGAACTTTGGGCCTGCAAATTAGCTTTTTTTTTTTTCCCTGTGAGGTAGGATTTGGCATTGTAGCCCAGGCTGGCCTCCAACTCACTATGTAGCTTAGGCTGGCTGGCCATAAACTCATTATAATCCTTTTGTAACAACCACCCAGGTGTTGGGATTACAGGCATATACCACCATGTTCAGCTTGCAAATTGGCTTTGTTTCATGAAACAAAATAGACTGGTCGGTCAGGTCGGCCTGGGGTATATATTTAGAACAGTCACCAGCTGCCTGAGCAGGAAAACTGTGGCATCTGCTGTGGGTGTCTACTTTGGGCTGATGGGATATGTTCTCAGTCTATGACCTGCTCAGCTTTCTTGGTTTCCAGAAAGAGGGCAAAGCTCAGAGAGGTGGGGATGAGTCACCCAAGGGTGTGTCTTAGTGACTGGGGAGGGCCAGGCCCTTTGTGACACCTTTGTGATACCAAGGTTTTTCTCCTAGACTGCTGTCTTATGAAAGAGTTGGTGGAGATGGCTGCCCAGAGGGTGTCCCTAGTATAATCCTCTTAATTCCCACTAATGCTCCAGCTTTGGTGTAAGGGACTGTAGTAGTCAGGGTTCCCTAGCAGAACAGAATCAGCAGGGTATGAGGGAGGGAGCTGAAAAGTGAGGGAGGGTTCAACTCTCCAATCTTCAGGGCAAGCTGGAGACCCACTAAGGGTTTTGTGCTGAGTCCAAGGCCCTTTGCTAGTGTAATTCTTTTCCTCATGAAATAGTCTTTTTCTATTAATGCTTTCATCTGAAACCCATATATAAGAGGGAGGGAAAGGGGTACTAAACTACATCCTAATCTCATCTCAAGAAATGACCTCAGGTGGGCATGGGGGCATGATCTTGTAATCTCAGAACTTGGAAACTGAAGCAGAAGGATCTTGAGTTTAAGAGAGCCTGGGGTACAAGTAAGTTTGAAGCTAGCCTAGGCTATTTAGTGAGATTCTGCAACCATATAATTTACTAGCTAGCTAACTAACTAGTTAATGGGTAGGCAATATACAAAAAAGCAAAAAAGTCACAGAAACATCTGGAATGATGTTTGAAGATATATCTGAGCCTGTATGAACTTTGTCAAATTGAACATAAAATTAACCATTGCAGAAACCAAACTTTTTATGGCAAATGTGCAAGCTTTTCCTGTAGCAGGCTTTTTTTGGATTACCAACCAGCTCCCCAATCAAGACAAAAAGACTTATTAACAATTATGAATGCTCCACCTTAGTTTAGGCTTGTCTTGCTAGCTCTTATAACAAGTGCTGGGATTAAAGGCATGTGCCATCACTGCCCAGTGGCTGAGTATCTCTTAACAGAAATGCTCACACCAGAAATGGTTTGTGTTTCTGAATAATGTCTTTCTTTCTTTTTTAATCGTTTAATTGTGTGTAAGCACAGGTGCCTGCAGAAGCCAGAGTTATGGATCCCTCCTGGCGCAGGTGTTACAAGTGGTTGTGAGCCACCTGATATGTGTACTGGGAATTGAACTCTGGTCCTCTGGAAGAGCAGTGTATGCTTTTACTTACTGAGCTATCTCTTCAGCACCCATGTTTCAGAATATTTCCGAATAATTTTTAAAAATGAGTCTATGCGTGTGGGAGTAGGGAGGGTTGCGTGTGAGTGCACGTACCCTTGGATGCCAGAAGAGGGCACTAGATTCCCTGGAGCTGGAGTTACAAGCAGTCTTAAGCTGTTAGATGTGGATGCAGTGAACTGAACTCAGATCCTCTGCAGGTGCAGTGTACATGTTCTTAATGGCTGAGTCATCTTTCCAGCTCCAATTTTGGCATATTTATAGACTTCAGTACTCCCAAATCTAAAACTTTGGATCTGGGGAGATAATTCAGTCTGTAAAATACTTCCCATGCAGGCATGTGGACATGAACTTGATCCTCAGAGCCCATGTAAAAGAGCCAGGAGTTGTGGCATGTGCTTGAATCCCGGCACTTAGGGAGCTGGAGACAAATGGATGGATTCCCAAGGCTTGCTAGCCAGCCAGCCCAGCCTGCTGTTTGAGCTCCAGGTCAATGAGGGACTCAGTCTCAAAAAGCAAAGTGTTTGGCACCTGAGGCATGACACCCGATGTTGGCCTCGGCCTCCAGCTGTGTGCACACACATGAAGGTCAGCACATACACATAAACCTAAAACTTGTTCTCTAAATTTTTATGACTTTATGTGTATGGCGTTCTGCCTGCCTATGTATCTGTGTACCACATGTATGCCTCATGCCCTCAGAGGCCAGAAGAAGGCAGTAGATTCCCTGTAACGGGAGTTAGAGATGGTTTTGAGCCACTGTGTGGGTTATGGGAATTGAACCTGGGTCCTCTAGAAGATCACTCAACCACTGAGCCATCTCTCCAGATTTCTAAAATTTTTCAAGTGTCATATTGGTGTTCACAAACTTCAAAATCTGGAGCATTTTTGGATTTTATATTTTATATTCAGGAGGCTGAACCTGCACCATTAACTAAACTCCAGGCTTTACTTAGATTTGATTGATTTTTTTCACTAATGTCCTCTTTCTCATCCTCTGGTCCCTTCCGATACAGGGTTCCGATACAGGGTTTCACACTGCATTAAGTTGTCCTGCTTCCCCTGGCTCCTCTGATTCATGACAACTTCTCAGTAGTCTTTCATGACCTTGATAAAGATGAAGTATACTGGCCAGGTACCTTGTAGAGTGTCCTTGTCTGGGGCTGTCCAAGTTTTTTTTTTTTTACATAGTTAGCCTAGAGTTGGGAGTGTAGAAGAAGAATGACTTAGATAGGGGTAAAATGCCCTTCCCACCACATCCCAAGGTAGGACCTCACATGACATCACTGGGGCACAGGACCTCACATGACATCACTGGGGCACTGATCTTCATCATTTCATTAGACCATCTGCAAGGTTTCTGGGCTGTGGAGTCTGAGTGAAGGTGAGGGACACAGGTTATGTGTTCTGGGAGGGTGCTAGAGAACGTAATAATAGGCAGCAGAGAGTCAGGAAAGCAAGGAGAAGGGGGCTCAGAAAGTCTTCGTTACAATCTGGCCTAACACTGCTCCTCACTGTGGGGGATGGTGGAGAAATTTAATCCAATGTCTTCTGAGCTAATCACTCAGCCACAACTACTGCCTGGGGGTTTGAATGGGGCCCACCTCCAGAGGAAGCTTGATTAACCGCCATGATTACTCCCCCTTGACAGCTGGCCGTGTTTATTTATTATGCTGTGTGGAAGCCTCAGAAGCAGTGGATCACCCTGGACACGGGGATCTTGGAAAGTCCCTTTACTTACCGCCCCGATAAGAGGGAAGAGGCCTGGAGGTTTATCTCATACATGCTGGTCCATGCTGGGTAAGGAATGATGAGCAAGTCAACAATGTCAGAAGAGATCAGAAGGGATCGTTAGGCTGGGCAAGGTGATGGGTGCCTGTCATTCCAGCACTTGTGAGCCAGAGGCAAGAAGATCAAGGCAAGCAGGACTTACATGTTGAATATCAGGCCAGCCAGCCAGCCAGCCCAACTCGGTCTTGAAATACAAACAAAAACAGGGGGTCTGTGAGATGGCTCAGAGGGTAAAGACACCTGCCAAACCCAACAACATGAGGTCAGTCCCCGGAATCCACGTATCAGAAGGAGAGAACTAACTCCTGAAAATTGTCTTCTGATACACATGTGTGCATGTGAGCGGGGACATACACACACACACAAACACAAATATAATAAGATTTAAATTTTTTTTTTTTCGAGACAGGGTTTCTATGTGTGGCTTTGTGCCTTTCCTGGGACTCACTTGGTAGCCCAGGCTGGCCTCGAACTCACAGAGATCCGCCTGTCTCTGCCTCCCGAGTGCTGGGATTAAAGGCGTTCGCCACCACCGCCCGGCTAAATTTTTTTTAAAAAAGAAAACAAGGCAGGGTGTAATGGAGCACACTTTGGATCCCAGCACTAGGAAAGCAGAGGCAGGCAGATCTCTGAATTGAGATCTAGCCTGGTTTACATAGAATTCTGGGTCAGCTATGGCTATATATCAAAATCCTGTCAGAGGAGGGGAAGGGGTAAAAGAAGAGAGAGAGATAAACAAGAACCCAAATTGCCACTAATCTATTTGGAACATGTGTTATTATTATTATTTGTGTGTGTGTGTGTGTGTGTGTGTGTGTGTGTGTGTGTGTGCCACATGTGCCCTTGGAAGCTAGCTGTACTCTGTATAACTGTCTAATGTTGGTATTGATATAGGAATGTTAATGATCTGGACACTCTAGAAGCAGAGAACTCCATGAGTTTGAGGTCAGCCTGGCCTATAAAATGAGTTCCAGGACAGCCCGGGCTACACAGAGAAGCCCTATCTTTAAAACAAAAAGGAATATCAATGACTTGAGACCAAACCACTATCAGACCAAAAGTAGGTCGCCCTACGTGTTGGATGCTGTCCAGTGCACCATTTAGGTGACTGAAGTGGTAGAGCTGAGCTGAACCACAGTCTGCCTCCTCCAAACACACTGCAAAAATTAATTGTGAGCATTTTGATTGATGTGCACTATGGTTTAACTGACTCACTACCAGTTAAATGGTAGCACAAGGAGGTATAGAAGCAGTATAGATGGAACTGGAGAGGAGGCCCAGTGGTTAAGAGCTCTTGTTGGGTGTGATGTCATGTGTGTCTGTAACCTCAGTGCTCTGACAAGTGGAGACAGGAAGATGGCTGGTGCTCGTTAGCTGCCAGCCGGGCTGAGTACCACAAGCTTCAGGTTCAGGAGAAAACCTGCCTCCATAAGGTAGAGAGAGGATGACAGAGGAGACCCAGCGCCCTCCCCTGGCCTCAGGGGATACAACTACACAACACCTGCCCATACAACCCCCCCCCCCCCCACACACACACAAAGGAAGGAAGCAAAGCAAGAAAGATAATGAACAGGGGAGGCTGTTTGTCTTCCAGGTTTGTTTACAGTTTCTCCTTCCTTCCTTCCTTCCTTCCTTCCTTCCTTCCTTCCTTCCTTCCTTCCTTCCCTCCCCCCTTCCTCCCTCCCTCCCTCCCTCTCTCTTTCTCTCTCTCTCTTTCTTTCTTTCTTTCTTTCTTTCTTTCTTTCTTTCTTTCTTTCTTTCTTTCTTTCCTTCTCTCTCTCTCTCTCTCTCTCTCTCTCTCTCTCTCTCTCTCTCTCTGTCTTATGTAGTTCTGGCTATTCTAGAACTCACTATAAGACCAGGTTTGGCTCAAACTCACAGAGATCCGCCTGCTTCTGCCTCCTGAGTGTTGGGATTAAAGGCATGCACCACCACTGCCCAGTCATTTACAGTTTCTTAAATGTGAGAGCCTTTCAAGACCTTACTCAGAATCAGATGATGGTGCTTGCCTGCAATCTCAGTAGGTGGGAGGTAGAGGCAGGAGGATCAGGAGTTCAAGGCCAGCATAGGCTACATGTCTCAAAAAAATTTTAAAAAAGTGTTTACTCATCATCTTTGGTCCCCCATGCCTACCCACTGTGGTCAGCAAATAGCTTATGGCTATCCTACTTCCTTGGGGAGCCCTGTGGTGTCAGGTGAATTGAGCTTCACCCACGTGACTCAGCCCTCCCCCCATTTAAAATGATCGCATTTTGGGTCAGTGGCTAAACAGACATGGGGGGGGGCTTGGTGCTGAACACAGAACCAGGAGCATCATGTATGCTGAGCAAGTGTGGTACCCTCTGAGATGCAGCCCGAGACCTTGAGTTCTTTCTTTCTCTCTCTTATTTTTTTTAATTAAAAATAATTTTTTTTTTTTTTTTTGGTTTTTTGAGACAGGGTTTCTCTGTGTAGCTTTGTGCCTTTCCTGGAACTCACTTGGTAGTCCAGGCTGGCCTCGAACTCACAGAGATCTGCCTGGCTCTGCCTCCCAAGTGCTGGGATTAAAGGCGTGCGCCACCACCGCCCGGCTAAAAATAATTTTTTTGAGACAAGGTCTCACAGATAGCCCTGGCTATCCTGGAACTAACTATGTAGATCAGGCTAGCCTTAAACTCACAGAAATCCACCTGCCTCTGCCTCCCAGGAAAAGGGATTAAAGTCCACCATGCCTGGATTTCATTCTTTAAATTAGCTTCATTGGTCTTTGTTTCAGTAATAATCGTTGTAAAGCAGAACTTATAACATACATTTATGTTTCTGAAAGACTTTTATTTGCTTTACATATGGAAGCATCATGTAAGATTTTATTTCAAAACAGACAAGGGCGGGGGTGGCTGGAGAGATGGCTCAGTGGTTAAGAGCATTGGCAGCTCTTCCAGAGGTCCTGAGTTCAATTCTCAACAACCACATGGTAGCTCACAACTGTCTATAATTGGGATCTGATGTCCTCTTCTAGCTTGCAGGGATACATGCAGACAGAGCACCATATACATAAAATAAATCTTTAAATATTTAAAAAAAATAAGAGAAAAAACAGATAAAAGAGTTGCCCACTTAAAAACAAAAACAAAAAATTAAAAGCTGGGCAGTGGTGGTGCACGCCTTTAATCTCAGCACTGGGGAGGCAGAGGCAGGCGGATCTCTGTGAGTTCAAGGCCAGCCTGGTCTACAGAGTTCCAGGGCAGGCTCCAAAGCTACACAGAGAAACGCTGTCTTGACCCCCACCCCACCTCCCCACTCCCACCCCCCCCACCCCCTGCCAAAAAAAAAAAAACCCTAAAATGCAGGAGCTGGAGAGAAGGCTCAGTGGTTAAGAGTGCTTGTTGCTCAGTCATGAGGACTGTAGCTTTGATCCTAAGACTGGCATGGAGTGCCGCACAGCTTCAGTGACTCCAGCATTAAAGGATCTGGAATCTGGAGCCTTCTTCTGGCTGCCATAAGTTCTCTCTCTCTCTCTCTCTCTCTCTCTCTCTCAAGACAGAAAATAAAATTCTAGCAAGTTCTTAAGTAGAACTATCACATGCAAATCTCCCATGACAACAGCTGCTTTGTTATTTGACCGGTGTTTGTCTCTGCAGAGTCCAGCACATCGTGGGGAATCTCTCTATGCAGCTCGTTCTGGGTATTCCCTTGGAAATGGTCCACAAAGGCCTCCGAGTGGGGCTGGTGTACCTGGCAGGAGTGCTTGCAGGTTAGTGTTCTGACGGTAATGTGGAATCAACACTTCTGGGCTCTTGGGATTGAAGCCAAAGGTAATAGATGTTTACAGAGGGTTTTTTACTGAAGTCAGTATATATTGCACCCGAGCATATGATATGCAGAATTATAATATGCTAGGGAATATGGTAAGTGTTAGAGATAATTTAACTAGAGATTAGATATTAGAGATAATAAAAGCTCATGAAGAAAAGTCCCAGTGGCTGGCCTCAGATTATCTCAGTCTCCTAGCATTTACACAATTCGAAACTACAAGCAGCTTGGTGTTTGGATCTTGGAATGCTAGACTGAAGAGGCTGGAAAGTAACACGGCCAGATTTGCATGTAAGAAAGACATTTTTGCTGGGTGTAGTGGTACACGATTTTAATCCCAGCACTTGGGAGGCAGAGGCAGGCGGGTCTCTGTGAGTTCAAAGTCAGACTGATCTACAAAGCAAGTTCCAGGACAACCAGAGCTACATAGATATCCCAGAAATAGATAAATAAATGCTTTAATTTTGAGAAAGCTGGAGATTGACATGAGTTATAAGAAATGATATCTCAAGATCCCAGATACCTTTGGCCATTTGTCCCCAGTGTTGCTATCCTGTAAATTTTAACACAGCAACACATCCAAGATATTCATGGTCGTGCAGTGGAGACAGTAACACCCACAGCACCCCGAGGAGCGCTCACTCTGCCCTCTGATGGCCCAGCCCCTTTCTTCCCACCTCTCGCCCGTTTTTGCCATTGACAAGCACTAATCTGCTCTCACTCCTTTGTTTGTGTCATTTCAGGAATACACCGCAGTTAATTTTTTTCACTGTGGAGAAGTAGTCTGTGTTATGGTCTTGTCTAAGCTCTTGTAGCCCAGGTTAGCCTTTAACTTACTAAGTAGCCAAGGATACTCTTGAATTCCTGATTCTTCTCCCTCCACTTCCCAAGTGGTGAGATTATGGTTTTTTTTTGTTTTTTTTTTTTTTTTTTTTGTGGTATTGGGGATTCAGCATCTTCCTGAATACTAGGCAAACGCTCTGCTGAGCTACATTCCCAGTCTTTCTTTCTGTCTTTCTTCCTTTTCTTTCTTTCTTTCTTTCTTTCTTTCTTTCTTTCTTTCTTTCTTTCTTTCTGTCTGTCTGTCTGTCTGTCTTAAGACAGGGTTTCTCTGTGTAGCCCTGGCTGTGCTGGAACTCTCTCTGTAGACCAGGTTAGCCTGAAACTCAGAGATGTACCACCAGTCTTTGCCTCCCAATTGCTGGGATTAAAGGCATACATCACCATGGCCTAGCCTTTCTTTCTTTTCTTTTCTTTCTTTCTGGTTTTTTTTCGAGACAGGGTTTCTCCATGTAGCTTTGCACCTTTCCTGGAACTCACTTGGTAGCCCAGGCTGGCCTCGAACTCACAGAGATCTGCCTGGCTCTGTCTCCCGAGTGCTGGGATTAAAGGCTTGCGCCACCACCGCCCGGCTATTTTTTTTTTTTTTTTATGAGACTGATCTCATAGCTCAAACTGCCCAAGAACTCTCTAATGTATCCCAAGCTGGCCTCGAACCAGATCCTCCTGCCTCAGCTTTCCATGTACTGAGATTACAGGCATGAGTCATGTCTTAGTCAGGGTACAACTGCTGTGATGAGACACCATGACTAAAAGCAAGTTGGGGAGGAAAGGCTTTATTTGGCTTACACTTCCACATCACTGTTCATCAGTTGTGGAAGTCAGGATAGGAACTCGGCTGGATCCTGGAGGCAGGAGCTGATGCAGAGGTCATGGAGGGGTGCTGCTTACTGGCTTGCTCCCCATGGCTTGCTCAGCCTGCTTTCTTAATAGAACCCAGGACCACTAGCCCAGGGATGACATCACCTACAATGGGCTGGACCCTCCCCCATCAATCACTAATTTAAAAAATGCCCTACACCCCAATCTTTTTTTTTTTTTTTTTTGTTTTTTTGAGACAGGGTTTCTCTGTGTAGCTTTGCACCTTTCCTGGAACTCACTTGGTAGCCCAGGCTGGCCTCGAACTCACAGAGATCCGCCTGGCTCTGCCTCCTGAGTGCTGGGATTAAAGGTGTGCGCCACCACCGCCCAGCTGCCTACACCCCAATCTTATGGAGGCATTTTCTTGATTGAAGTTCTCCCCACAGATGATTTTAACTTTTGTCAAATTGGCATAAAATTGTCCAGCACATGCCGCCACAACTGGTGCTCACATTTTTTCTCCCCTGGGTAGCCTTATTTTCAGATAAGGTTTTGATGGGCTGTGGTGGTACATGACTTTACTCCCAGCACTTGGGAGGTAGAGGCAGATCTCCGAGTTTGAGGTCAGTTTGGCCTCCAGAGCAAGTCCCAGGACAGCCAGGGCTACCCAGAGAAACCCTGTCTCAAAAAAACAAAAGAAACAAACAAACAAATCAAATCAAGTAAGATCTCCTATTTTGGGGGGCTGGAGAGATGGCTCAGAAGTTAAGAGCACTGGCTGTTCTTCCAGAGGTCCTGAGTTCAATTCCCAGCAACCACATGGTGGCTCACAAATCAAGTAAGATCTCCTATTTTGGGGGGCTGGAGAGATGGCTCAGAGGTTAAGAGCACTGGCTGTTCTTCCAGAGGTCCTGAGTTCAATTCCCAGCAACCACATGGTGGCTCAGAACCATCTATAATGAGATCTGGTGCCCTCTTCTGGCCTATAGGCATATGTGTAGGCAGAACACTGTATACATAATAAATAAAATTTAAAAAAAAAAAAAGATGTTTTCAAATATTGTTCCAGGGAATTGGATGTCAATGTGTGGCTTAGGGATTACAATTCAATTCAATTTAGTGTTGATGGAAGGTATTTGTCAACTGCTATTTGAGAGAATTTCTGGAGGGCCTGATTTGTAGTGTGCAGTAGTATGGACAGCAGGAAGCGGTCTTGAGCTATAGTAAACAGAGAGCTTTGAGAAGGCATGATGCCAAGGCTTATCAGATAACCCACCTTCTGTCAGATACCCCACCTTCTGTCAGATACCCCACCTTCTGTCAGATACCCCACCTCTGTCTGCATCCCGCTTCTCCACTCCCTCTTTCTGTTTCTTCCTGTGTCTTTTTGTCCTGTCCTTGAATGCAGAGGTGTGGACTTGCGGGCCTCAGGCATCTACTGTACATTCCTGCTCTGCTCAGGGCTTGATTTCAGCCCGTGGACGCAGCTCTGCCCCAGCATCAGAGCACAGAAGTCCTGGGAGAGAATGTGAAGGGTCAGCCCACGTCCTCTGGTGGCTTTGGCAGTTGCTTCTTGGCAGGGTTCTCTCACCATTCGGGTCTATGCTTCCCACTGCTGTTGGGGTCATCTGCAAACAGACCAGTCCCTAGCAATTCACGATTCACGGCGGGCAAAAGAAAGCCAAGATGCCGTGAGAGTTCTCTGCCACCCTCGCCTTCTCTGTGTGTTTCCACGTGCAGTGTCACCTAGGGTCCTTACTCTTGCTACCTGGAGGTGTGCCCGCTGATCCACAGTGCCAGCAATCAGATGACACTGTTAAGGCAGAGTGATGGGACCAGACCAGTTCTGATCCTTAGACTTCTCCTTTCTGTAAATTCACAGGAGCACATTAAAAGACAGACATGGGCAGTCTGCCTTCAGCTCAGCACCCCCAAGCTGACTGATAGTCACAGTCGCCCGGAGAGCTCAGGTCACCTAAGGCCTCTCAGATCCCACCAGACCTACCGACTCAGACACTCTGGGGATGTGACCCTGGGATCCACACTGTGTAGGGCACATGACAGTAAGGCGGCCCGTTTCGTGTCCTCAGCAGAAGTCCCTGCTCTTCCCTAGGCTCGTAGTTTAGTGTGGTCACTTTTCCTTATATTAGCCTGTCTGTCATGTGCCTAGTGCTAACAATGGGTTTAAATTTCTGATGGCTATTGACTCCCTCCTGCCATTTCATTGTTTCTGTGAAAGACTTGTTTAAGTCATCTGCCCATTTACATTTTTGCCTCACATTCTCTATTGAATGCAACTATCTCTGACATGCAGATATCTGTATTTTGTCATCCATTCCCTTCCTGGCTTTGCTGTGGTGGGGACTGAGCCACGGTCTACATGCTTGCTGAGCAAGGCTGTACACCTAAGCCTCAGCTGCGGCTTCTTTTCTTTCCCCAGCCCAATCTTTTTATTAACTTATTTTTTGTTTATTTATACCATTTGTCCATTTTGGTTTGTAATATGAAGATTGACATTGACTGACTTTCCAATGTACACCAAGCTTGCTTTTGGAAGGTCATAGGTCATATTTGGTCATAGTATATTATGACCTTTATAGACTTTATATTAAAGTTTTAAAAGGCTTATTTTGTTTGTTTGATTTGTTTTTGTTTTTTGAGACAGGGTTTCCTCTGTGAGTAGTCCTGGCTGTCCTGGAACTCACTCTGTAGACCAGGCTGGCCTCGAACTCAGAGATCCACCTACCTCTGCCTCCTGAGTTCTGGGATTAGAGATGTGTGCTACAACCACTTTGTTTTTAATTATGTGCATATGAGTGCAGGTGCCAGCCGAAGCCAGAGACCGTGGTGTCGTTCCCCCCCCCCCCCCACCTCTTCCTTCTCCCCCCTCCCTTCCTCCCTCCTTCCTTTGCTGGAGATTGAACCGAGAGCACTGACAGATCTAGGCAAGTGCTCTCCTACTGAGTCAGATTCCACAGTCAGCGACTGTAGTTTTCTTGTAATGTCTTTGCTCACTTTGCACTAAAGTCGTGCTTGCCTCATACAACAAGTAGGGACATGTCTTAGCCTCTTCAGCTTTACGGAGAAGGTTTGGCGGAATTGGTATTACTTGGAAAGAGGCAGTGGTGCTGAGAACCAAACCCAGAGCCTTGCACACAGTAGGCAGGCACTCCACCACTGAGGCTCATTCTCAGTCCTGGCTATCACTTCTTATTTAAATGACTGTTGGGATTCAGTGAAGTGGGGGGTGTGCCTATAATCCTAACACTCAGGAGATGGAGGCAGGAGGATCAGGAGTTTAAGGCCATCCTCTGCTACATAGCAAGTTTGTAAACAGCTTGGTCTATGTAAGACATTGTGTCAAAAAACAAACCAAAACAAACCCCCAGCAATAAAGTCACCTCAGCCTGTAATTTGCTCTGTGGAAAGATTTTAAAGTTCAATTAAATTTTAAAAGTAGTTTTTAGGTAGCACACAACTTTAATCCCAGCAACTCAGGAGGCAGAGGCAGGCAGATCTCTGCCAGTTTGCTTTTCTTAGTAGATTCAAGGCTACATAACAAGACTCTGTTTAAAAACAAAAATAAGCCGGGCGGTGGTGGCGCACACCTTTAATCCCAGCACTCGGGAGGCAGAGCCAGGCGGATCTCTGTGAGTTCGAGGCCAGCCTGGTCTACAGAGTGAGTCCCAGGAAAGGCACAAAGCTACACAGAGAAACCCTGTCTCAAAAAACCAAAATAATAATAATAATAATAATAATAATAATAATAATAATAAAATAAAAAATTAGACCAAAACAAAGAAAAGAAATCCAACAAAATCCATTTATTATCTTTTTATTTATTATCTGGTAAATACACTATGGTATAATTTCCCCTGTTTATTTTGTTTTGTTCTTGTTTTTTTGAGATAGAATTTCACTATGTAGACCAGATTGACCTTGAACTTGTGGCAATCCTCCTACCTCTGCCTATCATGTGCTGGGATTAAAGTATGTGCTTCTATGCCAACTTCTCATTCCATTGATGTATGTATGTATGTATATATGTATTTAGTGTATTTGTGTATTTGAGAGTACCATGGTATGCGTGTTGAAGAGATGTTTCTTCTCATCCTCTTCCTCCCCTCCCCCTCTCCTCATAATGGAAATTCCTTCTGAGAAAGTCTTTCCTTCTTGAGTGCTTCCTCAGCACATCCTTTATTTATTTTCATGTGTGTGGGCGTTTGCCTGCATGCACACATGCATACAGTGCCTGCCGTGACCAGAAACAGGCATCAGATTTCCTGGGACCGGAGTTATGGGTGGTTGTGAGCCACTAAGTACACGCTGGGACCAAACCTAGGAAGAGCAGCCGGTGCTTGTAACAGCTGAGCCATATCTCCAACCCCCAAACATTCCTTTTCACACAAAATAAATATGTATTACATCCTAAGGAAGGAAGGGAGGTCATGAGAGGAAAAAACCAAACAGTAAAAGTAAGGAGTATAGAGAGGGCATCTCAATGCTCACCTTCTTTTGGCCCAGGTGTCCAGGACTGGGTTAGGAAGTGAGTTTCATCTTGCTTGGAGAATGTAATTGGACCTTATGTCAAGAAGGATTCTGAGGCCACCTCCAGGGAGATGGCTCAGTGGGTATGGCTCTTTTCTGTAATTCTAGGACATGAGCAGAACACCTGTAGTGCACAGAACATGGTTTATCACACTTACTTATTTTTGTGTACGTGTGTACGTGCGCGCGCGCGCGCGCACGCGCGCGCGTGTGTGTGTGTGTGTGTGTGTGTGTGTGTGTGTGTGTGTGTGTGTGTAGACCCTTGTGGAGGTCAGAGGACAACTCGGAGCTGGGTCCATCCTTCTACCTTGTGGGTCCCAGGGATCAAGCTGTCAGCTTGGCAGCAAGCTTTTACCCACTGAGCCACCTCACCGGCCCAGTTGAAATAAGAGCTAGCAAGGCTACGACACACATCGCACAGTGCCTTCAGATGGTATGTGTATCAACTCTTTACGTCGCCTCACAACCTTATGGGAACTGTTTTATTAATATTTCCACGTTACAGACAGGAGAAATAAATAATGTCCTGAAGTCATGGCTAAGGAGTCTGGCTCCAGAGTCTGAGCTCTTGTCTCTGATTTACTTCTAGCAAATGTTTAATGTTTTAGAAATAACCTGCATGCCTGAATCTATACGGCACACAAGGGCAAGGTGGAGTTGTTGTTTGCTAATATGATAATGGTCAGAGTGTCCCATATTTTTACTTTAGATCTTTTTAATCCTACTTCATTCATAATTCTTATAGCTCCATCTGATCTTTTGTATTTTATTTCTCCAGGTTCCCTTGCCAGCTCCATTTTTGACCCCCTTAATTCTCTTGTGGGTGCTTCAGGAGGAGTCTATGCGTTGATGGGAGGCTACTTTATGAATGTTATAGTGGTAAGCATTGTGGGAATGGAAGTTTTAAAGGCAGGATTTCATGTAGCCCAGGCTAGTCTGGAACCTGATATGTAGCAGAGGCTGGCCTCTACTTTGATCCTTGTCTAGATTCTGGATCTTTGCCCATGACAAGCACGAATTACCACACCCTATTTCTGGACTTAAAAAACAGATTTGGTTATTTTGTTTTATGTGTGCGAGTATTTTCTATACATGTATTTATGTGCACTGTGTGCATGCCTCGAGCCTGTGGAGGTTAGAAGAAGGGATCTGATCCCCTGGAAGTTACAGATGGTTGAGGGCCATTATGTGGGTGTTAGACTCGAACCCAGATCCTCTGGAGCCATTTCTCCAGCTCCTGGACTTTTTTGTTTTCTTTATAAATGAATAGTTGTTTGATTCAGGGGATCTGGATTTATCAATAGTTACTGAGTTCTTATCATCTAAGAATTGTTTGGCCACTAGAAAAAACGACCCCTGTCCTGCTGTCGTAACCCCTTTTTACCACACGGTCACCAGGGCACTGTTTAGTCAGACGTCTGTATTCTGATTTATTGAGTTGCTTCTCCCTCCCTTTCAAATAATAAACTTTCTTCCCAGGGAGCTAAAGTTCAATTAAAAACAACAGCGTAGGGCCGGCGAGGTAGCTCAGCAGGTAAAGGTCCTGCCACTTGAGTTCGATCCCCGGGGGCCGCGTGGTGGAAGGAGAGAACCTATTCTCACATGTCTGATGATCTCCACATGTGAGGCATGGGCATGTACACACACACACAGGCACACACATTTTTGAAAATGTAATTTAAAAATGATAGCCTGGCATTTCCAGTCTCGTAAAAAATGAAAGAAATGCTCAAATATTGGCTAAATCTCTCCTAACTCATACTGGGAAAGAAAGAAGATGGAATAGTAAAAGACTATTAACCAGAAAGGCTTAGAAATAGTTTACCAGACTTATTTCTCCATTTATTGACACATTAAATATTGATTTTATGTTACTTGTATTTAACTACTGGCTAATGAAATTGTGTCATTTACATTGTAAAATTAAACATTATGTTTTGTTTTGTGGTCCAAAATACAGCAGCACTGTCCTTCTCTGTTGCATTTGAAAACTGGCTCTTGCATCTGTGGTTTGCCTTGCAAGTATTTGACGCATAAACATTGCTTTAAGCTGGATGTGGTGGTGCACGTCTTTAATCCCAGCACTTAGGAGGCAGAGACAGGCAGATCTCTATGGGTTTGAAGGCAGCTTGGTCTACAGAGCAAGTTCCAGGACAGCCAGGGCTACATAGAGAAACCCTGTCTTGAAAACAAAAACAAAACCAATAAACATTGCTTTAAATGAAACGCAAACGAAGAGGGAGTCAGGTTGAGATGCCGTTTGCTTATAGCTTATAGTCTTCTTATCGCTTTCTCAGAATTTTCGAGAAATGATTCCTGCCTTTGGAATCGTCAGACTACTCATCATCATCCTGATAGGTAAGTGAGCTTTGTGAATGCTTTACACCCTCAATCTACTCTTCAGTCTTCAGAAGGGCTCCTCGGGGTGCCCTGCCCTACCATGAAGGACGATTGATAGTCTAATGTTGGGGAGAACTGTCCGATAGTAGAGATGCCTCCATGATGTGCCCAGGAAAGCTCTGGATGTGCTCTGTGCCTCTCACAATAGTCTGTGTCTTGGATTCTTTGTACATAAAATGCCGCCCTTATCCTCACTGGGATTATTGCTAAGGCAATCCTCTATGGTCTCTCTGCTCCTGTTTCTGCTTCCCATTTCCCATTTAACAGCCAGAATGATCCTTCCCCAGCACTATGAAGGCAAGAAATCTCATCAGACTCATGTCACTTGTACTCAATCCCCTCAAAGTCTTCTGTCATGAAGATGTCAGTCAAAGTCCCTGGCTCATAAGAGCCCTGAGTATCTCTCCCTAGCTCCTTCCCTGATCCCGTCACCCACCTCTTCCTCCTTAATTCAAGTCCAGAATCACATGGAACACAGGAGGCTGACTCTCAGCTTTAGTTCCTCATTCACCTGTCTAGGGTGAGCCAGATAATTTCATCTTTAATAATAAGTTCCTGGTGCCAAGTGTCGTGGTTCCTGCCTGTAATCTCGGCACTCTGGAGGTCAAAGCAGGAGGATTCCTGCAAGTTCGGATCCACTTGGGCTAGACAGTAAATTCAAGACTAGCCTGGGCTATATAGTGAAACCCCATCCTGAGCAAAAGAAAACAGGAGTTCCCAGATGATTGTGATATTGCTGATTTGGGGGACATTTCTGCCTCAAGGATTCATGTTTGTTCTTTACTCTGTCTGGAAGACTCCTGCTTCACACAACAGCATGACTTGCTCCGTCCAGTGAAGGATTCTTGGAGAGCTTCCCTGACCCTTCTATTAAAAAAATGACAACCTGGCTGATGAAACGTTTGGCTCAGTGTGTAAAAGCGCCTGCCGCCAAGCCTGACATCCTGAGTTCAATTCCCAGGACCCTTGTAGTGGAAGCAGGGAGCTGATTTTTTGCAAGATGTCCTCTGACCTCCATACAAGCCCTGTGGCACATGGGCACACACCCACACGTCCACATCCACACTTACACACTAAATTAATTAAAAATAATATTTTAAAGTTCAGCCTATTCCTGACACCCCCAATTCTTCTTCGTCTTTATTTTCTCTGTAGTGCTCTGTATAACATGGCACACTGCTGTCTTTTGATTGTTTGCCTGACTGGTTTTTGAAATAGAGTCTCACTCTGTAGACTTGGCTGGCCTGGAACTTGGTATGTAGACCAGGCTGGCCTCGAACTGACAGAAATCTGCCAGCCTCTGCCTCCAAGTGCTGGGATTATAGACGTGAGCCAATATATATACCTGGCAGTGCACACTTCTCTCCTCCGTCCATAGGTCAGGGCCATCGGGTCTGCTCTTTGTGTCTACCGTGAGAATAATGCCGTCAGGTGGAAGATAGTCAATAACTACTTCTTTGATTAATAAATCCATAAATGGGTGACTGATAACGTCCGCTTCATTGGGCTGTTATGAGAATGAATGAATTAGTGAAGGGAGGCTCTAAGAATCGCAGCTGGCACAGTGACAGAGTAAACAAGACATCGTTGAGGGGAACTTCCTGCCCGATGTGGAGATCCTGGGCTTCATCGGGGTGTCTTCTCTTCTAGTTGCCTCAGATATGGGATTTGCTCTCTACAGGAGGTTCTTTGTCCCTGCAAACGGGTCTCCGGTGAGTTTACTTCTTTTCCTTCCTTCCTTCCTGTGTGCTTGAGTGTGTGTGTGTGTGTGTGTGTGTGTGTGTGTGTGTGTGTGTGCAGTACATGCACATGCACACATAAGTTCATGTTGGGTATGTGGAGGTAAGAGGACAACTTTCAGAACTGGTTCTTGCCTTTCATCCTATCTCTGTCTCCAATCACACCATAGGAATTCTGGGATTTCAGATATGCGCTGCTGTATCCAGCTTTCTTTTCTTTGTGTGTGTGTGTGTGTGTGTGTGTGTGTGTGTGTGTGTGTGTGTGTATGTTTTAGAGACAAGGTCTCTTTGTATAACCCTGGCCATCCTGGAACTTGATCTGTAGACCAGGCAGGCCTGGAGATGCACCTGCCTCTGCCTCCTGAGTGCTGGGACTAGAGGTGTGCGCCACCACCACCCAGCCCAGCTTTCTTAGAATATTCACTGCTGTATCCAGCTTTCCCACATGGATCCCAGGATTCAGACTGAGGTCATCAGGCTTTTGAGACAAGAACTTTTTTACCTGCTGAGACATCTCTCCAGCCTCAATTTCTTCCTTTTGTGTTTGTTTTGTTTTGTTTTAAGGAAAACTTATTTTCCCATCAAAAAGAGTTGTCATGTGGGTTGGGGATTTAGCTCAGTGGTAGAGCACTTGCCTAGCAAGCGCAAGGCCCTGGGTTCGGTCCTCAGCTCCAGAAAAAAAAAAAAAAATTAAAAAAAAAATTAAAAAAAGAAAGAAAGAAAGAAAGAAAGAAAGAAAAGGCACAAAGCATAGTATGATTTTTTAAAAAAAGGGGGCTGGAGAGATGGCTCAGAGGTTAAGAGCACTGGCTGTTCTTCCAGAGGTTCTGAGTTCAATTCCCAGCAATCACATGGTGGTTCATAACCATCTGTAACGAGATCTGATGCCCTCTTCTGGCCATGCAGACAGAGCACTGTATACATAATAAATAAATAAATCTTAAAAAAAAAAAAAGAGTTATCATGTAATCTCAGCACTCAGGAAACTGAGGCAGGAGGATCAGGTGTTCAAGGCTACCCTTCAGCTACACAGCAAGTTCTGGGCAGCCTGGGCTAATGACAGCAAAATGAAACAACCAAACATGAAAAAAGGGATATCAAATAGAGGTTACAACTCCAATTTAAAGCAATCAAATATCCATTGGAAGTTAAAAAAAAATTCCCAAGGCAGATGTGAGGAGATGCCTCAATGGATAAAGAGCTTGATGAACCTGTGGGAGGACTGGAGTTCAAATCCCGGCACTCACACAAATGTCAGACAGGCCATGGTTGCCGGCCTATATTCCCAGCCCTTGGTAAGTGGAAACTGGGATTTCCCGAGGCAAGCTGCCTAGCTAGACTGCTGCAGTCATTGAGCTTAAGGCTCAAGTAAGAAACCTTACTTCCCTGGGCATGGCAGTGTGTTGTATGATATTTTGATCATATTCTAAAATAAAGCTTGCTTGGAGTCAGAGAGTGGAGCTAGCCACTAGCTGACCAAAATTAACTATAGAGATTTTGGAGGACTGAGGACAGATAGGAGACAGGAAGTAATAAGGTGTGACTGAGAGAGGCTCTCAGCCCTTTTGGATGGAGGAACAGAAGATGCAGGAGGTCACTGGTGGCTGCTCCCTGCTTCTCTAGTCTTTCAGGTTCTCTTTTTTTTTATTAATTAATTTTTTTTATTTTATGTGCATTGGTATTTTTGCCATGTCGAGTCCCCCGGAACTGTAATTACAGACAGTTGTGAGCTGCCATGTAGGTGCTGGGAATTGAACCCGGGTCCTTTGGAAGAGCAGTCAGTGCTCTTAACCACTGAGCCATGTCTCCATCTTACCCCAATATCTGACTCCTGATTTTTCATTAATAAAGAATAAATAGGTAAACTCTTCAGTAGTGCATGCCTTTTATTTCAGCATTGGGAGGCAGAGGCAGGATGATCTTTGTGAGTTCGAGGCCTGGTCTACCTAGTGAGTTCCAGGACTAAATAGAGAGATCCTTTTAAAAAAAAAATGGAGAGAGACCTACCTCAATATTTAAAGTGGATAAATGGAGAATTGAGGGCAGCTTGCATATACACATGTACCCACAGACATGTAAACACACATGCACACACGTCTCAAATACACATATATGCACAACCAAAAACAAAAGGGAAAAGTTCCCGAGGAAACCAGAGTTCAGACTGTGGGCCACTTGGCTCGTGTTGTTTTTTCTGCCGTGCTGGTGGCCACTCAAAAAGAAGCAACAAGGGCTTCCTCTGCCCTCAGAGAATTCAAAGCAGATTGGAAAACTGGCTGTGGCAATGCATGCCTGTAATCTCAGCACTTGTGTGGTAGAGGCAGGAGGATCATGAGTCAAGATCAGCCTCAACTACATCGCTAGTTCAAGGCCAGCATGAGATATATGGGGCTCTGTCTAAATAATGATGATGATGATGATGATGATGATGATGATGATGATAATAATAATAATAATGGATCAATATAACAATGAAATTTTGTGTCCAAGCATACTATAAAGCTGACAAAAGTAATTTTCAGTGGTTAGTCTTTGAATGTGGTGGTTCGTTTCTATTGCTATTTAATGTTATTTAATTCTGTGTCTCATTTCAACAGTTTATGACAACAGAGATACCTCATGGCCGTTCCCACTCTGCTCTCTTGGCTTTCTATACAGAGACTCCCAAAAGCAAAGCTGATCAAGAGAAATACAAAGGAACTGTTGTTCTGTCTTGTGTGCTAGAGAGTGGGTGAAATGACATGTTTTCTTAGGGTTGGTGGTATACACCTATAATCCTAACCCTCAGGAGACTGAGGCAGGAGAATTTCTTTGAGTTCCAGTCCAGCCAGGGTTATATAGCAAGACCTTGTCTCAAAGAGAAAAAGAAAGAAAGGAAGAAAGAAAGAAAGAAAGAAAGAAAAGAGAGAGAGAGAAAGAGAGAGAGAAAGAAAGAAAGCACAGAGATAGAGATAGATAGAGATAGATAGATAGATAGAGATAGAGATAGAGAGAGAGAGAGAGAGAGAGATAGAGAGAGAGAGAGAGAGAAAGAAAGAGAGAGAGAGAAAGGAGAGAGAGAGAGAGGAAGAGAGAGGAGGGAAGAATTGGGCTGGCGAGCTGGTGAGCTGGCTCAGGTGTACCTCGCCTCCTATGCAAGCCTGACAACCTATGTTCAGTCCCTGAAAGCTGTGGAAAGAGAGACTCAACCTCACTGTCCTCCACATGTGCTCTGTGGCATATGTACCCATCATAATACACATACACAATAATGATAATAAGTTACATAAACAAAAAAGAAAAAGACTTTTGTTTTTTTGGAGATAGGGTTTCTCTGTGTATCCCTGACTGTCCTGGAACTCACTCTGTAGACCAGGCTGGCTTTGAACTCACAGAGATCCACCTGCCTCTGCCTCCTGAGTGTTGAGATTCAAGGAATGTGCCACCATGCCCAGCTTTAGGTGCTTTACATCACCTTCTCTGGGAGAACAAAGGGTTTTGTCTTAGCCCAGAGACCCAGACTTTCCAACTATGATATTTGCACTTGAGTAGAAGATCCACAGCTGAAGCACAGAATTAGCATTTCCCCCACCCATTTCTATTTTTTCCCCTTTCTCTAAAGGTGTCCTTTGCTGCTCACATCGCAGGCGGGTTTGCTGGGATGTCCATAGGTTACACTGTGTTCAGCTGCTTTGACAAGACGCTGCTCAAAGACCCCAGGTTCTGGATTGCAATTGCTGCATATGTAGTTTGTCTCTTATTTGCTGTGTTTTTTAACGTCTTCCTGTCCCCAGCAAACTGACTCGCCTCTATTATAAGCCAGTTAATAAAAGTGCCACATGGGGGAAATGGAAAACTCTGTGAAGAAACAGATATCCCAGCATATGCTAAGAACTTTATAAAGATGGACAGCACCCGATTCATCCCTTCTGAGAGGAACTTCCAATAGGAAGGTAGAAGAAAAGACAGAAATCAAAGACTGGGTCTTCCGTGCACGGAGTATGTATTATTCTATGACAGAGACTTGATATCCTTGGGAGATGTAATTTGGAGTTTGTTTGATAGACTCCACGAGAACTGTACTATCCTGAGAATAAACACTTTTCGTATCTGTGTTGGACCCTTGGTTCTTGTGGCTCTGAGGCACAGCCTCCTGTATCCCAAGATGGCCAAGAACTGGCTGGATCCAAGGAGGACCTAGAACTCTGGTCTTTGCTTACACCTCTGCAGCTGGGATTACAGGCTTGTGCTGTCACCCCAGGGCCTCCAGCCTTTGAGCTGGCACTCCACTAACTAAGCCATATCCCCCATGTCACATGCTCTCGCTCTCTCTCTTTTTAATGATTCCTTTTTTTTTTTTTTTTGGTTGTTTTTTGTTTGTTTCAAGACAGGGTTTCTCTGTACAGTCCTAGCTGTCCTGGATCTCGACTGCTGGGATTAAAGGTGTGTACCACCACCGCCCAGCCACCCTTTTTTATTTTTTATGTGCATTGGTGCTTTGCTTGCATTGTGTGTCTGTGTGAGGGTGTTGGATTCTCTGGAAATGGAGTTGCAGACAGTTGTGAGCTGCCATGTGGGTGCTAGGAATTGAACCTGGGTCTTCTGGAAGAACAGCCAGTGCTCTCAACCACTGAGCCATCTCTCCAGCCCCCTGTTTGTTTTTTAAGACAGAGTTTTATCTGTATAACAGCCATGACTATCCTGGAACTCACTTGGTGTATACCAAGCTGGCCTCAAACTCACAGAGATCCATCTGCTTCTGCATTCTGGGTGCTGGGATTAAAGGTGTGAGTCACCAGGCCCGGCTCTTTTGAGTAAACAGAGCACAGCTGTTTCTTGTCCTTGTTTGTTTTCGAGATTTATTTATTTTACTTTTATGTGTATGGATGTTTTGCCTGTATGCATGTATGTGTGCCACATGCATGTCTGCTGGATCCCCTGGAATGGGAGTTACCAATGGCTATGAGCCACCTTATGGGTGTTAGGACTCGAACCTGGTTCCTTTGCAAGAGCAACAAGTGCTCCAACCATTGAGCCATCTCCAGCCCCCCAAAAAGACTATTTTGAGGCGTTTTGTGTGCGTGGTTATTTTTTTTCAACCTAGAAATGTAGATATAATTTTGTATCTTAGATGAAGACATGGGAATGCCTAAAAAAATCAAAATACAGCCGGGCGGTGGTGGCGCACGCCTTTAATCCCAGCACTCGGGAGGCAGAGCCAGGCGGATCTCTGTGAGTTCGAGGCCAGTCTGGGCTACCAAGTGAGTTCCAGGAAAGGCGCAAAGCTACACAGAGAAACCCTGTCTCGAAAAACCAAAAAAAAAAAAAAAATCAAAATACAGTTGCATACCGGTGGGTTCACAGTCACAGATTCAATCAACCTTAGACTAAAAATATTTGGAAAATAATTATATCTGTATATAACATAGGTGTGTGTGTGTGTGTGTGTATGTGTGTGTGTGTGCATGTGTGCCACACTACACAAGTGGAGGTCAGAGGACAATCTTGAGGAGGGAGTCAATTCTCTTCTTCCATTGGTCTAATAAAATGCTGATTGGCCAGTAGCCAGGCAGGGAGTATAGGTGGGGCAACCAAACTAAGGATGATGAGATGAAGATGGGTGGAGTCAGAGAGTTGCCAGCCAGATGCAGAGGGATGTGGTGGTATTGTGTTCCCCAAAACATTGTGTACCCTAACAAACTTATCTGGGGTCAGAGAACAGAAAAGCCACTAGATACTTAGGCTAGAAAATGGTGGCACTCACACCTTTAATCCTAGCATTTCAGAGGTAGAAATCCCTCTGGATCTCTGTGAGTTCAAGGCCACATTGGAAACAGCCAGGCATGGTGACTCACGCCTTTAATCTCAGAAAGCAAGCCTTTAATCTCAGGGAGTGGTGGTAGAAAGCAGAAAGATATATAAGGTGTGAAGACCAGAAACTAGAAGCATTTGGCTGGTTAAGCTTTTAGGTTTTGAGCAGCACAGTTCAGCTGAGAGCCATTGGGATGAGGACACAGAAGCTTCCAGTCTGAGGAAACAAGATCAGCTGAGAAATTCGCCAGGTGAGGTTAGCTGTGGCTTGTTCTGTCTCTCTGATCTTCTAGCATTTCACCCCAATAACTGGCCCTGGGTTTGATTTTATTAATAAGACTCTCTAAGATTCCTGCTACAGAGGGAGCAGAAGCTGAATGTGTCATGCTAATAAAGGTACTGCCACCTGGTAGACCATGAATAAGAAATATGGGTTAACTTAAATGTAAGAGTTAGCTAGTAATAAGCCTGAGCTATCAGCTGAGCACTTAATTAATATTAAGCCTCTTTGTGGTTATTTTGGAGCTGGCAGTCAGGACAGGAAACTTCCTCCAACAAGGGCCATTCTTCTTCAAACCACACAGTTGTCTAGAGCTCACAGGAGGACGTAAATAGGCAAGTACTATGCCATCTTGGACACAGCAAGGCCCTGGGCCCCTCCAGATTGGGGGATACTCTCAGGGTCCTGAGTGAGCCTCCCACAGACTCTGAGGGAGGATTGGACTCCCCCCCCCCAGACAGGGTTTCTTTGTGTAGTTTGGTGCCTGTCCTGGATCTCGCTCTGTAGACCAGGCTGGCCTCGAACTCACAGAGATCCACCTGGCTCTGCCTCACGAGTGCTGGATTAAAGGCGTGCACCACCAAACGGCAGGGTTTCTTCAGTGTTACTTCAGAAAGCCCTTTATTTTCTGGATTCCCACAGAGATGCGTGATAACCGTTCCTTCACATTAGCTTGTTGCTAATTTTGTATGATTCCTTAGGGGTCGCACACATGAAGTGCACATACACATAAATTATATGTATAATATATAAATTGCTGCTCTTACAGAGGACTTGGGTCCTTGGGAGACAGTACATTATATCAGAAGCAGTGGGGTGGGCCTTAAAGAGAAAAATAGGCTTCTCTGTAAAACCTAGAGAGCGCTAGCTAGGCATAGCGGCACTTGCGCTTAATCCCAGCACTCGCGGGGTGGGGGCAGGGTAATGCGGAAGCAGTTTCATCTCTGTGAGTTGGAGGCCAGCATCATCTGCATAGGGAGCAGAGTTCCAGGCCAGCTAGACCCCGATGCAAACAAAAATAAGCAAACAGACAAACAAACAAAAAACCCTCCTAAAACCTAGAGAGGAAGGATAGCTAAAGTATAAGAAAGATAGCCTTCGCCATGAACAGTGTGAGAGGGAGCAGGGCTGAAGGGGCAAGAGGACCTTCAGAAAATTTCCCAAAGAAAATATGACTTTAAGTTCAGCGGACCATCGCTGACTTCATTTTACACAGCCTGCGTCGCAGAGAGCATGAGGGAACCAGATACCATAGTCAGGGGCTGTTCATCCGGCACAGGGTGGCTTTTAAACTCTCTTAGAGAGAGAAGGGCAGGAGGCGTGGCCTGATCTCTAAGCTAGCTGCTTAGAGTGACCAGAGTCTTAATGGGACAGGTCTGCGATCTAACACCAACATGGCAGACACAAGGACTTCTTCATAAGTCTCCCAGTGCTTGTGCGCCTGCGCTGTGTTGAGCTCTGGCAGGTGAGTCCAAACAGGACAGCTACAGACGGAAATGGCCTAATACACTTGTAGATGACGATGTCATGTTGCAATGTCAAATGTTACATTTCCCCACTCTTTAACATCTGAGGTGACACATGTCTGTGTCTAAAGTAAACACCACAACAGGAATATAAGAACCAATGTTACAACACGTTCAGGTAGTTAACAGGTAACCAGGCTGGCACAAGCTACTCCATCCTGCTGTCGGTGGGAAACAGTATCTCGTAATAAAGCCCAGGAGAGCCTCAAACAATTCTCCTGCCTCAGCCTCCCAAGCGCTGGGATTACAGGCAAGCACTGCTAAGCCCACTGTGACTTTTGAGTCTGACAGCCCCACACCCCCTTGTCTCTGAACACTATTCACTGAAGACACCACTGGTTACCAATCAGGTGGTTTGAGCTCCACTGTTTCTTTTCGATAGGATCAGATCTATCCCAGTTGGTCCAACTTGTTCACACACTGAGGGAGAGGGGACTGACACATGTCAAGTAGTTAAGTGCCAATTAACTTTTTATGGCAGTTTCAAAGTTTATGTATTTGAGATAAGGTGTGGTGGTTTGAATGAGAAAGACTCCCGTAGAGTTGTATATTTGAATGCTTAGTCACCAGGGAGTGGAACTGTTTGACAAGGAAGCATTAGGAGGTGTGGCCTTGTTGGAAGAAGTGTGTCACTGGGGTTGGTGGTGGTATGGTGATATACTGTTTGGTTTCTAGGAAATAAAGCTTGCCTGAAGATCAAAGCAGAGAGCTAGCCACAGAGTTAGCCATAGAGATCAGGCGGTGGTGGCACACACCTTTAATCCTAGCACTCGGGAGGCAGAGGCAGAGATCAGTCTGGATTTCTGTGAGTTCAAGGCCACACTGGGCTACATGAGATTAATCCAGTCTCAAAGAGAAACAGAGCCAGGCAGTGGTGGCACACACCTTTAATTCCAGTACTTGGGATCACACACCTTTAATCACAGCATTAAGAAGGTTGAGACAGGAAGTGATATGGCTGGGCAGAGAAAGGAATATAAGGTGGGAGGAGACAGGAAGTCAGTCTCTTTAAGGTTGAGGAGTTGGTGAGGTAAAAGGTGGTAGCTATGGCTTGCTCTGCTTCTCTGATCTTTCAGCTTTCACCCTGATATCTGGTTCTGGGTTTTTATTAAGGCCAATTAGGATTTGCTCAACATCTGGCACCCAATGTGGGGCGCGAGATCATGAAAAAGCCCTTTGCCTGCGGCTTTGCAACCATCAGCACAGGCCAGAGCCCCGCCTGAGCCGGAGTCCCCACCCTGCCGGCTAAGTTTCTATTGCAGCCTCTCTGCAGCAGACTCCACAGGCTTTTGGGCTCCAAAAGCCACAGGAGTTTGCCGCTTTCACATGTTCCTCCGTGCAGATGGCTGGATCTTTTGCTTCTTCCCTCTCGCAGTGGGTTGAGGCTTTCTTTGGACCCTCTCTTGGGCTGCTGACCCACTGTCATCTGAATTGTCATTGTCAGCAGATTTGGTGAATTAATTGGGATTTCTTGAAGGGAGGAATTAGTTAAAAGAGAGTTTTTTCCCACATTAAAAAATAGGAAACATTAATATAATATAATGGAGGGAATTTTGTCTCTTTTTGACAATAAATTAGACGGTCTGAAAATGGAACAATTAAATGAGAGGATAGTTAATGTTGATGGGATTCATGTAATATCAATTATAAATATTATTTGTTTGACCATTCTGTTTTATCATTAAAAAAGTTGGTTGATATGAGTGCCAAGTACAAGTCTTAGGAAAACTTATTAAAACAGATCATAGAGATATTCAGATCCAGACAGAGGAATTTAAAGGAGAACCAATATTGGAGGATTTATTAAGGCAACTCCACATAGTTAAAAGGGAGGTTTATTTTGTGGGATAACTTACAACAAGTAAAAGGATAGGTTACAGGATCCAGGAGAGGTGACGTGCAGTCCAGCAGTGTTCTCTGGAGAATTCTGCTTGGTCTACATCCAGCATCCAGGATCTCCAGGAACCAAGAGAGCCAGCACATCTGAATCTCCAGTCTTAAGGGCTCCTGTCACAGCCCTGCCTCAGGGGCAGGCCATAGGTAAGTGTGACAATTACCAGAAGCCTCACTGGGGGTAGTACTTCCAGGTCAAAGCTGGAACAGCTACCCACTACAAACCAATCTCAACAGTGCATTGTAAGGTTACAGAGAAACAGCCTAAGGCTTTCAAACAGCCAACCTTAATCTATCCAGTAACCTTATAGGAACTGCCAAATGATACATATCCCCCAGACTGTGTAAGAGGTAAATGGACTCCTGTGCAAATGTTAGATTTGAGGAGATTCAAGGAAACAATAGTCCCATATGGCATGCACTCACCTTTTGTGAAGCAGATGTTAAACTCATGATCAACTTGTAATAGAATTATCCCTTAAGACTGGAGAGATTTGGTTACAGCAGTCTTGGAGGCTGGACCCCAATTACAATGGAAGACCTGGTGGAAAGATGAGGCTAAGATCATTGAACAATGAAGTAGAGCTAGAGGTATGGAAATTTCCCAAGATCAACTTCTTGGAGGTGATTATGCTGATATATAAAGACAATCTTTATATGATGACCAAACCCTGGCTTTATGCCACCCAGCAGCCTTGAATGCTTGGGACAGAATTGAAGAAGCAGGAAAGAAAATTGAATCATTTACTAAAGTTATACAGGGCCCAAAAGAAATCTTCACTGATTTCTTACAAAGATTGACTCCAGCAGTAAAAAGAATGATACCAAACTCAGAAGCTAGACAGATAATAATCAAATCTCTGGCTTTTGAAAATGCTAATACACAATGCAACAGGGTAATTAGGCCTTTAAAGACATGATCAGCACCTTTGGAGGAATGGATCCGAGATACAAACAATATTGAATCTCATGATCTTGATGATGCTTGGATAGGAGAGGTGATTTCCAGAGCTTTGAAGAAAAATTGAAATGTTAGGTGTTTCAGTTGTGGTAAACAAGGTCACCTAAAAAGGGACCTGTAAACAGGGCATTCCTAGGATCTGGTTCCAGGTTTTTATTAAGACCAATTAGGATTCACGCAAGAGGAGGGAGGGCCTTGAGGTTTCAAAAGCCCGACTAGCCCTGTGGATCAGGGTGTGAAGCTCTCAGCTGCTGGGCCAGTGCTATGTCTATCTGCTTTGCACCATGATAATCACGGATTAACCCTCTAAAATAGTAAGCCAGTCCCCAGTTAAATGCTTTCTTTTTATAAGAGGTGCCTTGGTCATGGTGTCTCTTCACAGCAATAGAACAATGACTAAGACAGTTGTTTTGCCCCTGTGCATGTCTGTACACCACATGTGTGTCTGGTACCACAGAGGTCAGAAGATATGGAGGTTTGTGGGTATTGGGAATAGATCCCAGGCCCTCTGGAAGAGCAGCCAGTGCTCTTAAGTGATAAGCCATCTCTTCGATCCCTAGTTCAGGTTTCTTTTTAGAGAATCTTAACTAGTTACAGACAAGGTCAAATAGAGGAAAACAGTTTGAAATATAAGTACTTCTTTACAGATATATTCCTTGGGTCATGTATGGCCAATGTGCTTGGCTTGCACAGTGTCCAAGTGTGTCTGACTATCTTTGCCTAAAGAAAACTATCAGAGTATGCTGTTGGTTGTTTTTACCCAGTACTCTTTGGGGGCCTACCACCCAGCTCCCAAATAAGTACATGGAGGTTTATTCTTTCTTATAAATGCCCAGCCTCAGCTTGGCTTGTTGCTAGCCAGCTTTTCTTAAATTATCCTGTCTACCATTTGCTTCTGGGCTTTTATTTCTGTATATCTTTTCTTCTCTTCTTATTCTGTGTCTGGTTGGGTGGCTGGGTGGCTGTCTCCTGGCATCTTCTCCTCCTTTTCTCATTCCCCCCTTTAGATTGGCCATGTGATTTTTCCTGCCCTTTCTCCCTCCATGATCTCTAGGGGCTGGAGGGGTCGCCTGGAAGCTGCTTTGCTCAGAATAAACCTGGTCTGTTACTTTTTAATTTGGCTTGATCTGGCTTACTGGGTTGGCAGAGAAACCTTCTATTGGGATACAGAAAACCTATTACCTCTGAAAGTGTAAGCCACCCCAACTGAGTATTTTTCTTTTATAAGAGTTGTCATGGTCATGGTTTCTCTTCGTAGCAATAGAAAGCCTAAGACAGAAGTTTGTACCAGGGACTGGGGTATTGCTATGATAGGCCTGACCATGTTCTTTTTGGAGGAAATCTGGACTTTGGTATTTTGAGTTAGGAAATCAGTGAAATGCTTTAAGCACTTCTTAATGGGTCATACTAGTAGGAGCATGGAAGACAGTGGTGCTGAGAGTGATTTGAACTGTCGGGATCAAGAGGTATCAGAGGAAAAAAATGTTAGTATGTGGCCTAGAGACCTGTCTTATGATATTTTGGTGAAGAATGTGGATACTTTTTGCCCTTGTCTGAAAAGTCTGCCTAAGGCTAAAGTAAGGAGTTTTGGATTAATTCCACTGGCAGAGGAAATTTCAAAACAGCCTAGTGTAAACTCTGTCATGTGATAGTTAGTGTTAACTCTGATGAAGATTTTGAATGAAAAGGAGCAAACTGAGCAAATAAAAATACAAAAAGTACAGATTGAGAAGTAGTGCAACAAGTGGAATAGCTAAATCCTGTATTCAAGGAGATAAACAGATTAAGAAATGGAATAAAGGGAGTGGTGACCTCAGGGCAAGATCCAACCCAGCTAGGTTTCCAACTTGTGAAAGGGAATTAAAGAAAAGCTTAGAGCTAGGTGTGGTAATGCAGGCCTTTAATCCCAGCACTTGAAAGGCAGAGGCTGGAAGATATCTGAGGCCAGCCTAGTCTACAGAGCAAGTTCCAAAACAGCCAAGCTTAGGCAGTGAAGGAAACCATGGAAATCAGAAAGCTAGTGAAGATGTAATTGAACAAGGGAGCCATGTTCTAGCCCCAGCAAGCAATAGAACCTGGCAGCTTTGGCCATGTGGTTCTGGCTTTCGAGTCAAGGGTAGAAGAAAGGCATTATGGAATCTTCCTCCATGACTAAGGAAAGCTGCTGAGGCCTGGTATGTGGCAGGAGTGTCTCTGAATGCAGGCCCAGAGAGGCCATTGTGTGAAGCTATGAAGCTGAAGCCTGGATTGCCTTGGAGACCCCAAGATGTTAGAGATGCCAGAGTTGTGGGACACCAGCTGAGGAGAGTTGCTTAGAGAGTGGAACCAGCCCAAAAGAAAGAAGTGTGTTGCTGTCAACAAAGTGGAACAGAGTTGGAGATCTGAAGAGTGTTTTTTGTTGTTGTTTTTTGAGACGGGGTTTCTCCGTGTAGTTTTGGTGCCTTTCCTGGATCTTGCTTTGTATACCAGGATGAACTCAAACTCACAGAGATCCACTTGGCTCTGCCTCCTGAGTGTAGCAGGAATCTTAAAAGTTCTTATTAATAAAAACAAACCTGAAGCCAGTTATTGCGGTGAACACTGGAAGATCAGAGAGACAGAACAAGCCACAGCTAACCTCACCTGGCTAACTTCTCAGCTGATCTTGTTTCCTCAGACTGGAAGCCTCTGTGTCCTCATCCCAATGGCTCTCACTGAACTGTGCTGCTCAAAAGCCTGAATGCTTAACCAGCCAAATGTTTAACCAGCCAAATGCTTCTAGTTTCTGGTCCTCACGCCTTATATACCTTTCTGCCTTCTACCATCACTCCCTGGGATTAAAGGCGTGAGTCACTATGCTTGGCTGCATCCTTGAACAGATGGATTTCTGCCTCTGGAATGCTAGGATTAAAGGCGTGTGCTACCACTGCCTATCCTAAGTATCTAGTGGCTTTTCTGTTCTCTGACCCCAGATAAGTTTATTAGGGTACACAACGTTTTGGGGAACACGATACCACCACACCCGAGTGCTGGGATTAAATGCATGTGCAACCTCTGCCTGGCCTCGAAGAGTGTTTTGACATCAGACACAGAGATGCAGAGTTTGGAGTTTGCCCAGCTGGTTTTCAGTCTTGCTTTGGTCCAGTATTTCCTCACTATGCTCCCCTCCCTATGTTTTGAAATGGTAATGTAGATTTCGTGCCATTATATGTTGGAAGTATTTGATTCACTTTTTTGATTTATAGGAGACTACAGATTCAATGAATCTCAGAAAAAGACTTTAAACTTTGAACTTTGAAACAAGTTTGAGACTGTCAGAGGCTATGGGGACTTTTGAAGTTGGACTGGATGCATTTTGCATTATGATATGGCTACAAGCCTTTGGGGGCCAAGGAGAGGAATGTGGTGGTTTGAAAGAAGATGTCCCCAAAGGGAATGGCACTATTAGGAGATATGGCTTTTATTGGAGTAGGTACGTGTGGGAACCTGTTTTCGGGTTCCTCGTGGCTTTACCCTGCAGGTCCGCATAGAGGATGATTAGGACCACGGGCCTGAGTGCAGGTGTCTGAGATGATCTGCACTTGGATGTGCTAGGGGAGGAGGTCTTTTGCTCCACTTCTTGGCGTCTCTATAAATACCCTGGGGCAGAGACAGTCGGGGCCCATTGGAAAAGGTTCCAAGCCCTCTCGAGGCTATCCTTTATTTTCTGTTTATCTCTGCAAGATTCTCCACAATATAAATCCTTCTATCTAATATTTCCTGCTGCTCACACTCAAGAAAACTCTGGGGAACTGTGGGGTTGGTGGGTAAACGCCCCACAGGTATGCCCTTGTTGGAGGAAGTGTGTCACTGTGGAGGTGGGCTTTTAGGTCTCATATATGCTCAAGCTTCATTCATTGTGCTATTCAGACCACTTCCTGTTGCCTGTAAGATGTAGGACACTCAGCTACTTCTCCAGCACCATGTCTGCCTGCATGCTGCCATGTCCCACCATGATAATGGACTGAACTTCTGAGCTATAAGCCACCACAATTAAATGTTTTCCTTTATAAGAGTTGCTGTGGTCATGGTGTCTCCTCACAGAAACAGAAACCCTAACTAAGACATATTCTAATTATTGCATGGTTATCACAGGTTACAAAAACAAAAGACTCATTTAATAACCACACTGAAAACATGCTACTTTGCATGCATTAAACTAAATGTCTTTAATCTGTAAGATTTTGAATTATATATTAAGTTCTGACACAGGTCTGCAGTTTTTAGAGTTCCAGGCATGCAGGGAACTAAATGGACTAGAATCAGTTTAAAACAGCTATTTACAAAGTAATCATTTAAAGTGTTTTGATCTAAACAGATATTTGAATCCCAGCTTTATTAAAATAATTTTCTAAGCAGTCTGAAAAACTACCAGAAAACTTTTTTTTAACAGTCTTGGTTTCAATCTTTGGTAAGTAAAGACTCGTCAAATTCCCCACCTAAGTACAGAAAGATCCAACAGTATCAATTAAATGACATATTTAAGTTTCAAGATGTCAGAAGATGATATTTAAGTTTCAAGATGTCAGAAGATGACAGGCAGCTATTTATGGCTGTGGACTGTCTTGTATTTTCCCCAGGCCTCCGACAGGCAAATACTGTACAAAGTACACAACCTATTTCTTTAACAGCCACCCGTATCTACCTGCTACACGTTAAGAGCTCAACACCCTTGCAGCCACCTTCCTCTATGTGAGAAATGTTTCTTCTAGCAAAGGCTGCTAGCTTGACAAGTGCCCACCCATATGTCCTGGATCTCCCTCATCTCCTTTGCACCAACATTAGCCCGTGGTAAGATTAGGAAGCTGAGCTCTCGAGGGTGAATAGGGTGAGATACAGTCCTCACCTACATCGGAGACATAAGAGAGGCCATTTTGGCTGTGTGCTTGCTTTGGGTCGCAGCCCACGCTTTCTGGAGAAAGGGATTTCCTTGCTGAGCTGCTTGCACTTTTGTGTTCCTTTGTGACACAGAGGTTCCTCTTTGTTTCTAACATCTACAATCCTCGTGAGCCACCATTGTTAATGAAATAATTGGTGTCTGGAAAAGAAAAACCTAATTTTTAAATGCAGTCTGGGCACCATTCACTTATATTTTGAGTCCTTGAAAGGCTGAATTACATTCAATTTATAAGATTTTTAAAAAAATTACTTTCAATTACATGTAGGTGTGTGTACCAATGAGCACCCGAATGCAGGTGCCCTCAGGCTAGAGGCATCAGATCCTTTGGAGCTGGACTTACAATTATATGACACCGACAGGGTGCTGGGATCCAAACTCAGGGCCTCTGGAAGAGAAGCAAGTGCTTTTAATCTCTGAGCCATCTCTCCAGCCCCTCCGATTTTATTGTCTTTTATTTTGATTTTATGTAGCCCTGGCTGTGCTGGAACTTGCTCTGTAGACCAGGCTGGCCTTGAACTCACAGAGATCTGTCTGCCTCTGCTTCTTCAGTGCTGAGATTAAAGACGTGTGCCACCACTGCCCGGCCAATTTATTTCTAAGATTTATTTTATGAGTGTTTTGCCTGCAGGTATGTGAGTACATTGTGTGCATGCCCATGTCACCTGGAGCTGTAGTTATACATGATTGTGAGCCACCACGTGAATGCTGGGGAATTTCCTCTGCTTAACTGGCTGCCTCTCCAACTCTCCCATCCAGTTTTAACCTGCATGTACTCTAAGGCTTTTACAAAGACCAAAAGGTTAAAATGTATTATTTTATAACAATAGACAGATGAAGTTTTTGGCTAAGTAACAATCTTCATGTACTTTGCCAAATGAAAACTTACAAAATTCCTTCACTCTTTACCTTGTAATCTCTACTAAGATCTTAAATCATCGCCTTGAGATGAAAACTCAAGACACACGGGCCCAGCAACCCTTTCAAGCCATTTAACAAGTCCAAGGGCTGAAAATGGTATGGAGGTGGGCAGTTCACAACTGGATTTAACAAGAAAGCCTTTGCTTTTCTTTTACCAAGATGTCCCGTTGCTGAAATTCTGCCTCATGGCAGTCTTCATTCCCAGAAACGGTTCTTTAAAATAGACTGAGGTGAAAAGGTAAGAGGAGACTGCAAGCTGCTTCCAGGTTGGTCCATTGTTCCCTTCCAGAGTTCACCTACAGTTCGTGAATAAATGCCTTAACAAGAACACAGAGCGCAGCAGGAGGGAGAGGCCACAGCCTCAGAGTTTCAAACACACAAAAACAGTTTCGGCACAGGCTGCCGTCAACAAAACAGCTAACAAGACTCTCACCGAGTTGCATGGATCAGTTGGAGAGCATATGACAGACATATTTACAAACACAGATACTGAATTATCTTATCAGAGACCGTGCAGCTAATGTCCCTGTCTTCATAAACAATACTAGTTTGAGCTTGGTGATTTTTATCTTGGACATGCTTGTGACGTTGTTGGGTAGACACAAGACAGGCATTAGCAGGTGTGGAGGCCACTGAGGATGGACCCCCTTCTCAGCACCAGCTTTGGATGCCGTCACCCATTTTCTTGTCAAGAAGGGACTCATCACAATTGTCCCTCCTTAAGATTCAAAATATGAATCTTATGAAATGCAGGAGGGTGGAGGGATCAGGGCTTTGTTGAGTCCACTGAGAAAAAGCCGCTTCTTACTGGTCAAAAGAACACGGAGTTCCACCTCTGGCTCTGGGTGGTGACACGCCATTCTACTCTGTCTCAAATATGAGAACATTACATATTGTCCCTCCCTTCTCGCAGGCTCACACTGTTTGCCCACTTTTATGAGTTCTAACTCACAAGCAGTAGCTTGCCCTGCACTCAACCTCTGTATTTTTTCATCAGACACTTAAACATGTCTACCCTCAGGGTGGCCTACTCTCCATGGAGACGCTCACCCATGCAGCTTTTTGCAGACCTCTCTCTCTGAGCTTGCTTGCTTTTTTGGACCCTGACTCAACAAGGAATATCTCTTCCTCTTCTCCATCTCCTTCCTCCTGACAGCAAGACTTCTAGCATGCTTGCCCTGTTTTTCTTTCAAAACTTCAATAAAATGGTCCTCAAGCTTCCTTCTGAGTTCATTTAGAACATTATTTATGAATGAGATCCATAAAGAACCAGTAACTCTTTTCTGATAAGATAGCCATATATTTTAAGACATTATTTTTATTTTTTATTTTATTTTATTTTTTTTTTCGAGACAGGGTTTCTCTGTGTAGCTTTGCGCCTTTCCTGGAACTCACTTGGTAGCCCAGGCTGGCCTCGAACTCACAGAGATCCGCCTGGCTCTGCCTCCCGAGTGCTGGGATTAAAGGCGTGCGCCACCACCGCCCGGCTTAAGACATTATTTAAACAAAATGTTGGGTCTGGTATGGTGGTGCATGTCTTTTATCCCAGCACTCCAAAGGCAGAGGCAGGCAAATGTTTGTGAGTTTAGGCCAGCTGGCTCTACAGAGTAGGTTCTAGGCTAGGCAGGGCTACATAGTGAGACTGTCTCAAAAGAACCCACCAAAACCAACAAAATTAAATAAACAAATACGTTATCAATTAGCTGAATAGAAGAATTATCTCAATGATGACAAAATACATAGTATTTTATTTGAATGAAGGCCCAGAATTCATGCAAAAGTATTTTTACATAGGACAACCCTAAAATTAATCTTTGAAATTTACATTTTAAGTTTGCCCAGCAAAAAGCAATTTGGACATATCTGAGTACTTAATAAAAGCACATTTTAAACAATTTAATCATCGTTTAGCCTGTAAGTTATCTCTCTGGTAAATCCTGTGAGATTTTCTCACAGCCTCAGCATGGACCATACACTATGCCAGAAACACATATGGACATGTCTGTGTCTTTCCACAAGGGCAGAATTTACTGAATAGCAAATAAAATCACAAGGTTTAGCAGTTTCCTTTAATTTTTTTCTCATTAATTTTTTAAAATTATGTGTATATGGTATGTTGTCCATGTGGGAATCGGTGCGTGTGAGTGTGGGTACTGACAGGGGCCAGTGGTGTCAAATCCGCTGGAGCTGGAGTTACAGGCAGTTGTGAGCCACCTGATGTAGGTGCTGGGAGCTGAATTCAGGTCCTCTGCAAGAACAGTATACTCTTAACCATCTCTCCAGCTCTACTTGAGCGGTTTCTGTCATCATCTGTCTACCTTGGTAGCCTGGCCAAGGTGAATGAAGGGTCTTTTATTCCAATCTTAATTACTAGCATAAACTCACCTATCTCACAGCACCTATGCCTATATATGTCTACGTAGATTACAGAATGAGTTGTAGCAGAGTTCGAGAGGTTTCAGAAGTGGGCAGAGGGATGAGATAATGAACTGGTTCTGGGAGGGGGTTGCTGCTGGTGCTGCTGCTGCTACTGAGGCGGGGTTGAGAGCGAGGCTGCAGAGTTCAGCCAGCTGTGAGGGGAAAGCAGGAAACTGGAGACTCAGATCAGCTGGGTGCACAGGTGGCAGGCAGTTGAGTAGGCTGTGTCCACAGCAGGGGACAGAGCCAAGCTGGAACTCAAGAGATGCTCAGGGGATAATCGGGAGTCCTTGATACACACACTGGGTATCAGATGACAGGTGGAGGTGGGATCATACAACGTTAGTGTTAGGAGTTCATCGTATGGCCTCCAGGTGAGGGAATACACCCTTTCCTGCCTTTGATGTATCTAATAAGCTCTTGGGTCTGGTGTTCCTGATACAGTTTTAATACATCCATGCTGTAGGGTGAAAAGGGCCAAGGAAAAACACCCTGACCCTGACTTGACCCTATGACCAGGGCTTGAAATCCCACCAAACCCTGAGCTTGCCCCAGAATCAGGCTGTAGAATTCCACCAATCCCTGAAGTCCCTGAGCATAAAATCTCGCCGATCCCAAGTCATGCTCCACCCCCACCCCCCATCAAGAAACCCTATATAAGCTCTGTACCCTGCTCAGTTGGCTGCTGCTTCTCACCCTAGAGGCAGCCACCCTCCTGGATTCTTCCTCCCCAATAAATCTCTTGAGTGAGGTTTGTTGTGCGGTGTAACACTTTTACCGGAGGGAGCCCAGGTGTTATACTCCCAGGGATATCACTGGACCTGAGCAGAGCTTTAACAGCTTCAGCGAGGAAACCCTCCCCTGCCAGAACAGAGTTGTTTCACTTGAGCTTGAAGTGAAGTTGAAACCTTTCCCTGGAGCAGAGCTGTAAACTGCTGTGCCTACAGTGACTTTGTGGCATTCCTTGGCTCCCGACTGCCAGGATACTTTTCCATCCAAGCTGCAATGCTCACAACATGTGCCTCCACAGATTAAATCCTCCCTGATAGACTCACAGCATCATTCCCTGCCTAGTTCCGGGACTAAGTCTTTCGTCAGTCTGTGCTGGATGGGTGGTAGACTTGCAGTTTTATCCACCCAGGGGACTGCTCTCACCCTTTGCTTGTAAAAGCGACACGCAGCCCGAAGGAGAATAAACCACGGTGTTATAAAATAGAGAGTAACTCAGAGCAGGGCCTACCCTGACCTCAACACTTCATTTTCAGACTTAACAATTTAAAGTTTCAGATGCAATTCCACAAGGAAGCAAGCTCAAAATTAACATATCAGTTAGTTAACCTTTATGAGAGTCCCTGAGGGAAATCCAGTAAAATCAGTCTTTTTTTTTTTTTTTTCTGGTTTCTAATTTGCTAAGTTCTTGCATCTTTGCCAACCACTTTTTTTTTTTTTTTTTTTTTTTTTTTTTTTTTTTTTTTTTTTTTGGTTTTTCGAGACAGGGTTTCTCTGTGTAGCTTTGCGCCTTTTCCTGGAACTCACTTGGTAGCCCAGGCTGGCCTCGAACTCACAGAGATCTGCCTGCCTCTGCCTCCCGAGTGCTGGGATTAAAGGCGTGCGCCACCACCGCCCGGCCGCCAACCACTTTTTAAAGGGAGAAGAAATACAGAGACAACAACTCCAAGGATTAATATAGCCTAAGAAATAGCTCCAAAAGATGCACACAATGTGAGTGTACATACTACAAACATGCACATTTTGTAAAGGCATGCCAAGAATTTTTTAAAAAGAAATGCAAACACGAAGTGGCTGGAGTCTGTTACTTGTTTTTAGGAATGCCAGCCACAGACTGATTGCTCCACGCTGCTTTAGATGCCATCGTCATAACCTCAGGAAAGACTTCATATGTGGTCATGTTACTCGCACCAGTGACCTAGTTGATACACCTGCCTCCATATCTCAGATGTTTCAGCAGAGCCATATTGGTTCAGCATAACCCTAAAAGCTTTCCCTGTTGTAGGCCAGATACGCAAAGAGTCTAAGACCCACCATACAAATGGCATAACAGTTCAAAAATAGCGCCACAAAACTGAAACAGTTCAGAAGACCCGGGAAAGACAAAGTCACCAGAAATGGTTCCAAAGGAACCCAAAGTGCTCAAAAGAGCCCCGAACAAAATGGAAGGCAAAGCGTTAGGTCCAGTGATTGGAGAGGATACAGCCAGGACCTAACTTTCTAAAGAGTTCCAAACAAATTCTATAAGCTCCTTTGTTTCACCAAAGAGGCAAAAACCAGGATGCTGGCTGCAGTGGGAACCTAAGAAAAATTCTTGGAATAAAGTTGCTCTGGCTGCTGCTTTGGGCAATCTTTCCACGTGGAGTCATCTTGCTGTGAACAGCTGCCACTCAAAATGTTCTGCCTGGGTCGTCCAAACAGTTATCAGGATTATTAAGAACAAAAGCTATGTCCTGACATCTCTAACTAGGTCTGCTCATCCATCTCAATTCCCTAGAGAACTCTGTCCCTTGTCTCTGGCCTTCTGTGTAGATGTAACCAACCTTCTTATTAAATAAGAAACATAGAACCAATGCAAAGAAGAAAGCCAAGAGGTCAGAGCTAAGAGCTAAAACCTTACCCTTCCTCCTGCAGTGGTCCTACCTCTCCGAACTCACTACCCCTGTGTTAATGTCTTTATATAGTGTTCCTGTTCTGCCTTCTCATTGAAAAAAGAAAAAAGGAACTAAAGAAAAGAAGGGGGGACTAAAAAAGGGAAGACTAAAGACAAATGAACAGGGACTAAAGACAAAGTAATAGGGACTAAAGATAAAGGAAAATAATAGTTTTATTACAGAGTTTTCGGCGAAAGTGCTGAGTTCAGCCCTGCCAGTGGATAAGGCATGCGGGTGTTATGGAATGGGGAACTGTGGGGGTGGTTGGGTAAACGCCCCACACTTCTGCCTGTCACACACCTGTCCATAGGATGCCTGTGCCCCTCCATATACAGGTGGTGTTCACGGCATCAAGAGTCATGGGGACCAAAGACTGGTATGGGCTTTAGCCTAAATCACAGCCCTCTTCCCCATCCTTACCCACTGCAGGGTGGTTAAAAAGCTGGGGCTGTGCAGCCAGTTCAGTAGTGCCCAGACCAGGGCAGTGGTGCAGTGTGGAGGCCAGAGGCTGGGGAAACTGAAAAGGAGTGGTGTGGTAGGAGCATGACAATGTGGAGAAGAACTACCGGTCCTGCCAAACTCTGGTCCTCACAGGGGAGGACTTGAGAGGAGGAAGAGCCCCGGAACTTAGGAGAGTGAGAGGAGGAAGTGGGAGCCCAAGCGCTGGGCTCCCACACTTGAAGACTGGGAGAGCGAGTTTTATGGGGAGCCCCGAAGAGTTTGGGAGCCAAGTCTTGGGCCTAAAACCCTTGGATGTCAGACTTCTCAGAGTTGCCTCAGCCAACAGTAGAGTGAACTTTGGGCTAGCCATGGTTGGGCTGACCCACCTCTACCAGTGGCTGGGGAACCTGGGACACAGTCTCCCACTTGTGGGCTTTATAGGGAAGTGCCAGGGCCCTCACCCCGGTGACTTGCCTTCTGCAGAGTAGCTCTGCCAGATGCTTGGAGTCAGGGAGCAGGCTTGCAGAGTGCAGCAGAAGCTCTCTTCAGAAGTCATGTATGGTTTTCCCAAGAAAAAGCCTGAGGCAGTAACAACAATTGAGACCTATTTAAGAGTAAAGACCGCGGCTTTGCTTAGCAAAAAAATGAACAAGAAAAGAGAAAGCCATTCAAATCCACAAGATGCCAGGAAGGTAGAAGAACAAAAGGGACCCACAGAAGCCAACACCAAATGTTCTCCATAGTTTTCCGGGAAGATCTGGGAGGTGGTGTGGAACCTTTATAGAGGCTGTGGTGAAATAGAACCAGGTCGAGAGCCAGGAGCAACATCTCGATACAGAGAACGAACTAGTCACCTTGAAGGACACACTGTGGAGGGCATAAAGATCCAGCTGAAATCCAGTTAGTGTGGGCAAGCAGAGTGATTCAAGTTTAGAGGCAAGAGAAGTGTAGGAATTGTTAGAATTCTTAGCCACTCCCCCAGCTACATGACTCCATGTGCGCTGGCAAAGATGCTTAGTCATCCCAGTGTAATCCAGGCATTGCGTGATCACGTAATCTATGCACATGGGTAGTGTACCTATGTAAGCCCGTACGCGCATGTGGGGGTGGGGGACTTACAAAAGCAGGTTCCATGTATTCCTCTTCTCTCTTCCTGCACAGTTATTCCACAGGCCTATGCTCACCTTTCCTATTCCTTTCCCTTAATAAACTCTTATAGTGGGTTTTGTTGTACCTTGTGGCTTTTCTCACATGGTAAACAGCGCCGCTTAATAAATAACAGGAATTACAGCCATCATAGAAAGGGGCAGAAGCTCCGTTAGCCGAATTCCTCCAACATAAGACCTTCTTTGAGAGAAAAAAATGAGGGAATCGAGCCTGTCACCAAGGAAGAAACCAAACCAAGTTTGCTAAAGAGGAGGAAGTCCGTGGACCATGGAGTTTTCAGCCAAAGAGAATCATGTAGAATTCTGTCCCGGCGTCAACAGAAAGTTAACTACAGCCACCGGCTCGGGGCTGTCACAAAGAGGCCACAGGAAGCCTGTTAATGGAGGAGGAGTGGTAGTAAGACTCTCCCACCATCTGGAGCAACCCAGTCATGTCAGCGGGCGACTCCTGCTTAAAAGGAAGTGCTTCGATGAGCAGGACTCACCGAGCAACTCCAGTAAGACATGACGCAATGAGACTCCCGAGTCTCCGTACACGCGCGCGCCGGGGTTGGCTTTAGCGCTGGAGAGCTGAGACTGTGAGAAGGTCCTGGATGAGAAGCTGGAGGTGTGGGGCAGCGAATGTCTTATGAGAAAGAGGGGGGCTGCCCAATAAGATCAGAAAACACCTGTGTTGGGTAGCTCTGAAAATCTCCATGGAAACCAAGCATCAGACAGTCAGTGGATGATGGGTGGGCATCTTTGCCTTGAAAGTAATCATGTCTTTCAAAGCTGGTGAGGTGCAGTCTCCGGGAAAGAATGGTAGAGATTTAAGGTAGTGAATTTGAGATCCCTTTTGGCAAGCACTGTGACACAGAGGCGTGACAGTAGTTGACACTAGAGAAGCAGAGAGAATTCACCTTTCCTGTCCAGAGCACAAGGGAAGCCTTGTCGTCCGGTCAGAGCTCGATCAGGATGGTGGGGGCACCTGGCACAGACATCAGGGCAACTAAATGCCACTGCCTTGTGGCATCAGAGTCCCTGAGCTCCACCACCTTCGTCCCTTCATCTAAAAAGAAGAAAACGAGACATCTGCAAGCAGACTTAGGACAAACTGGAGGAAATCTGGTATCAGCACATGCTTCATCCACTCCTAACCATTTTTTTTTTTTTTTTTTTTTTTGGTTTTTTGAGACAGGGTTTCTCTGTGTAGCTTTGTGCCTTTTCCTGGAACTCACTTGGTAGCCCAGGCTGGCCTCGAACTCACAGAGATCCGCCTGGCTCTGCCTCCCGAGTGCTGGGATTAAAGGCGTGCGCCACCACCGCCGGGCCACTCCTAACCATTTTGATGGTGTGCTAGAAGACTCCCTGACTCCACAGCTTAATGACCCCTGGAGCCCGTCTCTGTAGCCTCCGCTCTGGTGCTTGACTCAGGCTTAGCCTTGGAGCCATTATGGTCTGGGCTGGGAGACATTGGAAGGCTGGGCGCTCTTGGTATTGCTGAACGAGCTCTTTGCTCTGATGGCCCGACTCTTGAACTCTGGGTACGCCCACACCACCATGTAAAAGGGTGAGGGATCCAGGCTCCTCTAGAACATTCTTTCTCTGCCCAAATAATTGGGGGGCTTTGAGGTTGTGATTCTGATTGGGGTAGCACTCTTGTGAAAGTCAAAGACCTCCTGTCTTGAAGACAAGTCTTGTAGGGTACCCCATGTACCCCATGACTTCAGCTTTCACATCTTTTCTGGCCAGCCCTCCCCAGACCGGCTGTGTTGTTATTATCCAGCTGGGAATATTTCTTCAACATCACAATGCAGGCAGTCACTGGCCTATGTATCAGGTCCCTTGAAGACACCTTGTTCCTGCGGTTCAAACATCAGGTCTTTTAGAAAAGTTCCATCCTCCAGTCAACGGGAGATGCCCTGGTCCCTAACCATTGGCCTCAGCAACAGGAGATCCTGTAGATGGGAGGGCATCCATTTCAAAAGTTTCATCTCAAGTGTCTTGAAGTCATCCTAAGGGGTCCTTTTGAGGGGGGATTTGTCCTTCAGAAATTGTCCCACATGTCTGGTTACTTCTGGCCATTGACGCTAAAGTGCCAGGTCCTTTACAAATGTCCCATCAAAAAAAAAGTCTTTGAAAAAGAGGTAATTTCAAAAATTGCAACGTAACTAACTTCCTTTGAGGATGAACTGTTGGCCTCAGCACCGGAAGGTCCTTCTGAGCAGGGGGCAGCCTTGCGCAGAAGCCATTTCTCCAAGTGGTTTTCTGTAGCTGTTGACCCCATCGTCAGCCAACTGCAAATGCCCATCTGTGGAAATCTGTTTTTAAAAAGGATGTCTTTGAAAATGTTGCAACCTCAAGTCGCTGGAGGATGAACTGTTGGCTTCGAGTTCCTTTTGAGGGGAGGGAGGTCTCCCTTACAAGTTGCGTCTTGAGTCCGACAATTTAGGATCCCCAGCAGGAATTATGCCTTGGAGGGATCCCCAGAGGGAACTGTGATCTTTGACCTTCCATCATTCCAGATTCACTGCTTTGGCTAATTCTAGAGAACTGGAGTGAGTTTGACCCTCAAACTAGGGAGGAGGGTGATGGTTGAATTCCAGTCTTTCAGGCTCTTAATCAAGCCAGCACCCCTCCCCTTTCTTTTTCTCCTTCCTTCCCTGGCCTTCCTTGCTGACCCCAGTGGGAGACGGCTCCTCCAGCAACTGCCATGCGCGAGCAGAGTGAGGCCTCAGCGACCGCTAACGGCGGAACTTTCCAGGTGGGAGCGGTCCTATCCACGGAGAATCTCCGAGCCCTGTAAGCTGTTCCCCAGTGGACTCGGCGGGCAGCAGACGGCAGAGTCGGTCGGTCTGCACAGCCACTTCGAAGCCTTCAGTGCTTGATGCACCACGGGGCGTAGCTGAGTCTGGTTTGGTGGTCACCTATCCGCTCTGCCAGGATGCTTCTCCGACCGAATGGGGTGCTGCAGAGGGCGGGTGCCCAGTGAAGGCCCCTCTGACGCCAGAACCTAGGGGCTACAGGGTGGTGGCCAGTGCAACAGCTGCAGTGATGCCCACAGTAGCTGGGTGCTCTTGCCCAGCCTTTCCCAATTTGCCCTTAGGGTAGCTTCTTCTTACCCTGCATGGTGTCTCTTATCTGATGACATTCTTAGCTTTGGGATGGTGGAAGCTAGTGGTTGGTCCTTTAAGAATACAATTTAAGATTAAACAATTTTTTTTTAAGATTTATTTAAGTTTTGAATATTTTGCCAGCACATATGTATGTATGTGCACCATATTTATACCTGGTGCTCTTGGGAGTCAGAAGAGGGCATTGGGTGGCCAGGAACTGGAGTTACAGATGGTGGTGAGCCACCGTGTGGATGCTGGGAACCAAACCCTATTCCTCTGCAAAAGCAGCCAGTGCTGATGACTCATTTCTCTAACACCAATTTTAAGATTTTGACCCTTTCACAAGCATGCTAGGTCAGACACAGAGGTGGGCAATGAATGGTTTTCTGAGAGACCCAAAATAGTCCAAGATAATTTGACTCTGGTTTATAACATTTTATCGCCATCTATAATCTTGAAGTTTAGTCATTTGGCCTTGTGGAATATTCTAACACAGGTGTAGCTTCTAGCCTCCCTCCCTCCCTCCCTCCCTCCCTCCCTCGGTCTATCACCTCTTTTTTTCCTTCTCCTTCCCTCCTCCTTTCTTCTGGGAACCTCAGTTCACAAAAGTTAAGTATGCATTTACAGATACTCTCCTTATGTTACCAGTGTCCAATATCTTTGAATTATTAGGAGGCACTGCTGTAGTACACACAGTTAGCCAGTCTGAACATCGTTTAACACAATTAGTAAGCACAAACAGCAGCATGTGGTGGTGCACGCCTTTAATCCCAGCACTTGGGAAGCTGAGGCAGGCAGAGCTCTGTGAGTTGGAGGCCAGCCTGGTGAGTTCCAGGACAGCCGGGGCTATATGGAGAGATGTTAATATTATTTATTAACAGTTCAGATTCAGAAGTCTGAAGTTATGCCTCTTAGAAGGGTTGTATAACGCAGAGTGCAACAATTAACATCATTACACAGAAGAACTATGTCGCCAGCCTGCACACTAACTTAGCTTTTACTATTGAAGCAAAATTTAGAATCTTTGGCTCTAACTAGATGTGCTGGCTAGTTTTATGTCAACTTGACATGAGCTAGTCATTGGAGAGGAGGGAACCTCAATTGAGAAAATGTCTCCATATGATGGGGCTGTAGGCAAGCCTGGAAGGCATTTTCTTAATTAGTGATGGGGGGGGGCAGCCCATTGTGGGTGGTGCTATCCCTGGGCTGGTGGTCCTGGGGTCTATAAGAAAGCAGGCTGAGCAAGCTATGGGGAGCAAGCCAGTAAGCAGCACTTCTTTATGACCTCTGCATCAGCTCCTGCCTCCAGGTGCCTGCCCTGCTTGAGTTCCTGCCTTGACTTCCTTCAATGATGAATAGTGATGTAGAAGCATAAGCCAAATAAACCCTTTCCTCCCCAAGTTGCTTTTGGTCATGGTGTTTCATCACAGCAATAGTCACCCTAACTAAGACAGAAATTGGTACCAGGATAGTGGATTATTGCTCTGATAGACCTGACCATGTGTTTTGTGGGAGGATTGTGGAAGGACTTTGGCAGTTTGGACTAGAAAAGCCATTGAATGTTTAAAGCATGGTGAGCTTGGAACACAAGAATGCAGGGGATGGAGGCCTGGTAGTGAAGTTTCAGAGAGAAGCTTAAAGACTCTGTGGGGCCATTTGCTATTTTAAATTAAGATTCTGTCATTCTGGTCAGCTGAGGCTGAAGAGTCAGCCGTGATTAACAAGAGACCAGCACCATTGAAAGAAAACCTTCACGTTCCTGGGACAGTTGATGCTGAGAAATTAGCAGTGACTAAGAAGAGATCAGTATCACTGAGGAAGTGTTTCCTGAGTCAGTACCCAGAAGCTGTGTTTCAGAGGTGGCCAAGGTTGTAGCTTGCACTGGCAGCCAACTTGGTAATGTAAGAGTCACTCAGGTGGTACTAGTTTTGAAGGCATGAAGGAAGGGGTCATGGAAAGCTGCCGAGGCTTGGTACTGTGTGGCCATGCTGGAGTTCCTGAAGAAAGCCTGGGAGAGGTTACCAGTGAAAGTGCAACCCAACTGCAGAAAGTGATGACAGCATTTTGGAGACACCAGGACCTTGGGATAACCCCCAGGAATGGCAGCAGCGGTGGAATACCCCTAGCTGGAGTCTAGAAGACAGGCTCTGTGCTACAGACAGTGGAGCCGGAGAAGTGACCCAAGCCCTTTGAAGGAACCCAGAAGAATGTGAGTAAATCTCAGATAATTGGACATTGAGTTATTTACACTGTTGGAGTTTGTTTTTGTTTTTGCTTTGTTCAGATTGTGACTGTGCCCTGGTTCTTCCCTATTGAAGTAAGAAAGGGTTTAATTTATATTTGACTTGACAGGAGCCCACAGTTGAGAGACTGAATATTAAATGGCTTTGGATTCTAAAAAGAGACTGGCTATTTTAAAGAGACTAAATTTTTAGGTGTTTGAGTTTTTAAGGACTGGAGAATTTTTAAAAATTTGGAATAATAATTTTATATTGTGACGTTCCTGTTAATGCGAGATCTTGGGGATAAATAACAAAGGAAAGGTTGTGGCTTGCTAATGATGTGTTTGTGTGTCAAGTTGACAAGGGGTCATTTATGCTGCTTAGTTTTATGTCAAATTGGCACAAGCTAGAGTCACTGGAGAGAAGGGAACCTCAACTGAAAAAAAAGTGCCTCTAGGACTGGAGATATGGCTTGGTCATTAAAGGCTAGGCTCACAACCAAAAATATAAGAGAAAATGCATCTATAAGGTCAGGCTATAGAGCTAGATGGTGGTGGCACATGCCTTTAATCCCAGCACTCAGGAGGCAGAGGCAAGCAAATCTCTGTGAGTTCAAGGCCAGCCTGGTCCACAGAGGGAGTTTCAGAACAGCCAGGGCTACACAGAGAAACCTATCTTGGAAAACAAAAACAAAAAAACCCAAACAACCATACCAAATAAACAAACAAAAAGATCAGGCTATAAGCAAGCCTGTAGGGCATTTTGTTAATCAATGATTGATGAGAGAGGGCCTATAGGTGGAGTTTTTCTTTGGAACCTCTGACCAGCTCCCAAATAACCACACAGAGACTTAATATTAATTATAAATGCTCTGCCAATAGCTTAGGCTTGTTACTAACTAGCTCTTACAACTTAAATTAACCCATATTTCTTATCTAAGTTCTACCACATGGCTCATGGCTTGTTACCTAGTTTTCTATACATTCTGCTTCCTCTGCATCTGCCTCATGACTCCTCAGACTCCACCCTCTTCCTCCCAGGATTCTCTTTGTCCCCCAAATCCTGCCTAGCTTTCAGGCAATCAGCTTTTTATTAACAATGAGAGCAATTCATATTTATAGTGTACAAAGATTGTTCCACAGCAAGGGCCCAGCACATGGTGGGTGGTGCCACCCCAGGTAGGTGGTCCTGGGTTCTATAATAAAGCAGGCTGAGCAAGCCATGAGGAGCAAACCAGTAAACAGCAAGCAGCACCTCTCCATGGCCTCTGCATCAGTTTCTGCTTCCAGGTTTCTGCCCTATTTGAGTTTGAGTCCTGACTTCCTTCAGTGTGAACAGCAATGTGGAAATGGAAGCCAAATAAACCCTTTCCTCAACTTGCTTTTGGTCATGGTGTTTAATCACAGCAGTAGTAACCCTGACTAAGACACTAGGATAAGTCTATTGTGTTGATAAAAATTAAAATTTAGGGAACAGTGTTAGTTATTATACAGAGTTCTTTTCTGACATACAACTGTATCTAATAGCTACAGTAACAAAACAGTCAGGGAAATGAGATATAGACTAGGACTTCCAATAGCAAGATGTCCCAAATGGTAGTGTTTTCTCATCTGAATGATACAGAAAACAGCATCTACCGCTCCCCTTGCATAGATTAAACTTACTCATCTTCAATGGCAAACCTTTTCCATTATCTATAAAATTCAGGCATGTAGTTCTACACATTTTTAGTCATAAATATATGACATGAAAATGTCCTAACGTCATTTTAGGGGCTGGAGAGATGGCTCAGCTGTTAAGAGCACTTGCAGCTCTTCAAGAAGACCTGAGTTTGGTTCCCAGCACCCAAGGTGGGTGTCTCACAAGCACAGGGAGCCAATACCCTGTCCTGGCATCCCTGGGCACCTGTACTTACGTGCACATACCCCCCCCCACACATATGCATATAAATTAAAAGTAAAAATCTTTAAATCAGTTGTTTACAGGTCATTGAAAATACTTTAATATACAAAGATACTTAAATGAGCCCTGACATTCTAAAGTTCCTTCCAAAGTGGTCTGATAAATATATTTCTATTACTCTTTGACGGTTTCATACATATCTATATGTGTTTTAATGATTTTCATCTATTACTCCTGCTGAACCCTTTCTCCTTCCCCACAAACCCACTACCTATTTCCATGTACTATTTTTTTTTGTATTTCTGTCACCCTGCCCCTGCCCCAGCCTCTGCATTTAATTAGGGTAGCATGCATGAGCATGAGTATGGAGCCTTTTTACTGGAGCATGAGTAAGCCAACACCAGTGACAAAAATGATTCTCCCAGCAACAATTTATTGCCAATAGCATCTCTGGAGAAGGGTTGTGTCTCATGAGTCCCATCTCTATCTATGATGGAATGTTGGTCCCATCTTGTGCAAGTATGCACACCTGATAGCAGGTCATGGGTACAAGGGCCATGACATGTCCAGAAGACAGAGTTTTAAAGATGTATTTAATTTTAAGTGTGTGTGTGTGTGTGTGTGTGTGTGTGTGTGTGTGTGTGTGTTACCCATGGAAGCCAGAAGAGAGCATCAGATCTCTTGGAGCTGGAGTTATAGACCACCTCACATGGAATAAGCCACCTCACATAGATGCTGGGAACTGAACTCAGGTCCTTGGGAAGAGCAGCAAGTGCTCATATCTACCGAGCCATCTCCAGTCTTCATACTTGTTTTTAACAAAACCTGAAGTCTTGTCTTTTAAGCCAGTTACGAACCATTACTGAAAACAGAGCATTATCTGTAAGAAAGTTAACCTTGCTGCCTTTACATTAGAACACAGTTTCTCAATTGCAGTGAATCTATTCCTTAATACCCAAACTGTAGGTGTTTTCTATTTGGGGGTGAGGTTCTGTGAGAGTGAATCTTATTTGTTAACTTGATTATATCTGTAATTAACCAAGAGACTGTACCTTTGAGGGATTTTCTTGATCAGGTTAATTGAAGTGGGATGACATGTCCCAAATGTGGGCAGTACTTCCCAGGGCTGCCAAGATATACGGAGCATCAAGTGAGAAGTTTTTACTTTCTTTCTTCATACGTTCGTCTTGAGCTGGTGAGTTTATCTAACTGTTGCTGCTCTGGTCCTGTGGCTACCCTCGGAACCCAGTCTTCTTCCAGTGTGGACTATGGTGGCTCTCTAGAAATCATCCACTCACTCCTTCAGCACCAGACTGAGACTGATGAGGCATCCAGACTCTGGGATAGAGAGGCTAGTAGATTCTTAGCCTTTCCAGCGTGGAGACAGTATGTCACCTGAATGATGTGTACTTCCTTCTCTCTCTCTCTCTCTCTCTCTCTCTCTCTCTCTCTCTCTCTCTCTCTCTCTCTCTCTCTCTCTCTGATGTACGTATGTTAGGATACTCACACACAGGTCCTCCACCCTTGTGGAGGTCAGAAGACAATTTTTGGAGTTTGTTTTCTCCTTCTATTATGAGTTATAGGGATCCAATGCCTGTCATCAGATTTGTGTGGCAAATACTTTTATACTCTGAGCCTGAGCCATTTCTCTAGCCCTTTTTATCAGAGTTCTTAGGGTCAAAGCCTCTGTGCTGGCAGCCCTAACAAGCCAGGCCAGGCCAACCATCCTGTGACTCCCCAGAGAACTCCCTCCATCACACCCAGTGATCAGCCTCCAGAGCTCATTTCTCACCTGGCCATACCACGCCTGTGCCTTCCATATACCATATCTTCCTAGATACTAACATTCCTAACACCATCAGACATAGACCAAAGGCTTCTCTGCCTATGGAGGTCAGCCCAGGTCACAAGCATCTTCCTTCTAGCCCCGCCCACTGCATCATAGACAGGCAGTGTTAGCTAAAGATGTGACTCTCCAGAGAGTTCAATTCCCCCCATCCCAGGGCAATAGTGAGTGTTGACGGCAGAGGCTGGTGAACTTCGAAGGGTATTTATCTCGTAGACAGATCATGCCAGAGAGAAGAAAACTAAATATTAAAGAGCTCTCCATTACAGTGTAGGATTGATGAGCGAGGGACAAAGCCCTAGTCCCCAGGAGTGTGAGAGAGAAAAATGAGTTGGCAAGACTTTAACTCACCCAGAAGACTGTATGTTACTGTGAGCCTCCAAAGATCGGGTAGTCAAGTCTCAGGGCCAGTCACTAGGGCTCATTTTGCTCCACAGGCTGTGAAACTCCTCAGGGCTGTGCCAGGCCACAGCAGGGTGTTGACTGGTGTGGGTTCTAGTCAGGTCGAGTTGGGGGACTTTTTACAGCAACTAGAGGAACCAGGACATCACCCTCTACTTGGAGGCTCTGCTAGTGAGAGCTGGGCTTCTGACACTAAAGGCCATCCCTCATTAGTCACTATAGAGATATTGCCGAACAGCTGTGGTGAACATCTGGAGTCAGGGATCCAGGGAAGCTCCTTTATAAAGACATCATATAGGGTATGGCCAAAGAAAAACCACGAAGCAATGCCACCAATAGAGACCCAGGGAAAAGGGTCAATGACCTTCCCTAATAAGGTGAATACACGAGAAGAAAACCCTCAAAACTCTCCAGTAGAGAGCCATGAGGACTTGTGGAAGGACGTAATCATAGGAGACGGCAATGCATCACCAAGGAGGCCAAGAGCAGTGTTCCAGTACTCCAAACTGGATGTTTTTGAAGAACATGGCCTGGTGGGAAGAAAGATCCAGCTCAAGAAAAAGCAGTTGCTGCAGGCAACACTGCCGATTTTCAAACTGGAGGAGAGACATGAGGAGGAAATACAGATGTTAAAGATGAAGAACAAGAGAGTTAGGGATAGGGGGACCTGGCTCCAGTTCTTACCAGACAAGTCATTCTTGGAGCAAAAGCAGAGGGAACTGGGCTCGTTGTTAATAGGAGGAATGTTCAGCTCACTGCTGGACAAGAGAAAGACCCAGGCCTTGGAACTATCGGCCGAAGGCCATCATTTGAACTCAGGCCCCAGAGCACACAGAGGGGATCTACAGCCATTGGCCCTGGATGACAACAATAAGGAGGCCACAAGAAAACTGTCTAAAAAGGAGAAAAGAAAGCTAAGGATGGAGTGGTGGGATCCCACAGTCTGGGGTGGCCCAGTCACACTGGCTGAGCGTGAACAATCTCCTCGAAAAACCTGTTCAGAATTCCAAAGTAACCCGAAGAAACTGAGCTTCCCCATAGGCAGATCATATTATCGAAACACTGTTTTTGTGCCTCAAGAACATTAAAGGTCTTCGTTAAGGCCCCGAGACTGTGGTTTCTGGCCAGGGCTATAGTCTGCTGAAATCCAAAGGTCTCCCAGACAACTCCTACAGGGCATCCTCCCTTTCTCCTCCTGTCTCTCCTGGCTGGCCCTCCTGAGACTGTCCATCATCTCTCTAGGGATTTCCTGGGACATCACTCTGGTGAGTCTTCCCTTATCCTGGTCTTTGCCTGTAACCATTGACCTCAGATGAGGACACCCCACTCCTGAAGTCTCTTCAAAAAGAAGGTTTTTCTAAAAGTTTGCCCTCCAGTGCCTGGTGGGCACCCTAGGCTAAAAGATCCTTTGTGTAAAGTGGGACACTCTCACCAAAGTTGCCCTGGGAGGTCCTTCTGAGGGGAGGGAAGTGTCCCTCAGCAGCTGCCCTTGAATCCTGTTACTGGGACCCATGGTCCAGCACCAGATCCCTTGAAGCTGCCCCACCTCTGGAGGGCTTCTCTGGAAGATTTTTTTGGCAGCTGTGACCTCTAGTGTCTGGATTGAAATCCTTTGGTCCAGTGTCTGGAGATCCTTTGAGGAAAAGAATGCCTACTCCAGAGTTGGCCCTTGAGACCTTTGGCAACATTTTGAGACCCTGTTCCTGTGGAAGGATGTCCTGTCAGGAATGACCATCTTTGACCCTCTGTCTCTACAAGACACAGGCCCCCAGGGTCCCTTCAGTCATTGTTGTGATTTGCTGTGAAGGGCCCGGATGAGTTTGATCCTCAGGTCCTGAAGAAAGTGATATTTTTTTTTTCAGGTCTTTGGCTCTCAGTGTAATGGCGCCTCTTTTCCTCATTCCTTCTGGACCCTCTCTCAAGTTCTCACGGTGGCTTGTGGTGGATTCTATAGCAAAGTATGGCCTTGAGCTGTAAGGAGACCCCAGTGAATGCTAAGGGTGAAATGGCAGTTTGTAGGGTAGGGACAAAGTCAGTCCCTGCAGATGAATCCCTAGGCTTACCTCAATGTGCAGATTAGAGAGTCTGGCCTGTTTGGCCACTCTGAGATCTTTGGGACTGGGACCGGTGAGTCCCCAGACCAAGTGCTCTGGTTGCTGAGGCTTGGTGGCCTGCTCCATGTGGAGAAGGCTTGCAGGCAAGGCCCTCTCTACATGTGGGTGGCATAAGGCCACATGGGACCACGGCAGCCTCCGGGATCTGTTGGGATTTTTAGGTAACCTGATTGGTTACTTCTAAGACCAGTGCAACGCACAGGGCAGAGTTCACAGCTCACAGCAGTGGGGCCGGAAGTGTGCCCTAGACTGCGACTGTGTCCTGAGTTACTCCAAAGCGCATTGGGGCGGGGGTGGGGGATAGGGGGAGGAGACAGAGGGCCAGATGCATCCACCCAGTGTGACAGTGTGGAGGTGAAGCTGAGGTGCCCAAGGAGGACAGCCACAGTGGTGGGCATTATCCAGGGGGCCACAGAGGCAATACTAGGATGGGTGTCACAGGATTTCGTGAGGACTGAACAGCCTCCTTGGAGCAGATAAACTGGGAGCCACACTCACAATTGGTGTCAAAGAGGTCAAGGCTGAGTAATGGATGTAGATGACATACCTTGTTCTAGAAGGAAAAATTTAAATGCCCATGAGTAGCAATCAATGTAATTCTTTCCAACAACCCAAGTGTTTCAACTCCTAAACCCCTTTCCCTACTAATCCTTCCCCACTTTGTCTTGGCAGTCTGTCCCCACCCCACCCCTCGCCACTCTCTCTTTTTCATTTTTCAGAGAAAGGGTTTCTTTATGTAGTCCTGACAGTCCTGGAACTCACTCTGTAGACCAGGCTGGCCTCGAACTCACAGAGATCAGCTTGCCTCTGTCTCCTGTGTGCTGGGATCAAAGGTGTGCGCCACCACCTCCTGGAGGCTGTGTCTCTTAGGAGCCTGCTTACTTTGGAGCAGAGGTTGGTGGGTGTAGGTGTGTGAGGCTGTCTCTTCTTTGCTTGTCAGTTGTCTATGGCTCCTTCTGAAGGCAGACTGGGCCTCACACGTACATTTTTGTACATAGTCACTGATAGACTCTATTTTTTAATTATATTCTTAGACCCTGGTCACTTTTTAAATTTTATTTATTTATTATGTATACCGAAGAGGGTGCTAGACCTCATTACAGATGGTCGTGAGCCACCATGTGGGTGCTGAGAACTGAACTCAGGACCTCTGGAAGAGCAGTCGGTGCTCTTAACCTCTGAGCCATCTCTCCAGCCCCAGACCCTGGTCATTTTTATACTAGCAAAATGTCTTGTTTTGTGTTATAAGGCCAATGGTGTGGACTTCTGAGTCGATAGCAATACCTGGGTAGAGTAGGATATTTTATTTTGTTGTAAGGACTTGTTACCAGGGTACAGCATTTTTGGTGAATCCGCTTGGTTCCCATGCCTGAAATCTGGAATGGTATTCTCCTAGTTCCATTGCTGTTGCTGTGATAGAATACCTTGACAAAAAAGTACCTTAGAGGAGAGAGTTTATTTCTGCCCCCAGTCTCAGCAAACAGCCTATGGTAGGAGGAATGTCATGGTGCAGGAACTTGAAACAGCTAGTCACAACACATCCACAGTCAAGACCACCAAGAAATAAATGCATGCATGTGTACCTGTTTGCTTGCTCACTCATGGTCAGCTGGATTTCTGCACTCTTCTACAAAGTTCAGGACCCTCTGTTTAGGGAATTGTGCTGCCCCCAATGGGCTGGGTCTTTCCACAACAGTTAAGGCAATTCCCCTAAAGACATGCTCACAGGCCCACCCAATCTATAGAATCCTTCACCAAGACTATTTTCCAGGTGGTGACAAGTTGGCAGTTAAAAAGAACCATTACAGATATATGCAAAAATCATTTTCTGAGTTTCTTTATTTGAGTCACGTTCTCTCTATGTAGACCAGGCTTAGAATTAACAGAGATTCGCCTGCCTCTGCCTCTGTAGTGCTGGCATCAGAGGTGTGCACCACCATGTCCAGCTTCAGGGTTCATTTTTTAATAAATCATTTTGTTTTATAGTATACATGCAAAAATTTTCCCCTAGTTTCCACTCCTTACTATTTTAAGGTATTTTTAAATCAGAGTCTCTTGTGAATCCTGGCTGGTCTGGAACTCCCTATATAGATTCAAACTCACAGAGATCCACCTGACTCTGTCTCTTAAATTGCTGAGACTAAAGGTGTGCACCACTGTGTCCAGTCTGTGGATTCTGTTTGTTTGTTCTTGTTAGTGTTCTGTTGCCGTGAAGAGACACCACAATAAAAACGTGTTTAGTTGCAGGGTCGCTCACAGTTTCAGAGGGTTGGTCTGCCAAAAACTTGGGGTTTTTTTCCCTCCTCTGACATGGCCCCTGGCATCAGTCCACTATCATCATGGCGGGGATCATGGCAGCAGGAATGTCGCTGGAGAAGTAGCTGAGAGCTATATCCTGATCCACAGGCAGCAGGCAGAGTGAGCTACTGGGCCTGGTGCTTTTGAAACCTCTAAGTCCACTCCCAGTGACACACCTGCCCCAACAAGGCCACACCTCTTCCAAGGCCACACTTCCTAATTCTTTCCAAATAGTTCATCAACTGGTGGCCAAGCATTCAAATACGTGAGCCTATGGGGGCAATTCTCATTCAAAACACCACACAGTTATTTTCTATTCTTCTGTTAATTCTTTTTTTTTTTTTTAAGATTTATTTATGTATTGTGTGTGTTTGGGTGCTTTGCCTGTATATATGTCTGTGTACCATGTGCATGCTGCCTGAAGAGGGGGATGAAATCCCTGGGACTAGAGTTATAGCTGTTTGTGAATCACCATGTGGTGCTGGTAATCCAAGCTGGGTCCTCTGGAAGAACAGTCAGTGCTCTTAACCTCTGAGCCATCTCTCCAGCCCTGCATTAACTCTTAAGGGAAGAGACAATAGTATGCACTGTTCTGTTCTTTGGAGCACATCAGAATGTCATGTTCCTACCTGGGGTCAGAACTATTCCATTGGTTTGATCAGGAGGCCTACAGTGTGACAGAGATGACAGTCATTTTTCTAATGTCACTACAGAAGCCAGAGATGACTTATTAGTGTCTTTCTCGGCAGGGTCTGTGTGGACAAGCGGGTAGGGACAATCCATAATACGTTTCATAAGTTTGGTCTAATGAAGAGGTGGGTTTATGAGTTTATATTACAGAAAGAACAGGTCTCTGTATTCTTAAATCTAGAACCTATATAGTAGTTAGGAAAGGTGAGGTCCCTTAAGTTTAGTAACGAGATGCTTAAACAGGTTGCATGAGATTAGGCCTCAGGAAAGAAGTCATAAATAATTCATATTGGTCATATAAACACTGACCTGACTGATGTGTAGGTTTGTCTTATTCTAGGAAGCACCTCATTCTCCCAGTTCAACAGCACAGTTATCCTGTAAGCATTTTAGCTGAGGAAGCCCTAATAGCTTTTAATTGTCTGGCCTATACCTGCTAATCAATGGTAGACCAAAGTTCTGTTTGAGACAGGGTCTCTCTTTTAGTCAGTGTTCTGTTGCTGTGAAGAGACACAATGTCCACTGCAACTCTTACAAAGCAAAGCATTTAACTGGGGCTTGCTTACTGTTTTAGAAGTTTAGTTCATTGTCATCATGGCAGGTAGCAAGGCAGCACACAGGCTGACAAAGTGCTGGAGAAGTAGCTGAGAGTTCTATATCTGGATCCTTAGGCAGTAGGAAGAGAGAGACATTGGGTCTGGCTTGAGCTTTTGAAACCTCAAAGCCTGCCTCCACTGATACACTTCCTTGAGGCAATAAGGCCACACCTACTATAACGAGGTCACATCTCCTAACCCCTCTCAAGTGATGCTACTCCCTGCCGATCAAGAATTCAAATATATGAGCCTATGAGGGGCATTCTTATTCAAGCTGCCACAATCTCACTGTGGAGCCCTGGCTGGCTTGGGATTCACTATGTAGATTGGGCTGGCCTGAAACTCACAGAGATCCACTGACTCTGCCTCCCAAGTACTGAGATTAAAGGTGAGCACCACCACTTCCAGCATTTTATTTTTAATTTAAAAGAACTTATTAAAATCTGACATGGCTTCAGAGTTTGGGTCTGGTCCAGATAGCAGTAACAATATTAAAAGAAGGTAGGGATTGGGTTGATGAGATGGCTCAGCAGGTAACACCTACGGATCTGAGTTCAAGTCCCAGGTCCCACCCAGTGGAAGAAGAAAACTGATTCTCGGAAGTTTTTCTCTGACCACACATATTCACAGATATGCATAAATAAATGTAATAAAAATATTTTAAAAGAAGGTGGGAATAATTTAGACTGCAGGCTGGGGAGGGGCATCTGTGGTTTCCCGCTCATTGTCATCTTTGTCACAGAAGCAGTGGGTAGGGCAGTACAGCTGCAGCCACCTGCTCTTCCCAAGGAGCAGGCTCCTGGCATCCTGTCTGGTCTTACTTGAGCTCTGTTACTCACGGGCCAGGCCAGGGAAGGGAGAGGTTGCCTCCTGAGAGCTCTCCAACCAAACGGCTTAGTCAGTCATCTAGCTGTCAGCCATGGGCATGGGATGAGAAATGATCAGAAGGACCGAGGGAAACGTTTTAGCAGTACGATAGGAAAAACGTATTTTCTCACATGATGGCTTGTTTGGCCAAAAAAGAAAAAAAGAAAAAGAAAAAACAAGAAAACAAAAGTTACCACTTGTCAGGGTGTTAATAATAATCTGATCTGCCCCTTGAAATCCCGCCCCTTGGGGCCACCCTGCATCCTGATGTAAAGGGAAAAAATCCCCCCCCCTCTCTTTCCTATCTTTTCTCTGACTCTCTATTATAATAAACTCATTTCCTCGTGGATGCAGCATCTGGTTTGTGAATGTCCACCCACCGCCCCATTGCCATGCCCTCATGGTGTGGGTCGCCTGCCAGCCCATTGCTGTATCTGCCCAGCATGCCAGCATGTTTCCCTGCACACAAGGGATACCCTCAAGGTCCTCTGTGTATAATTTATAACACAGGCTCTAGCTTGGGTAGGTGATCCAAGGTCCCCCATGTCTTCTTCAAAGCATTGAAATAATCACATGGGGATCACAATGTAGCAAAAAGACTTTATTCAAAGCAAAGTGGTAGTACTGATTAGAAAGGAACACACTGTCAAGATTAATATGGGGGTGGGGAGAGTTGAAGAGATGGCTCCGAGTTAAGAGCACTTGCTGTTCTTCCAGAGGATCTGAGTTTAGTTCCCAATGCCCATGCCAGGTGGCCCTCAATGCCTGGAACTACAGCTCCAGAGGCTCCCACATCGTTTCTTGGCCTTTCTGGGCACCTGCACATATGTGACACACACGTGTGTGTGTGTGTGTGTGTGTGTGTGTGTGTGTGTGTGTGTGTACATACACACATAGAAGAAAAAATCTTTGAAAAAAAAGATATCTCAGTCTCCATGAGTGAATGAGTGAAGTACTCAAGAAACTCAGATTATTGGTCGCGGCTTCCTTGGATGGGGTGCCAGAGAAGGCTGGGTTCTGTGATGGCCATTCCTGGTTGTCAACTTGACTATGTCTGGAACGGACTATAATCCTGAAATGGAGGACACACTTGTGATCTAGACCTTGAGGCAAGAAGACAACATGCCTTTGATCTTGAGGCTGGAAGGCGCAGCTTTAACCTGGCCACACCTTCTGCTGGAAGGACAACGGACAAAGGACAAAGGACGGGGGTGTGTTCATCCTTCTCCTGCTTGCCCTGGCCTTGTCAGCCCATACATCCACTCTTTATCTGGCACTGGAGCCTAACTTCTTGGGGATTCCAGCATGCACAGGAGACCAGCTGAGACACCCAGCCTCCTGCGACTGAGCAACTCTCGATTCTTGGACTTTCCATTCACAGCTAGCCATTGTTGGACTGCAGCCTGCAAGCCATTCCAATAAATTCCCCTATGTAGAGAGAGAGAGATTCATTCCATAAGTTCTGTGACTCTAGAGAACCCTGACTAATACAGTTCCTAAAGGGGCATTGTAGTAGGTTCTATTTTTGTTGAAAGATCAAGTTACATAAATTACATATGCATGAAAATTATGCATAAGAATATCATCACGGGCAAGGGAATCTCCAAAACTGCTCACTTAGAGGACTCAATGCCTTATTGTGCATTCACCTGAAAGAGTCTAGTTTGGATCAGCCCATTGTACAGAGTTTTCAGTTGCCTAGAAGATGCTAAGAGGAGAAATCAATTGCCTGGTTTAGTGCAGTCCTACGCACAATTAGTGTTGGTCATAGTTCCTGGATTGCTAACAGGTTGCTAGGCCATTTCTTTTTTTTTTCTTTTTTTCTTTTTTTCTTTTCATTTGGAGAGAGGGATGAAATTTATAGCTCTAGCCAAGTGCAGTCTCAGATTGCTAAAATAATTGCTATGTTCAAAGAGCTAATAACACAAAAACCTTAGTCCTTTAAGAGATCAACAGCACCTATGTTGCCCTAAGCTTCCTCCACTGGCACTTCCCCACTCTGATTCAAATAACAATTAACACTTTGTATTTATTTCTACACCAGTTTTTAATGCAAGATTTTAGGCTCTGTAGACTAATTATATATAGGTTCTCAGATTCAGGTGACTAACAGAAAAAGGCTGTTAACTGACTAATTGTGTCTGGATATTATTAATCACATAAAATAGTACACACATTCTTTGCCTTTTCCTTATATCTGTCATTGGTTTAATTTCTTTCCTGGTAACCCTTGTAGCTATCCCTTTAAGAGATAGGCAGGACTTTTTACAACCTACAGCTGTTGTCATCCACCAATGAAGCTGACCAAGTCTTTGCCAAGTGTGACTCTTCTCAGAATACTTGTCTCTGAGAGTTTACTTTGTAGTTTTTATAACAAGTTGTTAATGAATGGATACACACACACACACACACACACACACACACACACACATATTCATGCTTGGGGGGACAAAGAAAAAAGATGGAAAGAACTAGGGAGAATAACGAGAGAACAGCAGAAGGGACTGAGAGGAGCTAAGCATGAGAACAGACAAGAATCTGTGTAGACAGAATTTGACATAGAAGAATAAAGTGAATGGACTAAAGAACTCAGTGTGCTTAGATTCATTTACTAGCCCTCAGATCAATATCCTAGCCACTTGTAGTTTCTGTTCTGGACCCTGGTAGAAATCTCCTTAGGGCAGGCACTTGAGGAGAATTCGTTAGTTCTTGAATCTAAAACAGACCTCAAACGCTCTTCTCTACTCTGCTTCACCAGAGAAGAGAAAACAGACAGTGCTGGTCCTAGAAGAAAGCGCTGAGAATGCCCTGCCAACGCTGTGATTTCGGCAGCGGCCAGGAGCCTTCAAGCTTTCCCTGTCCCTTTGGAGCCAGCTGGAACTAGCTGACACCCAAACTGTGTCTTTTTCTCCAGGATCATTTCCACACAATTGCTACCAGTGTTATTTTGTCTTATTTATTTTACCATTTTAATACTGTAGAGGTGAATATGAGGAGACAGGAGCACAGAGGTCACAGCACACATGTGGAGGTCAAAAGACAACTTTTCAACTCTTGCCTACCTCTGAGAGTTCCTGAGAACTAACTCAGCCTTTCAGGCTTGTGTGACAAGCCCTATAATACTCAGAGTCATCTGATCTTCCAGTAAGAGTTCTTAGGGTCAAAGCCTCTGTGCTGGCAGCCCTAACAAGCCAGGCCAGGCCAACCATCCTGTGACTCCCCAGAGAACTCCCTCCATCACACCCAGTGATCAGCCTCCAGAGCTCACTTCTCACCTGGCCATACCACGCCTGTGCCTTCCATATACCATATCTTCCTAGATACTGACATTCCTAACACCATCAGACATGGACACAAGGCTTCCCTCAGAATGTAGGTCAGCCCAGGTCACAAGCATCTTTCCTCTAGCCCCGCCCACTGCATCATAGACAGGCAGAGCAGCTAAATTGTGACTCGACACAGAGTCACATTTTCTCCAAACCCAGGGCAACAGTGAGTGTTGACGGCAGAGGCTGGTGAACTTTGAAGGGTATTTATTCTCAGAGACAGATCGTGCCAGAGATATCTTGTAGAGAGATAGTGCAGGATCGATCAGTGACAAAGTCCTTGTTTCAGGAGCGTGAGAGGGAAAATGAATGGCCAAGCACTTGGCTCACACAGAAGACTGGATACTATTGAAAGCACCCCAAGACTGAGCAGCCCTGCATTTTGGCCAACCACTAGGGCACATTTTGCTTCTCAGGAAGTAAAAAACCTCCAATTCTCCCAATCCAAGAGTAGAAGTTTAGGTACTCCACGGGCTAGCCAAGGAGATTCACTCCCCCTTTTCCAGAAACCAAAGAAAGGAGAACATCACCCCCTACAAGTATGCTCTGCAGGTGAGTGCTGGGACCCCGTCACTGAAGGCTCTTCCTTATTGCCCATCACAGAGATGTTACCAAGTGGCTTTGTTAAACGTCTGGAGTTAGGGACCAGAAGAGGCACCTGTACAAATCCAAAGGAGGCGTGGACAGAGAAAAATCTCGAGGCAACAGCATCAATAGAGAACCAAGGGAAAGGGAGGCCAATGACCTTCCCTAATCAGGTGAATAATCAAGGAGAAAAACCTCAAAACTCACAAGGTCAGGGTCATAAGGACCTGTGGAAGGACATAATCATAAGATATGGCATTGTATCACCAAGGAGAGGCCTACACATGGTGTCCCAATATCCCAAACAAACTGGTAATCTTGAAGGACATGTCCTGGAGGGAAGAAAGATCCACCTGAAATCAAGGCAGGGAAGGTTGTCCCCTTGTAGTTTGGAGGAGAGCCAGGAGGAAGTAGTACAGACACCGAAGAAGGAGAAGGCTAAGGGAAAGAGAGCTAAGAAAAAGGAGGCTCAGAACCAGTTCTCAAGAGAAAAGGCATTCCTTCAGAGGAAACTGGAGGAGCTGGGCCCAATGCCTGTGACCGGAGTTAGTCTGCTAGACAAGAGAAAGACCCAGGCCTTGGAACTGTCAGCCCAAGCCCATCATTTGAAGTCAGTCCCCAGAGCACACAGAGGGGATCTACAGCCATTGGATCAGGAGGACAACAATAAGGAGGCCACAAGAAAACCGCCAAAAATGGAGAAAAGAAAGCTAAGGATGGAGTGGTGGGATCCCACAGTCTGGGGTGGCCCAGTCACACTGGCTGAGCGTGAACAATCTCTTAGCAAGACCTGTCCAAAATTCCACAGTGACCTGAGGAAGCTGAGCTTTCCCACAGGCAAACCATATTATCAAAACACTGTTTTTATTTCTCTAGAACATTAAAGGTCTTCGTTAAGGTCCCGAGACTGTGGTTTCTGGCCAGGGCTATAGTCTGCTGAAATCCAAAGGTCTCCCAGACAACTCCTACAGGGCATCCTCTCTTTCTCCTCCTGTCTCTCCTGGCTGGCCCTCCTGAGACTGTCCATCATCTCTCTAGGGATTTCCTGGGACATCACTCTGGTGAGTCTTCCCTTATCCTGGTCTTTGCCTGTAACCATTGGCCTCAGATGAGGACACCCCACTCCTGAAGCCCCTTCAAAAAGAAGGTTTTTCTAAAAGTTTGCCCTCCAGGGCCTGGTGGGCACTCTAGGCTAAAAGATCCTTTGTGTAAAGTGGGACACTCTCACCAAAGTTGCCCTGGGAGGTCCTTCTGAGGGGAGGGAAGTGTCCCTCAGCAGCTGCCTTTGAATCCTGTTACTGGGACCCATGGTCCAGCACCAGATCCCTTGAAGCTGCCCCACCTCTGGAGGGCTTCTCTGGAAGATTTTTTTGGCAGCTGTGACCTCTAGTGTCTGGATTGAAATCCTTTGGTCCAGTGTCTGGAGATCCTTTGAGGAAAAGAATGCCTACTCCAGAGTTGGACCTTGAGACCTTTGGCAACATTTTGAGACCCTGTTCCTGTGGAAGGATGTCCTGTCAGGAATGACCATCTTTGACCCTCTGTCTCTATAAGACACAGGCCCCCGGGGTCCCTTCAGTCATTGTTGTGATTTGTTGTGAAGGGCCCGGATGAGTTTGATCCTCAGGTCCTGACGAAAGTGATGGTTTTCTTTCAGGTCTTTGGCTCTCAGTGTAATGGCGCCTCTTTTCCTCATTCCTTCTGGACCCTCTCTCAAATGCCTGGTTGCGGACTCTGGTGGATACCTCAGCAAAGGCTGCAGCAGGGCCATGGCAGGGTGGAGCCCGGAAGACGGAGAATTCTCAGTTGTTTACACTGTGCATGGGTCTCTCCATGAGCAGACTGGAGGGGCAGGCCTGCTTGGCCACTCTGAGGCCTTAGGAAACCAGACTGACGACGTGGTGCTGATGAGTCCCCAGACCAAGAGCTGTGGCTGCTGAAGTTACTACTGCATTCGGAGGAGGCCAGTGCCTTAATGCCACCCAGGAGCGTGGAGTGGATGGACACACCAGGGGCAATACAGCACAGGTGGTGTCCTGGGCCACCTCAGGCTGAAGAAGCTCCCTGTCCTGGCTTTTAGCTTGAAGTGATGGAGCACTTTGCAAACCCAATGCGGTTTAAAAAAACAAACAAACAAAAAAAGCTGAGACCACCCCCATATGCAGTCGGGCAGGAAGCGTGCCTTAGGCAGAGGTGGCCATGGGTCGGTCGGTTGCATCTACCACTCCCGCTGATCCCATGAAGCCAGGGATCCGACAGCTGTGATGATGGGGGCAGCTCGGCAATGACGAAACGCTGGGACTGTGGCGGGGCAGCTCCGCACGGTGAGGGGCACAGGAAGGATGGATGTGGACACTGCTTGTTTCAGAAGGAAATGGTAGAGTGCCAGGGCGTGGCCATCGGAGGATTCTTCTAAACAACTCAAGTAGATTGACTCCTAAGTCTCTTGCTCTGCCAGCCCTTCCTCAGTTTGCTTTGGGGAGTCTCTTGGAGGCTGCTTACCCTGGGGTGGGGGTGGGAGTTTGACCCGCTAGTCACTTTCTATGGCTCCCTTTGAAAGGTGGCCTGGGCTCCACATATATATATTTTTGTGTGCAATCACTGATGGGCTATTATTATTATTATTATTATTATTATTATTATTATTATTGGTTTTTCGAGACAGAGTTTCTCTGTGTAGCCTTACCTGTCCTAGAACTATGTATAACAGGCTGGCATTGAACTTGCAAAGATCTGCCTGCCTTTGCCTCCCAGTACTGGGATTAAAGGCGTGTACCACCACCACCACCACCACCACCACCACCACCACCACCACCACCCACCTATGATGGACTATTTTTAATATTATTAATTGGATAAAGGTCTATGTGTTATACACACACACAAATTAAGTTTTATATATACATTTATATGTGTGTATGTTTTGCCTACATATATGTTGGTACCATGTGTATTCCTGGGTCCCATGGGGGCTAGGTCTTTGGATTTCCCAGAACTGTAGTTATAGACTGTAATGTCATGTGGCTGCTGGGAATCTAACACAGGTCCTCTGTCAGAACAGCTCTTAACCACGGAGAGTCTTTCCAGTCCCCCTTAGTCAGACTTACACTAACACAATATCTTACTTTGTGTTTTTAGGTGTCATCGATTGGACATGTTGATTCTGTAGCAAACCTGGGCATGGAAACTTGGTAACATAATCTTCTGTGTGGACCTGTACTTGACCAGAGGGCTTTTGATGGAATCTGCTTGTATCCCAGGCCTGAAATTTGGAATCTTTCAGAATTCATTTTTAATAAATCATTTTGTAAGACAGTATGAGTGTACCAGTTTGTTTTCTCATATCAATTTCTTAGTGTTTGAAGGATAATTTTTTCCTGCTAATTCTTTTTTTAATGTTTTTTTTCTGTTGTTCATTTTTATTCCTCAGTTAATTCTTTTTTATGACAGGGCCCTATGAAGCCTAGCCTGTCACTGAATGGGATATATGTCTATGTAGCTGTGGATGATTTTGGCCTCCTGATCCTCCTGACCCCACCTACCAAGTGCCAGGACACTGAGCTGTGCCACCTGCCCACTTTCTCTGATTCTGGAGATGGAACCCAGGCTTTCTTGCGTGGTATGCCAACACCCTTCCCACTAAGCCACATGCTCAGCAACTTGTCTGGTAATTCTCAACTTTTTGCATTTACACAGCCGCCAGGGTAAGAGCCTGGTTCCTGGCACCCCTGATAAGCCAGTCTTAACAACCTGTCCTCAGCAAACCAAAAGGCACAGTGAAGTGAAGGGAAAAAAAAACACACCTCCTTTTCAAGTGTCAGCACTGAGGAGACAGGGACACAACTCCACCTTCACCCTCAGCAGCCCGGGGACTTCCCCTAGAGCCATGCTTCTCAACCTTACACCGCTGCGACCCTTTAATACGGTTCCTTGTGGTGTGATGACCCTCCCAACCATAAAATTATCTTCTTTGATACTTCAAAACTGTAATTTTGCTACTGTTATGAATTGTATGGTGAATATTTTTGGAGATAGAGGTTTTGTCAAAGGGGTCATGACCCACAGGTTGAGAACCATTGTCCTAGATTTTTGGGGACCTAGAAGTTTGTGGATTGCCGCTGACATTCAGGATTAGCTAGCATTACGAGTTTGAAAGTTTTTAAAGACATGTGTATTTTAAAGATTTATTTTATGTGCACAGGTATTTTACCCACACGTATGTATATGCACCATGTACACAGCTGGTGCGGGAGGAGGTCAGAAGACGACCTTGGATCCCTGAAGTTACAGCTGGTTGTGGGTTTCCGTGTAGGTGCTGGGAATCAAAACTGAGTCTTCTGCAAGAGCAGTAGTATACTCTTTACCTTTGAGCCATCTCTCTAGCCCCCCACTAAAAGATACTTGAATATAGGCTTCCTCAGCTCCCTACACTCCTAAGTGTCTTTCTCTTAACCCTCAAGCTCCAACTGAACTGAACGTGTGCTGTTGACATGTGCATGACTAAGACCCATGGGAAAACAGCTGCCACCACTCCCTGTGGGACTCAGAGGGATGGCCAAGGCTTTCGCTGGTATATGTGTAAACATGGACAGTGTGTGCAGAAAATGTCCACCATAACTTTCTCCCTTTTTTTCCCCCGAGACATAGTTTCTCTGTGTAGCTTTGGAGCCTGTCCTGAAACTCACTCTGTAGACCAGGTTGGCCTCGAACTCACAGAGATCCGCCTGCCTCTGCCTCCCGAGTGCTGGGATTAAAGGCATGCGCCACCGTGCCTGGCCAGCTTTCTCCCTCTTGATTGGGTCCTGAAGACAGCTACCCCACAGAGACTGCTCTGCTCCCACGCCAGATTAGCTAGATTCTCTCCTTGACCAGACGCATACCATAAACCCTGCCTTCTTGTTCAGCTGTATGCAATAACCCCACCTCCCTGTTCCACTCTATGTAATGAACACATTGAACGTCCAAGGTGGTCTGGTTTTGTCAGAAAATCCAGACCACCCGATCCCAGCCTTTCTGTGTGTCTGTCTGTGTTTGTCATTTTTTTCCCCCTTACCACCCTGAGTCAGGTCCAAGTTCCTGGAGCTATGCAAGGACTCAACACAGAACAAGGAATGATGCACAAATCCCAAGTGAGAGCAGGTGAAAAAAGGCTTTCCCAAAAAGGGGTGCAGTCTCTGAGAGGGACAATAAGCATCAGTTGTCTTATCAGCTATATATATATCCTTTCGGTGACTCTCAAATCTCAAAAGTCTGCTAAGAAGTCGTTTTTCCTTTCTCCCATGAAGTGGTTCCAGAGCTGCCTTGGATGAACTGACAACCTTAGTCAGGGAAAGATGAGACACCAGCGCTGCACAAGGGGCTTAGCATGTCCTTTCCGTTGAGGCGGGTCTCTGGGGAGATTTCTAGAAAAGTGCAGGCTTATGGCGATTTTATAGCTCGAAAGGCAGAAAGGGCTTTGGCAGTAGTTGATTCTGCTAGAATTCCTGCTCAGTTCCTGTCAGAGGCTTCAACTGATGCCAGAGTCAGGGCTTCTCACGTGCACTGCCCTTTACTCCTATCTCAAACGGGTTGCATTGGGAAGACAGTCAAAGAGATGTAAGGATTGCCTGTATTAGTTGTTTTTCTATGGCTGTGATGAAACACCATGACCAAGGCAACTTACAGAAGAAAGAGTTTATTCTGGATGTAAGTTTCAGAGGGTTAGAGTCCATGAAGTGGCAGCTGAGAACTCACATCTTGAATTACAATCAAGAGGCAGAGAGAGCTAGAGTCTGGTGTGAGTCTTTTGATATCAAAGCATGTCCCTAGTGACATACTTCCTCTAGCAAGGCTACACCTCCTAATCCTTCCAAAATAGCACTATCAACTGGGACCAAGTTTGTAAATGGACATTTCCTGTCCTGACTACCCAGTCCCAAATAACCAACTCAGAGGCTTAATATTACTTATAAATGCTCAGCTAGTAGCTCAGGCTTGTTGCTAACTAGCTCTTACAACTCAACCTATTTCTTTTAATTCATGTAATTCCCTGAGGATCATGGCCTTTACCTCTAGCCCATTTTGTATGTCCAGCTCATTCTCCATCTGGCTAGTGACTCTTCTGACTCCATCCTCCTTTTTCTCAGAGTTCTCTGTATCTGGCTGTCCCACCTATACTTCCTGCCCAGCCTTTGGCCTGTCAGCTTTTTATTAACCAATGAGAGTAATACATAGTCATAGTGTAGAAAAGGATTTTTCCACAGCATGAATATTTAAACATATGAATATTTAAACATAAAGTCTATGAGGTTATTTTCATTCAAACTGCCACAGCACTCTAAATCAGGATTAGGGGTTCAGACATGATGTTTAGGTGTTGGAGAAACACAGATGTATACATAGTTCAGTGGTTTTTCTCAGCTTTTCCTAAGGAAACACCAATTTCATGTTTTCTCTTGATTTTTTTTATTATGAAGATTAGTCACTGTGGTGGTTTGAAAGAAAATGCCCCGAAGGGAGTGGAACTATTAGGAGGTATGGCCTTGTAGGAGCAGGTATGGTCTTGTTGGAGGAAGTGTGTCACTGTGGGGGTGGGCTTTGAGATCTTGCCCAGTGTGACAGAACACTTCCTGTTGCCTGCCTATCAAGAAGTAAGACTCTCAGCTCCAGCACCACGTCTGCCTGCATGTCACCATGTCGTACCATGATGATGATGGACTAAACCTCTGAAAATGTAAGCCACCCTAATTAAATGTTTTTTCTTGATAAGAGTTGTTATGACCAAGAGTTGCTGTGACCATGGTGTCTCTTCACAGCAATAGAAACACCTAAGACAGAAGTTGTTACTGGGGACTGGAGTATTGCTATGAAAGGCCTGACCATGCTTTTGTTTGAAGGAATTTGGACTTTGGGAGTTTGGGTTAGGAAAGCAGTGGAATACTTTAAGTGCTGTTTAATGGGCCATTCCAGTAGGAGCATGGAAGACAGTGGTGCTAAGAATGATTTGAACTGTGGGGGGCTGGCTCAAGAGGTTTCAGAGGAAAATTTTGGTATGTTGCCTAGAAATGGATCTTGGAATATTTTGGTGAAGAATGTGGCTATTTTTTGCCCTTATCTGAAAAGTTTGTCTGAGGCTAAAGTTTTGGATTAATTCCCTTGGCAGAAGAAATCTCAAAACAGCCTAGTATAGACTCTGTTGTGTGGTTATTAGTGTTAACACTAATGAAGATTTATAATAAAAAGGAGCAAGCTGAGCAAGGAAAAATATTTGAAGAGAAAAGGAGCACCAGAAAGTGAATGGAGCTAAGTTCCGTGTTCAAGAAGATAAACAGATTAAGAAATGGAATAAAGGGAGTGGTGACCTCAGGGCAAGATCCCACCCAGCTAAGTTTCCAACTTATGAAAAGCTTAGACCTTGGTGGTGGGCACATCTTTAATCCCAGCATTCTGAAGGCAGAGGCTGGCAGATCTCTGGGTTAGAAGGGGCCAGCCTGATCTATAGAACAAGTTTAGGCAATAAAGGAAACCATCAAAAACAGAAAGTTATTGAAGATGTAATTGAACAAGGAGGCCATGTTCCAGCCCCAGTAAGCAGCAGAACTTGGCAACTTTGGCCACATGGTTCTGGAGTTAAGGATAGAAGAAAGTGTTGGTGGATTTTCTTTGGACTGCTAGCCCCCAAATAATGACACAGAGACTTATTAACTATGAAAGCTTGGCCCTTAGCTTAGGCTTGTCTCACTGGCCCTTATAACTTAAATTAACCAATTTCTATTAATCTATGTTCTATAATGTGGCTTTTTATCTCTCTTTCATTGTGTACATCTGACCTCCTCAATGTCTTGCTGGCATCTCCCTTGTGCCTAGATTCTAACCCTAGGTTCTTCTCTCTGACTGGAAGTCCCGCCTAACCACTCCTCCCTAGCTATTGGCCATTCAACTCTTTATTAAACCAATCAGAAGGTACCTTAGGCAGAGACACATCTTTACAATGTACATAAGGATTATCCCACAACAAGAAAGGGGCTATGGAATTTGCCTCCCCAACTAAGGAAAGCCACTGAGGCCAGGCATGTGTCAGGGGTGTCCCTGAATGGAGGCTTAGAGAGGCCATTGCATGAAGCTGTGAGGTTGAAGCCTGGATTGCCTTGGAGACCCCAAGATGTTGGAGATGCCAGAGCTGTGGGATACCTGCCGAGGAGAGCTGATAAAAGGGAGTGGAACCAGCCCAAAAGAAAGAAGTGTGTTGCAGTCAACAAAGCTGAAAGGAGTTGGAGATCTGAAGAGCACTTTGACATCAGACATGGAGATGCAGTGTTTGGAGTTTGCCCAGCTGGTTTTTGGTCTTGCTTTGGTCCAGTATTTCCTATGTTCCCTTACCTATATTTTGAAATGATGTATATTTTGTGTCATTATATGTTGGAACGATGTGATCTACTTTTTGGTTTTGATTTTATAGGGGATTACAGTTAAGAGATTGCATGAGTCTCAAAAGAGACTTTGAACTTTAGACTTTTAAATAAGTTTGAGACTGTTATAGACTATGGGGACTTTTGAAGTGAGACTGAATGTATTTATTTTTTATTTTTGTTTCATGAACACTGGTTTACCTGTATGAGGGTATTGGATCCTTGAAACTGGAGTTATAGACAGTTGTGAGCTGCAATGTGGGTGCTGGAAATTGAACCCAAGTCCTCTGGAAGAACAGCTAGTACTTTTAAACACTGAGCCATCTCTCCAGCCCCCTGAATGCATTTTGCATTATGATATGGCCACAGCCTTTGAGGGCCAAGGAGTGGAATGTGGTGGTTTGAAAGAAAATGGCCCCAAAGGGACTGGCACTATTAGGAGTTGAGGCCTTGTTGGAGTAGGTGTGGTCTTGTTGGAGGAAGTGTGTCACTGTGGGGGTGGGCTTTGAGGTCTCCTATGCCCAAGATCCTGCCCAGTGTGACAGACCACTTCCTGTTGCCTGCCTATCAAAATGTAGGACTCTCATCTCCCAGCACCATGTCTGCCTGCATGCCACCATGTCACACCATGATGATCATGGATTAAACCTCTGAAAATGTAAGCCACCACAATTAAATGTTTTTCCTTTATAAGAGTTGCTATGGTCATGGTGTCTCTTCATAGCAGTAGAAACCCTAAGTAAGACAGGTACTTTTGAGCACATCATGAGGAAACTGCATGTCTTATGTATGCTCCCTGGGTATAATCAGAAAGGTGACCATGCTTTACTCATAAAAAAAGGGGGGGGATGGTCACACTCATGAGCCTTACACTAACTCCCTTCATCTAGCTTCCACCTGTCTAACATATGCACTTGAGAGCATTCCTACAGAGAGAAGTGATGGCTCATCTGACTGCTTCTTGTTGATAGAGGATGATGGAAAAAGCTGGCAGTTGACCGAGAGGCCTGTGGCAGAAACTGGGAGGAATTTCCGTATCTGGTTCCATTTGTCAAGCTGTCTACAATGGACAAAGCTAGCTGTCAGGTGGAGCGCAAACACGTATTTGCCAGCGGGTCTAGGAAAGACAGGGGCCCAGTTAGCTTAGGGATCAAGGAAGATGCGGAGGCCTTTTCAGGTTTGAATGTGTTCCTTCCACTGCAATATGAAAAGAGTTGACTATGAAACGACTGCCCCCTTTTAAAATAGATTATGGAACAATGGAGAAGTCTTATTATCAGAAGGAGCTGGGAGGTCACGTCAGATAGAGCAAATCTAGGAAATCCACAAGATAACCCCCAAGTAAAAATCTCCTCGATTCTATTTGAAGTAGTTATCCACACCAAGGAGCTATAGGATTGAAGATGTAGCAGATGAGGCCATAAGGTAGGGGTAAGAAAATAAGAAAAGGTCATGAGCTGGAGAGATGGTTCAGAGGTTAAGAGCACTGGCTGTTCTTCCAGAGGACCAGGGTTCAACTCCCACTAACCACATGGTGGCTCACAACCATCTATAATGAGCTCTAGTGCCCCCTTCTGGCTTGTAGGCATACACACAGGCAGAACACCATATACATAATAAATAAATAAATCTTAAAATATATAATATATATAAATTTATTGCTGGGTGGTGGCACACACCTTTAATCCTAGCACTTGGGAGGCAGAGCCAGGCAGATCTCTGTGAGTTTGAGGCCAGCCTGGTCTACAGAGTGAGACCCAGGATAGGAACCAAAACTACACAGAGAAACCCTGGCCAAAAAAAAAAAAAAGAAAGAAAAAAGAAAAAGGTCAACATTTCTTGGGCTAGAGAGATGACTCACCGGTTAAGAGCTCTTGTTCTTTCAGAGGACTTGGGTTTGATTCTCAGTGTCCACATGACAACTCACAACTGTCCATAATTCCAGTTCCAGGGGATCTGACATCCTCATTGGGACCAGGTATACACTTGGTACACACATAATACATGCAGACAAAACACCCATATATGTAAGATACATTTTTTTTTAAAGATCAACACTCAAAGCAAGGCTTTTCTATGCTTTCTGTTTAAGATACAGGCACTTACTAATCTTCTTGAAGAGGGATTTTAATCCCTGGTTATGCTCATAGGTGTAGGACATAGGGCATATGTGGATCACAATTCTTGGTTGTCTGGTTTGATATCTCTGGGTCTGGATGACTATTGACCCTAGAATGATAAATCTGGGAGTCATGTCTGCTGATCTAGTGATGATGGAGTGGACAGGGTCACAGTGTGTGGCCTTCCCAGTCTGAATATAGAGATGGGGATAATGAAGGAAAGGACTTTGCCAATATCAGATCCCAAGGCGAAGGGGCTTTTCACTCGCATAGCTGTGCCTCTCAAAGATGGTGGAGGGACCACTGAAGTGGACCAGTGAGGGCACCTGTTTTATCAGGCTTAAGTTTCCTCACAGAACACAAGTCATTAGAGGGAGGGCCTTCCACAGAGAATTTCAAAGGGGCTCAAATCACTTAAGGAAGGGCTGTTCTGAACCTGGATCAAAGTCTGGGATAACAGCGTAGTCCATGGTAACTGAACTTCACGGTGAGTGTTTAGAGCCCTCCTTCAGGTACAGTGGAGGGGAGGTGGGACTGAACACCTAATGTATCTGAGATCCTGTTTGTGGCCAGGTAGGCTTGTGGAATCCAAATCATGCCACAGTCTCACAAAGCAGACCTCTGGTTACCTCTGGTGCCTTTTTGCTCTCTAAAACAAAGCCTCTATTTGCCCTGTATATTCTGTTTCCTCTAAAGGTCAGGCCTCCCTGTCCTGTAGTTTATGTGGCAGTCATGCCCTGGAACAAAAGAGCCAGTTGCTTCTTTTTTTAAGCTCTGGGGATCACACCAGTTCCAATTTTATTTTTTAGGTAAATTTATGAGTGTTTTGCCTGCATGTATATATGTGTACCATGTGTGTGCCTGGTACCCTCAAGAGGCTAGAAGGCATCATATCTCCTGGAATTGGAGGTAGAGATAGCTGTGAGCTGCCATGTGGGTGCTGAGAATTCAACCTGAGTTCTTGGGAAGAACAGTAAGTGCTCTTAACTACTTTGCCATCTCTCCAGCCCCAAACTGGTTCCCAAAAAAAAGTACATATTTAAATTTCTCTCCATCCCACCACCGTGTGTGTGTGTGTGTGTGTGTGTGTGTGTGTGTGTGTGTGTGTGTGGTGTATGTATGCCATGGATGGCTTGTGGAAGTCAGAGTCAGAGCACAACTTTTGGGAGTCAGTTCTCTCCTGCTACCATATGGGTCCCAGGGATCTATTCCTTCCCTTGTTAGGAGGTGATGATCATGTCTTCCTCATCTAACCAGTGGAATGGCCACATGTGCTACATCACCACGATCCCTACCCTTTATTCCTGTGGGGAGCTAACTCGATGTCTTCTTCGTGGGCCTGGTGGTGTTTAAATCCAGTTTGGAGAGACTTCCAGGAAAGAAAATGCAGCAATCTTAGACACCCTGGCTCATTTGATCTGTAAGGAAGTCTTTGTTTTTCTTACCCATGCAAACTGTTTCTAGATTCCAGAATATATTTCTTTGAAAGAAATTGTGGCAAAGGGAAGGGGAGATCACAAGCTATTTCCACATCTGCTCATTGCCTGCTTTTAAAAGGACAACTAAATTTATTTATTTATTTTTTGTTTTTTCGAGACAGGGTTTCTCTGTGTAGCTTTGCGCCTTTCCTGGAACTCACTCTGTAGCCCAGGCTGGCCTTGAACTCACAGAGATCCGCCTGCCTCTGCCTCCCTCATGTTTCCATAGGGAGGCTCTCTGTCACCACTTGCTTGCTCCTGTGTGGGTACACGTTCATGGGAGAATGTATGTATGTATATGTGTCCTCTCAAGTGCTGGGATTAAAGGCGTGCACCACCACCACCCGGCAGGACAACTGAATTTAAATCACGCCACGATGTTTAAATCAAAACAGAGGAGAGAGAATAGAGAATATTAACTTTATTTTTAGAAATGCTTTTTGTCCTTTAAAAAATATTAGCACTCCCATGCCAGATGTGATGGTGCACGCTCTTAATCCCAGCATCAGGAGGCATGTAGAGGCAGATGTCTGTGAGTTCAGGGCCAGCCTGGTTTACATAGTGAGACCCTATCTCAACAAACAAACAAAAATAGTATTAGCTCCCCTTTAGTAAGGCTTTCCATGTATCTCATATAAATGTTTAAGAATACTGAACCCTCTGGGTGATGGTGGTGAACACCTTTAATCCCAGCACTTGAGAGGCAGAGACAGGCAGATCTCTTGAGTTCAAGGCCAGGCTGGTCTACAGAGTGAGTCCAGGACAGCCACGGATACACAGAGAAACCTTGTCTTCAAAAAAACCAAAATAATAAACTAAAATATAAAATAATAATAATAATACTGAACCCAGAGAGGACACAGCATCACAGTTTCCTACAGGAAAAAAGCTGTGACTAGAGTCAAGGAAGAAAACACTTAATAGCATGTTCTACATGTCAGCATTATACAGCATTTCATGACATATGCCATAGGGATATTTTCTGTTTTTAAACATGAATTTTGAGCATAATGATCAAGGACCCTGAAGCCAACATTGCTCTTCAAGTTTTGGCAGATAACATTTACAATACACACACACACACACACACACACACACACACACACACACACCCCCCAAATCATTAGGTAGCTAGACAAGGGACCAGCATTAGCAGATGTGGAGGCCACTGAGGATGGACCCTGTCTTGAATTTCCTTGGGAACAAATAGGGAGATGAATCACTTTAACTGTCCCTCAATGTTCAAAATACCTTGTTAGGTATGATGGAGAATGCCCTTAATGCCAGCATTGGGAAGGCAGAGGCAGGAGGATCCCTGTGAGTTCAAACCTGATCTACATAGTGAGCTCCAGGACAGAGAAAGATTGAAAATACCATGTGAAAAGGAGGGTGTTGGTATCAAGACTTTATTGTGGCCAAGCAAAACAAAGAGTCTTTGTCTCAGTGAAAGAATACAATCTGACTTTTACCTCTCGTCCTGAATGGGCACGGCATTCTAATCTGCCTCTAGTGTAACGTCACACACACACTGTCCTCTCTTCCCTGTCTCTAACAGTGTAACGTCACACACTGTCTTCTCTTCCCTTTGTAGTTGTTTATAGATTTTAGCAGTTCCCTTTGCCTCTTCTCTTTTTCTTTTCTTTCTTTCTTTCTTTTTTTTTAAAGTTACTTGGTAGTGTATGGATGTTTTGTGTGCTTGTATTTCTGTGCACAATGTGCATGTCTAGTGCCCACAGAGACCAGCAGAGGGCACTGGATTCCCTGGCACTAGAATTACAGATGTGAATTGCCATACGGATGTTGGGAGCCAAAACTGGGTCCCCTAGAACAACAGCTAATGCTTCTTCTTCTTCTTCTTTTTTTTTTTTGTTTTTTTTGTTTTTGTTTTGTTTTGTTTTGTTTTGTTTTGAGACAGGGTTTTGTTTTGAGACAGGGTCTCTCTACATGGCTCTGACTGTCCTGGAACTCACCATGCAGACCAGGCTGGTCTTGAACTCATAGATATCCACCTGCCTCTGCCTTCTAAGTACTGAGATTAAAGGCATATGTTACCACAATTGGCCAGTGTTCTTACCCACTGAATCGTCTCTCCAGCCCTTGTCTCTTTCTCTGAGTGATGACTCAAAATGTCTAATAATTGGTAGATACCATGCCCACTTAGTCTCCTTTGGATAGCAGCCCCAATCCTAATCATGTCTGCCCTACTCTGGGCATTCTCCTTCCTTCTGAAGGGTACCCCCCCCCCCCATACAGAATCGCTACAGCTCCCCATCACTTCGCCTGACTGCTGACTCAGAAGGCAGGCCTTTCCTTCCCTTGTCTAGCCCCTCCTTTCTGTCTGATCTGTAATTTTCTCTCAAACTAGAAGAAAACAGTCCTTCATTCCTTCCAAGTCCATTTTAAAATTCTTCATCAAGGAAACTAGCAAGCCACAAAAGGGAACCCCCATTCCCTAGTGATAACACCCAAATATCTTATAGTTAACACAAATGACACTATTAGCAATGATCTGAACTGGACAGTTATCCCTTTTCAACACTGACAAAATATATGCATATTTCATGTAGACCAAAGCTGGGAAATCATGTAAAGGGATCTCTGCATATAGGCCCATCTACAATTCAACTTTATTTTAACTTTTCCTAGCAAAAGTAAGTTTAGGAAAAAAAAGTTTAGAGAGTTTCTGAGTATTTACTAAAATCCCCCCCCCTTTTTTTTTTTAACAGTTTAAGCACCTTTACATTTTTAGGATCCTGTAAATCCCATAGGGTTTGTTTTTTCAGCCTTAGTTTCCAGAATTATTAGCACCAGACCCAACCCATTTCATAAGGAAACATGCACAAAACCAATATTCCAACTAGATAAAATTTTAGATAGGCCTGCTTGAAGTAAAATTCTATAAAACTGGTTTTTATTTTAGTTTCAAAGTCAAATACTTTAAATTCACCCATTTTAGCTCATCACGGTTTTAGAGAGAGAGAGAAATACAGAGGCAGTAGCTGCAATTTATTAACAGTCTAAAAATGTCTCCCAAATACTCACATTTATACATATACATGCTTACACACACACCTTTTAAACAGGCACACTGAGAATGATAATTTTAGTACGCAGATAAAGAAAAATTCACAAATCAAGTGGCCTGTTTAGTAGTAAGTTATTTGTGGGAAAGATTGGCTTGGCCCATATTGCTTTAGAAACAATCATGAATTACCAAAGGCTAGTCAGCTAGAACTTTTTCTAGGGGGCACCAAGGGAGTATGCTTAATATTTTTCATGTTTACATAACTGCAGCAGAAATGTCCTCAATTTCATTCTCATTTCTCGATCTCAAGTGTGTTAAGGAGGGATGCAGTGGGTTGGTTTGGGAAAGTAGCAGCCACAAAATTACCCTTCAGGAATGAGCTTTATCGGGAGAAAGGGCCTCCATGGCAAAGAAGCAGTGTGATATATCAAAGGACATGCCAGGCCTTACAGGAAAGGAGAGGCTGCCCTTCAAAACTTGAGTGGAGTACCATGAAAAGATAGCTTAAAACAAGAGTTATTGTGGACAGGATGGTGGGGGGTTGCAGAAAGAGCTGTGAGAAATCCTCCCAAAGTGGGTGGTAGTAAGTTTCACACCATGTGATTTAGTCTAGGATAGCCTACCTGACTATTTAGTCTGGGATAGCCTTCCTTAGCATGAAAGAGCCAGGTACAGGGTAGGACTATGAGTTAGAGGATGAAAAAAAAAAAAGTCATAGCACAACATGACTTCTTAACACTCCATTTCAGGGTGAGAGCTACAGGGGGCACGGTCTGAGTTTTTCAGTCTGAGATTTGGCCAGCCTAGAGTCACCAGTGTCTTCAGAGGCATGCCAGTGATCCAACATGGTGACTCGGAGAACCACAGTGCTCCAAGCAGACCTCCCCAAACCTTCTCTGTCCCATGCCAGACACCCAAATGGTTTAAGGCCCATCACACAAATGGCATACTAGCCCAAATGTAGCTGTACAGAACTGAAACGGCTCAGATGAACCAGGAAAGATAAAGCCAACCACCAAGTGTCAGTCACCAAAATCATTTAAAAAGAACTCGAAGTACACAAAAGAGTTCCAACCTAAAGGAAAGCCAAAGGCTGGCCGGGGAGATATGGGAAGGCTCGGGCTTCCCAAAACATCCAAATGAAGTCCAAACGCTCATTTCCCTGCTTTACCCGACTGAGCAGACGATGCTGGCTGAAGCAGGAGGCTTAAACAACTCCCTGGAACAAATCAATTCTAGAAGCTGTTTGGGGCCGGTCAACTTTTTGCTTTCCATACGGGTCAGCTTGCTGCCAACGGCTGCCACTCAAAACGTGTCTTTCCTCCAGGCTGGGCTTGACAGCTGTTACTGAAGTTATCAAAGTCAGAGTCTGTGTCCTGGCAGCTCTGATTATCAGGCTGGGCCACCCATCCTCCAGCTCCCCGAAGAATTCTGTCTCTTGTCCCTGGCCTTCTGCTTGCCACAGCTCACCTCTCATCTACCCATGCCTGTGCCTTTCCACATACAGCTGTTCACAGATGCTGCCATTCCTATCAAGAGATAAGGCACTGAAGACTCAGTATAGGCCTAAATCACAGCTCTCTTCCCCAATCCCTGCCCACTGCATTATACACAGGCAGGGTAGTTAAAGTTGGGGCTGTGCAGTGAGTTCAGTAGTTCCCAGACCAGGGCAATGGTGTGGTATGGAGGCCAGAGGCTGGGGAAACTTTGAAAATGAGTGGTGTCATAGGAGCATAACAATGCTGAGAACTACTGACCCCCCAAAACTCTGATCCACACAGGGGAGGACTTGAGAGGGGAAAAGCCTTGGTTCTCAGGAGAGTGAGAACAAGTTTCCAAGCTCTGGGCTCCCACACTTGAAAACCAGGAAATCCAGTTTTATTGTGAGCCTCCACACAGGGATGGGGTTGGCAAGCCTCTGGGCCAGCCACTAGGGTTCACTTTGCTTCCCAAGTGGTCAAACTGCTCAGTGTTGTCCCACCCACCAGTGAGTGACTACAGGTTAGCAAGGCAGGGCTTACTCATCTTTACCCGCAGAAATGGGGGAAACCACGACAGTTTCCATTCTTGCAGGCTCTGCTGGTGACCACCAGGTCTGTGCCTCTAGCAGCCTGCTCCCATCTGTCACCACAGGGGAACTGTAGAGTGGCTCTGGTAATTGCTCAGGGTCTGGGAGCAGGCTTACAGAGTGCGACTCTTCAAAGCCACCAGGTATGTCCTTCCACCCAAGGAAAGACCGAGCAGCGACAATAACAATGAAGAGTGCTTTAAATTTAAGGATCATGACCTTGCTTAGCAAAGCAAACAAGAAAAATACACAACCACCCCGATCCACAAAATACCAGGGAAATACAGGAACACAAGGTATGTGCAGAAGTCCAGACCAAGTCCTGGCTAGAAAATCTAACTCAAAATGAAACCAAATGTGACTGAGGGAAGAAGGACCAGGGGGTGGTGTGAAGGACCTTTCAGAGGACAACCTAGAGGGCCACAAGTGGTGTTCAGATACACCAAACAGTAGCGACCACAAACGAGAACACTGGAGAGCAGGAGGGAGAATTAGAGCCATCACATGAAGGTGGAAGTGAACTTCCTAGCCTAGGAGGGGAGGCACAGTCCCAGCTGTTGCCGGAAAAGGCCAAGGAGCTGGGCCCAAGGCCATGGGCGGGGAAAGTCAGGTCTACTGAAGAGAAGTCCCAGGTCTTGGAGATATCAGCCAATGAACACCAGGAAGAGCTATTTAGCTCATGACTACCACAAGGAGGAAGTTACAAGAAGCCTGTTAGTGAAGGAGAAGTCTGGGGCAGGCCCCAAATGCTGGCAGAGTGGGAGGATACCACTGGTGAGCTGTGCTTGAACGAACAGGGTGCTCCACAGAAGCCAACTGAGGAACTCCAAGCAGACACAATGAAATGAGAATGGGCACAAACTTCCTAAGCTGTGTGTGTGTGTGGTGAGGTTGGCTTGGGGCCAGAGAGATGAGAACATGAGAAGTCTGTGGGTGAGGAGGAGGTGAAGGTCACACCAGCCTTTGAGGAAGAGCCGGACTTACTCAGTAAGGCAAGGAATCATGAAACTTGCTCCTAGGTAGCTCTGAACATCCCCACCCCCACCCCGAAACCAAGGGTCAGGTGGCCAAGGATGGGCAGACACCCTTGTATTAAAGGTACTCATTTCTTTGAAAGCTGGTGATAAAAGGCTATTTGATTTTATGAAAATACTGGTGTGGATCTCCTAATTAAATTAGTTTTTGATGACATTGAGAGTCCATTTGGCAAAAACTCGGACGCCAAGGTCCTAAAGCAGTAGGTATGGGAGAGGCGGCATCCATTAGTCCTAAGCATGAGGACAGCCAAGCCATGCAGTCAGGACTTGGACAGGGCTGTGACAGTGCCTGTGGCATCTGTGCTTCTGTGCTTCACTGTCCCCCCCCTTCCCGTGTTGGAAAGTGACACGGCTGCTTTCTGTTGAAACTGGGTCCACAGCTTGATGGGACCCCTGGAGCTCAAGACTTTTGCCAGTCCTGTGGTGAACAAGCACTTGGGCAAGAATGGGTTGTGCAGTGACAGACGGCTCTGTCCTCAGGGCTATTGAAGACCCACAGCTTGACAGGATTGGCCACTTAGAGCAGACCTCACAGAGATCATGGCCAAGTAGGTGGATGTGGACGTAGCTTGCTCCAAAAGGAAAATTTAAAGTGCCAGGGAGTAGCCATTGGGAGAGATTTTTAAAGTTTTTTTTAATCGTATTTTTATGTGTATGGGTGTTTTGCTTGCATGTATGTTTGTACACTAAGCACATGCAGTGTCTGTAGAAGCCAGAAGAGGGTGTTGGATCCCCAGGACTGGAGTTGCAGATGGTTGAGAGTCATCATGTCCAACTGCAGAAATCGAACCTGGGTCCTCCAGAAGAGCAGCCAGGGTTGTTTGTTCTTGATGTATACTTATGTTTTGGAGCTATTAGGATAGAGCCCTAGTGTCCTAACAAACCAGGCTTAGTAATGCATCTTCAAAGCAAATTAAAGACAGACTTGATAGTGAAAACTAGAAAGACTTACTCAGTGTGGCCAAGGAGATGCAATGACTTTCTGGATCTCTAACTGGAGTCCTGACATGAGGTTTAGGTGTAGCAGGAATCTTAAAAGTTCTTATTAATAAAATCAAACCTGAGCCAGGTATTGGGGTGAACTGGAAGATCAGAGAAACGGAACAAGCCACAGCTACCTCACCTCGCCGGATCCTCAGCTGGTTTTGTCTCCTCAGACTGGAGGCCTCCGAGTCCTCATCCAGAATGGTCTCAGCTGAACTGCTGCTCAAAAGCCTGAATGCTTAACCAGGCCAAATGCTTAACCAGCCAAATGCTTCTAGTTTCTGGTCCTCATGCCTTATATACCTTTCTGCTTTCTACCACCACTCCCTGAGATTAAAGTCTTGCTTTCTGGGATTAAAGGTGTGAGTCACCATGCTTGGCTGTTTCCAATGTGGCCTTGAACTCACAGAGATCCCAGATGGATTTCTGCTTCTGGAATGCTAGGATTAAAGGCGTGTGCTACCACTGCCTATCTTTTATGTTTAATATTGTGGCTGCTCTGTCTCTGACCCCAGATAAGTTTATTAGCGTGCACGGTATTTGGGGGAATACAATACCACATTTAGGTGTAAGGGCCAGAATTATGCACAGCTAAGCAGTTCTGGTGGAGGTATGGGTCCATTCATCACTGGCCTTTCATTGTTTTGGCTGGAGTCTTTTGCAAGCAGTCAGACAAGATGTCAGAATGGTGGGAAATCCCTTTCCCTAAGATGAGTCCCTCCTCTCGCTGGATCCAGGCTTCAACCTCCCCTGAGTGAAATTTCTGAGGAAAGTCCAATTTCTTGGACTAGTCTCATGATTAAAAGGAGGGCCAAAAGTGTTTCTTTAGAGGTTACACTTCCAGAAACATGAAGGAGCCATTCAAGTGGTGGTGGTCTTCTCCCTTACTGCTGCTATTCCAACAGTGCTGCTTTTATCCTCACAAACCTTCTGAAGCAGTAGGTATGGCTCATTATAAAGTTTTTATGCATTTGTCTGTCTGTTCATCTTGTCATAGTTGATCTTTTTTTTTTTTTTTTTTTTTTGGAGAAAAGGTTGCACCCTGGAGCTCACTCTGTAGACCAGACTGGCTTCGAACTCACAGAGATCTGCCTGCCTCTACCTCCCAAGTGCTGGGATTGAGGTGTTTGACACCAAGCCCACTATTCTTTTTAATGAGAATTTACCTCGACGTTGTGTTAAGTAGTTCTAAAAGAAATAGTTTGTGTTTAATCTTGTATTTTTTCATATGAACTTCTTAAAATTTTTCACATGACCTAATTTTATCTTTTATTTGGTTTGTTCGCAATGGCTTGTTACAAATAATGGTTGTATTTTACCCTTAACACTAATTTCAGGTTTTAAATACATATTTTTTAATTTTTTGTGATTATAATTGCATCATTTCCCCCTCCTATTAAATGCATTATATATTCCCAATGCAGGTTTAAAAACTTGTTTTCATGGTGTGCTCCTGCCCCCATACCGCCCCTCACCTATGAAGCGCCATCTGCTGGCAGAATGGCAGTATAGCTTCAGGGTGGTCCTTGTTTAGGACAACTGTTCTAGATTTGGCAGTTTTGTCAATAAAAATCTGAGCAAATATGGAATTTACCATTTGCTTGTAACTGAAATGAGCTTCACAGAGATGTGAGCTAACAGCCTTCGTCCTCTTCCTGCAGGGAATGTGCAAATGTAAGCTGCTGTGCACGGCTTAGGAAGAGGCTGGGTTGCTATTACAAGCAACTTACTATTACATTACAAGTGGACTTACTATGTACACTAGCATTTTAGGTTCAAATTATAAATCAAAATATGTGTGTTCTGCTTGGTTAGAATATTTGTACCCTTTTGTGCAGTGGAATCCGAGGTCTTGTCTTAACAGACAAAATACTAACAGGAGAAAATTGCCCCCTGCATAGAAACACAGAATAACACTTATGGGGATTGTGCTTTGATTGAGAATGTCTCCTAGTCTCAGGCATTTCAATGCTCGGTGCCCAGTCTGCAGTGCTGTTTGGTGAGGTTCATTTAAGTGGCACAGACCTGCTAGAGGAAGTACATCACTGGAGGTGGGCTTGGGAAATAAAAGGCCTCAGAAACTTCAGCTCATGCTGATTCCTGCTTGTAGCTGAGGGTGTGAGTTCCAGCTTGCTGCTGCTGCTCAGTGCCACACTTTGCCACTAGGATGGGTTTTTCTCCCTATGATAGTGTAAGCCCAAGTAAACTCCACTCTCCCAACCCCCAATAAGTTGACTTGGTCATGGTTTATCACAGCAACAGAATAGTAACTAATACAGGAATCACAAATAATTCAGTTCCTTAAAAAAAAAAAAACCAAAAAACTGAAGAACCAATTTGTGTTCTTTAAAATGTCAGGAAGTCTCACCACCATAGAAGTGGACCTTTATTCTAGCTCTGTACTTGATCATTTCCTAATGGACACTAACTAGGGCATTTCTTGGCCTTTGTCTGCAAAACAAGTTTTAGGGCTGGGGAGAGGTGGGTAAAAGTGCTTGTTTCACAAGCTTGCAGCTCTGAGTTTGGTCTCTGTCACTCATGGAAAAAGCCAGATGTGGTAGCATTTATCTGTAATCCCAGCACTCCTGCAGGAAGATGGGAGATAGAGACAGGCAAACAGGCCCATAATTTGCTAGTGCCATCTTGTTTATTGATCCATCTGTTAGCCTGTGTGCTGATGTGATATTGTTTGTTATCCGTGTATGTTTCTGTGTGCCACCTTTAGCTGCGATACGTTACATAAAAATACGCTCCCTCCAAAAGGTTTAATTCAAGTTGGCCTATAGGTAAGCAAAACATACATGTGAACTAAGTCCAAATTCCTTCCAATTCCTAAGACTTCAACAAATCTATTTTAAAATTACAAATTAAAACAAAACAAAAAACAATCTCCTGAACTGATAATACACTGGCTGTGTTACCACTAGATACTTCAATAATGTCCATGTCTCAATTTCAAAAACCACTTCTTGGGGTTTCGTCACAATACTCTGTGCAGATGTCAGTAAATCTAATGAAAGGCTGGTGTAACTGGACAGGGCCGGGTTGTCCCTTGGTGTGATGTCCAGAGTGTGTCCCAAAGAGTTGAGCCACAAGACTCATTACTTGGGCATCAGGGCTCCCTTTTGCAGGCTCTTAGTTTTGCTGATAAAAGAATCTAAGATTTAGAATGAAGCTTGAGGACCATTTTACTAGACTTTAAAAGGAAAACCAGATGGCATGCAAGGTATGTCAGTAAAATGGGGGAGCAGGAAGAAGGGGGGCACAAAGGAGACTTTCTCATCTCATGTGGGCTCAGCTCAGGAGTTAGAGTTCCAGAGGCTCTGTCACAGAAAGGTCCACTGGGTCAGTGGCTCTGAGTCCTTGTCTACAACCAGAAATTCATGGTTGATAGATGGAGATGTGGTTTGTTCTTACTGTTTTTGAGACAGAGTCTCAGTGTGTGATTCTGGATGGTCTTGGACTTGAGCTCACAGAGATCCCCCTGCCTCTGGAATGCTAGGATTAAAGGCACATGCTACCACTCTCAGTTGGTGAAGGTTTTCTATAAGAAAGAGGCAGAGGCAGGCTCTGAGTTCGAGGCCAGCCTGGTCTTCAGAGAGAGAGTTATAGGACAGCCAGAGTTACACAGAGAAACCCTGTCTTGAAAAACTAAAACAAAACAAAACAAAAAAATTAAATTATATTTATCATGTACTTGTGTGTGTGTGCTTGGTGTACATGTGGAGGTCAGAGGACATTTTGAAATACTGGATTTCTCCTTATACATAATGGTTCCAGGAATCAAACTCAGGTCAGGCTTTCAAGGCAAGCGCCTCTATCCACTGAACCAGCTCATTGGCCTACCCAAGGGTGGGTCTAAAAAAGAGTTTATTATCAACAGAAAGTGTAAGAAAAGAGGGATTTCAATTTGCTGAAGAAAGCAGAGCTCAGGACAGCAGCCAAAGCTCCATGGAGGATCCAAGAGAGGGCTGCGACAAGGTTAGATTGGCTCTAATATGGGAGGATGCCCCAAGCAAGAAGGGGAAAAAACCCACAGAGCTACATTGTAGGGGCTTTTTACAGGACTTAAGGCAGAATCTTGACAAACACCTAGGGAATTTTCTTGAGACTTGTCAACTCTCTGAGCATCAAGTTCAGCTGCTGGAGAGCCCATCTGCTCTATGCATGTTTCTCTGATTCTAACCAAGGAGATGATCGTGTGGTATTTGCTGCCTGTTCATGTGTTATTAATTCAGGGGGTGGTTGAAGCTCCCTTCTGTCCGTCTCCGACTTCCCTTGTTAGCAGTTGACCTTGGCCCATCTGCTGGCTACTTCTCATTAGTTGCTGATCTTAAAGATATTGCTGGTCTCAGGCCTTGGTAGAGTCCACTAGTCATTAATTAAACGATATCTTTTTGTTTTCACATTTACGTGGCAAGCTTGAAGTTTTATTAAGGACATATCATGTACTTGGGGGTACTCTTATCACAGTTAGTATGATGTGGCCGCAGCTTTTCCTGGTTACCTCATATCCAGCACCTTGTGTACACGAGTCTGGAGTGGCCTTTCCGGAACAGGTGGAGGTTTTTTAGAAGCCATTCTTAATCATAGTGAAGATTGTTACAACTGGCAGTATTAGGAGGAAGCAATGTGAAAAGGTAACAGTGCTTTGCCTGGGTTCCTGAGATGGGGTTGCAGAGTTATGGGAGCCGTCCAGCCTTTCCCCAGAGTGCGGTGCTTCTCTTGTCTGGTTTTGGCTATCTCATACTCAGTTACAAGGCCTTTTATTTTTCATTCCTGGTATTTCCAACCACTTTAATCCTAACATTGAAGCCTAACCTTTAAAAATTGATATATACACACACACACACACACACACACACACATACATATATATAAACTGTTTTTACTCTCTGTCAGAAGGGAAATGGAGAAGAGGAAGATGGAAAAGCCATGCCTTTTGAGTAGGTCAGCAATGGAGGTCTGCAACCAGCAGGACTGGGGTGTGCTGCAGAGGAACGTGAGCAACCCGGAGTGCCAGGGCTTGGGGTTGTAGTTATCTAATTTCAGTTACCTAAAGAGATTTAAAAAGGAAGTTACACTTTTAAGACTCACAAAGGTGGCAGGTTTAGCTGTGAAGTCTCCAGAGAGGGGGTCCTGGGATGACTAAGCGGATTATCTCATTAAGGGAATAATTATTCCTCTCATCTCCTCAGCATGTCCGCAGGCATACTGGCTTTCCTGAGGAGTGGTCGCTTGCTCAAGTGACTGACAGGCCCAGAGAGACTAACTCTTAAGGGAGGAGACGATAGTATTTACTGTTCCAATTTCTGAAAGATTAAACTGTCATTCCTCCAATTAGGGCCAGAGGTCAAAGTCAAATTCCATTCTTTGGTCGGGGGAAGTAGCTTCCCCTTAATGGGCCTCAAGCAAGCCCTGGCCGTCTACCCTTCCTTCCTTCTCTCTTCTTTCATCAAACTGCTTTCCTACATCTTGACTAACAGAGCAGTTTAATATAGCATTTATCTTGCATCTAGTCTCCTTTCAGTACACTAACTTTAAAATTAAATACAAGCGATGAGGGGAGCCCTGGGGAGACGGCTCAGTGGCTGGGAGTACTTGCAGTCAAAGCATGAGGAGTCTATTATAGGTGAGAGCTTAAGACTCCTGCAAGGCTTCAGATCTCCAATGCACCATGGTACGGATCCCCTCCCCCACCCCCACAAAAAACAGTAATAAAAAAATTCCATTTAGATTTCAGAAATCTAGATGGAGGGGCTTGGGAGACAATATACATTGAAACATGAATAGAATTAATTCTATTTTTTAAATTAATTTTTTGTTTGTTGTTTTTGAGACAGGGTTTATTAGTGTAGCCCTGGCTGTTCTGCACCAGGTTGGCCTCGAAATCAGATCAGTTTGCCTCTTCCTCCCAAGTACTAGAATTAAATGTGTGCACCACCAGCGCCCAGCGAACAGAATAAATTCTATGCAAAGAAGTCAAAACAAAATCTAGCCAAGTAACAGGCACATCTGCACCAAGAAATGTTCAAGTCAGCATACCTACGTTTAAATTCATCTTCGGCACTCCGGGTAGCTCCTGACGATCACAGGATAAAGTGGGACAAGCATTTTGGATGAAGGAAAAAGGAACTAAAGAGACATACATAAGCCTGGCAGTGGTGGCACACGCCTTTAATCCCAGCACTCGGGAGGCAGAGCCAGGAGGATCTCTGTGAGTTCGAGGCCAGCCTGGGCTACAGAGTGAGTTCCAGGAAAGGCGCAAAGCTATACAGAGAAATCCTGTCTTGAAAAACCAAAAAAGAGACATACATACTTAATACTACTTGTAATAATAACAAAACCACGCAGAATATATATGTTAAAGAAGTTAATGTTAACCACTGGGGGGTGGGGGTGGGGAAACTAATTAAGGCAGGACCACGACTTTAGAAGTCATTGCTCTAAACCAACATTGCTATATATATAGCACGCAGCCCACATGGCTTTCTCCCAGCCAGCTGTAAACCTCACTGGGCTTAGTGCTTACATGCGGGCCCTGAACATGGAGTCTAACTTAGGGTGACCTTGATTTTTTTTTCCTGGTTCTCTAGCCTTAACCATCCCCGTGCTTGGTGTTTTTCTGAGAGCCAAAAAAAGCGGCGTTGGCCGGTCCCCAACCTTCCAAGGCCCAAACACACCAGGAGTGCGCCCACTACCTCGTGGGGAGGAGCTCCGCCAAGAGCCGCTAACTCCAAGCCGCACCACGCAGGACTCCACAGGACGCTCGCCGGGATTTACCGAAACCTTGCCTCTTGCTAGGCAACCGAGTCTCCACAGCGACCGGAAGAGGAAGATGCGGGCTGCCCGGAACCGCGGAGGGCGGGCGCACGCAGTCTCCCTGGGCTCCGCGGAGACAGGGATACACAGCGTCCCGGTCGCCATGAAAACAGGCCACACCCCGGCTATCCCGGCCCGTGCCCGCCCAGTGCGCAGACGCGCATGCCGTTCCGCGCATGAGCAGTGCGGCTTGGAGCCCGCCAGCCCGTGTCTCCGGCGCCAGCTACGCCGCTGTGGCTGTCACTATGGCCCATTACAAAGTGAGGGGGGCGCGGCGTGGCTCGGGGCGTGCGGGCGGCGCCGGGTGGGAGTTGGGGCGCGTGCAGGGCTTGGGGGCGGCGGCGGGGCGCGCCGTCTTCCTGCTCCGGCCCCGGGCTCCGGTCCCTGACCCGCCGTATCTCCTCAGGCCGCCGACTCGAAGCGCGAGCAGTTCCGGAGGTACTTGGAGAAGTCGGGAGTGCTGGACACGCTGACGAAAGGTGAGCTGGGGGGACGGCGGCTGTCCGCGCTCGCGCGCTCCTGGCCAGGTGGGGCCCTACCGGGAACCGGTGAGGCCTTGGGGTCCCGCAGGTCGGGCGCACGCCGGCTGCGGGACGTCACCTCGCCCCCGTGGCCGCTCTCTGCCCGGGACTGAAACTCTTGCAGCTGTTGCAAAGTCTCTCCAACTTCCGTTGCTTTCTCCCGAGCAGCCGCAGTGGACACGGTAGTAAGAGACCTTGAGATCCCAATTACTCCCGCCTCATAGTGTGCGGGATCTTACACATCTTCCTTCGGACAAAAGGCAACTAAGAAAATTACCGAATTTGAAAGAGGGTTACTATTAGTCTTCAAAGCTGGGGATTCATAGACAATTTGGGGCGTCGCTTTTCAATTCCCTCAGCCTGTAGTAATTCCTACTTTGTGTAGATTTCATAATTACAGCAGAATTAGATTTTGAAGAGCTCCAGAGCACATAAAAATGACTATATCGTTTACCTTAAAAAACGGAAGCTTACTGTTAGTGTATCCCTTCCTTTCTGGGCTTAAAGTTAGAGAGAATGGTGACTGAAACCACAGGATCCTTAGAGAGAGAATACAGGATACTAGCCTGACAGTACATTGAATGTCTGCTACATGTTACTCAACACAACATTGCCTGGTGTTTTCAAGGGAGTAGAATGGAATTGCTGGCAGGGATTGAAGCTTTGGTCCTTTTGAGAATGGGAAGTGTCTGGGAAACTATTTGTATCTGCTTTTTAGGAAACAAAAGATAGGGGAAATTCTGTCTTTTGGGAGAATTTAGCAGAAAACAGGGCTTTTAATTCCCACACGGATGAGCTGACAAGTTGACTTACTACCTACTCTCAGACTCAGTAATTTCCTATATCTTTGCAAGTCAACGGGAGCAAACTGTAAGAACTCCTCTGTGAAAGCATTTTACTTTGTGGCCTCGAAGTGTCACAGATGCTTGGAATTCTGGGAAAACCCCCTCATGTTTGTTTCTTTCAGGTAATGATCTTATTCCAGCCTTGTGTTCTGGGCACCAAGGGATACAGCTATGGAAACGTCCCCATTGTCAGGAGCTAGTAACTTAGTTAGGGACACACACACTAAAACACAGTGCCAGCTAGTAGTAAATATGTAACTTAAACCATAGCAAGACTAGGGGATAAAGATGTGACACTTTACATTGAGTGGTAGAGGGAAGACCTTTGGACAGAAAGACCAGATAAGTATCCTTAATCTGAAAATTTGGAATCTAAATTGCTCCAAAGCCTGTAACTTACTGAGCATTGATGTAGAAAATCTCATACCTGACTGCGTAAGTTATGTCAGTCAAAATTCAGGAACCGAGGAATATTTGCTTGTCATGTTCAGATATGGAACGTAAATGAATCTCACGTTCAGGCTTGGATCTCATCCCCAAGATATTTCATTATGTATGTATAGATATTCCAGATTCGAGATAAACACTGAAATACTTCTGGTCCCAGGTATTCTGTGTGTGGGGGTGGGGTGGGGGTTGGATGCAGCAAGCGGACAGAAAAGCAGTAAAAGGCAGGTGGAGGACAGTTAAGAGATAACTGAATACGGAGAAGATGCGCAGCCTTTAGGCTGTGTAGAGATCAGAAACATCTGCATGCTCCTACCTTCAACCTTTGTAAACCTAGTCTTCTAAATAACACCTGACAACACGGTATCTATTAATATGATTTAAAACTTCATTTTAAAGGTTCAAACATGTTTTATACAAATTTACATTTTCCTATCCAGCAAACACTTCAGAGAGGATTTAAAATGGCTTTTAATGTCAAAACACTGTAAGAAGCCAGGCATGGTGACATGTTTTTAGTGCTATAGTGAGGGAAGGCAGATCTTGCATTCACTGCTTTTCTGGGGTACATAACAAGACTGAACTCAAAAAAGCAAACTAGAGCTAGGCTGGAGGATGGCTCAGGGGTTCAGACCACTTGGCGCACAACCATCAGGACCAGAGTTCAGAGCCCAGCCCTCATGTAGTAAGTCAGACAGGGTCTCTGTGTAATCTCAGTGCTGCGAGGCGGGAAGCAGACACAGGATGAGCTTCAAGGCTTATTGGCTACAAGCCAAGAATGCAAGCTCCAGGTTCAGTGAGAGATCCTGCCCCAAAAGGTCTAAGGCACATACAAAAGACCAATGCATCTTGTCTTATTTCTAATTGTACCTGATAGACTGAAGTAGGATGACTGCTTGAGTCTGAGGCCAGCGTGGCTGAGTAGCATTTTGTTATTTTGAGCAGAGTATCAACCTATAAAATACCTGGCTTTAAATAACCTGACTGCTAGGGGCCAGCAAGAGGGCTCAACAGGTGAAGGTGCTTGCTGCCAACTGATGAATCTGAGTTTGATTCCTGCAACTCATTGGTAGGAGGCCAGTATAGAATGCGTCTTGACATTTATCCTCTGACCAACCCCCCGCCTCCCCATATGTAACTAATAACAATAAATCTAGCTGCTAAAGCAAAAGGGAATATGATTTGAATTCTCTCAGATAGAAAGTACAGTCATCCCATAGAAAAGCACAAGAAACAACACTTTGTAGCATCAGCCTTGCATGCACTACTGACAGGAATTTGGAAGCTGAGGAATAATAGAAGGAAACGGCAAGATCATCAATAGTCACACCTATAAAAGTTTAGATTCTAGCTGGCCTGATGGTGCCTGTCTTTAATCCCAGCACTCAGAGAGGCACTCTGAGTTCAAGGCCATCCTACTTTACATAGTTCCAGGACAGCTAGGGCTGTGTAGAGAGATGTGGTGTTTAAAAATAAGTAAATAAAAGTTAAGATTCAGTACAGATCAGTGGAAGTAAATGGAAGAAACACTTTTGAGTATACAATTAAAAAAGTAATAAATAGGGTCTCGAGTATTGTAACATAATAAGAGATGATTGGCAGATAGTGGTGACATAAATGTGATTTCTCAAAAAGTTGTGTATTTTGGTGTAAGTTAAAAGTACTTGCTCACTTGCTGTTTTTCATACTGTATTTAAATTATTAAAACTCTAATAAAGGACATGTAAATTGGTTTAACACAGGACTTCTTAATTTAAAAGTTAGACACATTGGACAGTTGTAGTTTTTGCTTTTGTCAGATTTTCAAAGTTGGGTGTGGTGATACACCTGTATGGGAGAACTGAGGCAGGAGGATTGCCATGAGTTTGAGGCCAGCTTGGGTTAGCTGTCTCAACTACACACAGGTTCAGGCATCCACAAGCTCAGGAGATTTTTGTAAAGGGTCCTCAGCACTAATTTGGAGAACTTGCCATCTGAATATTGAATTCCAGGAGGGCTTGTTCACTAGATGAGTGAGACTGTGTTCACATGAGGCCACATATTTTTAAATGCCAATCTGAGCATGTTGATTACTGGTAACATTTTTGGTTGGTCTAGCCTGTCATATATAAAACTTAATTGTTGAATATTTTGAATGGAACTGAAATTTCTCTAGTTAGATTACAGTAGACTGTTTTGGTTTTTTGAGACAGGGTTCTTTGTAGCCCAGGTCTGCAGCTCATTGCTTTTCTACAAATGAATGTCCTCAAACTCCGTATTCCCCTGCCTCACCTCCTCGCTACTGAGATTACAGGCGTGGGCCAGCACACCCAGCTTCCTTAATTGTTCTGCCATTTTCCATGCCCCACTTCAGTCAGACTTGCAAACAGCACTCAAGAGTGATCTTGCCACCCCCTTGCTTTCAAACTATCGAAATATAGTTGTAGTCCTTAGGATCAGAGTTCAACTAAGCTGTTCTCAGTTTTCCACTGTCTGACCCTAGACTGCCTTTTCCATTTATTACCATTACATACTTGACACATTAGTTCCCTAGTATGTGCTCTGAGCTTTCCCATTTTTATCTGAAACACAGCTAGGTCTCAAGTCTGCCTCTGATGCTAAGTATTTCTCCAGTCTCACTCCGAAACTCAGTAACCACCATTGCAGTTCAGTACTCTCTGCCTTCCTTATCTTCTGCCATGGACTGTAAATTTGTTGCAAGCAAGAACACTGTCTGAATTATTCACCATCCTATGGACAGTGTTAGCAATCTGCTTGCCATACAGCAGGCAGATAGTATTTACTGAGTTTCAGAATATTAGCCATCTACACTGAGGACTTCATTGCTTTTCTTTCTCTTTGCAGTGTTGGTAGCCTTATACGAAGAACCAGAGAAGCCCACCAGTGCTCTGGAGTATCCTTTTCATCTCTGAAGTCAAAAGGCCACATTTTTGACATTTTAATTTATTCAAATATATAATAAGCTTTAAATACTTTTGTTTATTGAAAAGTTCTTTTGAATCTTCACATGACCTTGGATAACCTTGGTGGTGTGGTGGGTGACTGTCCCCCAGCCTCATTCTGCTGTGAGTACATTCTTAACACTGATGTTAGTTTTTTAAAGCATCACTTAGGAGCTGCTACCCCGGAAAACCCAGAAATAGAGCTGCTTCGCCTAGAATTGGCAGAAATGAAAGAGAAATATGAAGCTACTGTAGAAGAAAATAAAAAACTGAAAGCAAAGGTAAATTTAAAAAAGAAATTCAAATTAAAAAACAATCTTGTCTCTAATGATTATCTGACCAAATCCTTACTACAGGCCAGGGATGTAGCTCAGTGGTAGAGCATCTGTTTGGCATGTGCGAAGGTCCTGAATTCCATCTATAGCATGATAAAATCAGAGTAAACAACCCCAAAACTTCACTAAATGGGCAGCAGAGAGGGACAATGAGTATCAGTTTTGAATCAAATGCACAGCAAACTTAAGCCTCATCTAGAGAAATCCCAAGACCAACAATAAATAGGATAAGCAAAGAGTGGTCAAGAAGAGGGAATTGAAAACCTGCATCAATAAAAAGGCGGGAATACTGGCTAATACTGCTTAAAGTACATGGATAATTTTAAGGTTCTTAGGCAGTTCAGGTCAGCCCAGGCCACTGCTTTGTTAAGGGTACCTAGAATACGGCAGTGCATAGTCCACATGGTCTCAAGCATGCTTGCTCCAGGCTCATAAGGACAGACTTGATCATATCTAGAGCTGAAGTTTTCCCTTTGTTCAAACTCCCATAAACTTGAACATCAACTCAAAGTCTTTGAGGCTTATTACATTCGGAACTACACAATGCACTTTCCAAATCGGACAGCGAATTGAAAGAAGTCAAACCTTATGAAGTTCAGTGTTCTTGTAAGGAACCACAAGCTTTTATTTAAAAAAAAAAAAAATGCAGTGACTAAGACTATCAGAGATGCTGAGATAAACTCTTTGTAGTCGCTGTGTAGACCAGGCTCGCTTCGAACTCAGAAACCCCTACCTTTGCCTCCCTAGTGCTGGGATTAAAGGCATGCACCATGCCAGGGCCCTTCTGGTACTTTTAAAGTCACTTTTCATTGACTGACTATACTAATAGAAATCACATAACTCTTCGTCTTGTTTTTTAGGACAAAACAGTTCCATATTACACAGCACGACAGTTTTGGAAAGATAGACTGTTATGTACCTAGTATTTGAACAGTTCAGTCATGAATTGAAACTAAAGTTTAGTTGCTAAAGTTTTATACAAGAAGGGATTTTGTTAGTTTTAATTGTACTCAATCTTAAGTAAGCAAATGGTTTAAGAAAGATAAGTTCAGGAATTGATTATTGACTCAATAACAAAGTTGAATATAATATCTAATTTCATTGTGTTACTAAGTTTTTTACCCAATTTAAATAAAATTCATCTAAATCCTCTGTCTTTGCCCCATAGCTTGCTCAGTATGAGCCACCTCAGGAGGAGAAGCGTGCTGAATAGGATTCTTCTCAGTTGAAAAGACACTGAAAACTGGTTTTGTATCACTTGAATAGCTTGTATAGTATATAATCTTCCTGAAAAGATGCTATAAACTTTTAATATGTTAAATCCACTCATCACACTTTAATGTTATAAACACATATACATAGAATCACCAATAAAAACTCAATATAACTTTCTTTGGGTCTTAAAGCAGGAGAATCCAAAGTAGATCTCGAAGAAAAGCTAAAGAACCACATAACTTTTTACCTTCAAAGAAATTTTATTTATTATCCAATTAGGATTGATGGTACTGGTTGTATTTTAGCTAGGAGATTTAGCATGGAGCTATTCCTTGGTTGAGGACTTGAGCATAGTAGGCACACTCATTCTTGACAGTGTATTCCCAGTGGACAGATCTGTGATGTATGATGCTTCTGCATGGATTCCCATGCATCTTCTGCTCCTTATATAATATGGAACAAGTAACTCTTCTTTGCCACCACTTTGCCTTAGATAACTGTGTGTGTGCCAGTATGAACTCTGACACCACGTTTTCTTTCTATGCAATCATGCCCATCTGATAATGCTGCCTTGCTGTGCTGTGTGCTGTAGTGCGTCCTGGTTGCACATTAGTCTGTGTTGTTTTCAGTTTGCTTAACGCTGCAACTACTGGATTGTAATTTACATAGCTTCCAACAGGACTACACTCCTACCCTGCCTTACTTAGTTCCTTAGTTGAGCACAGAAGAGAGATAATATAAAATTCTGGGTTCACGCACAAACTGGGATGGGAAAGGGATGAACCATTATGTCACAGATGATTATAATATGTAATTATATAGTGCTTTTTTCCTCTTAAAGGTATTTTTTGAGCCTTGGATTAATTTTATCTTTAATATCCCTGTAAAGTAGGTAGGGCAAATATGAGGGGAGGTGGGTGCTGAGTATTTTAGGCCAAAGACTGACATTTCTATGAATTGGTTGCTAACTGTAGAGCCCTGGGCAGGTCAGTTAATGGCTTGGAGATTCCCTTTCCTCATCTGTACCGTGAGAACATGTGCTGCCTACCTCACAGGGTTGTTGTGAGGTCAAATGAGATAATGTACATGAAAGATTTGTAAATGGTAAAGTACCACTTGTTTTGGTAGTCCTCTTCTTTCTTTTTGGGTAGGGGACAGTCTCATGTACCCCCAGGCTGGCCTTGAAGTTCTGATCTTCTTGCCTCTTACTTCTGAATGCTGGGATTACAGGCATTCACCACTACATCTGGCCCGTTCTCCTTTCTCTGGGAAGACTCACAATCAGATGTGTGTTGATCACTTGCTTTCCTCACTCACAGACACTGAAGTCCTTCTATTTCATGCCTTCTATCTGTATTGTTAGAGAGCCTGTATTTAATTTTTGATCACAGCACACATCCAGTCAAAGCTGGTTTAACCAGCTGAGGCACTGGCACCTGCTGGAAACTCTGACCAAGCCATTCACAAGGGCATTGTAATCAGTCATGTTGGCAGGAGTGTGACCATGGTCTGCATTTCTTCCAGTCACAAGTTTGTTTCTGGAGGGGGCCCATCTACTAGTGGAAGAACATTGAGCTGGACCGATTCTCTGTTTACCGATTGAGAAGAGCCTTTAGATGGATAGCACTGGGCTAAGTGCTGGTGTGGTAAAGATTCATTTATTAGGAGACACATATGTAAACAACTACAAGGTGGGTTAGGATGTGCTAAGAATTGTAGGAATAGCAAAAGAGGTCCTCAGGAGGATTTAGAAGGGAGAGGACTTAGCTTCTTTAGGCAGTTTGTATGGCAGCCATTTTGTTGATACAGACAACTACATTTTGTTTTCTGGCAGTCTCTTTTTTCTCCCCACCTCTCATGGTACTATTGTTATTTTCATTCTAAAACAGGCTAACTATATGTAGGTGGAACTGGCCTGGAACTTACTGTGTAGCTGATGGTAGCCTCAAACTCAAGATCCTCCTGCCTCTGCTTCCCCGTGCAGGGATTACAGGTGTGCACCACCATGCCTGGTCTAATGTTATGTCAGTGGGTTTGTGACAGTCTCTTGAACCATCCTTTTGCATGTTAGTTGCAGCATGTGGGCTTGATTACCACTTGTAGGTGGAACTGACCTGGGCCAACCACGGATATTTACGAATTCAAAGTTTGGGGCTGGAGTAATGGCTCTGTTAAGAGCACTGGCTGCTCTTCCAGAGGTCTTGAGTTCAATTCCCAGCAACCACATGGTGGCTCACAACCATCTATAGTGGGATCCAGTGCCCTCTTCTGGTTTGCAGATGTACCCACAGACAGAGTACTCAGATTTAAAAACCAAAATAACCATAAATAAATAAATCCTAAAAAAGAAAAAAGGATTTCAAGGTCACCAGGCATGGTGAGCACCTGACATGGGTGTTGGGAACTAAACTAGGGTCTTCTCCAGAAGTAGTCCTGAGCCCCGTTTCCATCATTTCCGTCAAGGGCTTAAATGAAGACAGTATACAAGATGATGCTAAATGTAAGTGGAAATGTAAGTCATCTCTTCAGTTCCTGCTACACTTCAGCTTCTTTATCTATAACATAAAAATTAGGGGCTACAGACATGGCACAGTGGGTAGAGGTGCTTGGACACAGGCCTGAAGAACTCAGTTCATTCCCTGGATCCCACAAAGTAGCAGAAAAGTCAGCTCCCAAGAGTGTTCTTCCACGTGTGCACAGCTGTGTACATACAATGCATATAAACATTCTGAACAGACATGATGGTCTGTACCTATAATCCTAGCACTTGGAGGCAAGTGGGTCAGGAATGTGAAAGTTATCTCTGACTACATAGTAAGTTAGAGGCTAGCCTTGGCTACATAAGATCCTTTCTCAACTCCACCCCCCAAAAGGGGTGTGTGTGTGTGTGTGTGTACACTTTCACATCTTACCTACCCTACAAGGTTACTGTTAGGATCAGATTAAACACGGTGGGTATAAAAGTGCTTTGCAAGCTGTAAAGGGCTACCTACAGATCAGTTGTAGTAATGCCACATCTGTAAATACCACAGAATTGGAAAGACTGGCTGGTAGACTACTTTGGAACAGATTTTAACCTGATAATCTTTGAGTACCTAAACTGCTGAGCACAAACAAAAAAGTTAAAGACACCAAGTCATATAGTGATTTAAAAAATGTAGTTACACAAGTAGGGTTTCTGACAAAATACTAGTTCGAGTGATCACTAATGTGAACCATTTAAACTTCCATCTGGGAATAGAAAGGTCCAGGTGCTAAATGAGTCTGAAAGCTCTGCTGGTTACTCTGTGGGTACCAGGTATCTGAGGGATGCTGACAAGCATGAATGCATTTTAAGGAAGAATGATCAATAGGGAGAAGGGATGTGAAAGCATGGCTGAGTTGTTCAGTATGGTTGCCACCAGTTACACGAGGCAGTTAACTCAAAACAAAAACTCGGTTCCTCAATCCCTGCAGCCTCGTTTCTAGCATTACATGGTCAGCGGGTACTATCCTGAACAGTACAGACATAAATGTTTACCCTCAATGTCCTACTGAACAGTACTGTAGAAGCAGTGGCTGAAGGAAGTGAGGAGAGCAGGGAACAGAAGACGGTGTGTAATGAGGACTGCTTGAATAGTAGAAGGGCTGTTGTAAAGAAGGCTTTGAGGAGTATGACTGTTGGCTTGAAACTTCTTTGATACTATAGCGGGGAATAACCTTTAACAACTTTCTGGTCCTCTTGCTTCCTTGCTGCTGTGATCACAGGCAGGTGCTACCAGGTCTGGGGTACGCAATGCTGAGGATGGAACCTAGGGTTTCAGAAAAGCTAAGCAAGCATTCTACCAACTGAACTATATCCTCGACCCTTTGAATAAGAAATTTCATAAAAATGTATTTTTCTTTTACGTGTATAAGTGTTTTGCCTGCTTGTGTGTATGTGTATCATGTGTGTGCCTGGTATCCTTGGAGTCCAGAAGAGGGCATTGGATTTCAACACTGGAGCTATGAATGGTTGTAAGCCATCACAGGGGTGCTGGGACTGAATGTAGGTCCTCTGCAGGAGCACCAAGTGCTTTTAACCACTGAGCCATCTCTCCAGCCCAGAATAAAATTGTGAGCAGAACAGAGCTTTGGAGTTGGCTCAGTGGGTAAAGCACTTGTCACATATATGTGAGGACTTGACTTTGAATCCCCAGAACTCACGTAAAAGTGAGCAGGTTTGTGTCTGTAATCGCAGTGCTCCTGTTGTGAGATGAGAGGTGGACAGGAGTCAGCCCAGAAATTGGCAGGCTAGCTAGCTTTGCAGATGCAATGCTAAACAACAAAGAAGTAACTTTGTCCCCAAACTCAAGGTGAAAGATAAGATATCTGAGGTTGTCCTCTGATCTCTATCTACTCCTATACCCCACCTAAAACTGTTACAACTTTTACCACAGCTACCCTTAAATTTGATTTCCTCTGGCAAACAGTTGGTTCTCTGAATCCATGGATTCAGCCAAATGGATTGGAAATTTTGGGGAGAAAATTGTACTGAGCACATGTAGACTTTATTCTTGCCCTTACTCTACACAACATAGTGTAACAACTTTACATTCTCCCCCATGACTTCTTAAGAAAAGGGTTTCTAGCTCAGGCTGCCAAGGAACTTGATGTGTAGAGCACCTGTCTCTAAAGTACTAGGATTTACAGGTGTGTGGTATCGCCCATACCTGGCTAAGACACCATGTCTTTGTATTGGGCATTATAATTAATGCAGAGCTGATACAAAGTATGTGAGTTGTGTGTATAGGTTCACATGCAAGGAACCTGACCATCTTCCAATCTGTTCATGGGATTAAGGGTGGCCTGTAGGCAGTCTCTCATAGTGAGGGATATGTACATTTAAGTGCATTCTGTGTATTAGATACTATGGAGTTGGAACTTTTTTAGGTGAGTTGTGATGAAATCTGAAGATATGTCCTGCTTTTAACTTCTAAGATCAGGTATAACCAATGTGTCAGACCTACACAAGCTTACTTTTTTCTCCACAGTCAAGTCAGTCTCTCTGAGTAGGGGATAGGGCCGTGTGGCACAATTAGCCTAGTATAGGCAGAAGACCCCGAATTCCATCCCCGGCCCTGCAGACAACACAGTCGTCATGTAAAATCAAGACCCCCTACCCCACCTCCTTTTAAGTGTACAGAGCTGTACTTTGTCAAATTTCCACTTCTGGAGTCCGAGACGTGAAAATTCTCATATGGCTTTCTGAAGCCTACTTTGGCAGCAAGCATTTGCCTTCATTATTCCTAATTCCTCTGGTCTCTAATCACTAGTAAGTCTAAGATGATGCAGTACTCAGTTGCTGGATGGGATAGTGGAGGAGCACTTTGACTAGGTGGCAACAAGGAAACTAGAGTCGGTTGGATATAAAAACAGCAGGGTCCTATCAGCGATCTGCTTGCAGAAAGATAAGGTGTTTTAGCACGCTTGTATTTGTTTTCCTTATCGGCTCCGGCTACCAGGTAGGGCAAGTTATCACTGGGACTCCTAACTGTCTGCCTGGCTCCTACTTCGTACACTTTTCGCACATCCCAACCGCATTATCGGTCAGGACCGGCTCAAACACGACCTCCTGTGGACTTTCTCACCCAAGTCTGGAGCGGTTCATCTGTGCTCATGGCCTTCTCACATAAAATCTGTACTGAGTCTACTTACACAGATGTCCAATCTCTGTTCAAGCAACTCGAGAGCAGGCAGGGGCAACTCGGTTTCAGTTTCAAGAGCCTTCCTGGTAGTACCCAGGACCTGGCAGGCATCATATAAATACTGGCTGGGCAGCTGCAACCAGAGGAGGGGGGGGGGGGGGCAACGAATTCTTACCCAGACGCCCAGAAGCATCTTCCCTGCGGTGCTCTCGGAGCCCGGAAGGAGGCGGTGAGCGGTGAGCAGCACAGCGCGCAGGGCAGGCCGAGGTGCGTGAGGGATGCGCCCAGAGCGAAGGCCCGGAGCCCGACAAGAGGCGCGGCCCGGCCGGATCTCCTCGTGACTCCTCCTCCCCCCCCCCACCATCAGCCGCTGCTAGTCAGGTGATTCCGGGCACGTGATGCACACCACCTACCCTGCTGCTCCGAAGTGGCAGCCCACCCAGCCAATGAGAAGCCAGTGCTCGGCGGCAGTCCAATCAGAGCCGGGTTCGGGGGCGGGCCCTGCGGCGGCGGCGGCTGCCGGGGGCGGCGGCAACAGCGGCGGCAGGGGGAGGCGGCGGCCTGGCCTGGCCTGGCCTGTCAGGGCGCGGGCGGCGGCGGTCCAGCACCATGTCCCTGCAGTATGGGGCGGAGGAGACGCCCCTGGCCGGCAGTTACGGAGCAGCCGACTCGTTCCCCAAGGACTTCGGCTACGGTGTGGAGGAGGAGGAAGAGGAGGCAGCGGCGGGCGGCGGTGGTGGCGCGGGGGCCGGCGGTGGCTGCGGCCCGGGCGGCGCTGACAGCTCCAAACCAAGGATCCTACTCATGGGACTGCGGCGCAGCGGCAAGTCCTCCATCCAGAAGGTGAGCGTCCCGCGCCGGGCCTCCCGCCCTCGGTCTCGCTCGGCCCGCGGCGCCCAGGTGGCGGCCTCCCGGGAGGCCCGAGAGGGTGGCGGCCTGGCCCCGCGTCCCGGCGCACCCTCCACGCCTGCGAGCGCAGAGCTTGGGCGCGACCTGCCCAGGGTCCCCGACCTGGCTCTCCACGTCCGACTCTGCCCGCCCAGGGCCGAGCGGGGCGAGGAGGCGACGCTGGCTGGAGGGTGGAGGCAGGTGCCGGGCACCGCCCTAGATCTCCGCCCTCTGGGTCGCAGCCCCTGTGGCGTTGAGGAAACCGACTTGTCCTCTCCGGTTCTCACGTGGAGAACTTGGTGAGCGTGCTCTCTTGCAGCAGCATCTCACTCGGGTGACCCGAGTTTTCAAGGGTCCCCTCCCAGGTTTCGGGCCGCAGAAGCTCTAGAAAGAGTTGTGGCAAAGACACCGGGCATCAAGTTTGTTGTTAGTCTGTTGAAGACTTCTGTAACGTTTATTCTGGGGAGGGTCCCATTACTGCACCTACTTTATTTAGGTCTCGTCGCCCGGTGATTGCAGTTACAGGTGACAGACAGTCCCCTGAAAATTGGTCACAAAAAATCTTTGGAAATAAGTGTTTTGCAGGCAGACGGACATCAACGTATTTGTTTTCACCTTGGGTCTGCCAAGATCGTATAGGCTTTTTGTTTTTAGTGAACAGAAAAATAGACGCAGGGTTGACTTATTTCTTCATCAACCATCCCCATTACAAACAGCGGAAAAAACCTGATAAATAAAACTGGTGTCACCGACACCCTGGCTTTCCCTGTTTTCCACTCTGACACAAAGGTTTATCCACATCTCTGGTACTTTGTAGATGGCGATGTTTTTAAAACGTGGCTACCCCCTCCCGCTGCCTTTGCTGGACTACTGTTTTATTTGCCTTACTTCTCTTGCCTGTGTCAAAAGTTGAGCTTTTGGAGGCAAGTTTGCTGTATGTTGGGATTGTATTAGGCAAGCCTTAAAGCTACATCTCTAGCCCTCTGTTTGTTTCTGTCTGTCTGTCTGTCTGTCTGTCTTTCTTTTCACTTTCTTTCTCATGCATCTCAGGCTGGCCTTGATTGAATTCTGATCCTGAGTCTGCCTCCCAAGTGCTGAGATTACAGGTGTGAGCCGCCATGCTAGGTTTTACGTGGTGCCAGGACTTCAAGCCTAATAGACAAGAAGCGCTCTCCCCACCCTGACCTACACCTCTGATTCCCTTCTGTCCTGCTTCGCCACTCATTGTCCTTACCATTTCTTTTGGAGTTGCCTCTCCTCTCCTCCCACAGGCCTCCTGACTTCTCACTCCAGATAATTTTACTTTCTGTTTAGATTGTAAGTTCAGTGAGGGCAGGATCCAGTCTGTTTTCTTTCTTGTTCCTTAGAGCCTGAGATAGGTATTTATGTTATTTTTGAATGAGCACAGAGTCTTAAACTTTATCTGGAATAGCTTCATGATCTTAAAGCAGGTTTTGACAAGTTTAAATCTTTGACAAAACACTATAGAGCCTGGCTGATGACATTAGAATTTTAGTATGGAGGAGGCAAAGGCAAGAGGATTGGGTTTTGAGTCTGGGCTACATAGCTAAGACCCCTTTTCAAAACAAACCCCCTCCCCCCAAAATAAAAAGTTACAAACACTGAGACTGAAAAGACAAACACGTGGAAACAGCAGAAGCAAGAGGTGCTGCTACTAGTGTTGATGCAGTTAAAATAGTGCGAGAAAAGCTCAGTGTGCGTGAGGGAAAGTTGACGTGGTGTCTTTGTCAGAAGCAGGATAGTGCCAGTGATTTGGCATCCAATTATCACCTTATTTATTTATTTGTTTGTTTGTTTGTTTATTTTGTATCAAGGTCAAAATTTTACTGCCATAGAATTTTTAACATAAATTCTGTAGTTTAGTAGTTGTGAAATTGTTTCTGTTTCTCTTAACAGGTGGTGTTTCATAAGATGTCACCCAATGAGACTCTCTTTTTGGAAAGTACAAACAAGATTTATAAAGACGACATTTCCAATAGCTCCTTTGTAAACTTCCAGATTTGGGATTTTCCTGGACAGATGGACTTCTTTGACCCAACCTTTGACTACGAAATGATCTTCAGGGGGACAGGAGCGTTGATATATGTCATCGATGCACAGGTAGTTAGGTATAATGTAGTGTGCTTCTCTTCTCTGGTTGCAAAAAGATGTAGAAACAGGGGAAAATTGTTGGTTTCCTTTGTTTGTCGTGTGCTTGAAGCTTCTCTCTTTCCAGTAGATCCCCTGACAGTTTAAGACATGCAGCTGCAGAGGGATTTTTGGGAGCAGACCTGTCATTGTACAATTCCAGACTCTCAGGTGCTTAGGAGATGTCATTTACATTTCTTGAGTCCCAGTTAAGGAGCAGTTACCATTGGCTTTCTACTTTTATTGGCTAATAGTAGATATTGCTGTACTTTATGAACTATTACAGTGGTTAACTCACCCATTGAAGTATCCCATCAGTGGCCACAATATAAGGAAGAATATGAGAAATGAGTCCATTATACTTTTCCTGATTTGTTTTAAGTTGAATTTAATCTAGCAAGATACACTGAGGGCCCAGTGCATGGCAGGCAGATGGATGGGCTGTGCCCCTACCCTTGCGCTTACCTTTTGTAAGCTGAAGCTTACCATTGTAGGGAATGCTTTCTGAGTGATGCCAACTCCGCAGTAGTGCTTTCTCATATACGATCTGATTTACAGAGTATTGTGTGGGTAGTTATTCCCATTTACAGATACTTGACTCTGATTTACAGAGTATTGTGTGGGTAGTTATTCCCATTTACAGATACTTGACTCAAGATTTAAGCAACTTGCTCAGAGCCACACACCTGACAAATGGCAGAGCTGGGATTACTCTAACAGTCCTATTGGGAAGAAATGTGCATTTTGCCTCTCCATTCTTTATAGTAAGAGCATTAAAAATTCAGGCATTGACTTGGTATTTGAGTTTCTATCTTAAGAAATTGAAGAGCTATTTACTGGTTATGTGTCAGGGCATCTGAATATTTATGAGTAATTAGGATAGCGACTTTTCTGTGGTTGGGGAAAAAGGTGGTTTGAGACTTTCTTAACTTGTTACTTATGTTTTATAAGATTCCTTGTTAAAAATATTTTGTTCTGACTTTCAGGATGACTACATGGAGGCTTTAACACGACTTCACATTACTGTTTCTAAAGCCTACAAAGTTAACCCAGACATGAATTTTGAGGTTTTTATTCACAAAGTTGATGGTCTGTCTGATGATCACAAAATAGAAACACAGAGGGACATTCATCAAAGGGCCAATGATGACCTTGCAGATGCTGGGCTAGAAAAGCTCCATCTTAGGTAACAACACGCGTGTTTGATATGAGAGCCCTGTAAATGTATTCCCATCTCTGTCATTATACACACCAGCTTTCTGTGACTGGTGGACCCTTCCCCAATTCTGTAATCTCTTCTTTGTTGAATTCCAAGCTGTTTTGTAAGCTTTGTGTTACTGAGAAATTACTTTTTCCCTTTTTCATTTTTCTGATGATTGAAGTCATGTGAAGTGTTTCCATTGGCACTCTTGCAGATTCATCTCAAGGGACTGGAGTCAGGCTGTTTCCTCACGGCATGAGTCTGCTTTGGGACTGCTCCCCTCTCGGTTTCTTCACTTTTTAACCCTGGTTGGCTTTGTGCAAGAAATCTGTCATAATTTTTGTGAAAGTTGAGTTTGGGTCTTGTCAATGTCTCAGTAGGAAGAGCCTTTTAAAGGTGTACACTTTCAAGTGTGGACTGACTCTAGTGTATGTTAGCTTTTAAAACAGTTTATACTTCCTAGGAACTCTGAAGTTAGGTATGTTGTCTTCTGCATTTACATAGTACTGCTACTGAGTTTGAAGGAGTGCTGGTTTACAGTTAAATATGAAGAACTTACCCTAAAGAACACATACTAATTTGGATTGATGGTTATGTATTTTTTGTATTTATATTCTAAAAGTGTATGAGGAGTGTTATTGTATATCTTTTGTGATGATGGGAAGAAGTGAGTATTTACAAGTATGTAAGAGGATGTCCACTTGACCATAAAAACAGCTTAAAGGGGAAGCAGAGAAGAGATGCAAGTGTAATTTCCTTATCCTTGCTATATTATAAAAACTTCCTTCTATGCTCAAGCCAGTTGTCCTGTCCCTAAGGTTTCTGGGCCTTAGGCTGTAGAAGCTTTCAGGTAGTTCCTAGAAAACATTGTAGGGAAAATCTCACTGACCCTCTTAGATTAAAATCTTTAAAACACTTAGACTTTATAAAAGCAGGGCATGGTGTTGTGCCTTTGTAATCCCAGCACTCGGGAAGCAGAGGCAGGAGGATCTTTGTAAATTTGAAGTTAGCCAACCAAGGCTACTTAGTTAGATCCTGTCTTCAAAGGCAAAAGTAAATAAATGTTTATAAGAGAAAGTAAAAGTGCCATCCCATAAAACTCCTCAATCTTAGGGATCTGTTATTTTTTTATTATTATTTTTTATTTTTTTTTTTGCCAGAATTTAAAACATCTTCCTTGTACTGGTAAGGAACCATTATGATTCTCTCTACTCTCTGTCAAGCTTCCTGTTAAGCTCTCCAGGACATCCTATGATTTCCCCCGTATTCAGAAGGGCCCTACATTAAGCCTGTTAGCCTCAGTAGAATTTTGCATCAAGCTTTTGTTATTTATGTGTGCTGGGGATTGAGTCCAGGACCTTGTGCATTCTGTCTGCATGCATTCTACTCTTGAGCTATACCCGCCCCCGCCCCCCCCCCCCCCCACACACACAACACATCCCAAACCTCCGTTCAGCACCAGCCGTTCTATGGATGCAGTGCAGCTTGCTTTTCCATTTCTAGGAACTCAGCTTATGAGCATGCTCTGTGCCTTTCAGGTTCTACCTGTTTCCAACCGTCTCCAGTCCTCATAGACCTTGAGGACTCTAACCTTGCTGAAGTTTTTGCCTAGAGGAAACACTGACAAGCCCCTTTCTTGCTAGTGTCAGGAGTCACATGGCCTTGCTGCTGATACTCTGACCTCTAGAATAGAGCCCCTTCTTGATCAAGTTCTTACTTTACTTCCTTGTAATGTTCTTTAAATCATCTGTAAAGTATAAACACAGTTCCTCATTTCTGATGTGGTAATGTGTTTATAAAATATATCATGAATACAGTTAAATGATGAAAAATGTCCTCAATGAAAAGAGCAGGTGGAATTGTCCATAGTGTTTAAGGGCCCCTTTCTCAGATTTCTGTTTTGTTAAATCTACATGTGATTTCTTTATTGCAATCCATTCAGAGTCAACTCCTGCTCTTTATAGGTCTCCATCCTCCTTAGGCTAATTACCTAATCCTAAGGACCAGTGTAGTCATTTATTCAGAAGAGGTCGGGTATTTTAGGGTGTTCTGGCTGCAGACTAAGTTGTTTACTCAGCAAGTCCTTAGGAGCACTGTTCAGGCAATGGGTTTGCAACTGTGAGGGAGATGACAGAGCTGCTTTTCCCCTGGGGCTTAGGATTGAAAAGGACACAGCTTGTAAGAAATGTGTGGTGGAGTTTTAAGTCCTTACCAGTGCTGTGAAGAACAGATTATGGCAGAAGGGTAGCGGGTACAGGTTTACTATTTATGTAGGCTGGTGGTGCCAGAGAGGAAGTAACAGGCTCTAACACATAGCCCCGGAGCTCTGCTGTGTAGACCAGGCTGGCCCCAAACTCACAGAGATCCACCTGCCTCTTCCCAGGTGCTGGGATTACAGGCTTACACCACTATGGCTGGCAGGAAAGAACTTTTTGAGGTGACATTTTAGTAGAAATGTGAATTGTATTATTTAATAAATACCACATTACTCTGCTGGGTGTGATGACAAAAGCCTGTAATCCCAGCTTAACTCAGGGAGGTGGGAGCAGGAAGAGTAGATATCATCCTCAGCTGTATAGTGAGTTTCAGGCCAGCCTGGGCTCCATGCTACTCTGTCTAAAAAAACCAAAATAAAACAAATGACCCTGTCTCTACCTTGGTCTTAGCTTTTGTCTCAGTTTTGTGCTTGGGGAATTAAGCTTTAAGGGGTGGTTTGCAAAGCTTATGTGGTTCTCGGGTTTCTCTTTTGAAGAGCCTTCTTGGGTGTTCCCTCAGTGCCCTCTGTGTAATGTAGCAAAGTGGGTGGGTGGTTGGCACGGCCAGGTTGGGAAGTGGTCTTACTATCAGAAATGATGGGGCTAGTAGACAGGGTCTGTTGGAACGTTAGGGAACATGAATGTAAGGCATTCTGACAGTGGTTACTGAAGTTATTTTGTGAAATAACCATTTTGTGTTGTATTTTCAGCTTCTATCTGACTAGCATCTATGACCACTCAATATTTGAAGCCTTCAGTAAGGTGGTCCAGAAACTCATTCCACAGCTGCCAACTTTGGAAAACTTACTAAATATCTTTATATCAGTAAGTGTACTATTTACTTTGATATAATTTCCATTCTGCTGTTGCTGTTAAATGTGTTTGCATTTAATTCTCCCCAAAAAAATGAGACTTGAACTAAAGATCAGTGACTCAACATGTAAATTAAATAATGGCATAAAATATAGCTGGATTTGTTTTCTTCTGATTTTATTTTATTTTATTTTTTTTGTCTTTTAGGTAATGTTCCCTGTACTTTGTTAATTATAAGCATCTTCATGAAGGTTGGGATGTAGCTTTGTGCTAGAGCACTGCTTAGCATGTGGGAAGCCATAGGATCAGTTTCTAGCACCATACACACAGAAAAGTAATAATTAATGAATTATTGCTGGATGTGGCATTGTACATCTGTAATCCCATCATACAAGACACAGGCAGGAGGATTAAGATGAATGCCTTGTAAGGCTCTGTCTAAAGTCTCCCAACCAAGCATCATTTATTTTTGATGTTTAATTGTATACTTCAAGGTGATATGAAGGATTGGAGTGAGTTCATTGGTAGAGCATTTATTGAACCCTGCATTCAGTATCCCAGAACCATAAAAAAAAATAAAAATAAAAACAAAACTACAGGGAATATTACTTTTAAAATTAAGAATGTTTTTCAGTGATTTAAGGTCTTTGAAAAATTGCAAATTGTCATTCCTAAAAGAAACTGAACACTTACCCAATTTTGTTTTTCCAAGAATTCAGGTATTGAAAAAGCTTTTCTCTTTGATGTTGTCAGCAAAATCTACATTGCAACAGACAGCTCCCCTGTGGATATGCAGTCTTACGAACTTTGCTGTGACATGATTGACGTTGTAATTGATGTGTCTTGTATATATGGGTAAGTGCTCTACACATTTCTGCAAGATCCCAGATAGGTGAAAACTTACCTAATTCCTACCTCTGGCACACTGAATGAGATGAGAATTTATTTTTAAAGTTACACTTATTTCCGTACTGTATATGTGAGTATAAATGTGTGGGTGTGTTTGCCATGCCGCCTGTGTTGTGGTCAGAGGACAGCTTTCGGGAGCTGGTTCTTTCTACCCTGTTGGTCTGGGCGGTTGATACTTAGGTGGTTAGGCTTGGGGGCAAGTACCCTTGCCCACTGAGACATTTCAACAGCCTGAAATGGGATTGTTTAGAACATGTGTGTCATCTTAGAACATGATGTCTCCTAAGCTGGACCTTCAGAGAGGAGAGCAGAGAACACCTGGGAAGTCTCTTTCTGAACTGAGGGGTTTGCACGATCTTCTCTCTTCTGGGGCTTGGCAAGTTTAAACAAAAGAACCCAACTAGATTAGTTTATTTAAAATGGACTGGGGACCAGGTGTGGAGGCAGAGGCAGGCAGGTCTCTGTGAGTTTGAGGCCAGCCTGGTCTGCATAGTGAATTCCATGCTAGCTAGGTCTACAGAGTGAGACCCTGTCTCAAACTTTCCCCAAGATGGTCTGAACAGCCAGATGAGACTGCTCATTTGTAGAACCTCAACACTTGGGAGGATCAGAAGTCGAAGGCAGCCTATCTAACCAAACAGCAGTAAATAAGACACTGAAAAGGTCTGAATAAATGTTACTTCCTAATTTTAAACCACACTAAAATGATCTAAATAAATGGTACTTCCTAATTTAAACTTAGATTTCATGGAATGAGGGACTTTTGGAGGAGGCTTTTGTTTGTTTGAGATGGTTTTAACATGTAGCCCTGGCTGGCCTAGAATTCACTATGTAGACCAGGCTGGCCCTGAACTCACAGAGATCCACCTGCTTCTGCCTCCCAAGTGCCGGGACTAAAGGCACATGCCACCACACCTGGTAGAATGAGGGATTCTTAATCTTTTTTTTTTTTTTTTGGTTTTTCAGGACAGGGTTTCTCTGTGTAGTTTTGGTGTCTGTCCTGGATCTCACTCTTTAGACCAGGCTGGCCTCAAACTCACACAGATCTGCCTGGCTCTGCCTCCTGAGTGCTGGGATTAAAGGCGTGGGCCACCAACCACCCGGCGGGATTCTTAATCTTAACAGTGTCTTTAAAAAAAAAGTCAGAATTTTAGCTGGGCATAGTGGCGTTCACCTTTAATCCCAGCACTTGGGAGGCAGGGGCAGTTGGATCTCTGATTTTGAGGCCAGCCTGGTCTACAGAATGAGTTCCAGGACAGCCAGAGCTACATCATAATGAGACCCTGTCTTAAACAAACAAGCGAAAAATCAGGATTTTAGTTGTTAGAAGGACTTATACATAAAATATTTGATGTATACATGTGATTTCTAAAATAAGTCTCTCAAATACAGGCTCTTACGTACGGACAATCCCTAAACTCTATGTAGAGACTTATAAAACACCAAAACCAAATGAGCTAGTAGACTGGCCCTCTTTCCTCTGTGTACTAACATCAGAATGCCCAGGCAGCTTTCAGCATGTCTGCTTTCTAATGCGTTTGCTTACCCTCTCGGTGCCTTCCTTCAGCTGCCTGTGAGTAGAAGACCTTACCTTGTCGATTTCTGTCTGTTCGCACTGATTAGATGCTGTCCTTTGTTGTGCTACTTTCTGTAAGAAAAATGAGGTGGTCTGCTACTCAGTAAACTTTCGTGTTTTCCATTCTTAAAAATAGATGATTAGAACATGTTGCTTTAAAAAAAGAAAGCTAGTCAACGTGTTATAAACCAGTCTTACGTTTTTTCAAACTGTTATTTTTGTGTGTTTGTCCTCTATGGTACTCGTGGGAAGGTCAGATGACAACTTCAGGAGTGGGTTCTTAACTTCTGCCTTGCTGAGACAGGGTCTCCCTTGTTTCTTCTGTGTGGTGGACTCCAGGCTCAATTGACCCTCCTGTGCTGAACCTCCTGTCTCCATCTTTCCATTGCCATCATGCAGCTGTGATGTCAGGCTTGTGCAGCCAGGGCTTTTACAAGCTGAGGCATTTCCCTGGTCCTATCACCTGGTTTTTGTACTTTTTTTTTTTTTTTTAACTAATACCAGTTTTCATATTTTAGATCTTTCATTTGTAAGCTATAGTACATATAAATATGGGGAAGGTTTGAAGTCGTCTGTGTTCCATGCATCCCATGTAAGCATGTAAGTGGGAATGAATACACAAGATACTGATGGGTCACATGAAGTGTATGTGGTGGTTGATACTTGGCATTTGTTTTATCTGAGAATATCTGTTATAATCTTTTCATTGAGAATTTCAGCACTAGCCAGGTTCCCTTTCTTCTCAACTGAATTCCTTTAGGGTGTGTTGCTTCTAAATCTGCTTCCTCTTGGCTGTGATCTTCCTGTTTGGACATATTTTGACTAAAATTCAGATAAGCATACTTGCTTTAAAGGTTTTTGTTTTGTTTTGTTTTGTTTTGTTTTTTGAGACAGGGTCTCAAGTAGCCCAGGTTAGCCTCACACTTGATATATTTAGTAGAGGGTGACCTTGGACTTCTGATCCTCCTGTCTCCACTTCCCAATCCTCCTGTCTCTACTTCCCAAGTGCTAGGATTACAAGTGTCCCTCACCACACACACCTGCTCTTATGTGGTGCTGGGGATGGAAGCTGTCTATATCCCCAATTTAAGCACCTGAAAATCGTACATGGAGAGTTTTGACCAAAACAAAAACAAACAAACAAACAAACAAACCTTTTAAGTTTTGAGTCTGCTTTTAAAGGTCATTAGCATACTGTATTTCTTAACTTTATTAGTCATCAAAATCTGTCCAATATTGACATGAATAGCTGTCTAAATGTCTCTTGTTCTCTCTGCCCCTATGCCTTGCATTTGCTAAGCAGTGCTTACAAAGCAGTGTCCCAGCCAAGAATGTGCCTTTAATGTTCTTTTTAATTAAAAAGATTATTTTTGTGTGTACCATAGCACACATGAAGGTCAAAGGACAACTTTGTGGAGTCACCTCTTTTACGTTAATATGGGCTCCAGGGATTGAACTCAGGTCATCAGGCTTACATGACGTAACTTTCTCATGTTGAGTAGTGTGTGACTGGATCATCTGGCTCAACACTAGAAACTGCAGCTGCTGGCTGCCAGTGCAGCCACAGATAGTCGTGTAGGCCTGTGTTGGTTGTTGTCTGCTGGTGCCTGCTCTCATTTCCTGTGTGGCACAGACTAGGATCTCCTTGACCTCTGGCTATCAGCTGACAGCACAGAGCACTGCATTTCCTCTTCTTCCAGCAGGAGGAAGCAGTTCTCTTTTATACTCTTAAAGCATGTGGCTCAGACTTCCCTATTGCTCTGATATTGGAAATTGCTTGGGATTGAATTAAAACCTAAAGTTTGAGTCCAGACCTTACCAGACATCTTTTTACTTTTTATGAACTGGAGTTTTACAACTTTAAAATGGGCATAATTCTCTTATTTGTTATTTAGATTACTATGTTTTGTCCCGACCGACCCCCCCCCCCCATCCCACCATATTAAAGTGGTTAAATAGGGCAGTAGTAACAATTCTTCTCTGGGTTGTTGTGGGAATCAAATTAATGTGTGAAAAGGTAAGCTGTAAGATTTAGAGCAGTTGAAAAAAATCAGTCCTCCTTCATGAAAACAATACATGAGATGGTAAAGACAGGAGAAAACAGGAGGGAAACATTGTTTCCTTCTTAGTATGTTTCCTTCACTTTTGTTTTTAAACAGTCTTTTTGAATTGCGTTTTGTCTCTTTGAAACAGCCTCACTGTAGGCCAGGCTGGCCTTGAGTTTTCCATCTTCTTCCCTCAGACTCCCGAGTGCTGGTGCTTTTCATCCTCCTGTGGACGGCAGAAACACTTCTTTCAGATTTATTTGTTTCTTCTGAGTGTCTGCACCTGCATGGGTTTATTATGTGCACCATGTATTGTACCCTCAGAGGCCAGAGTGCACAGCAGATTGCTGAGACTGGAATGATGGGGTTCTGAGCTGTCTGATGTGTGTGCTGGGAACCAGCTCTGGCTCCTCTAGAAGAGCAGTAGGTGCTTTTAGCCAGTGGGCTGGCCATCTTCCCAGCCCCCAAACCCCGTACTAAGGAGGCAGTTTTGGCAACTCTTTCATTCCTAGCAGGCGCAGGGGCATGCATGGTATGGTGCGGCATGTGGAGGTCAGAGGACACGTGGGGGTCATTTCTGTTTCTGTTTGTGGACTGAACTCCAGGTGTCAGGCTTGGCAGCAAGCTCCTTCACTGGATGAGCTACCTCCCTCCCCAGCCCTCAAACTATTGAAAAGTTGTTGATTTATAACATAATTCCTACCTCTCTCTGCCTAGGACTGGTCTTCTGGAGACTTTATGAATTTTCTTGATTTTGTGTGTGTGTGTGTGTGTGTGTGTGTGTATGTGTGTGGGTGTTAAGGAAACATCAGTGTCTGAGAAAAGGTGTGATTGGATTGGCATGTAGAATGCCTCCTACAGTAGCTAGCTGAGATGGTGGCAGGTCCTGGCTGGTCATGTAGCTTGAGGGAAGTGGGAGGGAAAGCCCTCAGCTGAGCACTAGGCAGGCGAGTGGCCTGGCCAGCATGATAGCGGAAATGTCAGTGGTTCAGAGCACCACCACTGTCACCTTCATCTCCACAAGCTTGATTACAGCAGTGACATAGGGACATGCACAGCTTTGCTGCTGACAGAAGCTGGTTGTGTGAGGACTGACTCTTACCCTAAGTGATGGCTGTCCCAGTGTGTTTAAGGCAGTGTTGTTCCTTCGCAAAGGATGTTTGGGGAGGGCTGGAAACTTTGCTCCTGTATAGAACATTAGGAAACGTATAATAAATGGTGCTTTCTTTCAAAATAGATTAAAGGAAGATGGAAGTGGAAGTGCCTATGACAAAGAATCGATGGCCATTATCAAGCTGAATAATACAACTGTCCTTTATTTAAAGGAAGTCACTAAATTTTTGGCACTGGTTTGCATTCTTAGGGAAGAAAGCTTTGAACGAAAAGGTAATGAAGTTTTTTTTTTAAAAAAACTGCTTGTGTTTATTATTCATTGTTTAAATTTTGTTCCTTTTTAAAAATTTATTTTTTTGCTGTGTGTGTCCAGGTATGCGTGCACATGTGTGACTGAGTGCATGTCTGTGTACCACATACCTGCAGCCAGTGGAGGCCAGAAGAAGGCATTGGATCCGCTGGAACTGGAGTTACAGAGTGTTGTTGTAAGCCATCATTAAAAAGAAAAAAGCCTGCGGTGGTGGCGCACACCTTTGGTCCCAGCACTCAGGAGCCAGGCAGGCAGATCTCTGAGTTCCAGGACAGCTTGGACTACAGAGTGAGTTCCAGGATAGCCAGGGATACACAGAGAAACTTGTTTTGGAAAAACAACAACAACAAAAACAAAAACAAAGACTGATTTACTATTTCATATGTTTGTGTGTATGCCTGAGTGTGTGTATGTATGTATGCCACATGGGTACAGGAGCCTGAGGTGGGCAAAGGAGGCTATGGAGCCATAGGTGGTTTTGAGCCATCATTGGGTGCTGGAAACCAAACCTGGGTCTTCTGCAAGAGCAGCAAGCATTCTTAACTGTTGAGCCATCTCTCTAGCCCCCAAAGAGTTGTTTGTTTCTTTCTTTTTAAATTTTTATTATTTTATGTGTGTGAGTATTTTGCTTGCCTGTATGTCTGTGAACCACTTGTATGCAGTGCCCACAGAAGCCAGGAGAAGGTGTCAGATGCCCTGGAGCTGGAGGTATAGATGGTTGTAGCCACCATGTGTGTACTAGAAATCAAATCCTGGTTCTCTGGAAGAGCAGCCAGAGCTCTTAATGTCTGAGCCATCTCAAGCCTAAAGAGCTGTTCTTTGGCTGTTTGACAGGGTCTCTATGATGGAACTTGTTATGTAGATCAGGCCAGCCTTGAACTCACAGAAACTCACCTGCCTACTGAACACTGGTATTAAAAGCATGGGCCACCACACTCAGCTGAAAAGCTGTTCTTAAGTTACATTTTTATTATGATTTCTCAAGTTCTTGAAAGCAGTATTGCACTGTAATACTAATGGCTGTCTTACAAGTCAGCTTAAATACTTCCTTGTGTCTGTCTTATGTAGTCCAGATGTTCTCTTTCCTTTTAATCTTGTGCTTTCATCAAGATTTTTGGCCCATCCCGTCTTCCTCCGTATACTTTGTTGGCTCTTCTTGCCTGTGGTTTGTTTTCCATCTGAACCAGTCCTCAGCTATCTCTTCTTGTTGCATCTGCTGGCTTTTCTCCTTCTGCAGGGTCTTCAGTCTTCTGGAGCATGTGGCTGACAGTCCTTCCTTGAGCACAGCTTTCTTCTCTGGATCACCTTGTATATTTTGTCTGTCTCCTATTTCCTTCTGGCTGGTTTTCTTTGTCCTAATTCCATGTTCTTCAGTGCCAAATCTTTCTGCTTGCTTCTCTCTCTTGAGGTCAACTCCTAAGTTCATGGCTTGGGAGTGTGTTCTCTTCTACCATGGCTCCAGGGATTGAACTGAGGTTGTTAGGCTTACATGGGAAGTGCTTTTGCCCATTAAGCTCTCTAGTCCTAGTTCATGGCTTAGGTTAATCAGTTTGTGACTGAAAAATTTACCCCTGCAACTTTCTGGAGCTCATGTTCTGGTACCATGTTAGGCCCTGTTAGTGAGACATCCCCATTTCAGTATTAGCTGTATTCTGATCGTTGTGAGTAGCCATCACTGAGTGATAATGACCCCTCCCCATCTTCTTATCCCTTCTGACTCCTGCCTACCCTGCTTCTGACATGCTTTCTGCCGTTTTTCTTATGTACAAACTTCAGTGTCTTGTGGTCAGGTAATTGGTGTTTCCTTTGTGGACTGGTCCGTAGATGGGTTGATTTCTCTGTAACCTCCCTGGCTATCCTGGAACCTACTCTGTAGACCAGGCTGTCCTTGAACTCGCAGAGATCTGCCTGCCTCTGTCTCTACCTCTTGAGTGCTAGAGTTCCAGGACAGCTAGGCTGTTACAGAGAGAAACCCTGTCTCAAAAAACCCCCAAAAAAACCAAAAACAAAAAAACCCTCCGTTCTTCTGCCTAAGCCTTAAAAGAAATATTTATATATAATTTTTTTTCATATTAAACAAAGTGTGTATTTACTTTTGACCTTAAGAACCAGTGTGGAGTCTGGGGAGGTAGTTCAGTGGTTAAGATCGTTTCCTGCTCTTTCAGATGACCCTAGCAGCCAGGTGGGGTGGCTCACAACCAGCTGTAGCTGTAGCTCCAGGATCTTATGCCTCCTGGCCTCTCTAGGCACTGCATTTGGGTGCACAAACCCACACACATATACACACAGAGTTAAGAAAAGAGATGACATAACATTCAGCTGCAGTCTTCTGTATATTTTTCTTGATCTACATCCCTTTTTTGGTGCTGTGTATTTTATTTTTCCTATGCATAACTTACTCTTGTTTCGTAACCACCCATAAGCAATATTGTGCAAATGATGCTGAATTGAAGTTGAGTTTTTGCAACATGTGTTTTTCTCCTTGTTCGGGTTATTTTTGAGATTTCCCACTGTTGCATATTGAACTTTGTTTTTGTTGCTAGATATTTAGGTTTGTTTTGTTTTGTTTTGTTTTGTTTTGGAGACAGAGTTTCTCTATGTAGTCCTGGAACTCACTTTGTAGGCCTGGCTGGCCTTGAACTCACAGAGATCACCTGCCTCTGCCTCCTAAGTGCTGGGATAATAGACATGTGCCTCCACTGTCTGGCTCCCATTTAGATTGTTTTAAAGGTACAACTAATTTTTGACAAATACCTATGAATAAGCCGTATATGATGGCTCATATCTTTAGTCCTAGCACTTGAAAGGCAGAGGCAAGAGGATTGTTGTATGTTTGAGGCCAGCTAGATGTCTTAGTGTTTCTGTTGCTGTGATCAGACACCATGACCATAAACAGCTTTGGGAGGAAAGGGTTTATTTCAGCTTACAGTTCTAATCACAGTCCATCACTGAGAGAAGTTGGGACAGGAACTCAAGCAGCAGGGCAGGATCCTGGAGGCAGGAGCTGATGCAGACGCCATGGAGGGGTGCTGCTTAGTGGCTTGCCTCCCATGGCTTGTTCAGTCTGCTTTCTTATGGAGCCCAGGACCACTAGCCTAGGGATGGCATTACCCACAATGGTCTGGCCCTCCCATAATCAATCATCAAACAAGAAAGTGCTCTACATATTTGCTTACAGGCGAATCCTATGGCAGCATTTTCTTGATAAAATTCCTTCTTTCCAGATGTGTCAACTTGTGTCAATTTGACATGAAACTAGCCAGAACACTAGGACTGTAAAACAAGATGCCATTTCAAAAAACAAACAGGTTGAAGATGCAGCTTCATTGTTAGAGAGTTTGTGCAGCATGCAGGAGGCTCTGGGCTCATAGTCCCTGGCACCACATGAACTGGGTGTGGTGGTACCCACCTGTAGTCCCAGCCCTGGGGAGCTGGAGGCAGGATCAGGAATTTAAGGTCATTTTTGGCTACTTAATGAGTTTGAGGCCAGCCTGTGCTGCATGAGAGACTGCCTGAAAAAATGAACAAACAGCAATAACAGCAACAAACCCCAACCAAAATGAATGCCCAGGAACAGATGTGCTGTGCACACGTGTCGTCTGTCTCTAGGGTGAGTGTGCAGGAATGCACACTCATAGACACATTAACAAAGGACTCTCCCTAGTGCCTTTACCATGTTCACCCCTCATAGCAGGGTGAGGGTGTTCTCATCATGTTGTTTCCTTATAATGCTTGATATTGTCTGAGTCTGTAACTGTGACATGGTATCTCATTTTTACATATTTAATTGCCAGTTAGGGCAGATCACTTTTCATGGCAAGCACCTTTTCGTAGACATTCAGGTTTCTTTGGTAACTTGTTTTTTATAATTTCGTTACATTTAATTTATTTGTGTATATGTGTGCATGTGTACAAAAGTGAAATCTAGACTTAGTGAAATCTAGCCAGTATATCCAGAGTTCAGCCTCATCCATGAAGTTTTCATTGCCAGCTTTGCCCTGCCTGCATTTAGCTCTCCCTTCTGTGGACTTCTTTAGTTGGCAGATTGTTTTGATTTGTTGTGTTTTGGCTTTCTGCCCTGCTAGCATATGCTCGAAAGTGTGGACCTGATGCTGCTGCTTTTGACACATTACATCCGCTATCACGCTGTCAATAGTTTTCAATGACTTATCCAGTATGCTATAAATTACTGAAAGGTCACATGATGTTTAGGTAGGCCACACGGTGCTTTTTGGTATTTGATATGGACAAGTGCAGGTGGGATGGTCTTGCTACGCCAGTGGGTGTATATGGTGATTCTAAGAATTGAAGAGCTTGCTGTTCAGTTTGAGCATTTCAGAATTTCAAGCCAAGTGCCTGTATCTATCTCAGGGGAGACTGAGAAATGGAATGTTTGGGCTCAGTATCAGCTGCTTGTTCAGAGTTGGGGTTCTGTGTGTACAAGTGAAGTAGGGGGGGGATGTTGACCTGCACTTTCTGTCACAAGAGAAACCTCTGTTCACCCAAAGTCTCAAGTGGATGTTCAGTTCCTAAAACAGATGGAGAGGAAGTCTCCCCTCCCAAAGATGGGTGTAGGGTGCTGGAGCCCTGCTGAGCCTGTACTCATGCTGCCTCCCTGTTTCCTGCAGACCTCACTAACTGCTCTAGAGGGCAGTTTAGTAGTAGAAAGAATTTTACCCTGACTTCAGGTTTCATTAACACCTTCCCACTTGTTTTTTGTTTTGTTTTGTTTTATTTTTTGTCGGAGCTGAGGACTGAACCCAGGGCCTTGTACTTGCTAGGCAAGCGCTCTACCACTGAGATAAATCCCCAACCCTTGTTTTTGGTTTTTAGAGACAGAGTTTCTCTGTGTAGCCCAGGCTAGCCTCAAACTCAGAGATCCGCCTGCCTCCCAGTGCTGGGATTAAAGGTGTGTGCCACCACTGCCCAGCCGCACTTGATTCATTAGATTACCAGCCTGCCCTGTCCACTCCTGCCTTAAAGTAAGGCAGCAGTGTTAGCAGCTGAGTTCTTGGTTTGCCGTGATTGCAATGTGGAGAACTTCAGATGGTGGAGAGCTGCACAGTTGACATTAAGTAGACAGGCTCTTGTTCTCTCTCACAGGTTTAATAGACTACAACTTCCACTGTTTCCGAAAAGCTATCCATGAGGTGTTTGAGGTGGGTGTGACTTCTCACAGGAGCTGCAGTCACCAGACCAGTGCCCCGAGCCTGAAAGCATTGGCACACAATGGCACACCACGGAATGCCATCTAGTCTGAATCTCAGCAATTGAGGCCCAGTGCCAGCTCACTCCTCACTCCAGGGTCAGATGCCACGTGCTACAGAACACGGGAGCTGCTGCCTGTGGGAGTCTGGAGACGATGGGAAGTTTCTCATGTAGACGGAAGCCCTTGAGCCGGCTCTGTGCACCTGAAGCTACTATCTCTTTAAAATACGGCACAAAAGAACTCTAGAGACCTCAGAACTCAGTGTGGCTTTCTCCTCTTTGGGTCCTACCTTAAATAGTTGGGATAATTTGGACCTGGAGATGATACTGGTTATCCATCTTTACCAGTGAATGTCGCTGTCAATTCCAGCCTCCAACAGCAGGAAAACCGAGTTTATCCGCTTCCCTTAGCCTTTCACTTGAGTAGCGTCTAAAGACCTTGCTTTGCTTACGTTCTAACACTGCCTCTCAGAGCTCAGATCTCATTGTACCTCTCAGACCGTGGAAGTGCATTAGCTTGCTGCCTCAGAAAATGCAGCAAAGGATGCTTCTGTGTTTGTCCTGAAGAAAAAAGGAGATTCCTGTGTGGTGTCGGGGAGAGCCAGGCTCAGCAAGCAAGAGCTGCGTCAGCTTCCTGGCTGTGGTGAGGAAAAAACTGAAAGGAGAGAATTTCCACGCCGGCGTTTTGGGTAGCAGACGGATGCAGTCTCCTCATTTGATTGTGATCATGCACAGTGTAACAAGGGAGTTGAAGACAGAAAGGTTTCCTTCCCACAGTCCCCCATGGTGAGGGGCAAACCCATTATGTCACTGAAGTACTTAGCTCACTTTTCTTTAATTTTGATGCCATGCCTTTTATTCTACACTATGTAGGTTCTTTAAGAGTTGTTTTTGACCATAGATGACCCTAAGGCTCTGGTGGACTGTCCACTGTGGGTTGGAGGAAGCATGTGGTGGGACAGTGTGTTACTCTACATACTCTGTCTCCGGGATTCTGACACCAAGTGTCAGCTGTGGTACTTTCCTTTGCCCGGGATATGAATTCATAATTGTTTCTCTTGTTCATGGCTGATACCCTTCCCATTGATTTAGACTTACACATTTTCTTTACTGCACATGCCCAGTAGTCACATTCCAAAGCCACTGGGCCACTTGAGTGCATCAGTGCCGCTGTTGAATAATATGTACTCAGGTCTGTAACCTAGCAGTGAGACTTGGAGTGCTTCCTGCAGATGACTGACTGTTGAGTATTTACATGGACCATGGTGATATCCAAAGGAAAAATGCTTTTATATTTATAGATTTCATTGAACTATATGTAAAATGGGTATCAATAAATGTATTTACTCCAAAAAACGTTTTTCTTGTGTGAAGTATGAGAGTGCTTAGCGGGCAGACACAGTGGTTCTTCTCTCATCAGTTCCAGTCCTTTACTGCCATGTGCGGTCCCCATTCCTTGTTTCAGGACTTCAGGTTCTGTCTTGATGTCATCTCCATGACTCATTTCTGCCAAGGGCTGGGAGGTGTGGGCCCAGGGGAGAACTTGTTTGGATTTGGGTTTTATGTCAACAGTCCCACTGGTGGTGGGGGGTGTCCAGAGCCTGGCATGGCTTGTGTACTGCATCCAGGCTGAGGGTAAGGAAACTGAGCTACCGCAGGAGTTGAAGACGTGGGTGAAATGGCTCCGCTGGTGACGGTGCTGCCACCAAGCCTGATGACCTGATGACCAGTCCCTAGGACTCACAAGGTGGAAGGAGAGAGCACCACACATACATGGTCGCTCATGTTTGCCTTTACCCCCTAACAAACAAAAGTGTAAGAGAACAACCCCTAAAATCATGGTACCAAGTCTCCTAGGTACTCATTACTGACTTCTGGATGTCAGTATTTACATAAAAGCATAGTTAGGTGAGTCTAAGCCGACTAAGAAATAGTCATTAACTTAACCAGAAGGAAGTATTGTTTGAAGGATGTCTAATTTCATAATTAGACTAATTTAGAACTTAAGTTTTGAAACTTCAAAATAGAAGTCACAAGCTGTCTGAAAAAACATCTATTAAATATATTGCACAGTGGAAACAGGTCAGATGATGAAGAGATGTGGATAGGAAGGATGGTGTGTACCTTCAGCTCCAAGCAGGGGATGTCCTTCCTCATGCCTAAGCCACAGCGGTAAAGTGCTGGGGTAAACCAAACGTCCTACGTGCGATTGGTAGCAGAGTAGGACATGTCCTTCAACCTAGCACCTGTCCTTATTTGCTTCCTGTCTTGAGCCCAGGGTTGGAGGAGATACTGCTTCACGATTTGCATAGCACTCTGTTGTGACATGCACCTGTGGCCTTAGCTACTCAGAAGGGTCACTTAAGTGTTGTGCCCTGCAACTGTGAGGTGACTTTAAAAAAAAAAAAAAACCAAAACCCACAAGCATAATTGAAAGCTCCGAGGCAGGGGAATCAGTGAGTAGCCTGCTGTTGTACATAGTTCTAGGTCAGCCTTAGTTACAGAGTAGAGACCCTGTCTTACAAAACCAAACTCATACACATTACTCAGGGGCTCAATAAATTATTTTTTTCTACCTTGACAAAATTATAAATGCAGGGGTGATTAAGAAAGGAAAAAAAGTGAAAAACAGCTTTAAAAAAAAAGGCGTGGGAAGGAAAGTATTCAGGAAGAAGGTTTACCTGAAATGTGTGGGTCCCCGGTGGCTGTTTACCTACAGCTACCTCAGAGCTGGGAAGGTTGGCCAGCACCTTTAACTTCCTCTGCAGTGAGGCGGCTAGTTCTCAAAAGGGCTGCTTTCCTGTGCCCCACGTTCACAGGTGCACAGATAGAAATGTCATATATGGCCACACAGAATATGAATGTTACCTATTTTGCAATACATAGATACAGATTATAAGTTATAAATGAATGTTATGTATGTTTTGCACACACATGTACGTATATCAGTATCATTTGTGAGTTGTGTTGATTTTACATGAGCTCTGTGCTGATACAGAGAAATGTGATTTAAAAGATAGCATCATTCTCAACCCTTATTGAGAAAAGCCCTGAGATTGATAGACTTTGGTAAGGTTCTCTATTTGTCCTTTCCTTGTTCTGCTTAGGCCAAGCTGGTCTTGAACTCAGAGACATCTGCTTGCCTATGCCTCCCAAGTGCTGGGATTAAAGCCACGTGTTTCCCTTAACAAAATGGCTTCTCGGAACTGCCTTACCCCAGAGTAAGGCACCAGACACCCAAGGACGTGAGGTAGTAGCAGCTGCTACCAATCATCTTCATAAAGTGAGGTAGCCACTCCATTCCTGCTGTACAGATGGGAAAACAGAGGCACAGAGGAGGCAAACGGGAGTGCTGGAGTTAGAAACGGACTCTACAGAGTCCCTATCCTTACACTAACGCTTGACCTTGCTGACTGAGGAGAGAGGGTTTGTTCATGTGTGTAGGGCAGAAAAGGGATTCTAATATTCAATCTGGAAGCATGCTTCTTGTCATCTCTTCTGGGAGATGGGCTTTGTACAGTCATTGTACAGACATCGAAGGACCTGAGGAGATCTGCAATAAAGAAGCCTGCTTACCTTGGCGCCATATTTCATATGCCTGTTTATTTGACCCGTTAGGAAATGCCCATAAAGCAGTGTTATGAACAACACACAAAGCCACACTGAAACATTTTAATAGGATTGGAATTTGGCTTTTATTTTTGGTGCCAAGGTGAGGATAAGGATAACATACTCAGGGAGGCAAATGCTTTCTCTCTTACCTTTGTCCTACATCCCCAACCTGGAAGTGATTTTTTAAATACCATTTTCTAAGTGTCTTGCATGAAGCAAGCTGGTTTTTTGGTTGGCTGGTTCTGCACCAATCCTTGTAGGGAATGAAGGGACAGGCTTATTTGACTAGCTTTTTCTCAACATGCCAAGACTAAGGAAAAGCCTTTGCATGTGTGAACTGCCTCACACCCAGGCTTTGCTATGAAGGCCAGGGCTCTGTCCTGGTCTGGATGGTAAATAAATAGCATGCCTAGTTTTTTTGTTTGTCCTGTCTGGTGCTTTAGCATCTGGCCCCTAGGTGGCGGTGCTGTATTATGTTAACACATAGTTTCTTGACTGCTTATTTGCTGAGTTCTGAAAGTTTTTATTGCCTGTACCACTCAAGGGCTCGCCTAACTTAGAGACCCAATGGTTTTCTGAAGTCGTTCCTCTGGGAAGATATTCAAGACTTATCTGAGAAATTTTATTGGAAGTGGAACAGTTTGCAACTTTCTCTTTTTAACAAGGTTTAGCTAGGATGAAGGTCACAACATCGATTGTATGTTGAGTTACAAAGGGTCCTTAAGAAGATGGCTCTATCTGAATTCCCATAGCGGCCAGAATCTGCTACAGTCCAAACTATTTGTTACAGATGTGTTGTGAGTACCCTTAAAGGCTCCCATGGGAGGAAATGCCACATGTTTAAATTAAAAATACCAGCTTTCATCACTTTCCTTTGCATGAAATGAGGTTTATTGAAATTATTTCACACTTGAACTTGAGAGATAAAAATTTTATAAAGGAGAAGACCAGCATCACATGACCCTCCAGTACCTGCCTTCTTCCAGGGCTGTGACTTTGTTCTGCAAAGACAAACTTTAATGTAAAAGGAAACAGATACATCAATGCACCTCCAGATCTGTTTAGATAGAACTTAGAATGTTACATATGCAGCAACCCCAGTTAAACTCAGTGGGATAGACACATACACATGAAAGTAGAAGGGGACTAGTTGGAAAAAAGAAGGGTTCAGAAGGGAGGGAGATGAGAGAAGACAACAGGCAAACATGAACAAAATACATTTCATATATATATATATATGTATATATATATATGAAATTGCCAAAAATATACTAATTTGAAACAATTACAAAGTACAGAATAAGGAACTGAAGGATAGGAAACCACTTTCACCCCTGATTTCATCCCCTACACCCCTCCCCCCGACTTCAAAGTGTCTGCATCTACCAACCACAGCTCTTAAGGTGTCACAACTTTCTCCAGAAGTTTCTTATACTTTAAAAATCATCACCTGAGCTACTGTGATCAAACATGGAGGCATCTGGGAGATGATTGGTTCTGTTTGTTATAATAAGCTACATAGTGGACAGAAGCATGGACTGTAAAAGCAGAGTGTTAATAGTCTGCAGTGCTCTTTTTCTGTTTGCTTCTTTTAAAATTGTTAACTTAGTTTTGTGTGTGTACCTGAGTGTATGTATGTGTGCCATGTACATCCGAGGAGGTCAGGAGAGGTGTTGGATCCCCCAGAACTGGAGTTATAAATGGTTGAAGGGCATCATACGGGCACTGGGAACCAAACCTTAGTCCTCTAAAAGAGCAGATTGCTGGGCCATCTCTGCAGCTCCTTGTGTTCCTTTCAAAATCAGGCGGGGGCACATGTGGTTTGGGTGAGCTGTGCACATCTCTTTCAACGTTTTCTCCTGCCTCCATCCAAATTGCCACACTGTGCACTCCAGGTAATGAGCCAGCTCAAAGGGGAATGGTAATGTATTTGAGCAGACCAGGCCTATATTATTCCAAAAATGCAGTGCTGGAATGCTCTGAATGGAGGCTTTGTTCCAGAAAAGGCTCTGGCTTGGCAACTTTGGGAGACGGGCAGAGAATCAGCCCAGAGCTCTACCGATCCTTTCTCTAATAATGGAGTGATTTGTAATTTCCACGAGTGGGGGCTGCCTTTGTGGCCTAGTGTCTCTCTTTTTGGGTTAATGTTTAAGACAGAGCACTTGGGTTCTGCGTCCCTGCTGTGTGCCCTTGTGGCAGCCTCTTGGCAGAAATGGGATGATTGAGAAAGACACGATGTTTGGCATAAAGGAGCTCGTGTGAGGTTTGAGTTGCTAGATTGCAGTAGAAATGTCCTCTGACCCTCTGTTGCAGCATCTTTCCTACAGAGATGAGACTGGCTGGCACCACACTGAGGACTGTCCAGACTTGCACTGGATCAGCCGAAATGAAGATGCTACGGGGCAGGAAATAATGCTTTGTACCCTCTCCTTAAACCCTTCCGTGCCAGCACTTGGGAGGCAGAGGCAGGCGGATCTCTGTGAGTTGGAGGCCAGCCTGGTCTACAAAGCGGTGTCCCAGGACAGCCGGAGCTGTTACACACAGAGAAACCCTGTTTTGAAAACCAAAACCAAAACAAAACAAAACAGAAAGAAAGAAAAAAGAGAGAGACAAAAAGAAATGAAAGAAAACAAGAAATGTCCTCTGAGAACCAGAGTGATGGGGAGACGGCTGTACTTGAGGGTGGGTTGTCACGCTGAGCAAGGCAGGGCACATGCAGGGTGGGCTTAGAGGACTGTGGTCATCCGGTAGGAGGAGGAAGGCTGAGATGGCAGTTAGGATGCTCTTGGCAGATAGAGAGGGAAACCAGATGGCTGGCATGGGATGTTTACCACCAAGGTTCAGCACAGGAACTTGGGGAGTGAGAACAAATAACAGGCCTTAAATTTGCCCAGGGATACTAGTGACCTCAAAAGTCCTTCAAGCTAGAGACCTGGGCTACTGTGTGTACCTGAGTGTATGTATGTGCACCTCTGGAGGTTCCTGACTCTCCTCTTCCCAGACATCATCAGGTCACGAGTTACTGATTTTTAACTTCTTTTTCGGGTCCAAGGTAATGGTCAGAAAAATGCTTGTTGAACTAGTATGCTCATTTCCCCCAGTCTAGCCCCAAAGCTCCTTTCTTTAGATTATTTTCTTTCATTAAAACTTGCAGAGTTGCTCAGTTGGTAGAACGCTTGCCTAGCGTGCATGAGGCCCTGGATCCTGCTCTTAGCACCACAGACGTTAGACTTGGTAGTACATGCCTGCAATCTCAACATGGGAGAAGCAGCTGGATCTCTGAGTTCGAGGCTAGCCTGGTCTACAGAGTGAACTTCAGGTCAGCCAGGGCTACATAATGAGATCCTGTCTCAAGAAGGACAATCCAGGCTAGATTCTAATGACTGTCAGACTGTTTTTATTATTATAAGCAGTCGTGCTGAGGGTTCTACTCACACCTCTCCTTTACTCCATCAGGTTGGAACTGTTGTTCCATTGTTGGTCTACATTACAGCTGAGGGAACGGAGGCAACGAGCGGAGGAACTTGTAAGAATGTATTTCCAGGGGTGTGTGTGTGTGTGTGTGTGTGTGTGTGTGTGTGTGTGTGTGTATTAAAGCATGATCTTATGTATCCCATCTTAGTGCTGAGATTAAAGACATGTGCCACCACAACCAGCTCCATATTGTTAGATTTTTCTTTTCTTTGTTGCATATTGTTAGTTTTATTGACAGAGATTGGACTTGAAGTCTCATCTGTCCAATGCCTGAGCAGAGCTCCACCTTCTTGGTGGCAGAAGGGCTACATATGGACTTGGAACAGTGCATCTTAGAACTCTTTGAGGTAGCTGCGCCACCCAGGGCAGAGGCCGAGTATCTGGTTGACAGACAGACTTTCTCTTCTTGGTCACAAGGAGAGACCTGGGACCAAGACAGGCCTTCTCAACCTCTCTTGTGATTAGGGGCTGTTGTGTAAGTTCTAGCAACACAGAGGGATGATGCAATTGGAACTGCTTCAAGGTTCAGCCCCCAGTCCTGATCCCTCTGCCTAGAGTGTCGCAGACGAGCACAAAATGCTAAAACTTCAGTCTCCGTGTGGAAGGACCCTAGATATGTGGATCTACGGTGGAAGGCTCATCCCAGATGCTCACATTGGATGGATGGATATGTATGCAGGGCAGATTTTTCTGGTGCTGAGCCTTTGAGATTGGGGGCTTTGTTACAGCGGCTTGTCTTTGCCTGACAGATAAATCTGCACACTGTATGGGGTCATGATCCTTGGTTAGGAACTCAGGCAGGTAGTCAGTGGGAAAGGAAATAATCATGGCCAAGAACCAGGCACAGTGGTGCCTGTAATCCCGGCATTCGGGAGGTGGAGGCAGGGGGTGGAGGCAGGGGGATTGTGAGTTTAAGGCCAATTTAGACTATACAGACCCTGTCCCCTCAATATTTTATTTTTAGCTTTTCTGCAAAGAAATAAACTGGAAAGACCCAGTTTTTGTGTCAAGTTAAAAAATTCAACAATGATGTAACTCCTTGGCCAGAACCAGTCTGTCAAATTACAGAATTTGAAGTCTGAGGTCAGGGAAATGCTCTTTAAGATAAACTTCTAGTGCAGGGGGTTCACCACATGAGTATAGGGATCAGTGGATGGGGCACAGGCTTCTGAAAGCCCCTGAACTTGTGTGCAGCATCCTCTGGACCTGCTAGCCAGAACCTGCCTGACTTCCCTTGCATTCAAAAAGATGAACAGCTAGCTGTAAGTCTAAGCATAGGCCGTTTGGGAGGCTCCTTTAGACCAGAAATACAAAACCAGACTTGGCTGCACGTTCAGGTTTTTACATTTTTTTTCCCCTTGAGGTTTCCAATTCTGCCCCTATCTATGTAAAATCTATAAAAGGAGAGTTTCTCTTGAAACTGATACATTAGCACTTGGCACAGTGTCGTTGAGCAAGTGCAACAGTCTGGGGGAAGGAAGTCATGAGTCTGAAACCAACTGTCCTGTGGTCAAGTAGAACATTAAGCCGATAGTCTTAGGGACCTAAGCAAGCGTCTGTCATTATTTTACCTCTCGGCCAACAGCCTCTTCCTGTCTGGACGTTTGAGGTCCTTTGTCAGTTTGTTGGGGTCCCTGGCCAGGTTCTTCCCCTAGTGAGCCTTTAGACTCCGCCTTTCCCGTCTTGATTTCTCCTCTTAGGAAGTCTCCTGGCTTCCCTCCCCCATCTCTCTCCCTCCCTCCTCCTCCCCTCTCCTTTTCCTTCTCCTTCTGTGTTTGTGTAGGCCAGATGTTGCTGTCTTTCTCTTCATTGTTTGAGACTAAAACTCACTCAACCTGGAGCTCATTGATTCAGCTAGACCAGGGCAACCTGCCTAATGCTGTGACCCTTTAATACAGTCCCTCATGTTGTGGGGACCCCCAAGCATAAAATTATTTTCGTTGCTACTTCATAGCTGTAATTTTGCTACTGTTATGATTGTAATGTAAATACCTGTATTTTCTGATGGTCTTAGGCAACCCCTGTAAAAGGGTTGTTCAAACCAGCCAGTGGTGGCGCACACCTTTAATCCCCGCATTCGAGAGACAGAGGCAGGTGGATCTCTGTGAGTTCGAGGCCAGCCTGATCTACAGATCAAGTTCTAAGACAGGATCTGAAGCTACGCAGAGAAATTCTGTCTTGAAAAACAAAACAAAACAAAACAAAACAAAAGTTTGACCCTCAAAGGATTGCAACTCACAGGTTGAAAACCACCGAGCCGGGCGGTGGTGGCGCACGCCTTTAATCCCAGCACTCGGGAGGCAGAGCCAGGTGGATCTCTGTGAGTTCAAGGCCAGCCTGGGCTACCAAGTGAGTTCCAGGAAAGGTGCAAAGCTACACAGAGAAACCCTGTTTTGAAAAACCATTAAAAAAAAAAAAAAAAAAAAAAAGGAAACCACCGAGCTAGACTCTGGCCAGCAACCCCAGGGATCCACCTTCTTCTGCCTCCCCAGTGCTGAGGTTACACATGCCGCATCTGGCTATTTATATGGGTGTTGCAAAGCCACGTTTAGATATACGCATTGAGTCATTTTCCTGGTCTCTTACCAGGTAGCCCAAGCTTGCTTGAACCTACAATCTTCCCGCCTCAGCCTCTCAAATGCTAGGATTACAGGTGTACACTACCATGTCTGGCTCAGCTCCTCTTTTGAAGGTGTTGATGCTTAAAACAAACAAACAAACATTTTATTAGCACATACTAATTATGCACAATAATGGTTTCATTATGACATTTTCATACATGCATATAATGTATTTTGATCATATTCACCATTATCTCTCTTCCCACTCTTCTTTTCTCTTCTTTCTTTCTTTCTTTCTTTCTTTCATTCGTTCGTTCGTTCATTCATTTTTTCTTTTTTTTTCTTTCTTTTTTGTGACAGGGTTTCTTTGTGTAGCCTTGGCTGTCCTGGAACTTGCTCTGTAGACCAGGCTGGTCTTAAACTCAGAGATCCACCTGCCTCTGCTTCTGGAGTGCTGGGATTAAAAGCATGCACCACTACCATGTGGCTAGTGTGTGTGTGTGTGTGTGTGTGTGTGTGTGTGTGTGTGTGTATCCATACATTTAATCAGTTACCTAGAGGAGCTTGGTAAGGGCTGTTTACAGGAGCATGTGCACCTTACCAGTGGCTACTACTGGAGAAAATATCTTGTCCTCTCTGCAGGAACCATTAACTGCTTATAGGACCTCAGGGAGGGCTGGGTCTTCATGAGCCGACCTCCTCTAACAGAATGTTGATGGAGTGAATCTTGTTTGGGTAATAACAAACAGCTGTGGAGAGCCATTCCCCACTCAGACGTCTGGGTTCTACAGCATGCCACCCTTTCCTCTGGCTCGTATCTTCTTCCTGTTCTCCTATACCCAGTGTTTCATGGGCCTTGGGAGATCAAAGTGTGCCACTCAATAGTCACTTGTGGTGTTCCGGTGCGGTGAGTTTAATGAAGTCTGACAAGGGCGCACTAGGCTGAGAGGCAGGACCTGGGCACTGGCTCCCCTCTGGGCTGCCCTCAGAGCGGTGCTGGGCTCCCACTGTGCGTTCAGTCCAGACTTCACTTTCCTGAGCTTGGAAACGATGGGACCATTGTCAACAGTACTACCAGAGGTGGCTCCTGCGTGGTGGAGGACTGCTTAGGAGCCGTGACTTCTGGGCTCTGCTGTGGATGACAGTCAGGCTCAATCTCAAGTACTGATTTGTCTGCTGTGGGCTGGGGTAGAGCCAGACATTTAGTCACGCATCCATCATGTATTTATGGAGTGCCTACCAGTCACAGGGCTCTGTTCTGGGCTCTGGAGCTATATCAGTGAGCAATGTGTGTATATGTGTGTATATATATATATAATACAATGTTGATTGAATTTCATCGTGACGAAAGTTAGGACACAGAGGGGAAAGACCGTGACTCCGGAGAAGTGACGTGACTTCCCCTAAACCACGCAGCTGGTGAGTGGATGTGGGTTTTCTGATTCTAAGTTGTATGGGCTTACCAACCTACCAAGGAGGGGGAGGGGAAGCAAGCCGGGAGAGGGGATTGAAGAACCGTGTTGATTGTGTGTTTGTGTTTATGTAAGAGCGAAAGCTTCTTTCTGTCAGGATGTACTATAAACAAAACAAGGGGAACCAGGAGAAGTGTTCGCCGTGCATAATAGACAAAGTTAATATTTTTATACACTTTCACAAATCAGTAAGAATTACACTCCAAAAATAAAACAGGGAAGGGTATTAGTATGTGATACGCATGGATAAAGTAGAAGAGACCAAAAATATGAAGAACCATAAACTCACTGGTGATAGAAGAAACGTTAATTAAAATAATGAGCTTTCCTTCCCTTTATCAAATGGGCGCTCTTTCAAAGGACGAGCTCCATGCTGATGGGGGTACTAACGGGATCTTTCAGACAAGCTTCAGCAGCCCATTTTAGGATGTTCTTAAATAGATCGATTCTTCTACTTTTTTAAAAATAACATAGATTTGAAAAGCTTTATAACTTTCAGTTTTTTTAACCATATTAACAGCGTCTTCCAGTTTTTCTAGAGTAAATGAATATGTATCCTTTTTATAATTAACAATATACATATATTCATTTTTTAAAAAAGACTACAGAAATAGAAGAGAAACGAAGAGATGTTTGTTGGTTTTACACGTATCAGAATAAGGTTCTCAACTCAGTAGGGGGCAGAGTTTATCATCTGCAGTTTCCAAAGTGTCACGCTGCCCTTCCTTCGCGTGCCCTTCTCTGTCCCTCTGTGGCTGTCCTTGTTTCAGCTCTTGTTTGGAGCCCTGTGCCTGTGCCATGCAGAGCTCAGCCCTTCATTGTTCATGTTCTCGATGGTGACGTGACCCGACCTAGCTCTACTCCCCAGTCTCTTGGGGTGACTAAGATAGAGTGATCCCAGGCCCATCCCCCTCCAGCCAAGCCAGGCTGCTGCCATGTGACTTATTGTTCTTTGGTGTTGAGGACTACTGCCCTCAGACTGCATCTAGTCATTTGTTTGTGCCCAGGCTTCAGTGGTGGGACAGAACGTAGGCTTGTGGAAATAAGTGGGTTTGGGTTTGGTCTCCCAGCACTTCATACACAAAGGATCAATGTGTGTGTGTGTGTGTGTGTGTGTGTGTGTGTGTGTGTGTGTGTGTGCGCGCGCGCGCGCGCAATCCCCAAGTGCCAAACAGATGCATGTGAGGCGTCAGATGTGTACCTGTTAATCAGTACATTGCTCTGTTTTTTTCTGAATTCCTGGGTTGTGACAGCTCAGAGTACCAGGAGTCAGTACAAGGGTTATTGTGAGAGTTTCAAAGCAAGATGAATTTTGACTCACTTAATTGAACAAAGAAATATGTTCCATGGCACTCTATTGACAGAAGCAATAATTATCCACCAAGGGTAGTGAACCTCCTCCTCGCTGGCACAGTGTAGGTAACCAATAAACACAGGGTGAATGGATGCGTGAGAAACCGGAAGCCAGGACAGGATGGCATCCCTCACTTCCTACTTGTCTTATTAGGCTCTCCAGCCCCTTCATCCCCTTCAATTCCGCTTGACACCATTCAGCTTTTACTTGGGACATGAGGTGGATGTCACTGTTTGTACCCAAGTGACGGCAAACATTAAATCATCTTCAAAGTAAACCAACTTGTGGGCTGAGACAATGTTCAAGAACATTCATTAAACAACCTGGGTCCATGTAGAAGGGCTGTCACTGTCATTTTCTCAATGTGTGTGTGTGTGTGTGTGTGTGTGTGTGTGTTGTTTTTTTGCTTTTTTTTTTTTTTTTGACAGGGTCTCATATAGTCTAGGCTGGCCTCAAGCTCCAGTGTAGCTCAGGATGACCTTGTTTTTTAATTCTTCGGCCTCTACATTCGAGTTATAGGTGCAGGTCATGGGTGCCACACCCACTCTTCGCAGTGCTGCTGGTCCATCCACCTGAGGGCTTCACGCACTCCAGGCAAACACCCCACCGACTGAGCCACACTTCCCGCTCCTCTTAGAGGTTGTCTAATTGTTTCTTGTGCCAGCTTTTACTTCCACACAACACCCCTCCCCCTTCCCTCCTTCCTCTGACGGAGGACCTGAGACACAGGTGGGAACCTCCCTAACTTCACGGGTTGCATCTGCTCTGTAGGCAGGAACGGGAGTGTGAAAGCAAATGTCACCGCGGCAGCCATAATTTAAGACGTCCTTTTAAAAAAAATTCCAATTTCATCATTTCACAGAAGAATAGATCAATATTTCTACAGTTAAGAGTTTAGTTAAAAACCCTGCTGTGCAATGAAATAATGCATCTGCTATTGGCGTAGAGCGACTGGGATGTTAATTCCTTGGTTTTGTGTCAGTTAAGGGCAAATTAGCCTTCCAGCACTAGTCATGACTCATTATGTCATTATGTAGAAGGCACTTACTGTACCTCCACTACTATGCAATTTAGATCCAATAAAAATTGTGACAGCGTTTTTATCCACTTCATTAAGCTACTAATTTCTTGTAAAAAAATGTACATTAATCTTTTTATAGCTTCATGCAGAGTGGCATATTTTTAGACTCTAACATTGATTAGGTCCTGGTTAAGAATAATTTTCACAGTACTTTTAAGAAATGTAAATAAAGTTACAATAATTTAATTTTTCAACATAGTTATGACAGTATTGATCTTCAAATGAACATGTTGGCTGAATTAAATGTGTAGCCCAAATGAAATACAGACTGAATATTTAAGCACGCAACAAATTACAAAGCCTGGGCTTAACAATGCTCTGCAAACAGAATGAAGGGAGGAAGCGTGAACCTCCACAGAAAATATTAATTGCTCATATTTTAAAAGATGTAAATGGGGACTTTCTTCTTTGACATCTGACTTTTCTTACCCAAATGTTTAAAAAATACAGTGAAGAAAGTCTTCCCCCTTTGATTTTTCATTCCTTGTGAAGTATTAATGGCGCTCCTGTCTCGCTGCAGTAAGGAAAGTACTCTGGGTTCAGAGGAGACGGTGTCCAGGCTCTTCAGTGGTCACTGCAGGTGGTCAAGGGGGCAAGGGCAGGGTTGGGCACATGTGACCTTGGTGGCCGAGCTGTTTCTCTTTGCTCCAAGGACACGCCCTCCCCAGTGTTTGCACAGTGCTGACAAAGCCGTGAGTCACGTCCTCACTGCCTGCCGGAAAGGTGAGCTCAGGTGGGTGGGTGGGTGTGAGCTGCCTCTGATGAGCTCACTTCTCAGATCCGGATCAGCCTCTCTCCGCCTATAACCTTGATCTCGCTGTGAGCTGGGCTCTGACTTTGCTCCTCTCTGCCTTCTCAGGCAAGGGAAACTCAGCTCTGACTTGTTCTGCTGTGCCGCTCCAGGGGCCATGCCAGTTGCTGCCGGGGCTGATGGCTGGTTAGACTCTACGGTGGGAGACAGACACTGTACGAATAGTATCATATTGAATTCAAAGACCCAGAATCCCAGAGGGTAGAGTGTCCCCTTCCTCAGTCGATTGCTGTCTCCTATGGGAAGGCTTTGTGCTGGGCCACTCTAGAATCTAGTTCTAGGCTCGAAGGCCTGCTGTCTTCCTGGAGAGAAGCCTCCCTGAGAGCCTCTGCCTCCAATACTGCAAAGTTCACTTCTTTTAATCTTCTGGATTTTCTGAGCCCTGTGTGTTTCCAGAAAAGGTGTTTTTTATTTTGTTTTGGTTTGATTTTTGTTTTTTCAAGACAGGGTTTCTCTGCGTAGCCCTGGCTGTCCTGGAACTCACTCTGTAGACCAGGCTGGCCTTGAACTCACAGAGATCCGCCTGCCTCTGCATGCATCACCATCACCTGGTAAGAAAGGGTTTAAGTCGAAGGTAGAAAGCATTTCCTGCCCGTAACATCTTCCCTTCTGGCCCCAGTGCAGGTCTGGACAGCGCGGTGCCGCCAGTCTGTCGCGAGATGAAAGACACTGCACCAGCCGGTGGTGACAGCAGCTGTGTCCTCTGGGTCCATTGACCAGGTGCCAAATTCCAGAGGTGTGGATTATTTAGGGGCAGAGGCAGCACATAGCCCAGGCATTTCTTTGGCCCATGAGTACTCTCTTGAAAGTCTGTTGGGCTGGCGATGGGTGCCCTGCTTTTGGCCTTCCCCGAGAGCCCTGCTTAAAGAGCCTCTTTCCCGGTGGCAGCATTATCTAAAGCCACTCCCTTTGGCCACCACCCCATCTGTCTCCCAGCTGTTCACAGCTGTGCCATGTTCCTGGGTGTGAAGCCAGATATGACTGGTGTTTTCATTTGTAAAGCTTGCCTTTTTTTTTTTTTTTTAAAGCAGTTTCATGTAGTCCAGGCTGGCCTCCGATTCCCTATGTAGCTGAGGATGACCTTGAAGTTCCTTGGTCCTCCTACCTCCATCCCGAGGGCTGAGATTATGCATGAGCCACCATACTTGGCTTATGCAGCGTTTGGGATCGAACCCAGGTTTCTATGCATGTTAGTCCAGCTCTCAACCAACCGAGCTATAGCCCTGGCTTTCATCTGCATAGTCTTTGCCTGTAAGGAGGCACAGGCTATCTTAGCCTTCATTGCAGAAGGGCATCTTCACTGCTGAGAGGCAGAGACAACCCAGACAGGCAAAGCAATTACAGTTATGCAGGTGGAATATGGTAGAGGCAGAAGCCAGGGTCTTGTGCTCTGGACGTCAGAGCTTACAACATGCTTTTGAGTGGGACAGAATAATGGCTCAGTGTTCAGACCTTAAGTTCAGTAGGTGAAGTCTGAAACTCCACTATTCCCCCTCCCGTATTACCTGCTTTCTCAGAATCTCTCCATCTTTTAAAAAAAAAAATGGGAATAACTACCTTTTAACTTCATGTGATTATGAGGACTAAGCAGAAAAATGTGAATTGATCTTGTGTGTAGAGCAGGGTAGTTGTGATTATTTTCATCATCATCATCATCATCATCATCACCATCATCACTGCTTATTTGTCCGCATCTTTCCATACCCCCATGCTGCAGGTACTCATGTGTTCCCTGATAATCACAATAGCTAACATCCACAGTGGGTGAGATGAGGCTGGGCAGTGCTTAGTGGGATCTCCTCCAAGCCTGCTCCTGAATTGCTTCCTGCCTGTGCCCAGCAGCACTTTTGCCAAGGTTCCAGCCTTCTTCCTTCCCTGCAAGAGTCCAGGCTTGGGGGTGCTGAGTTTCATGGCTGGGTGGTTGATCTCCTGGTCTCAAGGATAACCTGACTCAGTGGCTGAGGAAGTCAGTTCCAGTCTACAAGAGGAGCCTGGTAGTGCCCCAGGCACGCACCGCACCTCTCCCTCCAGGAAGAGCTGATGTTCTGGGGTCACAGAATTACTCCCCATAGAGAGCCCTCTCTGCTTAAGTATAGGATTTGGTATGTGCTGCTGTCTTCAAGGCAGCCTGGGGACTGGCGGGAGGTTAAGTTCTGTTTCTTTGCACAACAATGGCTCCTCTGAGGTTTCTATAAATACTCAATCAGTTCCCTATTATGACAACATGAAAGAGTAGTTGGTTGCATCTTCCTAATTAAGACTTGAAGAGAAGTCAATGGCACCTAGAAACACTACACTTCTGTGCTTCACTATACTTCACTCTCCTGCAGCCTCCTCTTCCTTGCATCCCGTGGTCCTCTCCACAGGGCACAGCTGTTAGCCTGGCCCCAAGGTTCTCAGGCAGGCCTGGATCCTTGTGCCCTGAGCATCAGTGGAGGGAGGAGGAAGCTGTGGGCTGCCCCTCCCCACTAAGCTGGGAAGTCCCAGAGAAGGAGAGGTTTCAGTTTGTGGTTTCTTTTGCCAGATGGCATTTGATACGAATATTGATGTTAATGGCGTTTGGATAATGACACTGTCTGTGGCCAGGGCTTTATTACTGTTATGAGCAGCACAGTCCTGGGGGGGAGGGGTAGCCATTCGGTTTAGTTACCTTTGTGTGTGTGTGCTGCAAATGTTTAACAGACAATTACCAGGAGGCTGTGTTCTAGGGGGTTTGGGTGATTCCTGGCTTCCCAGGCAGGTCCTGAAGTCAGCCCGTATGGTGGGGCAGAGGTGCCTTGGAGGGACTAATGGCTGAGGTTACCCACTTTCCTTTCGTGCACAGATAGGTCACCCAAGCTTTCCCCAGCATTCCCACTCTTGGAGGGTGAACTCCATTGCAACCTCTCTCCATAACCAGATACATCAAAACCCTACCTTTTACACTTCCGGGGATGGGGGGCTTGAGATTCTTCCTATTAAAAATGAATAATAAAATCCTCCGCTTTCATCCTAATGGGGTTAGTAGGAGGTGCTTAGCTTTTTATAGCTACCTAGCTGATCGAAAAAGGCAGACAAAGCCATCACAAAATTAAGGAAGAGGTCATCGTTATAAGACCAGAGACTGGAGTCTTTTAAAAGCATTTCTGGTCTTAATTCAAAGCGCCTCTCTGGAGTGCTTTGGGAAGCAGGCCCATGGGTTTCCTTTGCAGAACCAAAGCTTTGGCAAAGAAGGGACCACGTAGCAGGCTCCTCTTGGAGTCCTGCAGAAGGATCGGTCCCTTCAGGGCAGAGATGACACTTCCAAGACAGATTGTCTGGCCGATGGTTAGGCCTGATTTCCTATATCCTGCAAAAGCTTGACCCTTGTGAGAAATGAATGAACGAATGAATTAGGACCGCAGGTGTTTTTGGAGTCTTGTCAAATGGCTTCAGAGACAGAGCTGGTGGTTGCTATGGACCAAATGCTCCTGGGATCTTAGCTATCCGGAGTACATGGGAAATCAAGAGGCTGGGCAGAACTTCTGGAAATAGCTTTGAAATGGATTGTTGTGTGAGCTCCTGCTGTGGACGGCCCGGCTCCGGAATCAGAATACAAAACAGACGAGATGCTCTTTCACTCCTTTCAGACTAATGATTTTGTCCTTTTTCCCTCTTCTTCTCACTTTATTTCTTCATCTATAATATCTGCAAGAGGGCAGCCAGACTAATAAAACGGTGCTAAGCTTGACTAATGCCAGCCATTGATCCGAGGGTGGGACCCGATTAATCAATGGGATTTTAGCCGTGTTTGCTCCCCCAAGGGACAGGAGGCCCAAAGACAGCTCTTGCCCCCAGCAGAAGGGAGGATCCCCGGGTCTCCATCTGTGAGTTCTGGGAGCAGGCAAGATGTGGGTGCCTGCCCCCCAGGAGCAGTCTTTGTGACCTTTTCAGAGATGCTCCCAGGGTGTTGGCTGTCTGTTTTGGGGTACTCACTTGCTCTGGCTATGTGATGCTACTGAAGAGTTTGCCGGGCTCTGGGGATAGGTGTCTAGAATAGGGAAAACCTCACTAGACACACAAGGCACATTTTGCATAGGCAGAGGCCTGGGAAATCATTCTCTACTTTTCCTTGCAGTATACTAGGGGAGAGTGAGGCTGACAGAGGGAAAGACTGGGCCAAAGACCCTGCAATGTCCTCTCTCCCCTCCCTGTGTGTCTAAGGCTGAGTAGAGTTAGAAATGGCACAGCCAACAAACGATTGACATAAGCAATTATAGAGAATTTAGGCTGAGTGTGGATACCCAGACTGAAGAGTTCAGTTTAAGAAAGTTATATTAAAAAAAAAAAAAAAAAAAAAAAAAAAAAAAAAAAGACTGAGCTGGGTATGGCGGCTCATACCTTTGGTTCCAGTACTTGGGAGGCAGAAGCAGGTGGATTTTTGTGAGTTCAAGGCCAGCCTGATCTACATAGTGAGTTACAGGACAGCCAGGGCTACAAAGTGAGACCCTCTCTCAAATAGATAGATAGATGATGGATGGGTGGATGGATGGATGGATAGATAGATAGGTAGATAGATAGATAGATAGACAGACAGACAGACTAGAGGGGGTTTCCACAAGATGGCTCAGTATGTAAAGGAGCGTGCCATCTAGCCTGACAACCTGAGTTTGATTCCCAGGATCCACATGGTGGAAGGTGAGAGCTAACATACGTTATCCTCTGACCTCCACACACATGCTATAGTGTGCCTGCATGCACATACATGCACATGCACGCACTCACACACACACAAAATATGAAAATAGTCTAGAGAGTAGGGAATGTAGCTCATTAGTAGAGTGCTTGCCAAGGATGCATAAACCCCTGGGCTTGATGTTCAGTACCACATAAGCCAGGAGTGGATTCATGCCTGTAATCCTAGCACTCAGGAGGATCAGAAGCTCAAGGTAATCCTTGGCTGTATGTGGCATTTAAGGCCATCTTACATGATACCATGTCTCAAGACAAAACAAGACCAAAAATAAAAAGGCTGGACATTTCTTTTATTCCTTGTCTTTTGGCTGTGTGTGTGTGTGTGTGTGTGTGTGTGTGTGTGTGTGTGTGTGTGGTGTGTGTGGTGTGTGGTGTGTGTGTGTGTGTGTGTGTGTGTGTGTGTATAATAAAAATTTAAAGTTTCCATTTAGTTTATGCAGAGATAGGAGCCATTGGGAAGGATGGCAAATGCCTATAATTACAGCACTTAGGGATTAGATGTAGGAAAATTCAAGACTCAAGGCCATCTTCAGCTGTGTATTGAGTTCCAGGTCAGCCTGGGCTCCCTGAGAGTTTGTCTCAAAACAATGAAGGAAATGAGATGGGGTGGGGGCTGGAGAGACGGCTCAGCTGTGTAGAGCGCTTGCTGCTTGTTGAGAGCCAAGGCTGGTCCCCAGCACCCACACTGCACCCGTAACTGCTGTGACTCCAGTTCCAGAGGAGCCAGCGCCCTCTTCTGGCCTCCTTAGACACCGCACACACGGTGCACATGCATATATGCAGGCTAAGGTTCAAACATATAAAATAAAATGAGTAAATCTTTTTTTTTTTTTTAAATTGAGTGTTATTCTGGGTGTGGTGGCACACACCTTTAATCTCAGCCCTTGGGAGGCAGAGGCAGTCAGGTCTCTGTGAGTTTGAGGCCAGCCTGGTCTACAGAGTGAGTTCCAGGCAGCCAGAGCTACATCGTGAGACCCTATCTCAGACAAACAAACAACAAAAAATTTGAGCATTTCAAGCCTTACAAAAGCCCAGGTGTGAGCTAAACCTTGATGTTGGTGACTTTTTGTTGTTTATTGTCTTGGGGTGGTGGTGCAGATGGAACCCAGGGCCTCCACCAGTGCTAGTGAAGGGAGCAGGCATGAGCATCTTGGCTTAAGTACTGCCATTTTGAATTCAGACTCCATTTTACCTGTAGGGTGAAATGAAGTTCAGGTTCCCAAATCCTAGGGGAACTGAGAACCTTCCAATAGCTGACCAACCTCCTCCCTAAACCAGAGAAATAGTTGTTATGTGTCTTTAGTTCTCTAGAAACATTATGGCTGTTCCTAACAACAGAAAGAACAAATGATCTGATTGGTTGGACTAAAAGACTTGCATAGTATGTCGGTTGACAATGATGGAACACACAAGGAAAGCCCCTGACTTCTAAATCCTGATTGGTGAAAATTGTAATTGTAACTTGGTAACAAATATTTCTGGTTTCTGTGCTTACAAACCCCACTCCTGCCCCTGCTCGGGGCTGTCAGGAGAAACAAGGGTCCCGAGTCCTTGTCCTGCAGCCCTGATCGATCGATCAGTGACCCGCTTATGTGGTGATTTAATTCAGATCTTTGGAACCCACAAGTGTTCTCTCACTCCTTCCTCAAGGTGCACAAGGGGCTCGGTGTAGCATTAGATCATGACTCTATCCCTGAGTTATATCTCCAGTTCTAGTGATGACCATTTCTCTGCTTGTCTTCATTATTTTACACCCAAATGCTTGTTTCTTTTGTTTAAACTTTATATAAGTAGAACCACACTGGATATGTGCTTTTCTCTGATTTTTCTCTTTGATTCAACAATACAGAAACCATCTATTCTGTAGAGAGTAGCTGAATTTGATTCATTTTCCTTGCTATTATATTTTTTTCTTTTTCCTTTGCATGGAATTCTTTTCAATCTTTTGTGTTTGTGTGTGAGTTCAGTGCATGCATGCCATGACATATGTGGAATTCAGAGTACGACCTTGGGTATTGGTCCTCACTGTCCACCCTGTATGAGGCAGGGTCTCCTGTTTCTTGCTGTTTACACCAGGGTGGCTGCACTAGACTTCCAGACATTCTCCTGTCTCTGCCTCCTATCTTTCAAGTGGGACACTGGGGTGACAGATGTTCCTCTGTGTCTAGCTTTGTGTGGGTTCTGGATCTGAACTCCGAGTCTCACCACTGAGCTGTGTCCCCAGCCCATAAAAATTATTCCAAAAAGCCTATTAGAATCCTGCCACATGAACTGGAGTATGAGATAGCACATCTTCAGGGTGGGTGTTGGATGCCCCAAAGAGTCTTTTGTTTGTTTGTTTCTTCCTTTTTTAAACCTGGTCCTGACTTTTCATTTTATTTTAAGCTCCAGAGACCTGATTATTTCATGAATTACCTCTAAATACCCACCAGTTTGGGGAACACACGATTGTGCTAGGATCCACAACTCCATGGTGGAGGGTGGGGACAGGTAAATAACAGGATCCCTGATGGAATGCAGCTGTTTTATCTATCTGATGATATCCCCAAGGCTCACAATCAATATGCTTTCCAGTGAACGGAGGAGTAAAGCTTTCTGCACAGGCCTCTGTAGCACACACACGTTTCCCTAGTAGTGTGATATACAGATCTACTGGTGGCCATTCACCGTTCCCTTGGTAATGTGGAGGGTTGCCACATATGTGTGGTGGTGCATGCCTGCAATCCTGGCACTCCTTGACTCAGACAGGGGGATCATGAGTGGGTTTCAAGTCAGCCTGCGCTGTATCCTCTTGATGGAGACATCAAGGGTCTTGACCACCCTTGGGTCACTGTATCTTACATTCAAAAACACTATAGAAGAAATGGCTGTGTGAACCCGAGACTCTACGTGTCTCCAGAGATCCTGTAAAAGGAGTCTGGGGAAGAGAAGTCTGCTAAAACAAGCAAAGTCATCAGTGTGCCTCGGTGGGGAGTGCCTTTGCCTTTGGTTGAGGGTTTATGGCCACCCAGGCCTCTGCAGATGGCTCTGAGCCTGGGGCTGCATGTAACGGGTGTTTTTCTGTCCCTCCAGCCAGCTCCCAAATAAGGACACAGAGATTCTTACTAATTATGAAATCTCAGCCCATAGCTTAGGCTTGTTCCTAACTAGCTCTCATAACTTAAATTACCCCATATTTATTAATCTACATTCTATCACGTGGTGTTACCTCTCTGCCATCTTGTGCCTCCTGTTTCCTCTCCATGTCTTCTGGCTTCTCTCTTGAGCCTAGATTCCTCCTCCTCTTCCTTTCTCTCCCCGGAAAAACCGCCTGTACCTCCTGCCTCGCTATTGGCTGTTCAGCTTTTTGTCACACCGATCACAGCGATGCACCTTCACACAGTGTACACGTACACCCCACAACAGCTGCCGACTCTCTCCAGCGGCTCTCTCAGTTCCTTCTGCTGAGTGGGGAGAAGTGGACAGCCATCTTTGCTGTCCCTGTCCGCTGGGCTGGCTGGATTGCAGCCTTCTGGGCTCTTTCTTTACCCTCCGACCCTCAGCTTATCTAGCACACCCAAGCATTGGGCAGCCCAGTAGCAGCCACAGATGTAAACTTGTGCTCCATGGGTGGCTTTCAAGTATCTATTTCCTTATTTAAAGCTCATCATTTAAAGAAATACATAAGTACAGTAAGACAGTCAAGGCTTACGGAGAAGTCTATGAAGGTTCCCACAACTCTCATGGAATCCATGCCCAAAGTAAAAGACCAGTGTAGATCCCCCCTATTTGGGGGCGGGGAGAGGATCAACAGGATTTCATGTGTCCAGGATGGCCTCAAACTCCTTATGTAGGATGACCCTGAACTTCTGACCCCCCTGCCTCCACCCCCAGAGTGTTGGAATTTCTGCTGTGTTCCACCATGCCTGTTTATGCAGTACTGGGAATGGAACCCAAGGCTTTGAGCATGCTAGACTAACGCTATCAAGAGAGCTACATCTCCTGCCCATCTCTGTAATTAAACAAAAAATAGTTTACTGTGTGTGTGCGTGAATGTGTGTGTGTGTGTGTGTGTGTGTGTGTGTGTGTGTGAGAGAGAGAGAGAGAGAGAGAGAGAGAGAGAGAGAGAGAGAGAGAGTCAGTCAGTGGACAAAGTGCTAGAATTGATTTTTTTTTCCACTTTGTGGGTGGTCTCAGGGTTTGAACCCATGTTGTCAGGCTTGGCAGCTGGCGCCTTTACCTACTGAGCCATCTTTCCCGTCTGATGTAATTTTTAAGTATGTATTTACTTGTGAGGTTGTTCATTTAATCAAGCTTCCCTAGAAGATATGAATCCTAAGACTGTTTTGACTACCAAGGTCGTCGGTGAGCGTTACTTGGGTGAGTGGAGACTGGGTGAGTCCTGGGGAGTTACTGGCTGGAGGAAAAGACTACTTTTTTTTGCTTGACTTGGTCCAGGTCTCAGTACAGATCTGGTTCCAAGGTCTCGGGTAAACACTACAGGCATCCCCAGCCCGACCCACAGCAAGTGGGGAAGAGCCTAAGGAGGCGCCCCGCAGGGAGGCCCGCCTTCCTGGAAAGCCACGCTTGGAATTGTCTTCAAAAGCTGCAACGCAGCCCCCGGAGTTTGAGCACGAATAAATCATTAGCATTTTATTTACAGTTCTGGGTTTACAATTCCTAGAAAATGATCCTGCTGTTCAGAGCGGATCTCTGCTTTGCGGGCTTCCGCAGCGCCTCCTTCCATCTCCCCTGTCTGGGGGACCAGATTGGCTCTTTGCTTGGAGAGGGAAAGAATGTGGGGCAAGTGGTCTGGAGAAGGAGGGTGCGACGACCCTGAGTCCCGAATTTTCCGATGACCAGAATGAAGGAGTCGTGTCCCCCCACCCCCCTCACCCCCACTCCCTGGTTTACGGGGAAAGGAGGTTTGACCCAGAGTGACCCGGGAGATGAGGTCACACAGCTGGAGCTGGACTCTGACAGGCCCAGAGTCCTGGCTTCCAAACCAGCCAAGAAAGCGCAGAGACCAGGGAGCCTCTGGCTCTGGGGCGGACTCGAGTCCCCGACGGCACCCGCGGCACCCGCTAGATGGCAGCCTCGGTCTCCGCCGGGGACCAGTCGGCCGCGCTAGCCAGTCCGGCTGGAGGCCCCGAGGGTGGCTCAGTAGGAGAGCGTCTTTGGCACCCAGGAGCCCCGCTTGCAGGATGGCCCAGAGAAGGGAGGGGCTGGGAGCTGCCTCGCAGCTGGGATGGAGCGTCCGCTTGGAAGGCTGTGATGGCTGACCCGCGCCACCTGCCCTGCTTGGGCAGTGACAGATGTGAGACCAGGGCGAGAGAGAGGGCGCCTTGGATCCAGGCTGCCAGACTGGGAACCCATGGCGTGACTCCTGCAGCCCCACCGGCTGTAGTTAGATTTGGTCCCCATCCATGGTGGAGACTTCTCGGTTCTCAGCTGTTTCCAGAATTGAGTGATCTGTGCCTCACACTATCCTGGTTCTCCTCTGAGCCTAAAGGATGCCCCCCCCCCCCCCCCGGATCCACAATGCCCAGCCACAGTCACATCTTCGGATAGACAGAGATTGGAACATCATCTCTGAGGCCAGTGAGACTTGGGGTCCTGGGCCCAGCTACGGAGACAGGCAGTACACACAGAGAACCTGGTGTTGTGGGAACCCTGCTTTTCCTAAGAGGGAGCGGGACCCAGGGAGTTGGCTCTGTCCTTGGAGTGTGAATTCGTGAGGTCATATTATTGCTCTCCTTCTGTTAGGTTCAAAGTCTTAGGATCTCTAGCTTCAAGGGCATTACTGTTCCAGATCTGCCTCCTGGGCAGATGAGGTCAAGATAGGCCCCCTTGCCTCCTCTCCAGTCCAACCCCTTTCCCCTCTAAGAGAAGGAGACCTCAGCCTGCCCCGGGCCTGGCCTACCTGCCGTCTGTCACCATTTCTTCACTGTGATTCAGATTCCGGAAAAGTGGGCTCTGTCCCCCACCTTGGAAGTGGGGGTGTTCAGGCTTGCTTTTGCTACAGTGGTTGGAACGGTTCTGCTCTCCCACTCCAGAACTCCAGCTGCCTCAGAGCCTTCGAAAAAGACTTTTCCACTTGAATTAAAAGTTCTGCATTATTTATTTAGTTTGTGTGTACGAGCATATGTGTTCTCAGGTCATCTCACCCACTCACTGGCTTCCTTACTTTAGATCCTCAAGTCCTTCAAAGCTTTGGGCTTATTTTGAGAATCGCCTGCAGCCTTGATCCCAGGGTGCAATGGACCATTTGGCCTCAGGAGTGGAGCTGGGTGTCTGGGAACATGGGTCTCCTTGGGTGAGGGAGGGCCCCTAGGCCATCCTTTCCCTACAGGTCAAGCTAGAGGAAGGGCAGTTGGGAAACGGAACTGGGAATGCTCCCTGATCTTCCCAGTCACCCCTAAGGAAAGCTGTGCAGCCTGCTAGCCAGTGCAGGAAGGTGTGGGGAATTGCTATCCACCACATGGCCTCGGTTAACATCACAATTTCCACGACAGAGCTGCTCTCTAATGGAGCCTGTCAACTCAGCTTAGGCCGCAATGGCTCAGAGCACACTGCCTGCAGCCCCAGGATGTGGGTTCCGAGGCATTAACCCTGCCCCGTGCACTGAGGATGCAGAGCCTGCAGAATGTGATTTCGAAGGGGGCCCAGCACCTATCAGGCTCACCATCAAATTATTGGGGAATCACTTCACACTGCCCTGCAATCGCCCAGCAGACAGTGGTGGGGAGGGGGTGGGGGTGGAAATGAGTCCCCCCAGGGGTCCCAGCACCGGTACTAACCCCAGAAAGATCTCTGAACCCTTTACTCACCAGAAGGCCCCTTTGACAGCACTCAAGGGCCTAGAGGCAGCCATCTTTATTGGCAAAGGGAGAGGCTGTTCAGAGCTGGGGGAGTCACTCCTGAAAAGGGGGTGGGGTAGCCAAATAGTCTGAAGCTCTGTTTCTTGCTCTGCACCACTTGCTCGGCTTCCCCGAGCCCGCAGGTGAGGAACAGAGGAGGGAAAAGGTGACAGAGTTCACATCCCAATGCTGCCTCTCCAGGAGTGATGGATGGCTGTCTGCTCAGGCAGGGGAGCGCCTGTCTGAACAGTTAGTTCCTTCTGTGGGACTCAGCCTCCCACACGGGAGCTGGAGCCTCTGCAAACCAAGTGCCCGAAGTGCCAGGGAGTGTGACTCGGGACCAGTTACCTCCGTCAGTCATTTGAGTGCTGAGACCATCCCTTTGGCTCTCATGAGACTCTGTGCCAGTCTTCACCCCATCTATCTCTGGCTATGGGCTCACCTTGATTATTTTTGTTTAATATAGTTTTATTGTCCAGGCTGGCTTTGAATCCAGGACAAGGGATGGAATTACAGGTGTACTCCCAGCTCTTGAATTCTTTTTTTTCTTGAATTTTTTTTCTCTGTGTAGCTTTGTGCCTTTCCTGGAACTCACTCTGTAGCCCAGGCTGGCCTCGAACTCACAGAGATCCACCTGGCTCTGCCTCCCGAGTGCTGGGGAGTGCCACCACCACCGGGTGCTCTTGAATTCTTTAACACAAAGCCAAGGAGTCTTTTGTCCCCCATTCCTTGAGGCTCAGGAGACACCAGGACTCAGGTGAGTTTTCTTTTGTTCCATTGGGCTAAAGAGCAGTCTGCCCCTGACCAGGATGGAGGTTGGTACTGGGCCAAGTTTTCCCTTAAGGGGAATGCATTTTAAAGTTCCATTAATTGAGGGTCCTAGTTAATTAGTTAATTGCAGGAATTAGATTTCATTTTGTTTGTCTTTTCTCTCTAAAATATTCTTAGTGGGTTTTTCACAGCTAGGAATTCTGAAATCCAAGCTTAGGGGTAGGACCTGAGGGCTGTGGGGGCTGACTTAGGGAGAGAAGTGCCTCCTTTGCGGAGGGGGTTTTGTTTTGCAGCATGGCTCCTGTAGAGTCTCAGCTTAGAGTTCCAGGGTCAGACTTATGGGGTGCTACCAATCCTAGGGACCCAGCTGCCTAACCATGACCTCACTAATAATAACAATGATGAACATGATAAAACACAAGGCTGGAGTGATGGCTCAGAGATTAAGAGCATTTGCTACTTTCACAGAGGACCAGGGTTCAATTCCCAGCACCCACAGTGTAACTCACAACCATCTGTAACCCCAGTTCCAGGGGATCCAACAGACACTTGTGGTACATATACATGCATGCAGGCGAAACATTTGTACACATAAAGTGAAACAAATTGACAAATAATTAAAAGATAATAAAACAGGCCACTTGTTTTTCTCGGGCCTCCGCCACACGCCAGAGACAGTGTATTTGATGTCAGTTCCCCCATTCTGTCTTCAGAGCACCCCTAGTGCACGGGTGTTGTTGGTGTTCCCATTTCACAGTGGTGGAAACTGAGGGCCAGGCGGGCTACTCAGCATGGGTAAGGTGATACAGCTGGACAGGCAGGCACAGAGGCAGACGTTAGCCCAAGACTTCTGATTTCAAAGCCTTGGATCTCAGCACTTGGCTCTCGCTACAGGAACTGCTGTCGTCTTGTGGCAAAAGCATGTGTGTGTGTTTGCAAGTTTCACAAATATTTGGTTTTGCCTCCGCCATTCTCTGAAAACAGAGAAAAATGAGAACGATGATACAACAACAACGATGTGAGCCTCCCACTCCCCCGGGGGTCAGGCAGATCTGAGAAGGAGAAACCTGTGGGTTCCACCACTGGCTTCTGGAGGGAGCGAGTGCCTAGGGAGGGCTTTCCCGCGACCATCGTCGCCGTGAAGTCACATGAGTGTCTCCCATGTACTACCTCGATGGTTCTCGTTGTGTCGCCAAGCCTAGCTGGGGCTGGACAAACCCGAAACCTTCCCTCAGCACCCCCAAATGCTTGCCTTTCATCTCTGTAAGGATAGAGAAGGTACCTTGGTGACAGAGCCCTGTGTGGGCTGCTCAGCTGAGCCGGCTGGGAGTTGGCCCAGAGCCATGGAGTGTGAGAAACTTTCAAATTTCAAAACCGCCCTGGGCCAATTTAATAAACTTCTGCCACCTCCATCCTCTCCACAGTTTTGAATTCTCAAATACTCACACCCCCCCCATCTAAGATGTGCACAGGAATGGAAGAAGTTTGGAATGTTAATAATGCAGAATTTTACAGCATAGCAGGGTGAATTCTCAAGGGGTAATGGTTAACATCTGCTTTCTCTTTTCCCAAGATAACAATGAAGAAACCAATCCACACAGCAAGCAGGAGTGTGAGAGATGAGCCACCCGTCCCTCTGAAAAGGGGTAAGTTGTCCTCAGATGCAGCACTAGGCACAATAACCAAAACACTTGAGTGTAGTAAGATTGACAGTACAGGGGGATGGGGGCGGGCACAAACCAAAGTCAGTTTCTCAGGGGGCACCGTCTGGGCTGTATACAAGACCTTTTCTTCCAGGGGGTCTGAAAGATGGCAAGAAACACTCTACTTCCTCCCAGTGGGACAATTCTTAGCAATCAGCATCAGAGCTGTGGTCCTGACATGTCCTCTGGGAACAGCAGGATGCTTTGTGTCAGAAGGTGACAAAGCTAGAGCTCCCGTTCTGTTCTAGATACAGGCTCAGGAGTACCCAGGGCTCCGAGCATGCCCTCTTTGCGGGTTTCTGTATTTCCTTTGTTACAAGTGCCCTCTGTGAGCCCCGGAAACATAAGAACCTAGGTCGAGTTCCAGAACTGGGGAGCACAATGCTGGTCTAGTGGGTAGGGGGTTGCTGAGGATACAAAGTAGCTGGAGTGTAGCTGGAGAAATGAATTGATGGTTAAGAGCACCCAAGCTGGGTTCCCTGAGCCCCTGTCTGGCGGCTCACAGCCTCCTGTAACTTCAGATCCAGGCTGTCTGACATCCTCTTCTGGCTTTTGTAGGCACACACAGATACGTACAAACAAAAAATAAAATTGAAGTGTAAAGAAGTAGCTAGAGCCCACACCTGTTTTCTGACATTTGTTTTATCCCCCTGTCCCCTGTTTCTGAGATGGGTTCTGGCTGTGTAGCCTAGGCTGACCTCAAACTCACTATGTAGCACAGGATAGCTTTGAACTTGAGATACCCCTCCTGCTTCAGCTGCCCAAGCACTGGCATTGCAGTTAGGAGCCACCACCGTCAGCTCATCTGATTTCTTTTGAGTTTCTCATTTTGGTGGAGAAAAAGTTCAGTGACTTGGAACAGCTGACTTGGAATATAATTTCTCATCTACCCCTGCCCTCTGGGCTCCCTTGAACAGTCCTGTGGAGATGGTCCAGATACAAATCCTGAAGCAGCACAGACATCCTTTTTCAGGGACTCTCTGGGTCAGTTTTACCAGTTTTAAAAAAATGACCCAAAAGTTATTTTTAAAAATGAAGGGTGCCAAGCTTGTGTTTGCAGCTATGTAAGGGTTTTTTTTTTTTTTTTTTTTTTTTTTAAATCACACTCCCTCTTTCTTTCTTTTTGCTGAAGCAAAGACTAAGGCTCCCCCGTGATGCAGTGGTAGCACCCTGAATCTCAGAGAAAGGTGAAGGGATGAATGGCCAAGCTGTCCCGCACAGATGCAGTTGGGGATCTTGGAAACCCTGAACCAACGCTCAGGCTCCTCTCTCTTGCTTGCATAATGCAATTTAAATCCCTTGTTAATTTCCAGGTCGGGTTTCATTCATGAGGATAATCTTTAATTGATGTTAAATATAGGGATCAAGTGAAGCGCATTATTTCTTTTTTACAAAGTGCTAATTGTTCGTGTTCTCATAAATTATTTTCTCCTCTTGTGTAGCGGGTCTTATGAAAGAACGTTCCAGCCAGTGCTTTTAACCTCATCATCTGAATATTATCCTGTAATCTTCAGGTCGTTTAGATCCTTCCTGTGCACATGAGTCTCACGTCACCCTCCAGAGTGTTGAGAAGAAAGACGAGCTGTGGAACGTGCGTACATATGGGTGGCTCGCAGACGCTAAAAATATTTATATCCAAACATTTTAAACTTTAAGCAGATCTTTTCAGCTGCTTCTGTTCCTGCAAAGACCCTTGAGAGTTTCAGCCCAAAATGACTCTTTTAATTGAATTTAAAAACATTTTTTTTTTTTTCCGGAGACAGACTCTCTCACTGTCTGAGCTGTCTGAGGTGGCCCAGGGTGGCCTCAGACTCATAATCTTCCTGCCTCCACCTCCCAACTATTGGCATTACAGGTGTGCAATACCATGGTCAGCTTTCAATTAATTGATTAATTAAATTAATTAATTAGCACTCGTCTATTTATTGATTTTGAGCATGTGCCACAGAACACGCATGTTGGTGGGAAGGCAACTTGGGAGTCTGTTCTCTCCTTCTATCACGTGAGTCTGGGGAATCGAACTGAGGTCATCAAGCTTGGGAGCAAGTGTCTTTACCCTCTGAGCCATCTGCTCAGCCCTTTCATTTTCGTTTTAATTTTGCTGTTTTTGACACTTACAGGGACAGCTCGGTGGCGTTGTGTTCACACGGCTATGCCACCACCACCACCACCCTCCCCCTCCAGAGTCCAAAGCCCTCTGCACCTGTGAGTGACAGCCAGTTCCCGCCATGCCCCGCGGGCAGTGCTCTCCTCCCTGACTGGGACATGGTTCTAGGAAGTCCCTTACAGAAGGAGCCGTGTACAGTATTTGTCCTCTCTTTCTTTCCTCCTTTCTTTGGTTTCTCTCCTTTTCTTTCTGTGCTGGCTGGTCTTCTGTCAACGTGACACACAAACTGGAGGTATCTGAGGGGAGGAATCTTAATTGAGAAAATGCCTCTGTAAGATCCAGGTGTACGGCATTTTCTTAATTAGTGATTGATGGGGGAGGGCCCAGCCCATGGTGGGGGGTGCCATCCCTGGGCTGGCGGTCCTGGGTTCTATTAGAAAGCAGGCTGAGAAAGCCATGGGGAACAAGCCAGCAAGCAGCACTCCTTCATGACCTCTGCATGGGCTCCAGACTCCAAGTTCCTGCTCTGTTTGAGTTCTTGTCCTGAGTTCCTTTGAAGATCAACAGTGAGGTGGAAGTGTAAGCCGAATAAACCCTTTCCTCCCCAACTTGCTTTTTAGTCATGATGTTTTATCACAGCAATAGTAATCTTGACTAATACAGTTTCTTTCTTTGACATAGGGTCTCACTATGCAGCCCTGAACTCACTCTGTAGACCAAGCTGGCCTCACACTCACAGAGACCTGCCTGCTTCTGCCTCCTGATTTCTGGGATTAAAGGTTTGTGCCTGACCTAATTTTTTCTTTCTGACAGTGTTCTATGTAGCCCACGCTGGCCTTGGGCTCACTATGCAGCCAAGGATCACCTTGACTTTCTTATCCTTCTGCTTTCATCTTTGAGCTAAGTTTAAAACAAAACAAAACAAACAAACAAAAACAGTTTTAGAAGGACAAATACTGGTCAAGCATCTGTTGTGTGACCTGGACAGATGTGAACAAACATCTGTTTATGAGAGACAGGGCACAGGTCGCTGGCCAAAAAAACAGTTCTATCCGGGACTAGCTTTGTAAACCAACACATTTGTTGGGGTTACTTACAGGAACATGAGTGATTCAAAACCTATCCCAGAGTGGGGTGGAGGTCCCAGCACCAGATCTTTGGCTGTAGGTCCTACCCTGGGTTTAGAACCAGAGAGGATGGAAGGCTGTGCCAGGCACCGACTTCTGATGTTGGGGTTTGTGTGGTCCTGGTTCGGTCAGAAAGCTTCCTGCGCCCGCGGAGGAAGCCAGGCACCTCTGTTCTTTCATCCCTTCTGTGATTATTTATGAACGGCTTACCATGGCCAAGTTCTTCCTGAAGCCCACTGCCTGCCCGAGAATGGCACTGTAGCACCGCCCAGGCCTGCACCCTCTAATTCCTACCCAAGGCAGAGCCCCTCACGACCTGTCACAGCTTCCTGGTGTCTGCTTGTGGCAGGATCTATTTTTGACGCAAGAATGCATTTTGTTTTTTGTTTTGTTCTTTTTCTATTCCCCAAGTTTGCAGCCTGCCCTTCACATTATTCTGCCTCTGGGATTCCTGTGCAGGGCCAAGCAGGCGTGATTGAAGGGATGATATGGTCACTTCTGTAAGAGTCAAGCTCCTTGAAGAAATGGTACTGCACATGTTAGTGGGGAGTTTCTTGGAAAGTGAAGGGGTTGGGGAGGATAGAATGGGGGAGCCTACTAGATTGCAGGGACTCAGGTTCAGGGCAGATATGATCCCAGAGCACTGGCTGAGTGGCATGGAGGCAACAGAGCTGTCTGTCATGGGAGGGTATGATGATGGGACTGCCATGGCTCCATCTTCTTGGGTCCAAGTAGATGACTTAAGCTTGATGCTGCCCAAGATCCCAGCATCCTGGAACCACCCTGGTCTAGGGATAAGCCCTGGTGATGATATTAAGTTTCCTATAGTTTAGAGGGATGTAGACCCCCCTCCCCCACCATATGGACTTAAAGAAAATGAAAATATTCCTTGGACTTGCGTTTGAAAATTGAGACTTAATACCTGCTATGCTGTCCATGTCAGTAGCCCTGCCCCAGGGGAACACTGAGTAGGTGTTGGGAACTGCTTGTTTGATAAGTATGTACACCATCCAGAGAAGTTCAAGGTCACAGGTTGGAGATGGGATGTTTTCAACTGTGACTGTACCCCTTCCTCCCAGCACCCCTACCCCCAGTGCCCTCCCTTCAGGATCCCATGTATATTATGCTGGGTTCAAACTATACAGGCATATATAGCCTTGAACTTCTAATCTTCCAATACCGCATGCTGGGATTACAGGCGTGCGCTAACACACCTGGTTTATGGGGTGCTGGGGATCAAACCCAACGGCTTCATGTGTGTTAGACAAGCCCTCTGCCCACTGAGCAACATCCCAGCCCACTATTGAACTGTTTAAATGGCCTGTATCTGTACAGGTAATGCCTTAACCCATTCGCTTCTACCTTCTAGCTTATTTCAGTTTAAAATTTTACTTTAAAATTTGCAATGCCCTGGGATTGAACTGTACTACAGAGCTACAGTTCCAGCCTTGTTGTTTTTGTTTTATTTCTTTGAAACAAGGTCTTTCACTGTATAGCCCAGACTGGCCTCTAATTCACTTTATAGCCCAGACAGACCTTTGTATTCTCTTGCCTCAGTCCTCTCAGTGTTGAGATTGCAGGTACCACCACACCCACACATTCCTTTATGTTTACTTATTAATTATTCTGGGATGTATGCGCGTGTGTGGAGGTCAGAGGACACTGTTGGGAGTTGGTTCTCTCCTTCCACCCTGTTGAGGCCAGGTCTCTTGTTTCTGCCACGCTATGTACTCCAGCTCTCAGGCTGCTGGAAGGTTCTTCTGTCTCTACCCCCTGTCTCCCTGTAGGTGTGCTGGGATCACAAGTGCATATCACTTCACGCCACTACGTCCATCTTTTTACATGGGTTTTGGGGACCAAATTCAGACTATCAGGTTTGCATGGTAATTACTCTCTGAGTTATTTCCCTGCCCTCCTTCTAGAAAAAAAAACAAAAAACCAAACAGTTCAATTAGATGTAATTCACATATCATAAATTCATCTGTTGGATGCGTACATTCAGAGGTTTATAGAGTACTCACAGTCACATAATTGTAGGCACCGTCTAACTCCAGAACCTTTAAATCACACCCCGGAGAAGCTTGAGACTTGTCTGCAGTCTGTCTCAGTTATCTTTTCCCATTCAGTTCTCAAGCCTCAAGTCTACTTCCTGCCTCTGCAATTTCCTCTTCTAGCCATTTTTTACAAGTGGAGTAACACAATACATGGCCTTCTGGGCTTGGCTTCTCTCACTTGGTATATTGTCCTGAAAGTTCACTAAATAGCAGGCCCCACTACTTCATACCCTGGTGAATTCATGTTCCCTGGCAAATAATATTCCATTGTGTGGGCAGCCCATATTTCACTTACCCATCCACCACTGAGTTTTCTATATTTTGGTAATCATGAATTAACACCAATAGGAAATTCATGTACATTAAAGAAGATTTATTTTTAACTTATATGTACATCTCTCTCTGTGTATATGTGCACATGCATGTGTGTGCCTAGGGAGGCCAGAAGAGGGCTATCAGGTCCCCTGGAGCTGGAGTTACCGACAGCCGTGTGTCACCTGGTGTTAGGAATTGAACTCAGTCCTCTGTATGAGCAACAAGTGCTCTCTAGCCTCCTCACATACAGGCTTTGTGATTTTATCTCTTGATTATACAGAGGTGTGGAATGGCTGGGTCATATGGTGACCCTATGTCTCACTTTTTGTGGAGTTGCCAAGCTCTTTCCAGAGGTTGTGGCATTTTACATTCATGCCAGCCATGCACGAGGGCTCTGGTTTATTGGTATTCTGTCTCTCTGTGTGGCTTATAGCCACTCTAGTGAGGTGGTTTGATGCTCATGTTCCTAATATTAATGATACCGAGTGAAAATCTCATATGTTTATCAGCCATTTGTATATCTTTTGGAAAATATCTACTTATACCCCTCCCTAGTCAAATTTTTAACTGATACGTAAAATCACTAAAATTTCACATATTAATAGAGTACTGCCACACAATGTTTTAGTACATGTATCCCTTGTGTAATCTGGTTAAACAAATCGATTCCCTCAAATATTCATTGGATGTAGCTTGTAGCCAGGAGAACTCTGAATGAACCCAGCACAAAATTATAAACTTAAAACATTGTGAGATTTTGTCTGTAATTTTTCTTTTGTGTGGTTCTCAAGAGTGAGCTTTTTAGATGGCAGCATTGTGTTACATGCCAAAGGGTGGATCTATGTAAACACCCAAACACCTTCATTCTAACTCTTTGAGATATATAGTATATAATGGCTGTCTGTGGTCACCTATAGTTCAAAGCCATTGGAACATTTGACTCTCTCCTGGTGTGCAGCTTAGCACTGACTAGTCAACCCTTTCCCAGCCTTTCTTCCCCCTACTCTCCCAGCCTACGGTAACTGCTATTCTACTCTTAACCTCCATGAATCAACATTTTTCACATTCTATATGAGTAAGTGTGTGCTGCTTGTCTTTCTGGCTTGTTTCATTTAAGCTCTACCCGTGTTGTGGCAAATGACAAGCTCTCATTTTTTTTTTTTTTTCTGAGACAGGGTTTCTCTGTGTAGCTTTGTGCCTTTCCTGGAACTCGCTCAGTAGCCCAGGCTGGCCTCGAACTCACAGAGATCCGCCTGCCTCTTCCTCCTGAGTGCTGGGATTGAAGGTGTGCGCCCCACCACCGCCCGGCTGAAACTCTCATTTTTAATGGTCCCCACTTGGTGGAACTGTTTAGGAAGGATTGGGGGTGTGGCCTTGTTGGAGGAGGTGTGTCACTGGGGTAGGCTTTGAGGTTTCAAAAGCCTACACCATTCTCAGTGTCTCTTTCTTGCTTTGTACATGTGGATCAGATGTGAGCTCTCAGCTGTTCCTGTCTCCTCACCTTCTCTCTGCCAGAATGGACTCTAACCCTCTGAAACTGTAAGCCCAATTACATGTTTTCTTTTATAAGTTGCTTTGGTCATGGTATTTTAGCACAGCAATAGAAAAGTAACTTAGACATTGGGGTTGCCTTTTCACTTTTTCATAGCACAAAGGTTTTAATTTTTTTATTTTGTTGAGACAGTTCTTATGTTTCCTAAGCTATTTTTAAAAGATTTGTTAAAAATTCTTTCAATTATAGAAGTATGTGTATGTCTGTGCATGTGAGTGCAATACCCAGAAGAGGGCGTAGGGTCCTCTGGAGGTGGAGTTAGAGGAGGTTGTCCGCTACTGAGGTGGGAACTGGGAAGAGAACTCAAGTCCTCCAAAAGAGTGCCACATGCTCTTGCCTGCTGAGTTCCCTCCAGCCCATCTTCTAAGGTTTTTAACTTCAATTTGTTTATCCCTTTTTTTCTTCCTCCTTCTCCATTAGAGCAATGATCCATTTTGAGTTAATTTTTATTCTCTCATGGTGCTGGGGGCCTTGAGCATGCCAGGCAAATGAGTGCTCGCCCACTCAGCGGCTCCCTGGTTCTTGGGTTAATGTTCACGTGAAATAGTGTGCAGTTAAGACTCTAGCTGTCCCACCATTTGCTGAGATTAGTCCTTCTCCACTGGATTATCTTGGCACCATTGCCAAAAATCAATTGGTGGTCAATGCATGGGCTTGCTTCTGGAGTCTTGACACATTCCTCATCTGTGTGCCTGTCCTAGCTTACCACACCATCAAGCACTATCAACTGGTTTGCCCTCCTCCTCATCTCTCCCCCTCCCAGGTGCAGGACCACCTACCTAACAGGGTAGTGGATAAGGACTGCCACTCCCTTTGATGCTGGGGCAGGAGAGACGACACTCTGGATTTCTAGGCATCTTAGCTGTTTCTCACAGGCTGCCCTTTCTCTGGCCTCCTTGTTGGAACCGGCCAGAAACTTACCTGGAGCCGAATGCTTTCTTGGGCCTTAGGGGTCATCATGGCTCTTCCCGTTGCTTCCTCTTCTAGTGGAATAGTTTCTGGGATGTCAAGACCTCTGCCAGGTCCAAGTCAATGTGTACTCTGTTTCCTTGGACATAGGAATACCTATCTCTAGAGGCAGGGGAAGAATAAGCTGGGTAGTGTGCCAGGCACTAGGGTGTTGAATCCTGTGTGACATGTAGTTTAGGCTCATCTGTGAGTGCTGTGGACCAGTGCCTGTTGGTCCGCACAGGGCTGGGAAGCAAGGCCTGGTCTGGTGCCCCAGGGCACAGGGTGCTTCCCTGTGGAGAAAGCCAGCCTGGGGCAGATCTAGGGTGCAACTTTTTGGCCCTTCCCTTTTCTCTGGCCCGTCCCTTTTCTCCTGTCTGAAGCTGCACGGGCTGGGCAGGCAGAGGCCAGGGGTCCTCAGGGTCCCCGGGGTTCCTGGGGGCAGTGGCCGAGTCTGCAACCCTGCGCCTTGGTGGCCTAGTGGCTCAGGATGCGGCCAGGGTGGCGCCAAGCTTCCCTGGCTGGAAAATGAACACAAAAGAACAAACACAGAGGCCTGCACTATGCTAATGCGGCACAGCCCTGGCCACCGTCACGCGGTGCCTCATCATCACTGCCTGGGCCCCGGCCGTGAGCAGCGGGGCGCGCGGGCGGCTGATGGCAGCGCTGATAGCGTGGAGCTCAGCGGGTTTCTCGCCACTCGGGAGCCCCATTTGCCAGTACAGTTTGGGGGGTAGGGGTGGGATGTACCTCCCTGTTAGATTGAAAAAGTGATCGATGCTAGACTGAAAAGTTCACTAGATGCGGTGGCGCACAGGGGGATGAGCCAGGTCCTCCCACTCCACCTTCCCGAATCCCGAAGCTAACCCTGCCCGCACCCCCCCCCCCCCACCGACCCTGCAGGTTTTTGAATATGCACAGCGATTTGGTTTTTTTTTTTCTCATTCTCTCCATCCCCCAAATGCACTCCTGGTATACAGGCCGGGCTGTTCATTTGCTTCTTTTTCATGGAAGAATGTGCCTGGAGCGCTTTCCAGACTAGCAGGCACAGCCCTGCCTAATTCTTTCCAAATGCCACATAATATTCCAGAATACCACGTGAAATAATTAATTTAACTTTTCTCCAACTACTACTAATTAAACGTTTGCTGCTACACAGGCCTTTTAACTAAGCACCTTATCTGTATTGTCTCCTTCAACCGGCAGGAGAGGTTCTAGAAGGTAAGTAAGTGTAGTGGTTCATTTCGTGAGGAGTGGAGAAGCCGAGGTGCTGGGATGTGTTTGAGGCAGGCAGCACAGCTGGCCAGCGGCAAAGTCAGGATTCTTACTTTTTCCCTTCAGAGCTCAGACCCTGCAAAATGCGCCACTCGGGTCTCAGACCTTAAGCTATTTTCGTGTCCAGCCAAACTCCTTATTCCACAAACAAGCGCTTTTGTTTCTGTGGGATTCTGCAGGTCTCTCATCTGGGTGGTTCCAGACCAATGATTTTGTTCTAGGAATTAGAGAGCAGAAACCATCACTTTACAAGGTACACGATAGAGCGTCTGGATCGAAAAGAGATGTTTCTTCTGTTTCTTCTGCAGAGACATTCCTATATCTTTCAAAGCAGTGTGTGTGTGTGTGTGTGTGTGTGTGTGTGTGTGTGTGTGTGTTTCATGGGTACACTTTGGGTTTAAAGCCTGGCCTCCAAGGGTGGGGTTGCGGCTCTGAGGTATCGCAGCTGTCTGGGATCGCTGTAGGATGTATCCCCAGGTCAGAAGCTGGCCCGTCACTGTCCTGCTTTCTCCAATTAATACATGTGGAGATCTTTCTCTATTGGCATATGTGTGTATCATATATAATTACATGTATATATGCAATTCTTTTTCTTATCTTTTAGATTCAATTCTGTTTTTTTAAATTTATTAAGACATTAAAAAATTCCAAAGTAAAAGTAGCAAAATCAGGGATACACTGACTCATTTTTATTTTGTCAGGAAGACACTTTCCATTCGTCTGTGTAATTATATTTGCTAATTTCCCAAACAATTCCCGGGATTTGTATCTATATATGCCCCAGGAACATACAGGGAAGATCACACTGTTCTCTGAATTTCAAATTATGTTTTCTGTTTTCTGTAGTATTTCATGAATTCATTATTTTTCTTTGTCCATTTTTTTGTGGTATGCATTTGCGTGTATGCATTGTTTTTGTGTGTGCATGGGTGGGTGGGTGCACGTGTGTGGGTGTATCTGGCAATAGAAGCCTGAGGTTGATGTGGGAAATCATTCCCCATGCCTCTCCCACCTTACTCCATGAGGTAGGGTCTCTCCATCAAACCAGAGTTCACTGATCTGGCTGGCCTTGCTGCCCTGCTTGCTCTGGGGATCCCTCCACTTTCAGAGGCTGGAATTACAGGTAGCCACACCTGCTTGACGTTTCTGGTTCTCACACTTGTGTAACAAGTGCTTTATCCACTGTGGATCTTCCTAGCCCACGAATGTATTTGTAATGTTTAAATCTTCCATCTACCAAGAATGTAGTGTATGTAAGAAGCTAGAGAGGCAGGACGTACCTGCTGGTAGGGCGCTTGCCTTGAATGCAGGCGGCCCTGGATTCCACCCCAATACCACATAATTAATACAAATGAAGAAGGAAAGCAGGGGTTAGCTCCTCACGGGCTGGCTAGCTAGCCGAACCAACATTATCAAGTCATCAAACTGTCCTCTTGTTTTTCTTCTGACAGCCAAACCTATACCAAAATAAGTGCACAGTTTGTCTCCCTCTAGATTCTCTGTTCTCGACATTGGTTGTTCCATTAATTCATGTTTCTATAGCAAATTCTTATAATTACTGATGTTCTATAATATCTATCTATCTATCTATCTATCTATCTATCTATCTATCTATCTATCTATCATCTATAGGTTTGTGTTTTTGAGACAGGGTCTCACTATGTAGTCTTGGCTGACCTGAGACTCACTATAGCCATCCTGGCCTCAATTTACTATGTAGCCAAGGATGACCTTGAACTTCTGTTCTTCTGCCTCTACCTCCAGAGTGCTGGGACGCTATGTATGTGGCACCATGCCCTGCCCTGTATGTTGTTTTTGCACATGAACTTACTATTTAGTGCTTGTCTTTCAAGAAGTATTTAACCGGTGCTCTAGTGGAACGCACCCTGAGTTTGGAGACAGCTCGGTGACAGAGTGCTTGTGCGGTGTGCACAAGGCCTTGGGTTTGAGAGCGTGAGCCACACGGGAGCAGAATCTAGAGACTCACTGCCATTGCCTCCACCTTAAAGTGTCACACGTCACATTTCACTGGCCAGAACCAGTTCTATGGCCTTGACCAACTGTGAGAAAATGAGAAATCTTGGGGATTCAGGAGATACGCTATGGCATTTTCTGGGAAGTCATATTGTGATCTTGACTAAGAAGACTCAAGGAAGCTGAGGCAGGAGGATTGCTTGAGTTGCCAGCTATCATGGGCTACATATGGAGATCTAGTCAGACACTAAAGGAGGAGGAGGAGGAGGAGGGTCCAATAAAGATATCCAAGGGTCACAAACACAGCTTATGGGAGTCCCTGTGATTTCCATAGCCAGCCGAGAGACGAGGGGAGGCAGGCAAGAAGGACACGACCCAATAGCTGGCGTTGGTCCAAATTCCAGGAGTCTGACCCCAGGTCATTTATTTTAGGCACAGCACAATTGGGGATGCATGCCTCTTCTTGAGGAACAAAGTAAGCTAAATAAAAATAGGCTGTGTGATAGACTGAACTTCTGTAAAGTACGTGTGACACCATCCATAAAGACGGGCTCTGTAGACTGAGAAAAACAAGCTGTGATAAGGGTCTTGCGGAGGCTCCAGTGTGGTCTCCGGTCACACAGATAGCTCAAAGGTCACCAGGCTAGAAAATACATCAGCTCCCAGCCTCCTGGGAAGACAACAGGTTAGGCATTCCTGCCCTTGAAGGAACAACCAACCCTGTGTGCTAACATTCCAGGTTCCTAGTGCTTCTCTGTGAACACAGGACCTCTGTGCCTATGGTAAGAGCTACTTCAGGTGAGGATAAATACGATCTTCTGTCTTAAGCTGACAAGATATTTGTACGGTTGCTTCTGAGGCATCATGTAGCCTATACTGCCTGGTGGTTGGTAACATTTTATTTTTACTTTTAAAATTTCATTTATTTATTGTTGTGTGGCATATGAGGTGTGTGTGTGTGTGTGTGTGTGTGTGTGTGTGTGTGTGTGTGATGTGGACATCAAAGGACCTATTTGGGAAAGTCGGTTCTACCCTCTGCCAAATGGGTCCTGGGGATTGAGCCCTGTCATCTGGTTTAGCAGTAAGGCCCTTTTGTCCTGAGCCAGCTCACAGAGCCTATTTTATTTTATTTTTATTACATTTATTTAGTATGCATTTATCTATCTATCTATCTATCTATCTATCTATCTATCTATCTATCTATCTATTTGTGTGTGTGTGTGTATGTGTGTGTGTGTGTGTGTGTGTGTGTGTGTGTGTGTGTGTGCGCGCGCGCACCATGGCGTGAGTGGAGGTCAGAGGACAACTTTTTAAAAATTAATTTAATTTAATTTAATGTGTATGCATGTTTTGCCTGCATGTATGTCTGTGTAGCACATGTGTGCCCGGTAACTGTGGAGGTCAGAAGAGGATGCTAGATTCCCTGGAGCTGGAGTTACAGATGGTTGAAAGATGCCGTGTGGGTTCTGGGAATTGAACCTGGGTCCTCTGGGAGGGCAGCTAGTGCTCTTAGCTTTATCTCCAGTCTCCATAGGACAACTTTTGGGAGCTGGTTTCTTCCTTCTGCCATGTGGGTCCTAGAGATTGAACTCAGGTCGTCAAGGCATGGTGACAAGCATGTTGACCTTCTGAGCCATCTTGCGAGCCCTTCAGTAACATTTTAAAGTTGGACTCACAGCCTGCAATCTCTTACTATGTTTGTTTTCTGTTGTTGTTGCTATTGTAATTGGATTTCAACTTCATGTATGTTTTCTAATGGATTATAATTTATGTATAGCAAAGTTATTCATTTTTACATATTGAATGTATAATCCATCATCTTACGGAAATCCTTAGGTTTTCTTATAAAATTCGTCAATTAGGGGCTGAAGATGTGGCTCAGCAGGTAGACTGCTGGTCTTTCAGGAAGCCTTGTGTTTGATGCCCTAAGTGTACACCTATAATCCCAGCACTTGGGAGGTAGTGGTAAGACATCAGGAGTTCAGGATCATCCTCCGTTACTCAGAGAGTTCAAGGCCAGTCCAGATACATGAAACCCTGTCTGTAAAAAAAAATTTTTGATTAAAGTGTGTGTGTGTGTGTGTGTGTGTGTGTGTGTCTGTGTATGTCTGTGTGAGGGTATGCCACGTGTGCTCAGGTGCTCAGGGAAGCTAGAAGAGGGTGTCGGATTCTGAGGAGTTGGAGCTGTATTAGGCTGTGAGCACCTGGTGTGGCCCAAACTCAGGTTCTCCAGAATCCCCTTGTGAGCATGGAGTTTGGAAAGAAATGAGGGCCAGGTGTGTTTTCTGTATTTTCAAAACAAAATATCTTGAAAAAAAAATGTTCTGGCACATATACCAAAACCTGGAATTCTGTCTTCTCTGGGAATCTTAGGTGGTTTGACAGTTCTGGGCTGCTGCTGCTGAGGGACAGCCAGCCTGGGGTTCAAGAGCAGTCTGTGGGGACTTCAGCCCCTCCCTACTTTAGAGGACACAAAGGTCCCTAAAGGCGTTTGCATTTGAAATGTGGTGGGTACTTTCAGAGTGACATTATGTAACAATGATGACAGGAGCCACCCAGGGCTGGCTTATGACCTTGCTGAGACTGTTTGTGCTTGACCAAGGGTGAGGCCAGCGCAGCCCTTAAACATTTTATTATGAACATTTTCAAACACGCAGAAAAGATGAAAGAGTTGCGTGGTGCGCAACCCACACCCAGCACCTATTCTGTCCTAGTTGTTTTAATTACGTTAAGTATCGTCTGTCCTTCCTTTCATCCACCCCTGAAGTCGTCTTCATTTTTTGATGTATTTCAAAGTGAATTGGAGGTCTCAGTACATCCTATCTGTAAATATTTCACCATGTATATCATTAGCTAGAGTTCAATGTTTGCTTTTAGTACTTTGCAAAACTCTGTGTGTGTGTGTGTGTGTGTGTGTGTGTGTGTGTGTGTGCCTGTGTGTGTACACATGTGTCCTCCCATAGAGGTCTTGTCAGGAGTTAGTTCTCTCCTTCCACCATGTGGGTCCTGGGAATTGAACTCAAGTCATCAGGCTTGATGACAGGTGCCTTTCCCCACTGAACCATCTCACCAAACCTGTTTTTCAGTACCTTTTTTTATCCAAATAACATTGGCACCCAATTCAATGTACAAACTTAAGTATGCTATTCTGTGTGTTCTGGCAAACTAGTTCACTGTTGACACCTAGCCCACTCTCTGGTTGTGCGACAGTCACATCATTCTAGAAAGTTCTGTGGTGCTTCTTCCTGGCACAGTCCTCACCTCTTCACCTCAGTCAACCACAGCTCAGTTCTTTCCTCCCAGTCGATTAGTTTGACATATTTAAGAACTTCATGGAAAAGCCTTCCAGGTTTCCTCATCATGCGAAGACACACAGGAAGATGGCCACCAGCGACTCAGGAGTAGAGTCCTCACCACGCCCTGACCATGTGGCCTCCTGGATCTGGGATTTTCCGGCCTCTAGAATTGCTAAGATGAATGTTGGTTGTTTGAACTACCTGGTCTACTATCCTTTGTTTCTAACAGTGTGAGCTGACTAAAACACAGCACAGACAGATTCCTGAATTAATTAACTAATTTTTAAATGTGAGTTTTGATAGTTTTATGCATGTATGCGATGTATTGTGAACTTATTCACCCTGCTGTATTCATCCCCCTCCTACCCCTATAGACAATCCTTTTCTCCCCAACTCATCCCCATGTAGGTTTCCATGTAGGTCTTGTGTAGGTGGCCAGAGCAAATGTGTGGTCATAATTTTATCAGCCTTGTATATCTAGAAGGCAGTGTTTCATAGGATTCCTCCCGTCCTCCAGGACTTACAACCCTCCTGTCTCCCTTTTCATGATGCTGCCTGGGTCTTGCAGAGAGTGACATAAATGTCCCATCTAGGGATGAACACTCAGTAGTTATTCATTGTCAACATGTTCCTGGTTGAATTTCCATAGTAACCATTGCCCACTGCAAGATGAAGTGTCTCTAGAAAAGGTGAGTCACATTACTAGACTAAGGGTGGAAGTATAAATATTTAGAAGGCGGTCTAGCTGCATGCCTATTTAGTTTAATATTAGTAGTAAGTTCCTCTGGAGGGACTGTGACATCCCCAACCATAGATTTTTGCTCAGGTCTACAGTACCAGATACCTAAATTCTTTTCAGTTTCTGGGTAGTATGAATGACAATTCTGTGGACATTGTAGGCAAGTCTTTTACAGACACATTTCTTCCCTTCTCTTGGGAAAATAGTGAGGAGTACAATTATTGAGTTACAAGATGTATACACAGGTTCATAGGGAAAATACCAGAACTTCTCTCAAAGTGCTTTGTATGTCCATCAGCAATATGTGGAAGCTCTGGTTTCTTTAAAGCTCAGTGGTGCCTGGCCTTTGCTTTGGCACTTAATGTGCATAAATCTTGTGTTAGGGAAATATCCTTATTCTGTGAAGAGTCTTTCTATCCTCAATATCTGGTATTGAGGTCTGTTTGGGTTCTCTTTAGAAGGTTTTGACGTCAGTGCGATACTGGCTCTAAAAAATCAGTTAGAAAGACCTGTGAGAGCCGGGGCGGGGGTGGCACACGCCACGCCTTTAATCCCAGCACTCAGGAGGCAGAGCCAGGCAGATCTCTGTGAGTTCGAGGCCAGCCTGGTCTACAGAGCAAGATCCAGGACAGGCACCAAAACTACACAGAGAAACCCTGTCTCAGAAAAAAAAAAAAAAAAAAAAAAGTTAAAAAAAAGGAAGACCTGTGATTAAAAAAAATATTTTTACTTTTAGTTTAATGTGTGTGTATAGTGTCTGGGCTGCTTGATGTGTGTTTTGGGAACCTAACCAGGGTCCTTTGCAAGAGCACCTTGTGCTCTTACTTGGTGAGCCCATCTCTCCAGCCCCTCAATGTGGTTATTATCAGTCCATTGGTGGATGATTTTTGCCCCAGAAACAGTTATTAGTAGAACTATGTTACCTCTTGCAATTTGGGTTCTGCCTATAGCTACTGTGCACTCAAGCAGCCCTTGAAGTCATTGTGTCTGAAGCCAGAGGAGTCTGATTCCAGCTCTACCCATTCCCAGCAGCATGGTGCCACCAAAACCCAGAGAGGCAAAGACAGAGTTAGAGTATAGAGATGACACAGCCTCCCAAGCCCTCCTTGAAATGGGGGGTAGGGGAGGGGCAATAATAGAGTCTTCTTTCTAGGGTAGTTAGGGGCAGTGGTGACAGGTACCGCCACCTTGTGCAAAGCCTGGCATACAAGAAGCATGGAAGAGACAGCACCATCCCTCAGTTGACTTGGATCAGTTGAATATTCACAGCTCTCTCTCTGCCAGCCTGAAGCACCACTGTCCCTCCCTGGGTGGCCTTGCTTTCGTCTAGACATGCAGTAAGAATGTGAGAAATGCAAACTCAAGTTCCCTGGATGTCCGATTGGGCTGGTGAAGGGAGCCATCTCTTCTTGGCTTGATCCCAGGTTGATCCCACTAGCTTTCTACATTCCGGGTGCCATCACCACGCCTCTGCTAAAGAAGTGACATTGGTGAGTGTCAATGAAGGCTAGCTTCCTGTTTCTGGCTTTGTTTTCTATCTTTTTCTTGTTTCAAATAAATCTGAGGCTGTTGGATTCCCTGGAACTGGAGTTACAGGCAATTGTAAGCCACTGGTGTGGGTGCTGGAAACCGAGCCTGGGTCCCCTTGCAAGAGCAGTAAGTGCTTTTAACCACTGAGCCCTCTCTCTAGCTGCACAATGGAGATTTTTCTTTTTGAGATAAGGTCTTACTTTGTAACCCTGGCTGTCTCAGAACTCACTATGTAGACCAGGCTAGCCTCAAATTCACAGAGATCTCCCCGCCTCTGCCTCCAGAGTGCTGGCATTAAAGATTCATGCCACCAGCCAGGGTGTTTATTTATTTATTTTACCAGCTGGCTCTGAGGCTTCCCACTTACCATCCCACCTTGGAGGAGGACAGCTCCTGACTCTCCCCACTGTAAGGGAAGAAAGCGTAGGGAGCTGGGGCTGAACGATGGCTCAACTAGTAAGTTGTTTACTGCAGAAGTGTGAAGACCTGGCTTTGACCCTCAGAACCCACGTGAAAGCCCAGGGTGATGGTGTGGGCCTGTAATCCTAGCGCTGTACAGGTGAAGACAGGCAGATTCCTGGGCTTGCCAGCCAGCTAGCTCACCGAACCAGTGAGGTCCCAGGGAAGTGAGAGACCCTGCCTCAAAAAATAAAGTGATGGAGCAATTGAAGAAGACACCTCATTTCAACCAATGGCCTCCACATTCAGGCACACTTGTGTAGCTAGAGTTTTCCTGCCTGGCCCACAGTCAAGACAAATCTCTGACACCCGCCAGTCCCACAGCTGCTCAGACCCAACCAAGTAAACACAGAGACTTATATTGCTTACAAACTGTATGGCCGTGGCAGGCTTCTTGCTAACTGTTCTTATATCTTAAATTAATCCATTTTCATAAATCTATACCTTGCCACATGGCTCGTGGCTTACCGGGATCTTCACATGCGGCTTGTCATGGTGGCGGTTGGCAGTGTCTCTCTCTCAGCCTTCCACTTCCCAGAATTCTTCTCCTTGTCCCGCCTATACTTCCTGCCTAGCCAATGGCCAATCAGTGATTTATTTACTGACCAATCAGCAACACACTTGACATACAGACCATCCCACAGCACACTTGCACGTGCACGAGTGCATGTACACATGCACACATGGACACACACATATGCACACACACAGGCACACAGGCACAGGAACAGGGAGCTGATGGGAGGCTGCCGTAGGTGGGGCTGAACCTTCTATCTCTCCCTGAAGGTGTTAGAGCAGAGACTGAATGGTCTGGCATGGATTCTGCATTGGATGATGGGAATCAAGTGAGGGGAGTCTGGATATTAAGTAACTATTGGGAAAAGCTCAAAGGTACACAATTCTGAGCATGAACCCACTGCTGTGCCTCCATGTGGCCTCTGACAAATTAATGCATTTCAGGGCCTCAGTTTTCCCATCTGTGAAATGGTATAATAATTCCTACCACACTGAGGTCATGAAGAACGCCTGCAGCAATAATGGATATAAAATACTGTTTCCTTCACTGGGAGATTCTGTGAGTAGGCAGGCTCTACCCTACTGTTCAAGAAGATGAGCATGGCTGGTTTTAGATTCTGCCCTCTGCACAGCACGCTCCAGCTACCCACAAAATGCAGGTCATGCTTGCTTTGAAATTTCCTTGCTAGAGGGTTTCTATTACACATGGATTATGTCTACACGGCCAGAGACAAATGTCTTTGTGACTAGAGTTGTTAACTCATGTGACTTCTGTTATACTTGGCTTCATTGGCTGCTTTCCCCAGATTTGGTGAGATGAGTGACTTTCATTGGAATAACCTCTTTGGCATAATGGCCTCCCTTAGAACAGGAGTCTGGCTGCCTTGAGACCTCCCGAAGGTGTGAGGAAAGTCAGGTATGAGTATCATTCTATCGTGTTGTGTCAAGAACAAAAGAATAGAGCCAAATTCTAGCACCAGCCATTTTGGGTGATCAGCTAGCAATTTAGGATGCATAAATTTCCAAGAGAGAGAGATTTGGGGTTTGAAGCACAGGCTTGTCTTGAGGGTTGATGGTTAAACATTATATTCTAGAGTGACAAGATGTAATAACAAAAAAATTGGGAAAATTTCCCTATAATGGCAGATGGAGATTAAAATGCATTTGGGGAAATTTCCAACATACATGAACATAATGGAAGAAAGCAAGTCCTCAGTCCTAACCTGTGGGAAATGAGCTCTGCCCTCATCTCTCCAGCTGAGAGTGTGCTGGAGACTGGCGGCAGCCCCCAGGGTCTCTGGGTAATTAGATGATGGGGGGTAGTGGCAAACAGCTGCCGTAGTAGGTTAATGAGATAAAGCGATTCTGGAACAGGAAAGGAGTTTGGGTTTGGAATTTGAGATCATGAAACCTGCTGGCTCTGGTGAAGAGTTACTCAGTGCCTTAAGGAAGCAGAATAGTGTCCACTTTGCAGTGTGGGCAGACTGAGGCCTGGAAACTAAGATTTTGAGAGGTTGCCCAAGGAATCTGGTGTGTTTGAGACAATGATGTTTATTACTGTCTCTTCAGTCTGGCAGGTAGGTCCTGTCTGTCTGGGGCCCGGTTGTACTCGATGCCAGGCTGTGCTGACCTGTACACACTTGCCTTCTGCAGGTCCCAGTTAGCAATGTGGAAGAGAGAAATCTTCAACTCCCAGCAATGGACTGCATGTGAAGGAGGCCACTCCCACACACCTGCGGTTGGCCCTCCTTGGAGGTGGTCATATGGGTGACTCCAGATATGTCACCTCATCCTATTTTGAAAAAAATCCAAAAAGACAAGGTGTTGTTGAGGTGGCAGATTATCCAAGGCTACACATTAGCTGTGGGATCTTCAGTAGGCTGGGATGGAGTGATAAGCTGTGGCATGCTTTGTACTGTCTAATGTGGCTTGTCCCTAACCCACTTCCTCCCTCAACATACCACTCACAAGCCTTCCCCAGGTTCTACCGAAACCCGTGAGTGTGAGTGGATTTCCTGTGGATGCTCTTCAGGGCCTGAGCTTTGCATCTGGCGTGGTGTAGGTGTGGTGTGTGTGTGTGGTGGTGGGGTGTTTAGAGATGTGAGTTTGAGGTCTCAGCATCCAGGAAGGCTGGGGAAATTCCTGCTTGTCCCTCTTAGTGTGCAGTGACATTGAGCTACCGGTGTCAATAGCCTCAATGCACAGTGGGGAAATCAGAACTGAGTTTTTACCCCATCTGGAACTTTTGATCTTCACAAAAGCATTGTGGCCTGCTTCTGAAATGTCTAATATCTGAGAAAGAACTGCCCCCCCTGTTAGGAACTAAGCAGTGACCTATGGAGAGATGAGACAGGGAACAAGGCAGCCAGGAAATAAGGTGCATCTGAGGGGTTGGGGCCACTCAACCCAAGTACTCCGTGAATTTTGGAGGTTGCTTTAGGGACCTCTGTTTTCTGGCTGACCAAAGGCCACACCGTTCCCCATAGCTGCTTTGGCTTCTGTCCTTTGCCTTGTGCCTCAGGCTCTTGAGGACAGACAGCTTCCCAGCGTCCCTCCTGTCAGGCCCATGCATTGAGCAGCCACCAGCAAAAGCGCCAGCAAGAGAAGGGTCTCCTTTCTCCGGAGCATGTATTATTACAGGCTCCTGGTACCGGGTGGGGTGCGGGAGAACACTGACTTCCAAATTCTGCTCTGGAAACTAAACCTAATTTAGGGAAGTACAATGTGCTGGAGAAAGATTGCCTCTTAATTCCAGATTCATGCGGAATGCAGGCGAGAAGGCAGAATCCCTTAACGTAACACGGGCCTTTTGGTGCCGTAACAGAATAATAAATCCTTGAGGAATTCCCCAAGCAAAGGTAAAGTAGGATAATATACATTTCTTAATATTGCAGAAGTTTCCTTAATCTTATTGTTTAAACTTTTCAATAAACTGTAATGTTTATTAGTAGTTTTTCATTTCCCACTGTCAGATAATTCCTTTTGCTAAGTTGGGATAAACAGGGTCCCCCCAGTGCCTCTGGTTTCAGTTACGTGTGATATATATCTGACCAGACACTTGATGTAATAGAGAAGTATTGTGTTTTCTACCACATTGAACTTAGAGGTTCAGGCGTGTTAATGCAATTGAATTGATTGTAATATTTTATAAAAGTTTCTCCACTGGAAATGTTGTTAGTGATCCGAGTTGTCTGGGGTTATGAGAGCACATATGGAACTTTCTGGAAGCTTCTAGCCAACTACTGGGGCAGGGACAAGGAGGTGCTATGTCAAGAGTTCACATTCTGGTTTTCTAGACGTTCTGTTAGTCATTTTTCTCACTACTAGGACAAAATCCCTGACACACACAACTGCATGAAAAGAAGGTTTATTTTGGTTCAGGGGTTGGGGGATGCAGTCCGTCACGGAGCAGGTGTGGCCATGGCAGGGCTCGGGCTCTGGAGGCAGGGTGTGGGGTGGTTGGTCACGTTGCATATACAATCGAGAAAGAGAGATGGATGTCACTGCTCAGAATTGCTCCCTTTTCTCTTTTTATTCAGCTTGGGACCTCAGTCCGTGGGGTAGGGCTGCCCACATTTAGAGTCAGTCCTCATCAGTTGGAGATGCTCTCATAGACATGCCCAGGGGTGTGCTTCCTAAGTGATTCCAAATCCAGTCAAGTTGACAGTGATGACTGACCATCACAGACAGATTCATTAGAAGGAAGCAAGGGGTCAGGGCGGGGCGGGGTGGGGTGATATATTGTGCACGCTAATAAAATTTGCCTGAAGATCAGAGAGACAAAAGAACAAGCCAGTGCTATGTCTCACCTCGCCAACTCCACGAATTCTCTGACTGAATGTCTCTGAGTCCTCAGCCCAAAGCTCTACAGCCGAAAAGGCTTTAGTTCTTGTCTCCTCACACCTTATATACCTTTCTCCACCAAGCCATATTACTTACTTCCTAGTGCTGAGATTAAAGGCTTGTGACTTCCTAAATACTACTGGTAGCAAAAGCATGAGATCTCAAGTGCTGGGATTAAAGGTGTGTGCCACCACTGCCTGGCTCTGTTTCTCTCCTAGACTGAGTCACTCTCATGTAGTCCAGGGTGGCTTTGAACTCACAGAGATCCAGATGGATCTCTGCCTCCGGAGTGCTAGGATTAAAGGTGTGTGCCACCACTGCCTGGCCTCTATGTTTAATCTAGTGGCTTGTTCTATCCTCTGATTTTCAGGCAAATTTTATTTGTTCAAAATATCACCACAGTGGGGGGACTGGAGAGCTGGCTTAGCACTTAAGAGCACTTACTATTCTCGTAAAGGACCCGAGTTCAGTTTCCAGCATCCACATCAGGTGGCTATAACCACCCTGTAACTCCAACTCCCAGGGGATCTGATGCCTCCAACCTCCACTAACATTTGTGTTCCTGTGCGCAGACATACATGTAAACAAAATTTAAAATAACAAAAATAAATCTGAAAAAAAAAAGGAAGCATGTTCTACCTTCTCCCAGAAAGGTCTACAGAGGAAGAATGCTTTTTTTTTTTCCCTCCTTTTTTTCTTTGTATGATAGTCTCTCTATACAGCCCAGGGTGGCTTTGAACTTGAGATTCCCCTGCCTCTGATTCCCAGGTGTTAGGACTACAGGCCATCACACCCAGTGACAAAATACACTTGTATTTTGTAAAGGATTTGCCTTTATCTACTGTGAAGATGGTCAGGCACCCCAAATTTTGCGTCTCTCCTGTGGAGAAGAAAAGAGAACTGTACAAAACTGGAGATTGTGTTGAGTCCCGGGCTGCGTTTTCAGGAACACAGTGAGAGACGGCAACCTTAATCACCACAGAAAATGTTCTATCCAACGCCCTAGGACCTGTGTTCTTCACTGAATCCCCACTGGGGAGAATCCTATCTCAAATGATCAGCACAAAGGATGAAGAAATTAATTTTTACTTTCGCTCTCTTTTTTTAATTGATTTTTCCCCCTCTTGGAAATGGCAAATAGTTTAACATTGTTAACAAAATTCTTTCCACTCGACAGTGGAGCGGGGGTGAGGGGGTGATAACAACGTAGAGGGGAGCTGGTAGAGAGAATCCTACTCAGCTAATGAGGTGTGTAACCCAGCCATTCGTTCTGCTCGAAGTCCCCGTCAGCCCCAGATTCAGCTGGTGCCCTTCCAGGTGTTTGCAGATTCCTCGGGTTGTGGTCCGCACATCCTCTTACCCCCTGCTGTGCGGCTCCCCACATTCTGGTCTTCGAGAATGAGAAGGGGGTGGGGGATGGCCCCCGGATTTTTTTCCATGCAGGGGTGGGATGACGGAGGGCATATGCTGGGCAGAAGCCTGGGGCTTTCTTTATGCAGGCTCCCAGCTCCCCAGCCTTCTAATGTTTAGTGAGAGGAACAGCCTGAATATAATTTTCAGAAGAGATGAGACTGAATGGAGCAATCAGTAGAGAAAGGCTCTGAGCTCCCCTTCGGTAATTGTATCTTTCTTCGTCTTCAAACGATGCTCAAAGATGGTCAGGGCCCGTGGGGGGCTGGAGGCACCGAGGTGAGCCTGTCTTCTTGAACGGGTTGTCCTTGAGTTAAGTCACTCTTGTGCCTTAGAACTGTGCTCAGGTCCGAGGGACAGAGCCTGTGTTTTCTAATGCCGGAGTCACGAGCTGCACATGGCTATTTCAATGCAAGGTAGTGAAAATGACTGAGAAATCAGAATTAACCCCTCGTATGTAGCAGCTATGTTTTAGGTGCTCATTAGCCACGTGTGGCTAATAGCTACAGAATTAGACAGCACAAAACACAGAACATGACCACCAGCCCAGAAAGTCCTACTGAATGACGTCAACATGAAGCTCTCAGGCTGGGTACCCAATCTGAAGGGCTTTTATAGACGCTCAGGGCACGGAACTGGACATCTCCACAGCTCCCGTTCATTAAAGAGGCAGAGTGGAGGGCAGAGTAGGAAGGGCAGGAAGCTCACAAGGAAGGAACAAATGACTTCAGACCCTCCTCCAGCAGCCCTGGGCCTGAGTGGCGCAGAGCTGTACCGTGAGACTTTGGCAGGTGACCACGATGATGTTATAATTCAGTGACTCTCAGCTGGCCTGAAGATTTAGCAGTGAGACAGCCTGCCAGGCCTCATGGAGCGTGGCCTCTAAAGGGAAGGGTAGCACGCTACACTACCAGATTAGTCAGGTTTGTACTTCTCCTCGAGAGCACCTGTGTGTGTGTGTGTGCCTGTGTGTGTGTGTGCTTGTGTTGGGGGGTCAGAGGTCAGCTTTGGGTGTCTTTCCTCAAGTGCTGTCTACCTTGGTATTTGAGATAGAATCTCTCACTGGCTGGAGACCTAATGATTAGTGTGGGCTGGCCAGCCAGTGAGCCTTGGAGATCCACCTGCCTCTGCCTCCCCCATGCTGGGGTTATCATTGCATCCTGGGCACTTCACATGGGCTCTACAGTTTGAACTCTACTCTGCATGCTTGCAGAGAAGCACTTTACAGACTGAGCTGTGTAGCTGAAGTTTTCCTGTGTCCTGCCTGGCTGTGGTCAGGACAAATCTCTCTCACCCACCAGTCCCACAGCCACTCAGATCCAAGTAAACACACAGAGGCTTATATTAATTAAAACTGCTCGGCCATTAGCTCAGGCTCACTACTGACTAGCTCTTACACTTAAACTCAGCCCATTTCTGTTCATCTCTCTTTTCCCACATGCTCCGTGGCTTTATGTGAGTGCCGTCACAAGGTGCTCCCTGGATGGCGGGCTGGTGTCTCCTGGACTCAGCCTTCCTCTTCTCAGAATTCTCCTTGTCTGCTTCTCCCACCTATACTTCCTGCCTGGCTACTGGCCCATCAGCATTTTATTAAACCAGTGTACAAGGGCATTATCCCACAGCAGAGCCGTCTCCCCAGCTCCTTGTCTTTCTACTTCCTGTATTAGATGAAGTACTGCCAGGTTGGAAGCCTTGCTAATGCTGGATAGACTTCACCCCTCCAGGCTAGCTAACTCCTGGAGAACATAACCTTTCATGCACAAATGGACCAGTCCAGATCTGTCACCAACCACTTCATTTACCCAACTCCCAAACACTAAGCCAGTGTGTAGGGCCTTGTCTAAAGTCTCTCCTGAGTCAGGACTGGGCAAATGGAGTCCACCCTACAGCCCAGGGCCTGTGGTAATTATTCAAACTCCCGAATTCTAAATTTGCTTAAATGTGCCTTGCCTGTCTCCTCGCATTGAAACCATAATAAAGCCTCTGGCCCATTGCGGTGGTCTGAATGAAGTGGCCCCCATAGGTTCATAGGGAGTGGCATTATTAGGAGATGTGGCCTTGTTAGAGGAAGTGTGTCATTGGGGGTGAGCTTTGAGGTATCAAATGCTCAAGCCAGGCCTGGTGGCTCATTGACTCCTCCTGTTGCCTGTGGATCCAGATGTAGAACTCTCAGCTCCTCCAGCACCATGTCTTTCTTGCATGCTGCCATGTTCCCTGCCGTGATGATAACGGACTGAACCTCTGAACTATGAGCCAGCTTCAATGAAATGTTTCCTTTACAAGAGTTGCCATGGTCTTGGTGTCTCTTTACAGCAATAGAAACCCTAGCTAAGACACCTGCATTCTTCCTTGTACCCTCTTCCTCTCAACTGAGCCTGTGTTCCACCATGTGGCCCTAGGTGGTCATGGGCAACCTATCTCCTGGGAACTGTAAGAAGAAAATTCCTTCCAAGGCAATTGTTCCTGTCTGTCATCTTACCTGTGTCTAATGGAAACAAAACCCTTGTGATGGAAGTTCAGGTTAGTTAGTGGAGGGCCTGGGCAGCTTGCACAAAGCCCTAGCTGTCCCCTGCATGAATAAACTGGGTGTGATAGTGCATGACTGTAATCCCCACACTTGGGAGGATGAAGCAGGAGGATCAAGAGCTCCGGGTCACCCTCACCAAGGTAGTAGACTCGGGCCCAGCCTGGGCTTCATGAGGCGCCCTCAAAAAGTAAAATCCCAGGGACACTTAAGATAATTATTTAGTTACACTGGTGGGAGAGGCTGTAAGGAAAAATTCAGGGTGCTAGGACAGCGGCAACCGGAAGCTTTGACCCAGGGAGGGAGTTTTTTGGGGAAGGACTCTCCAGAGAAGTAGCAAGGGAGCTGAGACCTAAAGCTTCAGTGGAGTTAGCAAGAATATGTGGGAAGGGCAGGGAATGTTTCCTGCAGAGGGAACAGAGTGTGCCAGGCCTCAAGGAAGGAGGGAGGTGGCATATTCCAGAAAGTGGGGGGCGTCACTCTCCCCAAGGAATCAGTGGGGTAAGTACAGGCCCAAGAAAGACATTGGCTATGAGTGAACCCATTGTGTACAGAGGCTGAGCATGGTAGCAACATTGTATTCACAAGTCTCCTCCTGCTCCGGATTCCAGATGCTATGTGTTATGTGCAAAGGAGCCCCTGGGTTTCTCATCCTCTCTAGAGCTGGAGTCCTACGGCTTCCCTAGAGATGGTATCAGCCTGGCTTGTAGATTAGAGGGGAATGTCCAAGGAAGGTGTCATGGCTTCCAAAGACAGCTGCCCTGACAGGTACCTGACTGCTCTTCTTGCAATGGGAGGCTGACCCTCTGCCTTGAGCCTGGGTGGATCTCTGTCATTGCTTTGACTAAGAAACACTGGAGGAAATGAGGCTGCTGTCTTTGGAGGTCAGGACACAAGAGGCAGCAGACAGATCTCTTGTCTTCCCTCTCTCTCTCTCTCTCTCTCTCTCTCTCTCTCTCTCTCTCTCTCTCTTGTTTCCTCTCACCTTGCCTGGAAGCTCTGGCTGTCACCTGGGGCATCTGACTGCCATGAAGCTGACACACTGGAGAAATCACAAGAGCCCAAGAAGAGATAGAGAGATGATGGGGAGATGCATCAGCTCCCTGAGATCACCTTGCAGAGACAAGCCAGCCCCACCTTGCCCCGCCGCAATTCCAATGACTGTACTAAGCTTGCCCTGTCTTGCGGCAGTCCCCAGGACCATAATGAGTGCTTCTACTATCACATCTTAGGATCATTTGTTATGTGTCCTAACTGGAGCAGTGAGTCTGGTGGGGTCCTCATCTTAGGTGGCCTAGAGCATCCCTGGCAGGTGTTGCCAGCAGCAGGGTGTACTTTCAGACTCTGATTTTAGGCTTTGGACTTTGGTTTAGTTTCTGATCAAGCTCTGGCTAGAACTCCCTGGGGCACTTTCCATGAAGAAAAGTTCTGCAAAGCAGCGTGAGTGAAGGGAGAACTCCAGCGTGGCTGGTTTGACAGATCCAGCTAAGGTGCATCACCTCACACAAACAACCCGTGCGCTCACCACCAGGCTGCATCAGTGCACCCAAGCGGTTCCCAGATGGGTAGTTACAGAGACTACAGCCAGGTCTGTTAGGCCCACACTGGCTTCCCATGGTTCTTAAAACCCAACTCTCACTTGGCATGAATGCATAATGAATGCATCCTCACCAAGAGAACTTTGACTGTGCCAGGCAAGAACCAGGCAAGGTGTCTCCATTGAAGGAAGTTCTGGTTTTGATTTTTTTTTTCCCAAGGCAAGGTCCTTCATATATATATATATATATATATATATATATATATATATATATATATGTATGTATGTATGTATTCCCAGGTTGATCTTGAACTCACTATGTAGCTCGGGTTGACCTTGAACTGCTGATCCTTTTGCCTCCGCCTCCCAAGTGCTAGGATTACACTGTGCACCACCACACCTTGTATGTGATGCTGGAGAGAGTTAGGGCTTTGTTTATGCTATGAAAGCACTCTACCCCAGTCCTTGAAGGAGCTTCTGTAAGTACCCTAGTTTTGTGCATGAGCAGAGATCATGGACCAGAGAGGGAAAGTGGTATGGACTAGGGCGCCCAGCAACGGGACTTCAGAAACTGAGTAGGTGACCATGCTAATTCAGCCCCTTACAGGAGTCTCACTCATCTTCCCAAACTCCCTAGCAGAGCGCAGTTGGCACAGTACCAGGGTGGCCCTGACCTGCCCAGCCTGGAAGGTGATGCACTTATTTTGACTGGGTGCGAGGTCTTCTTCAGGGATCAGAGTAGTGGGCTCTGCAACCTTGGAAAGTCATGTCCTCTCTGGGGGATGCTGGGCTTGAAGATCTCTGAGTCCCCTCCCCAGCCTTGTCATGAAGAACTGCCTCCCCCCACCTCATAGCAAATATCCACTCAGGTTATAGCTCCTGTTTGCAAAGCGAGCTACACAGATGCCTTAATTAATTATTCAGGCTGACATCTCCAGCTCCCAAATCACAAGGTTGAGAAGAGATCATAGGAATATAATCAATGTGAACTTGAGTGATAATCACTGGTCCCCGGGTGGAGCAAAGAGAAGACAACCCTCTAAATTGGTCTTTCTTCTTCTACTTTGGCCTCGATTCTGCCAGCGGACAAGATAAAACCGCCCTCCTTTAATAATTAATGAGTAGGCACCGGCGCCCCTGGCCTGGGCCCCCAGGAGGCCTCGCGCGATGGCTGTGCCTCCTGGAAGCCAGAGCGCGTGTGCACAGCCACGTGCGCCAGCCTGGTCTGGGGCGCAGCACTGAGTCACAGCGGCTGACCCAGCAAAGTGCTGCGAGTGTGACCGGAATGAAGGGTTGCTCTGTCTGTCTCCGAGGTGGCGTGGCAGATCAAATCACAGCGGATCAGGCGCCGAGATGTTGCCTTGCTCTGAGTGACAGAAGTTAATAATTAGTGACAATGATTGACAGATACACTCCATCTGCTGCTCCGACGCCTAGGAGCAGTTATTCCACAACTGTCTGCGGGCACAATGAACTCCCCCGGGAGCGCGGGCTGCCCCGTGATTGACAGCTGCCTCCAAGAGAGACAGGCCACTGACGGAAAGTCGCTGTCAGCAGAAGCGCTCAGTCCCCCACCCCCTCCTCCCCGTGTTCCCGCCGAGGCTCACTCGCTGTATACATTTATTCTGTTTCATTTATCATGTCAGCCGCGGTTTTAAATAGATTACTAGCTATCCTGTTTTTTAACTGGAGAGTTTTCTACCCGTAAATTAGAAATATCCACGTACGTGGCGGGCTACTTCCTGGGACTCAAGGCTTCCTCTTGTTCTCTGCGTGGATCCAGGAGAGGCAGCAGGAGCTTCCAGGGTTTCGGATGTACCGAGTCCTTCTGTCATAATCAAAATGGAATGTTTAACCAGAAGCCCTGCAAAATGGTGCTGAGCACTGAGGGGCAAACTTGGGCTCAAAATTCCAAACTAGAATCTGAAAGCAACACCCCCCATCCCCCCAACACACACAACCCCGGAGATAATAAGCATGTTTCTAAGCCTGGATTTCAGTGACTTAACTTGTAACAGTTGCTCCTTAATTTTGTATGATATTTACATTTTCAGACAGTGGGGATTCTGGGGCTATTCAGAATCCAGTATTCCCAGGGCAATCTGTTTACTCACTTCTGGATTTATGGTCAAAATCTGGTGCTAACTAGTTAGGTAGGTAATCTTAAGTGAGGGTTATAGTTCTATCCAGACTAAAGGCCCTGTTCTTGTTTCTTCCCGGATTTCTTCCATTCCAAATTCAAGCTTGGAGTCAAATAGCCCATAAGTAAGTGGAGAGCCACACCTTCCGCTCCATTATGAACAGGGAAGCAGAAATACAGGGGTTTTCACTAGATAGATGGTTCCTGCTTCTCATTTGTTTGGGTTTCTGGAAAAGTCCATTTTAGTTTGGCTCCATTTAGGATCCCACATATGCTTTTGGCCACTGCTTGCTCCCCCCCCCCCCCATGTCACAGAATAACGCAAGGGGCTGTTCATTGCGTTATGAGTGAAAGCCCACTTGAGTCCCGCTGTTTAAAATACAGTGAACCCTGCTGATATTGATCTCATCGCAGTGCTTTCCCGCATACGATGTCCATCTCTTAAAGTATGGGTCATGTTTCCTCTTAAGATCTTTTCTTATCTTATTCCCCTAAAATGATATAAACAGTTTCAGGATTCTTGATAATTAGGTATTCGGGCAAAGAAGAGACATCCTGTTCTTTTTTTTTTTTTTCAAGTTTTTAAATGACCGAGATACCAGAAAATGAAGTCATAGGGAATACAAATGTTTGCTTCTAATCTAGGATCTGCTTTCCTTCTCGATTCCATAAAAAGTAAATTCATGAGCACACTAGCCCACCCCCGCTGGTGGCCGAACCAGCCTCACGATGCCCTGGAATGACCCGGTTGTCAGGTCACACGAGAGTGCATTAAACATGCATTCAAGCTGTCTGCCTGCTGTCCCTCACGTCCCCTCTAGACAGACTTTGAAGAGGGCAGGGTGATGGAGCTTGTTGGCTTGGTTTTGCCCCACTGGCTGGAAGGTTAGCAGCCTCAATTTTCCTTCTTAGATCCTGCCCCAGGCAGGCACTGTGGTCCGAGCAGGACATCATGCCAACGGCAGGAATCCTGGAGGGAGCAGGGCAATGCCCTCAGCAACTTTCTCTCTACTGAGGAACTAGCCATCTACAGGAACCAAACTCCAGAAGAATGAGGAACAGCAAAGACTGAGGGACTCCTCAGGGGAGACACTCACGGGACTTTGGGGTCGAGGAAGGTGGGAATTGATGAGGTTTCCCACTGGCATGCAGGGAAAAGCCACAAGAACAGTGGGTGGGAAGGATCTAGATAAAGTGCAGGGATGTCACAGAGTAAGGATGGAGAAGGAGGCCCATCCCTCAGGCCTGATGCATCACGAAGAGATTCAAGACAAACGTTTGTCCTTTAGGGATGATCCCTGTGGCTGTAGGGTGAGAGTGGGTTGCAGTGGGGATGAGACAGGAAGCATTGGATGGCTAGGAGGAAGTTGCAAGAATGACTTTGGCCTGGGTCAGAGGAACAAGGGTGAGAAAGGAGTGGTGTAGACATCAGTGACAGGGTCATGTGTGGGATGGCTCTCTAGTTGAGTGACTAGTGCTGTTTTTTTTAGGATGGAAAATGTAGGTGGAGCAGTTGAAGTGGGAGAAAGATGAGCTAAAGTTTGGACGTGTTGAATCGGGAAGGTCTGTACTCCAGGTCAGCTTCATGGTGTGTGAGTGGGCAGTACCTGCTGTCAGAAGGGCTCTGGGCTTGGTCGGATGCTCGGTTGTCTTGACATCTGTAGTGAGATTTGAATAAAGTACCCTACATTTTCATTTTGGCCGGCCCAGTGTGTGCCTCCAGGAGGAAGTCAGGAAAACAGCTTGGTTTCTTGTTCTAAAAAGCAGGGCTGCAGAGGGAGGTGGGGATGCTTTAGTGTAAGGCGAGGTACCCCAAACTCTGGGGGAGGACAGCTTTACCCAGAAAGGGGATGACTCACTGAATAGAGCAGGAGGATCGAGAAGGGAGCCAAGAGCCAGACCCTGAGATTGACAGAATTTCTGCGACAGTCTCTAATAGGGTGCAACCTCCCACTGTGAAGACTTCCTTCCTTGTTGAGAAGCAGCAGTGAAGGTTAGCCCTCTCAGGTCTGAGGGCGACTGGCTTTGTCTCATGATATTAGCTAAATGGCAAATTCACTCAACAAACAAATTGTGGCGGTTTGAGTAGGTACGGCCCCCATAGACGCATGTGTTTGCTTGGCCCACAGGGACTGGCTCTATGAGGAGGTGTGGCCTTTTTGGAGTAGGTGTGGCCTTGTTGGAGGAAGCGTGTCATCATGGAGGCGGGCTTTGAGGTCGTATATGCTCAAGCTACACCTAATGTGGTATGTAGTCTCCTTCTGCTGCCTGTAGATCAAGATGTGGAACTCTCAGCTCCTCCTTTATGCCACCATGCTTTCTGCTACGATGATAATGGACTAAACTTCTGAACGTGTCAGTCAGCTCCTAATGAAATGTTTTCCTTTAAGAGTTGCTGTGGTCTTGGTGTGTCTTCACAGCAATAAAATCCTAACTAAGACACAAATCTTATGAGACATACCTTTAAATTGGACCCGGTGGTCCATGCCTGTAAATACTAGCCTTTGAGAAGTGGAGGCAGGAGAATCAGGAGTTCAAGGCCAGCCTCAGGTACCTAAGAAGTTTGAGACTACCCTGGGCTACATCAGATCCTATCTCAAATGAAAGAAAGAAAGAATAAAGGAAAAAAAACCCTATCTTTTCTAACTCCTATGGACATTTGCAAGTATTCTCCAGACTTCTGGGCATCTTCATCCATGTATCCACTGGGTGTTTATTAAGCAGGTGTTATGCTGGGTGCCAGGTAAATCAATGAACAAACAAATAGGAGAAAAAAAAACCCTCTACCCTCAGGGAGCTTCCGGTCTAGTGAGGACAGACAGACAGTGGCCAATAAACAAACTAGGAAATTATATATTATAAAGTGTTAACTGCTTTGAAAAAAACATCAAAGTTTTTCCTTCAATTCTTTTTTTTTCTCCCTGAAAACAACAATTAAATGACACTTTTTTTCATGTAACATGAGGCACCAAGGAAGGGCTCTGGGGTTCCCTTGCTGTCCTTGGGTCTGGCTTCTTTCTCAGCTCCTTTTGTGATGACTCTATTAGCAGGTGGACTTGTGCCTCATGGGCCAAGCTCAGAGGTGCTAAGCAACCCTTGTATGAAATCCAGCAGAGAGCGAGAGGCTTCTCTCTCTCTTGCCAGCAAAAGCCCCAAGAGACCCTCAAAATGAACTGGCTGGGTCTCAAAAATGACAAAGGACCCAGCCAGTTCATTTTGAGGGTCTTAGGACTTGCGAAGGCCTGGTGGAAAAGTAGGCCTTAGTTCCACTTCCCAGGAGAGAAGGTCTGAGGTCAGGAGAGTTGAGAGCCATTGACAACAGGCAGAAACACACTCTTATCGTTCACCACAGGTAGCTCCTAAGCACTTTCTCTTGAGCCTTTCATACACAGGCTTAGCCCAGGAATCTGTAAGTCCAGCTGCCCAGAGAAGGGAAGGGGACTAGTCAGGGTCCCTCACCAGGTGGGGAGCCAGGATGAACCATCTCTCCTCTCTCTCTCTCTCTCTCTCTCTCTCTCTCTCTCTCTCTCTCCTTTTTAAGCCAGGGTCTCTCGTGTCCCAAGAGGACATCCAACTCACTATGCAGCCAAGGGTTACCTTGAACTTCTGATCCTCCTGCCTCTATCTCACAAATGCTAAGATTCCAGGCAGCCTGGGGCTCCATACATGCTAGGCAACCACTCTACCTACCAACTGAGTCATTCCTAGCACCAAGAAAGGGTATTGCTATATAGTCCTGGATACCTGAGACCCTGTCTCAAAACAAACCCCTCAAAATTCAACAAGGTCGATTTAAAAAGGGCATGAGATTTGAATATTATCTGTCTTCAATAATTAAGATATGTAGACTGTATTGTACATAAGTCATAGAAAGACATTGAACAGTGTAAGGCCTTAGGAAATGGAAGTTAAGATCATGAGATGGGGACTGGAGAGGTGTCTCAGTGGTTATGAGCACTGGCTGTTCTTCCAGAGGACCCGGGTTTGATTCCCAGAACCTACGTGGTGACTTGAAATCACCTGTAACTCCAGTCTGAGGGATCAGATGCCCCCCTTTGACCTCCATGGGCACTGGACATACACATGGTGCATAGACATACATTCAGGCAGGACACCCATATGGCCTTAAACTTGGGCTGTATCTGGTAGATGTGTCAAGGCAGAAAATAAGCGAGTTCAAAGGCCTCATCACTCACAGACATGCCGAGGCTTCAAACGGCTCATGCAGATGAGTACGAGGAAGTCAAGTAGGGTCAGACAAAGGACATCTGCTAGCTCAGAGCACTGCTACAGTATACTGATTCAGACCTTTAGCCTCCCGAGTGTACACCTCTTGCTTCTGACGGTCAATGAAACTGACCTCTGGCCATTTTTTTAAAGACTGACAACATGTTTGTACTATTTCACATCTCTCTCCACTAGAAGTATAGGAATGATAAATTTTCTCCATATCCTTTTCAACATTTAATATTCTCAGTGCCATTTATTTTTTAAAGATATAGTTGATGTAGGTGGTGTTTTGCCTGTGTGTGTATGTGTACCAAGTGCCTGCAGTTCCCATGGAGACCCGAAGAGGGCGATGGATCCCCTGAAACTGGAGTTAGAGATGGTTGAGAGCCACCATGTGGGTGTTGGGAACTGAACCCAGGTCCTCTGCAAGAGCAGCCAGTGCTGTTAACCCCTGAGTCTTCCCTCCAGTCCCAGCCCAGGTTTTTAACCACAGCAAAGTGTAAGTTATTTTCTGTTTGAAGAAGGAAACTTAAAAACTGGGAATGGATACAGAGCAGTTTCCCCCTCTCCTCTGACACATCTCTGTTTGAGGTGGAGTCAGCCCCTGTGGGTTGAGGAATCACCCACACCTGACATGAGGAAGGCTTTGGGGCCAGGTCTTTGATAAGATGCTTGACCTGGGCAAAGGTGCTCAGAGGCCAAGGGAAGCAGAAAACAATTCATCCCTGGGAACTGAGGGCCCGTCCATCATTGGGGGTGATGCTCCTGTTTGGAGAGGGGTCATTCACCCCTGTCAAGTGCTCTGTCTATGAGAACTTTCAGTAGGACGAGCTATCAAAAGTGTCAGGAGACTCACAGACTCGTAGGAGTTCCTGCTTACTGAGTGATCACATGACAGGACTGACTCAGGGCTCCAGTAGTTACTTCTGCATTCTCAGAATGCCTGTTAGGAGAAGTAGGAGAGACAGGTCCTCTGAAAGGGAACAATAGAGTATCCAGTTCATATGCAGTGAGCTTGAGGCTTGCTCAGAGAGATCCAGAGATTTATTGAGGGCCACCATTTGTGAGGGCAATGCTGGCATTGGAATTTAGATTTTAGGTGTGTTGTCCTTTCAGTCACCAGGTCACAACATCTGCTTCAGAGTATAAAGGCACTTTTAAAATAAATTTTATTTTTAATTTATTTATTTATTTGTGTGTGTGTGTGTGTGTGTGTGTGTGTGTGTGTGTGTGTGTGTGCTTGTCTATATATGCACTGTGTATGCAGTGCCCTTTGAGGCCTGAAGAGGGCATCAGATCCCCTGGACCTGGAGTTACAGGTGGTTGTGAGCTGCCTCATAGCGGTACTTTTAGTTTTTAAAAGCCTAAACTTGTCTCAGACTCACAGTCCTCGTTTTCACCTCCAGTTCTGGGATTACAGCCACAGCTGCCATTGCTGGTTTATACACTGCTGAGGGTGGGACTCTGGGTTTTCTGTATGAGAGGGAAGCACTCCATTAAACCACATCCCTGTCCCTTCAAAGTCACTCTGAGATCCCTGACCCCTGTACGGAGGCCAGAGTGAGGTGGGGACATGTTCTGGGTCCTGAAGCAAGCTGATAGACCCAGGACAAGAATCCAAGTGTCTGGACTCCGAGATCAGCAAGCTTCTGTGTGTGATCAAGTAACCTATTCTGCAGTGATTCCTAAAAGAAATACCGATGGAAGTTTTATCCCAAAACTCTTCTCAACTCAATATGAAATTAATCCTTGTTTCTCTGAGAGCTTGGCGTGACCTCTGCCTGCAGCCCTGCAGCCCTCAGCAGGGTCGATGACCTCATCTCTGTCTTCACTAGTCCAACATGGTTGGAGGAGGACTGAGCTCAGTCAACAGACCTCCCACCCTCTGCCATCAGGCCCTTCCCACAGTCTCTTTGGGGCTCCAGAGATGAAGCCCAGAGAGAGTCCTGTCATAAACTGGGTCACCTCCGCGTGGGCTGTGTCGTGTGGCTGTGCACATGGAGAGGAGCGACCTTTCCTGGAGGATTTTCCTCACTTTCGTGAGTGTTAGTCATTGGAACACATGGTAGGATTTTCCAGTTGACTCATTTAATCGTGACAGCAGCCCACCCCCAGGGGGTGTTGTTTCAACTTCCATTTTCCAGATGAAGAAAGGAAGGCCCAGCTAGATGAGGGGACTTTCTTAAAAGCCTGGACAGGAAGTGGCAGATTTAAATCCAACTTCAAGAGTTCGTGTCACTCAAGACTACTTGTCCCAGGATTCTCCACCTCTTTCGGGTCCCACTGGTTGTGGGAGAACCTAAAGTGACATTCTTCCTGCATGTGGCTCATTTTTAGATGTAGCGGCCACACCTCTTCTCCATGCTCCAAGAAGGACTAATTGAGGTCCCCAAGAACTGTCCACCTCAAGGCCCAAAGCTGGTCCAGCCAAATGGTGAAGCTCCTTCTACAATTCCTCCTTCACTGAGCCTCCATCGTCTGCTTGAACACCCAGCAGATTTTTAAAGGACTCCTGTCTGTGTGGGGACCCCTTCCATCTTGTCAGGAGCCTTGGTGACAGGTCATGTGCTTTCTGCCTTCCCTCCTCTCCAGGGCTGAGTGTGGAACACAGACACTGAAACAAGCAATTAGAAGATTCTGGAGCGGGCAGAGTGAAGAACTCCAGGAGGCCTGTGGGGAGATGCCATTAGGGAAGGAAGGCTTCCTGGAGGAGGCAAGGCTGAATGTGTTGGGTAAAGATGGGACAGAAGAGGGCCTTAGGTAAAACCTAAGGAGAAGGGACGCTTCCAAGACAGTTCATCCCCTCTCCACTATATCTCTGCACACGTTACAAAAGGCCAGACATGTAGGAATCAAGCCGGGTTCCTTAAAGAGTGCTGTTAGTCTTCACTCTGTTCCCTTTCCTTCTCAGGACACTGTTATGTCTGACGTGATGCCTGGAACCATTGCAATTGTGTTGGCACCATGAGGGAGGCCAGTCTGAAGGTAGAACTGACTCATTGAAGATGAGATGGAGAGAGAAAAACAACAACAAAACAAACCAAGCAAACAAAGAACCCAAGCCCTTGACAGTGCAGCTTCTGGCTCAGCCAGCCCCAGAACGAGCTCATCCCGGAGGTTCCTGAGTGAAGTGATCCAGTGTTTGAGAGCATAGCACTAAGTCTGGCTCTGCCATATTTTCATCATGTGACTTTGGGCGAGGCATTTGTGAGGGTCACACATGTTAATGTCATGAAGAGAACCAGGCTAGTTACACTTCGATGGCTCAGGCTTCCGTAGAGCCTGGAACTGTAAGGAGGCATATAGGTGGGGTACTGCCCAGGCAGAGTTGTGGGTAGAGAAGAGGGTGCAAGCTGGGCATGGTGATGGACTCGGGAAGTAATCCCAGAACTCAGGAGGAAGGTGCTGGAGGATCAGTAGTTCAAGGTCATCCTTGGCTATACATGGTGAATTTGAGACCAGCCTGGGTTGCTTAGGACTCTTCTAGAACAAAACAAAATAAAATGACATTTTTGCTGCGAGAGCAGCTGGTTAAGCGTCTGGTGCCCGGTGAAGGATGGGGAGCCTGTGTTGAGAACTTCAGATGGGGCGCATGTGTGTGGATCAGGGTGGATGATGTTGGAAGAACGCCCGGGCTAGATGTGGAAGGCCTAGAGCACCCGTGGTATCCGAGGGACCTCGGTCCTGAGGGACATTGCCCGGAACACAGTCCAGGTGGTGGTCAGGTCAGGAGGGGAAAGGCTTCAGGCGCTTCCTGGCGTCACTAACGCGCATGAGCGTGAAGGCTCCGCAAGTCCTGCAGACTGAAGCAGAAACTTTCGTAAGTTACAAAATCACCCTGAGCCCTTTGTCCCCCCTGGCATTCACTGAGGGTTTGGGGAGCCGTTGGAAGGTTTAAGGCTCAGGAGTGAGGGGTTAGTACAGTGTTTCGCCACAGTTCCTTCTAGTTATTTAAGCAATAAGGGACCGCATCAAACCCCAAGGCAGCCATTTTAATGGCGGTGGCTGATTTCAGTCCAGATGGTGGCTGCACTTGTCCCTCTCCCAAGTCCCCTGCCTTTCAAATATCCTTATCCGAAGCAGAGAAAGTCCCTAGGATACTCGGCTGCTGCTTCCTGACCTTAGGCGGTGGCGCTTTAAAGCTGAAGGTGAGCTAATTCAGGCCGCGAGCTCAGATTGACACTTGAAAGCTACTGCGGGGCTTCTGGGGGTTAGAGGTTAATAGTCACTGGGGCTGCAGTCTGACTCGAGAATCTGAAGTCTCTTCTTTCATTCTTTTCTCCCTTTCCCCTTTCTCTCCTCTCCCTTCCCTTTGCTCTTTCTTTTTCTCTCCATTTACAAAGCTTGCCCACCTCTTCCGTCTCCGAGGGCAGCGCGCACACTTGGCCACGGCCCTGCGGAGCGTTCTGGCCGTGCCAGGCTGGGATTTCTCAGGGGCCTGGAGGCAGGGCTTTTGGAAGATGCAGGTTCTGAGGAATCTGTTTCTTGGGTGGTTTGGCTGTTCTATCAAGTTTGAAAGCTACAAACCTAGACTTCAGTAAGGAGCAGCCCTTCCCCGTTCCTTACCTGTTGTCCTCATTATTGTCCATCAGGGCCTGTCCCACAGCTCCGGGTCTGAGGACCAGAACCCGTCTGCGCAGACTCCAGCTCCAGTAGCAACATCTCCTGATTGGCCTTTGTGCTTCTCTTAAAGTCCATTTAAATCACACCATGACTGTCCCTAACTAGAGCCTCAGACTGTGAGCCTTGGTCTAAATTTCACCGGGAACAAACTCCAGAACCCCTTGTCTCACCCATCTCTGGGCCTTTCTCTGTGGCTTCCCTCCCGCTTACCCACCCCACCCACCTCTCTACTGTCTTTCATGTCCCTGGGTGCATTGACTGTTTCTTCCTATAGCGTCTACCTCTGCCTGGCTGCCACTGTGGCTGTCGCATAGCTATAGGAGCCTCTTCTCCCGGATGAGGCAGGGGTCTCAAGCACCACGTGATCTAGACCCCAATGCTGCCTCCTCAGAAAGGCTTTCTCAAAACCCGATCAGATTGGTGGTCTGCGTTGCTGTTCCTGAGTCATTTACAGTATATATCACTGCCTAAGATTTGCTTATCGAGTTTTGCTTTACATTGATGTTCTACTTTCCTTACTAAAATACTGCCTGCCCAGGACAGTATCTGGCTCATGGTCGGCCTGAGTGGCTTTTGGCTCTTTGGTGAATGACAGCCATTACTGCTACAAGTCTGGGGCTGCCAACCCCCCTTCCAAGGGACAGTGACAGCCACCCAGCATGTGGCCCCAGCCTCAATCTCACTGTGTAACTTACAGCCTTACTTGAGTACTGGCCCTCTGGGGCTCCAGAGCCAGAGAACAGCCTCATAGCCTTTGGTTTTGCCCAAGCCTAAGGATGTTTTTAAAGGTGTGCCTTTTAATTCTCCCCACTTTCGCATTCTCCATACCCAGTCAATCACAAAGACCTAAAAATCAATAAGAAAAGATGAACAGCCCAAGAGAAAACGAGCCAATATTGATAAAGCTGCGTTCCAGGCAACGGAAATGGAATAGATTTCACCTCACCAGAAAGCCAAAGCCAAAGCCAAACCAGCCGCCTTTCCCCCTCATCAGGCTGATGGAAACTTATAAATATGGATAACCACCATTTTAGTGTTGGGAAGGGGCGAAGAAATGAGTCCTCTCCTGCACAGTGGGTGGTGAGGGGAGCAGTCGGAGTATCTTTGGAGGATCACTTAATAGCATCCATCAAAAATCAAAAGGCTGCACTGGCCCGCATAGCTCAGAGTTATCTGTCCCAGAGCCGTCCCCACAGGAGGCGTCTGAGCAGGGATGACTTCTAGAAGCTAGAAGTCGGTAGCAACTTAAGTGGCCACCATCAGCAGAAGAGTTAGGCAAACTGGGAACTCGCTTGTTAAGGTAAGTGCAGCCAGGCTCTAATGGAGTGGTGAGCAAGATGTGTCTTTAGGTGCTGATGTGAAACACCTCCAAGAACTGCAAGACTCACCGTGAAGAGAAATTCCAAACAATACGAACAACTCAATCTTACCTGAGTGAAAGGACCATAGGGCATATATGTAATAATAGCAGAACTCCCTCTCTCTTCATGCCCATCATCTAGAACAAGAGCCTTCCTGCCCAGGCTTCCTGCCTGGGCTCCTCGCCAGCCTACTGGTATCCCCCTGCAGCTCTCTCTTCTCCAGCCACTCAGCATCAAGCTCCACACTCTAGAACCATTCTGAAGGCTCCCCTAAGCTTCAGATACACATGCCCACCTCGGGAGGCCTTCAGGACACCTCCAAATTTGGCTACCCGCTTTTCTTCTCTCTGTGGTTAGTGGAGATGGCACTGGTTGGCTCAAGCCAGAAGCTGTGGAGCCCTCTTGGATGCAACTGCACTCTTGGACTGGCATCACCACAGAAGTTACCACATTCTGGAACATGCCGCCCTGGCTGCCTGGATGCATCCTATGAACCTGAAAATAGCACTTTTCACTTTGCATTACTGGGCATTGGACCCAGGGATGCATGCATGCTAAGGCAAGCCTCTACCACTGAGCTATATCCCCAGCCCTCAATGTTACCTTAGATGGCAAAAACCCTTTGCAGATGGGACCGAACTAAGGACTTTGCAAATGGAGCAGTCACCCTGAATTATCTGGGAGGGTTCTAAATACAATCACAAATGTCCCTGTAGAAGGGGGAAGAGAGAACTTGGATACAGAAGAGGAAGGAGTGACTATTTAAGCAAGAGGTTGAGGGACTTGAGAAAGGGACCCTGAGCCATGGAGGGTGGCCAGTGCCACGTGCTAGAAAAGGCAGGGAGATGGATTCTCCTGTGAGACAATGGCTGTGTGCTGGTGACTCTGGAGGAAGACACTCAGTTTGGAAGGCTGATGAGCTCCATTTCAAGTTTGGACCAAGGTGGGCACTGGGGGCAAAGTGCAGGGAATATTTATGGAGTCACTTGGGAGTGGGCAGTGACGGGAACTCTTGCTCTGTGAGATGGGGACAGGGAAGAAAAAGAGAGATTTGGGGGAAGATGGTCTGTGGCTTCCGGGGGTAGCAGCCCCGGGGGGAGCACCAGGTAGAGGTACAGGGTGGAAAGGAGAATTAGGCTTCGAAAACAGGGTCACTCAGATACCCGCCTCACGGAGGCAGGAAGGGAAGCAGACTTACGAGGAATCCAGATTGTGCCCTGCCTCCATGGCCTAGAGAAAACTCTCCCTAGAGCCTTCCTCAAGGACAGGAGCCTCATTTGTTCTGTCTCAGAACAGACTCATGTTGAAGGCCAGCATGAAGCAGCCATTTTTCATCCCCGTCCTCATCCCCAGCGCCTGCTGGGAACCCTCACCCATTATCGCTCAGCTCGGCATGGTCATCAGTTTGGCCCCAGTCAGGGAACCTATCTCACAGAGATTTCTTGATATGTTATCAGCAGAGGGCTTTCACTTTCTAAGTGTCTCTGAGAGGGTCAGGCCAGCCTGACAGGATGTTAACTATGTGGAGGACTTGAGGAGGCTCCTGTATCGTAGTCAAACCATGGGCACCCGTTTTTTCTGAACTTGAGGATTCTCCAGAGCCCTGGCACAGAGGGAACTATGTCTGAATGACATTTTGGCTCACAGATGTAATATCCTGGGGACCCAATGGGGGTGCTGAAGGCTAGGCTCAAACTATTTCCCTGAGGTAGATGAGGATAAGAGTTAATGAACTGATTCTATATTCATCCACCATTTATCCATCCAACATCCCATGCCTGCATCCATTCATCCATCTACTCATACCACAAATTGTCATATTAGTCATTCAAGCATCAAAGATACACACAATGGTGTACATGATAGACATGCCTTTTGTTGCTTAGACAGATAAACAGGTCAGATGTAGATGTAATTCTAAACGGTCTTATTAAATAAGAAACACAGAGCCAAATAAGTGGTTAAGGCCCAGAGATCAGAGCAGTAGCCAAGAGCTAAGACCACCTTATCTTACCACTCGCTGCTGTCCTTCCCCTCAGAGAGAGACCTTCTTCCTGTGCCCTGTCTTTTTATTGCCTTTCTGTTCTGCCTTCTCATTGGCTCTAAACCCAACCACATGACTCTCTCGTCACTGTCTGTCTATACAGACCTCCAGGTCTCTATAGTTGGTACTGGGATTAAAGGCATGTGTCACCATGCTGGCTCTATCCTTGAACACACAGAGACTCTGCCTGCCATGTGATCGGATTAAGGGCATGTGCTACCACTGCCAGACTTCTGCTAAATGGCTTGCTATTAGCTCTGGTCTGATCTGAGGGCCAGAAGCTCAAGTGTGGATGTAGCATAAGACTAAGAAATACCTAGGTAGAAAAAGGAAATGGGTAAAGGATATTCTGGAAGGGGGTTGTAGCACATATGAAGACCCTGGTGTTAGGGAACATTCAGAAGAAAGTGATGAGTTTAGGGGATAGTTCAGCATGGCTAGAGTTAGTGTTCATGCATGTGTGTACACGTGTGTTTCGCAGTCACTGTTCTATTGCTGTGCAGAGACACCATGACCACAGCAACCCTTAAGAAAGAAAGCATTTCATGGGGCTGGCTTTCAGCTTCAGAGGTTTAATCATCATGGCAGGGAGCGTGGCAGCAGGCAGATGTGGTGCTGGAGAAGTAGCTGGATCTGCAGGCAGCAGGAAGGGAAAGACACTGGGCTGGTGTGAGCTTTTGAAATCTCAGAGCCCACCCCAGTGACACACTTCCTTCAAGGCCACGCCTCCTATTCTTTCTCAAACAGCCCCACTCCCCGATGACTAAGCATTCCGATATATTAACCTATGGGGCCATTCTTACTCAAACTACCACAATGCGTGTGCATGTATTTGGCAGATGTATGCATGCATGCATGTGCATACACATGTACAGGCATATGTATGTGTGAATGCATGACTATGAGTGCATGTGGGTTTGTGAAGACAGATGGATGCTGCAGGTGCATGCAAACATATAGGTGTATATATGCATGTATACATACATGTGTACATGTATATGAGTGCTGACACATGAAGTATGCTTGTATGCATGTATATATGTGTATGCATGTATTTCTGTGTGATGACATAGATGTATGTGTGCAGCTGCATGCAGGTGTGTGTGTACACATGTGTTCACATATACATACGTGTATGCACATATCTGTGACCACAGATGTATACATGTAGGTACATGCACATCTATATGTGTGTGCACTCATGTGTACATGTTCATGCATAGGTGTATGTGTTCAAAGCATGTGTGTGATAGGTGTTGGTACTATAGGCAGGGGAGATGTGGACAGACTCTCCTTAAAGAGCTCAGAGTTTAAAGAACAAAATCCAGAAGGGAAACTGTTTTGAAGGCAAGCTGTACTTCCCCTCTGGACCTCAGAAAACTTTCCCAAGGGAAGGGGGTGTGGGAGGACTGGTCACCGGCTCAACATGGGGGAGACAGGACAGCCAAGGGGAGAAGCCTGTGGCTAACCGCGCTGCCTGCCTGGCATGCTGCACTAGTGCGGGAAAGGGTTAGAAAGATCGCCAGCTCTGCTCTGTCTTGCTCTTGTCTTCCCAAGACTGCTCCACAGAGCTGGGCGCACATCGGCGGGTCACGTCTCAGCCCCAGGATAGTTCTTCCAACAAAGAATGCAAAATGCCAAACAGTCCCCCAGGCCAGTGGCTGGGCAACTTAGTCACGCTTAGTCACGCTTAGTTTGGACAGGGAAGCACGCGGGCCAAGGGCGTACTCTGCTCCCGGCCTGGCTTCTCATGCCTGTGGGGTCGTTCATCTAGACCATTTCCTCCTCCTCTGAGCGTCTAGGTTCTAGGCAGGAATGTGCACGCATGTGCACAACACACACACACACACACACACACACACACACACACACGCACGCACACACACGCATGCACGCACGCACACACCTGACCATGTAAGCATGTGAGGCTATACTCCTGGGACAGCATGAGGGTCAAGCATTATCATGGATGTTTCTGTGGGGTATTTATTGAGATTGACAGTGGCCAGCTTTGAGTTACGTAGGTGGGCCTCACTCCCTCCATCCACGGACTGACTAGAACAGACCAAGAGGGCCTTCTACGGCAGGCGGCCCTCTGACTTGCACAACAGTAGTAACATCCCGGGCCTCTAGACTATTGACCTGCTCTGGAGATTTTGGACTTTTCAGACTCCGAAAATAATAATAATGTGAACCGATTCCTTAAAGTAAGTTTCTTCACAGGTCCACATCCCATTGACGTGACCTGGGCAGAAAGAGGACTGAGGGCCAATGCTGCCCTCCGAGATGTTCCCCCTGCACTCTCCTCTCTCGGGGGTGACTCTGCTTTCTCCTCACTGAATTCCAAGAGGCATTCTGATTGGCTGATGGAGAGCCAATGCCCCGCCCTCTCTGAGTCAGGTGGTTCCTTTCTCAAGCAGCCGCTGGGGCTTGGTGGAGCAGGTGTCCCAGGATTCAGTGTGCTGGATTGCTTCCTTCCAGGGTTTTGAGTGGAGCAGGTTCAAGTTCAAGCTAAGGGGACCAAAGGTAATGAAAGGGCTGGTGCCATGGCAGCCTGTGGAACACAGAGGTACTAATAGATGAGGCTGGAAGAAAGATTTTGAGGTTAGACCATGGAGGCTCTTGAACACCACGTCAGAGACTTTGATTTTTTTAACTCTGTCACCCCACCAGAAGCTGTGGGGTGACATTAATCAACAGCTCCAACCCTTCAGGCCGTTTACTTGGCAAAGTGGCCCAGTGTGAAGGCAGTAGCTAGCTGGGGAACGCTCTGAGGAAGAGCCTCTTTTTTGATGGATGCTTGCAAGAAGGCTCCGGCTTTGGAATGATGTACTTCAAGGACTCTTGGCTTTTGTATGTCTCAGTCTCGATTGCAACACTACACGAACGTGGTTTTTTTGCATCGAATTAAAATTAATCTAATACTTGACAACTCTGGCTGGATGCCTGCCAAATATGGAGACTCGAGATGCTTCCTGTAAATTCTGCCACAGAACATTCTTACAATTCAGGGAACATCTCATTTACCTCAGCGCCGTGCACTCCCGACCCGAACTCTCCAGGGACTCCTTCTGGAAGCCCCTCTTGCATAAACGTGAGCACACTGTGTGGCAGTTACTTTTTCAAATCCAAATCATCTCTGGGGAGCAGGGTGATCTGGGGTGCAGGGAACGGGTCATTTAGATGAACCACCTCTGCTCCAAGTCAGTCTTGGAATTTTTCCAGTAATAATCTCTCTCGTCGTTAATGGCCTGCTGGGTGAATCTTATTATATCTCCTTGAAATAATTTAGATGCTAATATCTCACAGTGACCATCGTGCAGGGACTTCGAGGCTGGAGGTGCTGGTGAGGAGGGATGAAGGCTGTCTAATGCTCGGGTCCTTTCCACAGCTGGAGACTGTCATTTGCTGGGCTAGGCGATGACACCCTAGCCACCAGGCTTTGCAGTCCTCACATCTAAAGGGTCTTGGGTCGGGTGTCCCAAAGTTCTCCTTTGTGACATGAGGAGGTGGATTCCTGGTGAGAGACACAAGTGGATTTTAAGTGAATAGTTCAGAAGAATTCTGGGTAAATGATGGAGGGACAGTTGTGGTTTTGTTGGGGTATAAGCTTGACGCTGGGGTACAGAAGACATGAAGGAAAGGGCTTTGACTGGACTAGGGGCTGAGATATGACTTCTAGGATTTTCTTCATTTATTTTTTATTTTAATTTTTTTCTTTTTTTATTATTAAGAAATTTTCTATTTATTTTACATACCAATCACAGATCCCCCTCTCCTCCCTCCTTCCGCCCCTCCCCAGCCTTCCCCCCAACCCACCCCCCATTCCCACCTCCTCCAAGGCAAGGTCTCCCATGGGGAGTCAGCAGAGCCTGGTACATTCAGTTGAGGCAGGTCCAAGCCCCTCCCCCTGCACCAAGGCTGTGTAAGGTGTCCCACCATAGGCACTGGGCTCCAAGAAGATTTTAATTTTTTGATAGAGAGTCTCCTGTGACCCAGGCTGGCCTACACTTTAGAGAGATGTTCTAGTTTCTTTTCTGTTGCTGTGATAAAACACGCTGACCAAAAGCAATGTGGCTTCATGAACGCTAGGGAAGGATATTTTTTGGTTTATGCTTCCGGGTCATAGACCATCACTGGGGAAAGTCAGGGCAGGAACTCAAGGCGAGAGCTTGAAGCAGGAGTCATGGAGAAATGTTGCTTGCTGACTGGCTTTCTGGATTGCTCACCCAGCTTTCTTACACAGCCCAGTCCCACCCGCCCAGGGATGATGCTGCTCTCAGTGGGCTGGGCCCCCTCCCACATCAATCATCATTCAAGACAATCTAATTAGTCTAATACTTGACAAATCCCAGACACGGCCACAGGCCAACCTGATCTGAGAAATCCCTCAAAGGAGCCTTTCTCAGATAACTCCAGGCTGTGTTAAGATGGCAGCTGAGGCAAAGCAGGACAACAGCCAAGGATGACCTTGAACTTCTGATGCTTCTGCCTCCATCGCTAAAGTCCTGGGGTTTACAGGCTTGTGCCACCCTGTGTGTTGGTACCGTCCAGTGTATGTGGTGCTGGGGCTCAGACCCGTGGATTCATGAATGCTAGGCAAGCACTCTACCAACTAAACTACATCCCAGACCTTCAGGTGTGACAGCTAGTTCCAAGTTTGTTGCTGTTAGCTGAAGTCTTCTCTCCTTCCCTCCCTCCCTTCCTCTCTTCTTCCCTCCCTCTTCCCATCTCACCAACTACTCACCCCAAGCCTTGCCTGGTGGTTAGGAGCCAGTCCGTCAGGGGCTGACTCCTGAGGAGTCAGTATGAGCTGGAGCAGACATACATGTGACTTAGTGGTAAACTCAGAGCACTAGGAGAAAAAAGAACTTTGCTTGCAGGATGGTGAGCATTTCACCCACTCTTCTCAGGGGCCCTGCTTCCTAGAATCCTCAGGGAATTCCAGCCAGACTCCAGCGGACCCTTTAGCACCTTCCACTGGACAAAGCCCTGGCTGGGTCTTTTCTAGTTCCTTGGAGCCTGGTGTCTGATTCAGCCCTGGGGAACTGAGTCATAAACAGGCTGAATCTGCATTGAGGATCTTAGTGGAGAGCACCAGGGAATATGCCACCACTTAAAAAACAAGTGATAATGTTGTTGACATTTGAACAGAAATATTTTTTCTTGGATGCTAGAGAGGGTGCTAATGTTGTTTTCTGACATAGGAGGAGGTGTGGGTATACAGCTGGGGGAGGGGCTGAAAGGAACTCAACCATCTTCCTGAGGATACAATGCCCCTGTCCTGCCTCAGTCTACCTGCAAAGACTCAGTTCCACAGTGGAGCAGGAGAACCTGGGAATTTCTCTTCCCAAAAGCAGAACACCAGCCACCACTAGAAAGAACCAAGCTACTTTGGGGATCCCCAACAGGGATCTGCCTGAGCCTCACGGACACGCTTGACCTCTGACACTTGACCTCTGGGGTTTCTTCTGGAGAATATACACTCACATTTCATGGATTCCTCACGAGGTGTTGACCTCACACACCACATCTTTGTAACCTGGGGTCACTGAGCCTGGCTTTGAGCTGGAAGCATAGAAGGGGCGTAGCTAGCTGGGAATACAAGGCAGGTAGAAAGCGACAAAGATGAGGGTAACTCAGAAGCCTGAGCTGGGGTCCAGTGAGAACTCTTAAGCATCTGTTCGTGTTCCCTTTGATGGTATGTGGTGGGAGGAGATAAGAGTTATCACCGAGCCAAACACCCCTCCCCCTAGACCTCAGGTCAACAAGGTAAGGCGGTCCAGCAACCACACTGTGTTCCCTGTACCCTCTGGGCCTCTTGTAGGAAGTTCTTTGTGATCTGACCTTACAGGAAATGGGATTCTGGGAAATGTAGTTTAAGGTGGTCAAATTGCCCCATTACAGAGGCAGACAAGGATTTGGGTCTCAGGAGTTTGCTTGGGAGCTGACTTATTCAGGAAACATGGGGTGGGGGGAAATGGGAGGAGGGCAGGGCACAGAAGCCAGGGAAGAGGGAGCACCCAGCTAGCACCTGGGCTTGATCCAGCAGGGGAACTAGAGAGTAGAATGTAGGTGGTTATTCATCGGACCATCGGCTCCCCAATAATGACATGAAGACTTATTAATTACAAAAGCTCGGCTGATAGCTTAGGCTTGTTCCTGACCAGCTCTTATAACTTGAATTAACCCATTTCTATTAATTTACTTTCTGCCTTGCGGTTTTGTTACCTCATCTCCATACTGCCCAGCCACTTCTCTGCATCTCCTCATATCTCCATCTTCTTCTTCCCAGCATTCTCTCTGCCCCGGCTATTGGCCGTTCAGCTTTTTATTAAGCCAATCTGAGTGACACATCTTCAGAGTGTACAAAAGGTTATTCCACAGCAGTAGAAACTGAAGGGATATTGAGGGAGGGGAGGAAACAGGACACAACACTGAACCAGTCTCAGCTCATCAGAAGGCTGGGGAGCTGCAGTCTGCCTGAGTGAGAGTTGCATACGACCACAGACAGGGTCACCCATGCTCTCAATAGGCAGCCCTGAGAGCAGAGAGGAAAAAAGGGCAGGGCACATGTTCTCAAGCATCATGTGTCTGGTTCTTTCTCTGTTTCCTTTTGTGGTGATGACATAGCTCCTGCTTTCCTCTGAAGTATGTATGTATTATGGATTTGTATGATATATGTATGTATGCATGTATGTATTTATATGTGCATGTGTGTATATACATGTATATATGTGTATGTATGTATATACACTGCATGTATCTCTATGTATGTGTATGTATATATATTTGTGTTTATTTATATATGATACATGAATGTTTATATATGTACATGTATAATATATGTATGCATATATGCATATAAGTGTATATATGTGTATGTAAATATGTATATATATATGTGTGTGTATATATGTATGTGAACATATATATAGGTATGCATTGTGAGAAACAAGTTTTTTTTTCTCTCAAAGGTAGTTAGCCCTGCAAGGACTCGTGTTTTCTGATCTGACTCCTTCCCCTTCGCACAGATTAGCCAATTGCATGAGATTGTAAAGTTGGGCTCTCACCGATGGCATGAGGCACAGTCACCAGCAGCAGCAGATGGAAGCCATTTTGGCCAAGTGTGCTTGTTAACCCGGTTTGGGACTTGGCACACCCTATATGAAGAAAAAGAAAAAGCCTTGCTGAGCTACTTTTCTTTTGTTCTTATGTTCCTTTGTGTGGCATGGATTATTCTTCATTTGTTTCTGACGGTATGTGTGTATGTGTGTATGTATGTGCCATGGACAATGTGTGGAGGCCAGGGGACAACTTTCAGGACTGGTTCTCTCCTTCCACTGTGTGGGTCAAAGTCGGGTCATTAGGCTTGGTGGCAAGTGTCTTTAGCTACTGAGTGTGGCAGGCTTTCTTTGACCGCCAACCCCCAAGTCAGGACACAGAGACTTATTATTAATTGTGGAAGCTCGGCCGTAGCTTAGGCTTGTTTCTAACTAGCTCTTATAACTTAAATTAACCCATTTCTATTAATCTATGCTCTGCCACGTGGCTCATGATTTTTATCTCTCCTCCTGTATGTCCTGTTCCTCTCTGTCTCCTTTTCTCCCCCATGCCTAGATTCATCCCCTCTTCTTTTCTCTCTGCCTGGAAGTCCCACCTAACTTCTTCCTGCCTAGTTATTGGCCATTCATCTCTTTATTAAACCAATCAGAAGGCGCCCTGGCAAAGCTACATCTTTATGGTGTAAACAAATATTCCACAACAGCTCTTATTTATTTATTTATTTATTTATTTATTTATTTATTTATTTATTTTCAAAGACAAGCCCCAGTTGGTTCAGAATGTATTATGTAGACCAGGCTGGCCTCAGACTCATAGAGATCCATCTGCTTCTGCCTCCTGAGCACTGGGCTGAAAGTGTGTGCCATCGAGCCCAGCAGCTCTCTTTAAGGTTTAAAAAAAAAAAAAAAGTTTAACAGACTCAGATGTCCTCCAGCAGACTCCATCTTCCATTCCGTAGCCCACAGCTGTCTTAACCAGCCAGAATACACGTGCAGGAGCTTGTGACCTCCTGCTACTGGGATAAAACTGGCCTTCTGTAAACCACAGAAAGGGGAAAAGGCATTATGTAAGCCTTTAAAGGAAGTCTGATTGTGTGGCCCGAGCAGGCCTGTGTGTCTGAAAGGAACAGAACAGATCCCTGCATTAGAGGCCAAGAGCTTCTCTGTTCTGTGCTCAGGGTGTTCTGGTCAGGCTTGGCTGAGGGGACTGGCCTCCACCCTGAGCATGGCTCCTGAGTGTGAGGAGAGCAAGCTTCTGTCTGTGTTGGGCAAACAGTTGCAGAGATCTTCACCTCCCTTCACTGTGCCCTGCGACCCTGGAGTACACCCTCATCTCTGCCCTTCAGCTTCCAGCTTCCACACTTGACAAGGGGAGCCTTTCCTTCCCTGCTCTGGTGCAGGTAACAGGTGGTGTGTGAAGCTTGGTTTCCTTACGAGAGGTTGATGGGGCCTTTATATATTTTATAGGAGGTGGTAGGGTCTCATATAGGCCAGGCTTACCCTAAATTTGCTAAGTATTAGAGGACAACCTTGAACTTCTGATCCCAAATCACGACACAGAGACTTATTATTAATTATGAAAGCTCTGCCTTAGCTTAGGCTTGTTTCTAACTAGCTCTTGTAACTTAAATTAGCCCATTTCTATTAATCTACATGTTGTTACACAGTTCGTGGCTTTTACCTCTCCTCCTGCATGTCCTGCTTCCTCTGTATCCGGCTGGTGACTTTCTCTTTCTTCTTCCCCAAGACCTCTCTGTCCCCAGAAGTTCCACCTAACCTCTTCCTGCCTAGATATTGGCCATTCAGCTCTTTATTAAACCAACCACATTTTCACACAGTGTAAAGGACTATTCTGCAACAATCTTCCCACTCCACCTCCTGAGTACAGAGATTAGAGGCATGTACCACCATGCTTGGTTTGTGTGGATCTGTGGATTGAACTCAGGGCTTAGTGAATGTTAGGCAAACACTTCGCCCACTGAGCTCTATCTCTAGCCCTGTGAGGACTGTCTCCAGTCCTGTTGTATGTGTGGAGGCCAGAGGTTAACGCCAGGTGTTTTCCTCTATCACGTCCACCACATCTTTTGAAACAAGGTGTCTTCACTGAGCTTGAGGCTCACCAACTTGACTAGACTGGCTGGTAGCAAGCCCCCAGCATCCACCTCTCTCTACACTCATAAAACCAAGATTACAGATGTGGGCCACCACACCTGGCTTTTATGTGAATGCTGAGGATCTGAACTCAGGTCCTCTTCTTTGCACGACACTGTATCCCATGAACCATCTCCCAAACCCACCTATGTGGATGTATTTTAAGGGTTTGAAAAATTTACACATTTTCTCATCCCCATAGTTTCCTTTAGTGACGTGATTGCCAGCTCACTTTTCCTTCAGGACAAACTCAGTCTTTCTCAGAAGATTCTGGCAGCTGGATGAGCATTGTTAGTACTTCTTAGGCAGATGCCATTAAATAAAAACCCGGTCACTGGATTTAACCCAAATTCAAACCAATTGTCACCTAGTAGCTATGTGACCTTAGCAAGTGCTCTCTGACCCTTGGGTTTCTCCAGCAGGGCTTATGTTGGTCTCCAGTTTGAATCACTGTGGTTTTAAGTGAGGCACATGGAAGGCCCTGCAAATACTGTCCGGTCCTCCTTATGGCCACAGAGGTGGTTTCCTCAGCTCAGCTGGGAAGGGGACACTCCCTTGAATTCATGTAGTGTTAATCCCACGGGGTGAGAATAAGACCACTACCATAATTTTTGAGCCAAATTTGAAGCAAGCTTTATTAACTGCTGGCCGGGATGATGGACCTGGCCAGGTTCCCCTGCCATCTCTGGACCTCCCAAGTGGACCAGCTTCTGTAGTTCCCTAATCAGCTTAACCATCACTGCCCCAAGTGTTCGCCTCTAGCCATCTCCCTTCATGGTCTCAGATGTACCTACCCACTTTCTTCATGGAACCCTGACCCATTTCTTGCTTGCTGACTCTAGCCCAGACTCCTGCTCTTCACTGAGTTCTGTCCCTAACCCCGCACAGTGCCTCAGGAACAAGATGAGCCAATAAATATTTAATGAAGGAAGTAAGAAAGTAAAGGAAAGGGGGGCGGTGAGTTGTGCTATAAGTTCTGCTGTCTGTGGGGGCCCCCTCCTGTAACCCCAATGTTCAAGAGGCTGTGGCAAGAGGAATGCCACGAGTTCAAGGCTAGCCTGGGCTACTGTGAGGGCTAAAGTTATGTTTTAAGTTTAAATTACTGTGCCTAAGAGATCTATAAAACGAAAATGCCTCTAACCTGTACGCCCCACTTGCCTAAAGACAGATGCTGCTGCGGGGGTGGGGGGTGGGGGTGGGGGGGGGTGGAGGGGGTGGTTGTGGAGGGGGGATGATGTTCAAGTAAGATAGCAAGCCACGTGTTTTCAGTTCTGTAAACAAGGTTGGTTGCAAGCATCTTGCAGAGGGCACTGAAGCTGGAAGAAGAGGTGAGCTTTCTGGGTGAGAGGGTGGGACAAACAGGAAGCCCTGCTGGTACCTGGACCTGCCTTCTGACCTCATAGCTTCCCCAGCAGTCTGGGTCAGGGTCTCCTCTGCTCTGGCCTCACACTGGCCCACCCTAAAGGCAACACAAGAAGGGGCTGGAGTGTTTTTTGGGGGATTCTCACCCGACTGTACTTATTAATCACAAACAGTTTTTTCTAATTTATTTGGATGTCTTTAAGAACATCCTCATTTGTACATTTGAATACATTAGCATAATGTGTTCCAGGGTGGCCACCCAGTCTTGGTACACCTGCCCCACCAACTCCACCCTGCTCCTTCTCCAGGAGGCTAGCCAGCCAGCTTCCCTGCTGATGTGATCAGGGGACTAAAAGCAAAACTAGCTGAATTTCTTCCACAGCTGATTCCAGAGTCGTTGTTAGGAGACCTGTCTTCCAGGTGGGCAGGCTGTGATATTAGGGAGGTATCTCTCTTAGCCGAGATGAAAGGACCAGCCTGCTACAGAACGCTCTGGTGCCTGCACCAGGCTTCCAATGAATCACATCAAAGGCCTCCCAGCCACTGCCCGCCCCTTCCAGCTGTGGGGAAAATGGGCTCATTAGAACAGATAGCGAGTGGTGTTTACATTAGGCGCTGCCGATTTACAAGCCCGGAGCTGCCATTTTCCCCTCACTTCGAGCTGGGGCTCAGGAGAGCCCTCTACTTGCCTGCAGTGGCTCCTTTGAAGGTTTAGCAGGGTCCCGAAGAGGAGCAGGAGGCCACCCCGCCTTCCCCTCGTGCCTTTCTTCACTAATTAAGCTTCTTTCAATTGAGCACTGTCTAGGGGTGGGGAGACACTAGCGGGGGTCTGTCGGTGGACGCCTGGGCATAATTGTGTTGATTAAGAAGCACAAGGCTGGCGAGGTTGTCTTCCTTCAAGATCAAGTCCCTGCACTTGTGGGAGTCTTGATTTTTCTGATTTTGTTTGTGTTGGCCTAATTGCCTGGGGAAGAATGTTTCTCGCAGAAACCCAGCCCATGGGACTTGGGGTGGGCACCGTGAAGTCTTGTCTTTGAGTACCAGGCTAAGGGTGGGGCAGCACTGGGGACAGTCTTGCTGGGTGTGTCAGAGGCAGAATAGGCAATTGGGGTCAGCAGAATGACTCCTGGGCTCCAGCTTCCCTTGCAATGGATTGGGAGTCACATGACTGGTGTCACCCAATGGACTGGTAGAAGAAGTGACATATGTCAGTGAGAGGCCAAAGGTGCTGGGAGCGATGGGTCCTCCCTCTATGCCCTTTTTACCTGTGATACTGTAACTTCGTGGAGTCAAATACTGCAGACAGAGGGAGGCAGCCCGCCCTCACCTGACTTTTTGTGAGACACAGACTTACTGTGTCAGCCCCAACATTTCAGGGCTTCTTTAGCTCTTGTTCTCCTGTAGGTTGTCCTAGTACATGGCCCCGGCGAATGTCACCTGCCCTAGAAAATGGCTGCCTCATCTGTTCTGAGAGACATTCTGGCAAAGCTAGCGTAAAAGGAGCGCCTTCTCCATCCGTTCTGGGCCTTTCTCTTGAAGCCTGAGACACAGGGTCTGCTCAAGCTTGGTTTCCTCTTGAGCTTGGAGAGAGTGGGCTTGGTAGGGTCACGTGTTCACTACTTCACCAATTATTGATTTCAGTGGACTGGGGCATTCTGATTGTCTAACCTGGATTAGAGTTAGGGTCAGGGTCAGGGTTAGGGTTAGGGTTAGGTGGGCCAAATGATGGGCAGTCCCAAACAGTGGGGAAAGAGGATGGTAAACAGATCGAAGTGTGGACTATAAATGCTGTTTCTTGGGCTGCAGTGAGCCCAGTTCTTAACATATTGCTCTGACACATCACAGAGACCATGGCTAAGGCCCCAGGAAGGTTGTTTGGCCAGTTACAAAGAAGATAAACTCATGAAGGCTTGATGACTCTGCTCGTAGCTGGAGGTGTGAAGCATTTCCTGAAGAGGGTTTTAATTACTGTAGGGACCCTGGGGTCTAAGGCATGATGCTGAGAGCTGGGGATGGGGAAGGATGGGAGGGAAGTAATGATAAAGCTCATGTGGAGTCACCAGGAGAAGAATATCCAGGCCTCTCCTCCACAACATACTCCCTCTGCCTGTTTACATAAATCCCATTACGGCCTGCCCTGAATTGCTTTCTATTCATGATTAACACCATGATCAACTTGGTGAAGAATAGGTTTGTTTGGCTTACACTTCCACAGAACAGGCCATTATCAAGGGAAGCCAAGGAACTCAAGACAGGAATCAGGACCTGAATCGAGGACCATGAAAGAACACTGCCTATTGGTTTGCTCTTCGTGGTTTGTCCAGCTACCTTTCTTGCACCTCCCAGAACCATCTGCCCAGGGATGGCATGCCCCACAGTGTCCTCCCATCAATCAGTAATCAATAAAGTCCCCCCACAGGCTTGCCTACAGACTAATCAGATGAAGCCATTGTTCACAATTGAGAGTCCCTCTTCCCACATGATCCTAGGTTGTGTCAAGTTGACAAAAACCTAACTACACAGTTGACCCCTTGTCAACTTGACACACCTTGGAAGAGGGGACCTCAACTGGGGAGGGGGATTGCTCTCTACTTCCAAGATGGCACCTCATTATTGTATCCTCCGGAGGGGTAAACAGGACAAATGTGGGTTCTCACAGGGTGGCAGGGCAGAAGGGCCTCACTGGTGCTCTCTAGCCCTTTCGTCACTTTCTGTCACTTTCTGTCATGGCTAGTTTTCTGTCAACTGGACATGAGCTAGGGCCATTTGGGAAGAGGGACTCTCAACTGAGAAAATACCTCTCTAAGACTGGTGCGTAGGCAAGTCTGTAGTGTGCTTTCTTGACTAATGATAAATGTGGGTGAGCCCAGTCCACCGTGGTCGTTACCAGCCCCCCGCAGGTGGTCCTGGTGCTGTAAGGAAGCAGGCCGAGCAAGCTTTGAAGAGCAAGCCAGTAAGCAGCAACGCCTTTGCATCCGTGCCTGTCTCCCGGTGCTTGCCTTGAGTTCCTGCCTTGGATTCTCTGTGTGATGGACTACAAAGTGTAGGATGAGAGAAACTCTTTCCTCTCCAGCTTGCTTGTGGTCATAGTGTTTTGTCACAGCAATAGTGACCCTAACTAAGACACTCCTTAAAGGCCTCTGACTTTAAGGCCTCCTCTGCACTCTACTCAGAGAAGCCTTGGCTTGCAGCTCCAAAGAGCAAGAGGCAGGACCTGGCCCCAGAGGCTGGAATGCAAGGGAGGAGAGTCTTTGACCAAGCTGTGGCTTGTCGGGACACACAGCTGCCTTCCCCCAGCTCACTGCCACCTTCAGGACCCTCTTGCGGGTCACCGCTGTGCTTGTAATGCTGGAGCATTCCTGAAGGAATGCTGTCCATCACCTTGGATGATACTGAGTGGCAGTGTTAACCCTTCTCTGCTCAGCATAGTGACGGACAGTAGCTCACAACTACCCGTAACTCCAGCTCCAGGGGATCTGATATTCTCTTCTGGCTTCTGTGGGGACTACACTCATGTCTACAAACCCACACACAGACATACACATATATACACAATTAAAATAAAATAAAAAATCTCTTTCCTAAGTCTCCTCTACATACTTGGTATTGTGTCCTCTTGGGGGGAGGTGAGATGTGGGTCTGCCATGGGTGCCCAAGGGAGAGTGGAGGTTGGCAATATAGACCTCCACTGCATTCTTCTAGTTCATGTGGGGTCAGGGGAGGCACATGGCTCAAGTGTGGCTAGTGAGGATGCTACTGGGTCTAGGTTGAGCATCCCAAGGCTCTGGATCCACTGTGTAACTTGACAAGACACTAGCCATGTGGTCCTGGTAGAGTCAGTTATATGGGAGGAAGGAAGGCAGACCCGTGTCTCTCCCACAGATGGCTGCTGGCCTAAGGAGCTCTATATGCCTGTGACACACTATGGCCCATGGTCTAGATGGCCACTCCTAGACAGGAGCCAGGCTCCGGGCCTAGGCCACTGGGAAATATTCTTGCCAAGGGTAAGGAACTCTGTGGTTCTCAGTCAAGTGAGACTCAATCAAGGTTTGGAGATGGACCGAGGTAGGTGGTTTGGCCTCCTTGTATTCTAGAACACACTCTTGAAATACTCATTGACATCAGATCCTAGTGACAATGGCTGGGTCACTGGGATCTGGAAGGGGGGCTCCGACATCTTTTGGCCACTAGAGGAGGGCTACCTGTGACACTCGCTGTGGTGGGGTTTGCTGCAGGGCCTTGGGGGGAGAAGGGAGTGGAGTGGAGGGGAGATGTGGTGTGCCCTCTGTGAGGAGATGCAGAAGAATTCAACAGGATCTTGACATCTGCAGAGGAGCTTGGGTCATGATTCCGTCAAAGGCACTGGGCTGTGCTGAGAGCGTCAGCGGACAAGGTGAACAACGGGATGTGGCATGTGGCCCCAGAAGTCACAGAATGACTGCTCCCGGCCCATTGGTTGGGATCAGTTTTAGCCCCGACTTTCTCATCCACCAAATGTTTATTATGGGTCGTTATTGCACTGAGAAAACACTTGGTGTACACGTCATGCCACTTCAACCTGCCCCTGACTTTGTGATGTAGGAAGGGATTATTATTTGTGGATTTGAAGAGATGTGCTCAGAAAGATCAAGCCACCTAGCAAAGTTCTTACAGCTAGGCCTGTTGGAGGCAGGAACTGAATCCAAGTCTGGCTGGCTCCAAAGCACTTCCATGCTCTATGTGTGATCTCTCTACCCTGTCTGGACTTCGCCTGACCCAGCCCACAGCTCTCTAGTCCTACACTTTTCCTTTCCACACTCTGGTTGTTTCCTGGACTTTTCCAGCCCAGGGCCTTGACACGTGTCAATCATTGGGCCCACAGTATTTGATCCTTCCTCAGTTTGTAGGTCCTAGCTTAATGCCATCTCTCTGACCTCTAGTCAGATCCTTGGCTGTGACTTCTCAGAACATCCCCCCTGCCCTGGAGTTGGTACTCCTTCTCTATCTGCAGTAATTCGTGTCAATTGAGATCTAGGAGGGCAGAGGACGGAGGGTGTTATTTTCAGCTGTATCCTCAGTGTGAGGGACCAGAAGTTCTTCTGTATACACATTACTCAGCCCAGGCTAGTTTTATTCTTTCTGTCTCTGAAATCTTCCCTCCTGTGGCCTCCACATCTTAGCTTATTTTTTACTGCGTGGGCTCTGTGGCATGTTGGTAAGGCATCGGTCCTGCACCCAGCCCTTGTCCCTGTGTGAAGGAGGCTAGGGCAGGCCCCTGAAGGGACTTAGAGAGGCCAGCCAGGTGACCTGGGGACAGAAATGCCTTGGCCTCATGAGATATTGTGCGCTGACATTCCCACCATGAAGATCTGTGTTGTGCACAGGCAGGAGATGCTAATGCTAAGTCAGCTTTTAAACTGGAGAACATTCTTGACATTTCCACCCAGATGCCCGAGCCAGGAAGAGCTTCCCCTCCTGCTCTGCATCTCCAAACAGACTCAAGCGCAATAGAACTTGACTTTCGGGCCCGCGGCGCCTTGCTCGTAATTCTAATAACCATCCCGAATTAGATCATTTCACATCACCTTATCTCTTCCCTCATTCATCTTCTGGTCAGGTCATTAGGAGCTCTGCAAGTCTTCCCCAAACCTTGGCATTCTATTATTTATCTATTATACACAGTTCTCTACCGAGACCCTGCAACATAGTGACGTAGCCAGCAAGGAAGGGCTTTCTCTCCTGAGGACAGCTGGGACACACTCTTTTCTTTGTCCACAGACCCATTTAATCCACTGATACTTACAAACTTCCCACTCGTGGCTCAGCAAGTTGAGGTGGGGTGCTTGTTGGTGGGGATCTTCACCTGGAACCTACATGGTAGAAAGGAGAAGCTGACTCCTGAAAGCTGTCACACACACACACACACACACACACACACACACACACACACCAGCAAAATAAATGAATACATCTAATTTTAAGAAATTCCAACTTAAAGCATGGTCCAAGGGCTTCTTTGCAAGGCTAAGTGAGTTTGGGACAGGTCTGGGGACGTGGCCAATGGTGACAACTGAGTAAGAGAGTTGGGGAAAGCAACGTGGACTGTCCAGTGTTTGGTGGCTCTAAGTAGCAACGTGGACTGTCCAGTGTTTGGTGGCTCTAAGTAGGGTTTTGGAGACTGGTATGTTGACGTGTCCATTTTACGGCAAGAGATGTTTAATGTGGCCACACCGGCACAGAATAACAGGCTGGATACTCCCCCAACTTTCAATCTGTGTGCCTATGGGTGTAGAGGTCAAAGGTGAATTAGGGAGTCTTCTTCAGCTGGTCTCCGCCTTACTTTCTTTGAGACAGGGTCTTTCCCTGAACCTGCAGCTCTTTGGTGCAGTGAGGCTGGCTGGCCAGTGAGCTCCAGAGAGCAGCCTGTCTGCCCTCCTCTGCTGTGGTAACAGGGATGTGCCAGCACCACACTTGGCTCTTTACATGGGAGTGGGGTCTTCATCCATACACAGGTTCTCACACTTGCCTGGCAATCACTTTACTGCCTGAGTCTATCCACCAGCCTGAAACCCACTGTTTGAAGGTGAAATGTATCTTTATTATTTGCTTGTTTTTCCTGGACCAAAGAAACACTTATGGGAACAATGCTCAAACCTTGCAAAACTGTATGGGGTAAAGAGTGGACATGCCTTATAGCCTGGCCCCTTGTAGAGACGATATTGCAGTGGGTGGTATCCTGTTTCCTCACACATAGGCAAACTTAAGCAAGGATTAGCTTATTCCATAGTTATGATTTAAAATGATGTAACTCACAGACAGCCTGGGTCCTCCCTCCATTCCACACGTACCATTTCACCAAGTTCTTGGGGTGGGGTTAACAACTGGGCGAAGATGCCTACCACCCACTGTGTCAATAATAAAAGAGATGAAATATTAATGCCCTTCATTTTAGACACTGTCAAAAGCTTTTGTCCAGGGGCCAAGTTAAAAATGCCCTGCCTGTCCAGTCTCATCTCCTGTGGCTACTAAGCTCACTCCTTGCTTAAAATTTTTTCATTACATTGTGTGTGTGTGTGTGTGTGTGTGTGTGTGTGTGTGTGTGTGTACATGCACACATGCATGCTCCGTGGTATATGTGTGAAAGTCAGAGGACAACTTTAGGGAGCTCGTTTTCTCCTCCCACTGTGCGGGGCCCAGGGGTAGAGCTCAGGTTTGTCAGACTTGGTGGCAGTTGTCTACCTGTTGGGTCACCTCACTGGCCCTCACTCCCTGCTTTTGTACTCTATGTAGCAACTTCCAGTCCCAAGGGCCACCAATATCAAGCATCATCCTTTCCAGAGAGGTCCCTTACATTGTCTCTCCCGGGTCTTTCCTAATCTGCTTCCGGAACCCAGGATGACACAGATCAGAAGGAAGGAAGCTACCTCCATACTTCACAATTCTGTGCCTTCTCAAGTTCCAACCTTCCTCTTTGAGATGTTGCCTTCCTAAACAATCCTTTGCTCCCCATGAATTTCTAAGCTGTGTTTCCAGACAGTCTTTCTAATACACGCGGTTAAGATCAATTACCATTAAGGTATTATCCTCAGGAAGGCTGCCTACTTCCTCTAAGACAGGGTCTGTCATTGGCCCGAAGTTGACCGGCACTGGGACTACAGTGTGCACCCTCATACCTGGCACTTTTGGATGGGTACTGGGAGTCAAATTCAGAGCTTCCCATTTACGAAGCAAGTCCTTTGCCCCTCCCCACCCTGGACAACAGGGATGAATTCTAATCCGCCCCTGCTTTGTGTGTCCAGAACCACTGCACAAGACAAGGGTGCCCGACCGGCTGAGCAGGGACGATGAGTCCGTGCATGTGGGTACCTGACCCTCTGCTGCAAGGATCAGGTTCTTAATCCACTGAATTTATGTCCACGCACTAGTTTGACACATTGAATGACAGAACAGATGGGCTCACTGCTCAGCCTTTTCTTCAGGAACCAAAAATGGTTACAACAATAAAAAGACAAGACAACGTGCCGGAGAGCAGTGTCAATAGTCTTGTGATGGTGGGGGCGCAGCCTCTTCCAGTAAGTCCGTGATCAAATGAGAGACCTCCCTATTCACAGTGCACACACTGGACCATGCGTGGTCAGTACTGAGGGGCCACAAGAACTCAGCTCTACCTCCGACATGGGTTTAGGAAGCTAGTTACCCTCACCGAGCCTCGTTTTCCTTGCTAAGATGGAGAGTAACATCCCCTGAGATTGTCTTAGAGTTCATGTGAGAGTCAAGATGGTAAGGCCATAGGCATTCACACATAGTTTCCCTTCTAGGATTGTCTAGAATACAAATTTGTTATCTGTGGGTAGGTAAGAGGGATTCTCTGCCTCCCAAACACAGATGGAGAAGGTCAGGTACCCACATGCACAGACTCATTGTCCCTGCTCAGCCGGTCGGGCGCTCTTGCCTTGTGCAATGGTTCTGGACACACAAAGCAGGGGCGGATTAGAATTCATCCCTGTTGTCCGGGGTGGGGAGGGGCAAAGGGCTCGCTTCGTAAATGGGAAACTCTGAATTTGATTCCCAGCACCCATCCAAAAGTGCCAGGTATGAGGGTGCACACTGTAGTCCCAGTGCCGGTCAACTTCGGGCCAATGACAGACCCTGTCTTAGAGAAAGTAGGCAGCCTTCCTGAGGATAATCCTGGAAGTTGTACATTGGCCTCCACACATGTGTACACACACGTAAAAACTAAAATAAACAGCAAATAGAATTTGAAGTGGCCGTGGAGCGTGCATGGGGAGGTGTTGTTCTCCCCGAAACGCTTCTGACCTCTTGTTGCTTGTTTGTGAACCTGCTTCTTGACTTTAGGCTGGGAACTGTCAGTCTTTGTGTGCTGCTAAAGTCAGCTACACTTGGCTTCAATTATCTGAGGAAGGAGCCCTGATGCAGGGTTCTTTGTGAGGTGTGCAGGAATTTCCCTGTGTCAGCTGAGCCGTGGAAATGCCTTTCCTACCAGGCTGACAGGTGTAGATGCCCGCCCTGCACTGAGACATGATGTAGCATTCCAAACTGCATGGGAGCCGAAAGGCCCGGGTTCAGTTTGCATCACAATCTACACAGGGCACAAAGGCAGTAGTATCTTTATTCTAGACACTGCACTCAGATGTGTTCATTATCTTCCTTATGGCTTCTCCTAGTTTATTAATGACAAAGTTCCTGACAAAAGTCAACATAAGGAAGAAAGGATTTGTTTTGATTCATGCTTTGAGGGTACAGTTCATGGCGAGAAAGGCGCCGCTGCAGGAGCATGAGACAATTGGTCACCTTGCACTTGTATTCAGGAATCAGGGAGAGATGAATATTGTTGCTCATCTCACCTTCTAATTTTTATTCAGTCTGGACCCCAGCTCAGGGAATGGTACCGTCTACAGTCTGGGTAGATCTCACCTCAGTCAAATCTTTGTGGAAATGCCCTGCTTTAGTTAGGGTTTCTGTTGCTGTGAAGAGACACCATGGCCATGGCCACTCTTATAAAGAAAACATGAGATTCAATCCGCAATCACTGTGGCAGGGAGCATGGCGGCATGCAGGCAGAGATGGTGCTGGCTACATCTTGATCAGAAGGCAACAGGAAGTAGACTGTCATACTGAGCAAAGCTTGAGCAAAAGAGACCTCAAAGCCCGCCCCTACAGTGACACACTTCCTCCAACAAGGTCACATCTTCTAATAATGCCACTTCCTGTGGGGGGCATTTTTTTTCAAACCACCACATACCCTCAGAGACTCCTTCTAGATGATTCTGAAACGCAGTCTAGTGGACAGTGAGATTGATCATCACACCTAGAATCCTTCCATGCTAGTTAGCTTGATTATGGAAACTGCTTCATGGAGAGGGTTATTCATTATCACAGGTCTGCCTGCCAAAAAGGGAGAGGGCTAATGGCTAACTTAACCTAGTGGAGTTGCATGAGGTGATATACAGCTGCTAACAGTGTGTGTGGGCAGAGTGCCTTGGTAATGTGAAGTGTCTACAGTCTAATCCAGGTAACTGTAAAGACAAGAAAACTTACTTATTTATATGGTGATTTTTTAAACAAAACATGAATTTCCCTTTCTTCTTTACAGTACTTGATTTAGTCAAAATGGATTATATCTAGAGAAAATCTTTGTCAAGATTTTTATAGCTGCAAACTAAGTGACAGGGCCATGGAAAATTTTCAGGCCAACCCAAAGGCTTGGAATAGTTGAGAGTTAATTGGTGCCCCTTGGGCTGTATGACCCACTTCATGGTGACTGCCCCAATGAATGGGAGGTGTGAACAACGTTTGCTGAGAAGGTTGAAGGCCAGACTTTCCCTGAGTGTAGACAGCATCAGACCGTGTCCTGATTCCTTTATGATTTCTGTGTAGAATTTCTGTTTGAAGTGATTCACATGCTTGAATTCAGCTCTGTTTTTTAGCTTACAAATAAAGAAGCAAGACAATAATAATCAGAAACTCCTTTTAAAATGTAGTATTGTGCTGGCTAGTCTGATGTCAATTTGACACAAACTAGAGTCGTCTGAAAGGAGGGAGCTTCAGTTGAGAAAATGCCTTCAGAAGATCCAGCGGTAAGGCATTTTCTCAATCAGTAATCAGTGGGGGGAAGCCCAGCCCATTGTGGGTGGTGCCACCCCTGCGCTGGTGGTCCTGGTTCTATAAGAAAGCAGGCTGAGCAAGCCACAGGGAGCAAGTCAGTAGGCAGCATTCCTCCATTGCTTCTACATCAGCTCCTGCCTCCAGGATCCTGACTATTTGAGTTCCTGTCCTGACTTCCTTCGATGATGAACTATGAGGTGGAAGTGTAAGCCGAATAAACACTTTCCTCCCAACTTGCTTCCTGGTCATGGTGTTTCATTGCAATAATAGAAACCCTGACTAAGACAAGTATGCATTAGGAGTGGAATGTTGCCATGACAGACCTGACCATGTTTTGGGGAGGACTGTGGAAGGACTTTGAAACTTTGGGCTAGAAAAGCCATTGAGTATTGAGAGCTCAGTGGAATGTTCTGTGGGAGCCTGGAAGATAAGAATGTTAAGAGCAGTACAGAAGATGAAGGCCTAGCTTGTGAAGTTTCAGAGGGAAGTTAAAAATTCTGTCAGTACCATTTGCTATTTTGAAGTGAGATTCTGTCATTCTGGTCATCTGGGGCTGAAGAGTCAGCCATAATTAACAAGAGACTGACAATATTGAAGTGAAACCCTTGTATTATTGAGACAATTGATTCTGGCTGGCTGGAGCTAAAAAGTATTAGCAGTAATTGAGAAGAGACCAGCATTATTGAGGTGAAATCTTCTGGGAAGTGTTTGTTCAGGATCAGCACACATACAAGCTGTGTTCCAGAAGTGGCCAAGGTTGTGCCTTGTGCTGGCAGCCAAACTTGGTAGTCTAAGAGTCACCCAGGTGGTACAGGTACTGGTTTTGAAGGCAGAAAGGAGTCATGGAGAGCACCTGAGGCTTGGCACTGTGAGAGGCCAGGAGAGGTCACTGGTGAAGGTGCAGCCTCAGTGGCAGTTGAAGGCCCAAGACTGAGGGGTCAGGCAGAAAAGTTGAAGCTTGGCACCATGAAAAGAGCCTATGAGAGGTTATTGGTGAAAATGCAGCCCAGTTGTAACAGAAGACCCCAGCATTTTGGAGATGCCACTACCATGGGCAACCACCAAGAACAGCAGCAGCTGTAGCGGATGGAGCCAGCCAGAGCCTAGAAGACGAGCTGTGTGTGCTGCAGAGGGTGGAGCTGGAGAAGTGACCCAAGCCCTTGGAGGAACCCGAAAATCATGAGTGAATCCCAGATAATTGCACATTGAGTTATTTATACTGTTGGAGTTTGGTTTTGCTTGGTTCAGATTGAGATTGTGCCCTGGTACTTCTGTCTTGAAGAAGGTATTTAATTAATTCCCACAGTTGAAAAACTGAATTTTAAAAGGCTTTGGATTTGAAAACAGATTGGCTATTTTAGAGGGACTGAGATTTTAATGTGTTTGAATTTGTAAAGACTAGAGGACTTTTAAAGTTACTTGTGTTTGTAATGTGAGATCTTGGGGATGAGCAAGAAAGGAAGGGCTGTGGCTTAATAGTGTGTTTGTGTTTCAAGCTGACAAGGGGTCAGTTGTGCTGGCTAGTCTTATGTCAACTTGACACAAGCTAGAGTTATCTGAAAGGAGGGTTTCTTTGCAATAATAGAAACTCTAAAACAAATATCTATTAACTAATAACAGTAAAAAAAAAAAAATAAAACAAAAACGACTCTTTAAAAAATTGTCACAAATAGGGCTGGGGATGATATGCTAGTTAAGAAACCTTGCATTCAATCCTCAGCACCACATAAACTGGGTATGGTGCATGCTTGTGATCCCAGCATTCCAAAGGTAGAGGCAGGAGGATCCGAGTTCAAAGCCATCCTCAGCTACATACTGAGTTTGAGGCCAGCCTCTGCTACATGATACCTTATCTCCAAAACAAAATAAAACAAACAAAATGATGCTTATGGAGGCCAGAAGAGGCAGTTGGATCTTCAGGAGCTGGTGTTACAGGAAATGTGGGTTCAGGGAACTGAACTTGGGTCCTCTTCAAGATCAGCAAGCACTCTTAACCACTGAGCTGTCTCTCCAGTGCCCACTGAGGAAGCTCTGTGCAGAGACCCCTACCCTGTTCTACCTGAGCCTTGCCAGAAGCGCCTCCCTGGCACTCCCCAGCTCTTGGGTCTGCATGCCAGGCAGTTTCTGGAGTAGAAGGCCTATGGTCTTCCATTTCCATTGATTCCAGTCCAGATCAGTAGCAGGGATAGAGGGCTGGCACTACATGGGGCCTAGGCCTGTGATGACGGTTGAACCGGGTATAAAAGATGTTTGGGTGCTGTCTGCATGTTATGGAGGTAGGATAAAGATGCAGCAAGGATCTAGATATCCTCCAAGGACTCTGCCTGGCATCCCACTGCTGTGGGATGTACCCAGTAGCTGTTCCCGCTCTTGTTTATCAGTCAGTCTTTCCTGAGTTTATTCTCTAAGCAAATCTGCTGAACGTTTGTCAGGCACCAGTGAGTCCTAGCATCAGTGGGGCAGGCAGAGTAGAAACTCACAGCCGCTGGGGAGGTGAGGTCTGTATTTCTGCTGATCCTGCTTCCTTCTTAACACTTTTTCAGTGCTGGGATCAAATCTAGGGCTTTGAGAATGCTGGGCAACTGCTCTCCCACTGAGCTGTGCCTCAGGCTCCTTCCTGACTGGTAATCTTTTTCCTGTCATTCCATCTACCAGGAGTGCCTTCTGTCTTATCTTTCTGAAAGATTCTTCTGTCCTCTGAAACAGCTCATGTTCGAACCGAACCATCTGACCAGACATACTGGCCTCCCCTATTTGCGCATGCGTCTGGTGTGTGTGTGTGTGTGTGTGTGTGTGTGTGTGTGTGTGTGTGTGTGTGTGGTATGCTAGGCTGGCTTTGAACCCTTAAGCAGCTGAGAATGATCCTCCTGTCTCCACTTCCCAGTTGCTAGAATTACAGGCATGTGTCACCACACCTGACTTATGTGGGTCTAGAGATCGAACCTGGGTCCTCTGCCAGAGCAGCCAGTGCTTTTAACCACTGAGCCACACTGCCTTCCCCATCATCATTCTTAAATGGATGTCCATGATGCACGCGGCTTAGTGCCGAGAAGATGAGGGAAACAGAAGCAGTCAGGTCTGATCTTGCGGAGAATCAAGCTGCGTGGCGGAGGGAGGTGGTCCCTAAGAGTGTTGCAGACTATGTAAATGGTCAGCAGCCAGGGCTCTTCACCCGAAGTGTGGGGCAGCTACAGGCTCCCCTTCCTACTGGGTGCTCCCCTTCCTACTGGGTGCTCCCCTTCAAACTGGGTGCTCCCCTTCCTACTGGGTGCTCTCCTGTCACCCTAAGGAGGTGGGTTGACCAGGTTGGAAAGTCACTGGTGATTGACCCCTTCCCCAGACCAGCAGCCTGTGGAACCCAGGAACTGAAGTGGGGCCCCTCTTCACTGGTCAAAAGAATAGGCTCTGAGTCTGTTTCTGACTTCCGAGTGAAGACATCACAGATAATTTTAAATCCTAGGTTGCTGGGTTCCTGCCACTGCTCATGCAATAAGCCAATCAAGGCCAATTAATAAATCCAGGTTTAATGAGCAAAGCACTCCTGGGTGACCCTTGGGAAGGCAGGGAAAGAGTCACAGAGGAAGGGTCACAGAGGAAGGAAGGGTCACATGGCAAATATGGCTACCAGGCCTCAGTACCCTGGAGGTGTGGTCTTGTTCAGCCCCAGGGAGGGGCTGCTGTTTGGTGGGCTGCTGTTTGAGGGGGTGGGTTTGGGAGAGAGATGGGGGAGGGGAGTTGAGGTGGACCTGCCACCAGAACCTTCCAGACTCTTTGGGTATATGGGTGCCAGGGGCTGAGGTGGAGCTTCCACCAGACCCCTTGGGTACAGGGGTTCCAGTTCAAGTCTGGCTATTTCCTGCGGGCATGGGGCAACATGGGGCAGAGGAAGTCAGGAGTCGGTGGGCTCACATTCAGCAGGAGGGGTGAGTGGAGGAGCATCCAGTTAGTGTCATCCTGGGGACCTCAGGCACCAGTTTCTTCAGGTAGGTGGAGAAGGCAGGTTGCTGAACCATCACATCTGCTGTTTCCCTGGAGGTTGAGAGTGCATCCAACCTGCCAGTATTTGCCTGGTTGCCATCCTCAGAGCTGGTGCAGGGACTGGTGTACCTGGAGGACCCCTTGTGGATTGGCCTTGGCATGAGTCTGGCAAGAGGGGTGGACCGGTGTGTAAGTGTGTAAAACAGCTGGAACAGATTTACAGCTTGGTGTCATAACAAAAGACTATCCTGTATGGAATCTGTGAATGAGGCCTTGGGGGCAGGGGTGGGGGTGGGGAGAGCTGTAAAACTGGCAAGTCTATTAATACCCGGTAATCAAACACCATCAGATCTGAGAAGGATAGGTAAATGAGCAGAAGTGAGACGGTTTTCCTGCTGTCAGTCCCAAATCTCTCTGTGATTGCTGGGGGACAGAAGCCATGCCCAGAAGATCTGATGGATTTTTTTGTGGAGTAGGAATTTGGAGAGATTGATCCGCCTTGACTTTGCAGCATGGGACCATCAATCCCCCATTGCTCCACTTATTCACAGTCTGGACAGGATCTCAGAAGCAGTCTAAGGCAGCTTTTCACTGTGTGGCTGGCCCTGCCACACCCAAAGCAAGCTTCCAGGTGGAAGTTTTTTTTTTTTGGTTTTTCGAGACAGGGTTTCTCTGTGCCTTTCCTGGAACTCACTCTGTAGACCAGGCTGGCCTCGAACTCACAGAGATCTACCTGGCTCTGCCTCCCGAGTGCTGGGATTAAAGGCATGTGCTACCACCGCCCCGTTCCAGGTGGAGGTTCTTCTGTGGCCATCTGTCTTCTTGGAGGAGATACAGGATGCTGCTAGGAGCTGACATGTCTCTCTATCATAAAAAGCTTTTATATTAAATGCCATACTCTCAGATCTCTAAAGGTGTTTGACCCGGGGAACAAAATCTGTTAGGTATATCATCAGATTCAGCAAAGCCCAGCGGCAAATCCCGAGCCCAGGCAGCTAGTTGTAATAATCAGCTGAACTATAAGCAAGACACATAACATGCAAATCCAGACATCCAAGACAAGTTAAAACAAGCATGAGTGGCCACACATTTATACAATTCCACTCGTACACAGAAAGAAGACAGGATTTTCAACAAAAAGACCTACAAACTCTTCCCCAGGAAACCATGTCAGATGACCAACTTAAAATCCTAAAATGGGAGTTTTACAGTATAAAGCGGCACAGGAATAAAAAAATACGCTTCCTGGCCATGATGCAGCTCCCATCAGATTGGGGCGGCCGCTGCCCAGAGAAGGCACTGTGGAGGGAAAGTGAATCAGAACAGCAAGTTGAGAATTTTGGAAAAAGAAATTTTTAGGAGAGGGGAAGGTGTGGCAGCATATTGTAGGAGAACGGATTTAAGGACGGAGCGGGCGGGTAGAATTTTAGGACAGTATGGGGTGGGGAACCAAAGCGGGCAGTTGTCGGAGGGGCAAGAGCTATGTGGAGAACACAGCCGGATGCGGCTTAAGCTGTGGGTCTCCCAGGCTGTTGCGGGAGGGGGAGCGAACAGCCGTGTCTGGGCATGAGTACCAGCGTGGCCAGACCAAGCATCGGGGAAGCAAAGGCATCCAAGAAAGCAACAAGTCAGGGAGACTGGGAGAGCGATTGGACGGAAGCATTAGACACAGGCAGGCAGAGGAGCAGGAGATTGCCTGCAGGCAGAAGCCTGGGTCAGGGAGGAAGGGCAGAGACATAGACAGACTCCAGAGGGAGGGGGCAGGAAGGCCATGCTCATGAACCTGGCTAGGGGCTTGAACCAATGTACGGTGAGAGTGTCCCAGTCTAGATATATTTACAGGGGATTGAACTTGGACCTGGAAGTATCCATTCGCAAGCCATTAGCTGGAGACCAGGAGACTATGATGCTCTGGGAGACTAGGACTGAATGTCCTCTGAGATAGCCTGAGGCCAAAACAGTGGAGATTTGGTATGGAGCAGAACAGAAAAGAGAGAAGCAGGCCCTTCCTGGAGGCCTGTTGGTTTTGCCCTTGAGTTCTGGGGAATAGTTCTAAATCCTCTTGAACCCCCCTTTGCTGCCTCAGCTTAGCTTCTGTGGGTTTCTGTTCCCCGTAGCTTCAGAACTCTGGCCACTCAGTTGTCCCTGCAGCAGGTTGAGGGATAGTCAGTGATCACAGAGAAGATGTGGAGGGAGCGGCATAAGCTGAGTCTACTGATGGAGTCAGGGGGCCAAGGCGGGGAGTGCCTATCGGGCAGTGAGATGTTTTACTGGTTGTTGTGGCATCCTGTGTACCCCAAGTCGCCTCCAAAATGGACTGCCCACAAATCTGTCGATGAGTCCCTTAGCAAAAAATTGTTTTTCTGATCCTAATCATGGGTTGGTATCTGTGGGTACATCTGCATAGTTGAGCAAGCATGCCTGCCCGGATTGTTTGAAGAGAACGAGGCTGGGGCTAAGGAGTGGTCCGAAGTCTCACTCCGACTCTTTACAGCCCCTCAAGCCATCTTCCATCCCCAGATCCAGCCAGCTCTTCACTCAGATCCCTGAGGCTCCTGTCACAGCGTATGGGTGTGTGTGTGTGTATGTGTGTATGGGGTGTGCCCGTGTGTATGGGGGGTGCTTGTATAGGAGTGTGCATGTGTGTGTATGGGGGGTGCTTGTGTAGGGGTGTGCATGTGTGTGTATGGGGGGTGCTTGTGTAGGGGTGTGCATGTGTGTATGGGTGGGGAGCTTGTGTAGGGATGTGTATGTCTTCACGTCTGTGGGTGGGTGTTTGTGTAGGGGGTGCGTGTGTATGTGTGTGGGTGCATGTGTAGCGAGGTACGTGTGGAGGTTGGGGGACAACCACAGGAATCATCTTCAGTAATATGTCTTATTTCCTTTGAGACAGGCTCTCTTACTGGCCTGAAGTTTACCTCTTAGGCTAGACTGGTAGGCAAGTAAGCCCCAGTGATGCTCCTGTCTCAGCCCCTTCAGTGCTAGGAATATGGTGTCGACTACCACATATAACTTTTTAAATAAAGCTTCTTGGACTAGTCCCCCATGTACTTTATAAACTGCATCCCAGCCCTTTTTCCAACCTTTTTTAAAAAGTTGAATTTCCAGCCAGACATGGTGTTGCACATTTTAAATCCCGTACTCAAGGAGGCAGAGGCAGGAAGGTCTCTGAGAGTTCAAGGTCTACATGATGGGTTCCAGGTCAGCCAGGGCTACATGGGAAGACCCTCTCCATAAGAGGAAAGCATTCCCTGAGACTGGAGAGATGGCTCAGTGATGAAGAGCAGGAACTGCTCTTGCAGAGGAGCTGAGTTTGATTCCCAGCACCCCTATCAGGTGGCTCACATCTGCCTGTAACTCTGGCTCCAGGGTGTGGTGGTATTGTGTTCCCCAAAATATTGTGCACCCTAATAAACTTATCTGGGGGTCAGTGAACACTAGATACAGAGGCTAGAAAATGGTGGCACTCACACCTTTAATCCTAGCCTTCTGGAGGCATGGATCTCTGTGAGTTCAAGACCACATTGGAAACAGCCAGGCATGGTGACTCACGCCTTTAGTCCCAAGAAGTGAGCCTTTAATCCCAGGGAGTGATGGTAGATAGCAGAAAGGTATATAAGGCGTGAAGACCAGGAACTAGAAGCATTTGGCTGGTTAAGCTTTCAGGCTTACAAGCAGCAGTTCAGCTGAGATTCATTCTGGGTGAGGACTCAGAGGCATCCAGTCTGAGGGAACAGGATCAGCTGAGGAATTGGCAAGATGAGGTAGCTGTGGCCTGTTTTGTCTCTCTGATCTTCCAGCATTCACCCAATAACTTGCCTCAGGTTTGATTTTATTAATTAGACCTTTTAAGATTCCTGCAACACCGGGGGGGTCTGACTCTTCTGGACTTGGCAGGCATTGGTGCTCATGTGTGGATGCCCACCGTGATGGCTAGTTTTATGTCAACTTGACACAAACTAGTGTCATCAGAGAGGAAGGAGCCTCAATTGAGAAAATGCCTCCATAAGACCAGGCTGTAGGCAAACCTGTAGGGCATTTTCTTAGTGATCCCTGGGGAGGGTCCAGTCCATGGTGGGTGGTGCCATCCCTAGGCCCATGGTCCTGGGTTCTATAAGAAAGCAGGCTGAGCAAGCTATAAGGAGCAAGCCAGTAAGCAGCATCCTCCATGGTCTCTGCATCAGCTCCTGCCTCCAGGTTCCTGCCCTGTTTGAGTTCCTGCCCTGACTTCCTTCAGTGATGAAGCATGAGCCAAATAAACCCTTTCCTTTCCAACTTGCTTTGGTCATGGTGTTTCATTGCAGCAGTAGTAACTCTAACTAAGGCATCCATATGCAACCCACACATACCCACAATTAAAAACAATGATAAAGTAAACCTTTAAAACACAATCAAAAATCACAATGAATTTTTTTTTCCAATTGAATTTTCCACAGAACTTCCTGATTAAATTCGCTGCCTCTGGCTTTGGGCTTTCCTCCCCTTCTGGGTTAATCTTTACTAATCAGTGGTGAAATAAGTTCCCTCAAGACTGTACATCTTTCCACAGTCTTAGACAAATAAATGAAAGAATTAAGGTGGCCTTGTGACCTCTGCCATTCGATTGGCACAGCTTGTGCCTTCTCGCTTCCACCCATACAAACCGTGACACAAAGGTCGCCCAGATCCCTGGACTTATTTAGATGCAGCAGTGGCATCATTGACACTGTCATGGGGCTAACCCAGATATTTCATAGTGTGGAGATTTTCCAACTAATGAGAGGAATTTGGGGAAAGATTAAGGTCGCTGGCCCTCATCTGAGTTGATTGGTCTCTTGGAATGAGATGTTAATTGTGAAATTGATAGGCAGATTTCCATTTGATTTTTTGAACCCCCAAACAGTTTGTGTTTATAATTAAAATAATAGAGATGGAAAATGTCCAGTTCAATCACTGCGGTCTCCTGTTTTCAGGCCACAGAGCTGGTGTGGTGCCTCAGTGCATGCAGGTCACAAAGCCTTTGATTTTGTCTCTGATGCTGGAGGAAGAGGAATTGCTTTGAATCTGGATAGGCTGACATCTCAGATGAAGGAGAATTCCAACGTGAGAATTACAAGCAAACAAACAATCAACCCACAACTGAAAAAGACGTAGGGCCATTTTTGCATGTGTAACAGATGATTTTCATTGTCTACAATTAAGGTTATTATACTTGATTCCTTCAAGTAACCAGTGCTCACCGGGCACCTAGCCTATGCAGGGCTGTGCTGTAAGTGTTAGGGAAACAGTGGTGGACTGGAAAATTGGGTCTCAGCTTGAGTTCTGGTAGGGAGGGTTCTGAGCATGGGAGCAGTAGACAGGATGTTTCTCCATGGTGGATTGGCCTGACCGACTTGTGGAAAATGTGTTAGACCAGGGCTGAGTAGGAGAAAAGGGATGGACCGGGTGATCTGTGGGGTAGGAGGTGACAATTGTTTAGACTTGGTGGGAGCAGTGGGGAAGGGGTGGGTTGGGAAGCTGAGTGGAGAGAACCAGCTGATAGACAGGCCATGGTGGGTAGAGGAGAGAGATGGGGTGACTCTGTTTCACCACATGAGCTAATGACCATGCCAGGTGCCATGCTGCAGGTGGGAAACTGGAGAGGCGAGTGAGTCAGTAGCCCCTTTCTGGATATCTTGACTGGGAGACTTATCCACCTGTACTGACAGGTTGCTGGACCCCTGGTTTCCCGAGGAGGCTGTGGAGCTTGGTCCTTCATTGAGGGTGACAGAATCATCTAATTTGAAGGAAGCACTAGGGAATGATTTTCATGACGGTTTAGAAATGTCTTGGCCAGCTGCCACCCTGGAAAGCACCAGGGAAAAAAAAGGAGGAGTTCAATAAAATGAATGAAAACTTCTCAGTGTAAAGATTGAAAGGGAGAAGCGTTGACTTGGCAGCAGTCCTTGGATTGTGAATGGAGAGTTTGGGTAGAGCGTCTCTTTAAGAGCCAGAAAGGAGGGGATGACCAGATGTGTGTTTGAGCTGCCTCCATAGCAGGTCCTGAGCTGGGTTCTCAGTGAAAAATTATCACTTACAACCTCTGGGGCATCTGGCCTGTTACCCGACTTCTCTGCACTTATGTTTTGAAAGTTTTTATCTTTGCAGAACATTCACATTATTATGTGACCACCAATTTGTCCCACACCACCCCCTTTTTTTGAGTAGAGATGTACCAAGCTGCAGCTTGAAAATATTGGGGCAATAAGAGAGTGCTAGCACATGAACTGAAACAATTACAGCCAAATCAAAGGGGCTTTTCTGTAGGCACAGGTCTTACATGAGTGAGTGGGCTGTGTCAGCTGTGATGTTTAAAACCCTGAGACAAGCTTCTGTGCCCTTGAGGCTCTCCATCTACCACTGTCTAAGAGTATCCCAGGTGACAGACTCAGGGTGTTCTGTAACCTTGACTATGTATCTAACAGAGATGGAGTAAAAGAACCTGAGGTGCCTAAGAATGAAATGATCTCTACACTTTAGAAAGCCGTGCTTTTTGTGTCTACATCCTAAGAATGTGTGTGACAAGGGACACATGAACACACACACACACACACACACACACACACACACACACACACACCTGACACAGCCATTTATTTTGGCTTAGGTTTAGGGAGATTCTATTTGATTGATTTTAGGTGGGTATTGTCCAACTAGGATCAGCAGAGCAATACTCAGAATTTAGGCTGAGTCCACTATCTCCTGCTACCTTGCTGGTACATCATTGTCTTAGGGTTTCTATTGCTGTGAAGAGACACCATGACCACGGCAACTCTTATAAGGAAAACATTTAATTGGGGTAGCTCACTTACAGTTCAGAGGTTCAGTCCATTATCATCATTGATGAGGAGCATGGTGGCATGCAGGCAGACACGGTGCTGGAGCTGAAAGTGCTACATCTTGCAGGCAAGAGGAAGTCAACTAACACACCAGGGGTTATCCTGAGCATAGGACACCGCAGAGCCCGCCCCCACAGTGACACACTTCCCCAACAAAGTCATACTCGCTCCAACAAATCCATACCTCCTAATGGTGCCATTCCCTGTGAGATTATAGGGCCAATTACATTCAAACTACCACAATCACTCAGCTCACTTCAGTTTTCCTGCACAGAGCCAAATCCGATGAGACACACCCATCACAGCCAGGCCAGACCTCCTGGGTATCCCAGAACTCCTGTGGAAGTGAAAGTGACCTTCCCATGGTGATGGTGACTTGTGAAGTCTAGAGGCTGAAAGAGATTCTGCAGATTCTGGGGCCACTTTCATAGAGACTGTGGGATGCTCAGGGTTAGCAAAGCACTTTCCCATGGTGAAGGACCCTGTGTTTGGGTGTGTGATGCTGCCTGGGAGAGAGAGGTGGGAAGGGACATGGTGCCAGCAGTCTAGCACCCTAGTTTAGAGGCAAAAAGAACCCCTTTTCCCTCTGTTGGTTCAGTATTAGAAAGCTTAATGGGACACACCAAGCATGTATTATACTGTATGAGTATCCAACCATCTACCCTATGAGATTTAGAAGCTTCTATGTTAGTTTCATAGGGAAAAGGTGTAGTTGTCTAAACGAGAATGGCCTGTAGCTAGAGTTTTCCTGCCTGGCCCACAGTCAGGACAAATCTCTCTCACCTGCCAGTCCCACAGCCGCTCAGACCCGACCAAGTAAACACAGAGACTTATAGTGGTTACAAACTGTATGGCCGTGGCAGGCTTCTTGTTAACTGTTCTTACAGCTTAAATTAATCCATTTCTATAAATCTATACCTTGCCACATGGCTCATGGCTTACCGGCATCTTCACATGCTGTTTGTCATCGTGGCGGCTGGCAGTGTCTCTCTGACTCAGCCTTCCTCTTCCCAGCTTTATTCTCCTCCTTGTCCTGCCTATACTTCCTGCCTGGCCACTGGCCAATCAGTGTTTTATTTATTGACCAATCAGCAACACACTTGACAAACAGACCATCCCACAGCAATGGCCCTTATAAGCTCATGTTTGAATACTTGGTTCCCAGTTGCTGGAACTGCCGTGGGATGTCTTTTTGTATGCTGTGAATATGTGTTGTTATGATTAGTAAAAAAAAAGAAGCTGCTTTGGCTTATAGTGAGTCAGGTTATAGCCAGGCAGGAAATCCAAGGGAGAGACAGGAAGAAGAAAGGAGAGGCGAGGGAGACGTCATCTCACCATCCAGGGAGCAGCATGTAATGGTACACAGGTAAAGCCACGGAACACGTGACAACATATAGATTAATATAAATGGGATGAGTTTAGTTATAAGAGCTAACTAGCAAGAAGCTTGAGCCATAGGCCATCCAGTTCATAATTAATATAAACCTCTACATGTTTACTTGGGTCTAAGCAACTGCAGGACCGGATGGGAAAGAGGAAAACTTCTGACTACATGGAACAGTTTGGGAAAAATTAGAGGTATGGCCTTGGAGGAGGCATGCCACTAGGGGTAGGCTTTGATGTCTCAAAAGACTCAGTGCTACGCCCAGCATCTCTCTATTTGCCTCGTACTTGCGGATGCAATGTGAACTCTGAACTATAGCTCCACTGCCATGCCTGCCTGCTGCCATGCTCCATGTCATGATGGTCACAGACTCTAATCCTCTGAAACTGTAAGCCTGTTGGTCACAGTGTCTTATCCCAGTCATGGAGAAGTAACTCAGACAGACAGAAGTGAGGATGCAGCAATTTAGGAAAAAGAGCAAGTAGGCTTTAGGGGTGAGAAGAGAGATTGGTTTTACTTCAGTGTCCCTTCTAGTGGATGAGAGCAGTCTGGGGCAGGACTCCCCAAATCCAGTGTCTCCTAGAAGTGCAGACCTGTAAACCAGACAGCAGACAGTTAGAGGAGGCTCTTCTTCCTGTGCTGTACCCTAAGTTCTGCAGGACTTATTTTTGATACCATTTTCTGAGTCCTGCCCCAGTGCGATGCTTACTCCCTCTCGATACAGCTTAAGGGACAGGAAGTGGACAAGTGTCCCGCACTATCTGGTTCCTGAAGGCCTTTCTAGCATACGCTGTGACAGGAGCCTCAGGGATCTGAGTGAAGAGCTGGCTGGATCTGGGGATGGAAGATGGCTTGAGGGGCTGTAAAGAGTCGGGGCGAGACTTTGGACCACTCCTTAGCCCCAGCCTCGTTCTCTTCAAACAATCCGGGCAGGCATGCTTGCTCAGCTATACAGTCTGCCTTGGCTCACCAGCTTCTTGCTAGAGTGTTTATTCCTCACTCCCTCACTCCAGGTGGGGAGCCTGGGGGAGCTGCTAGGCTGGGTACTGAAGGATGATCCAGGAAAGACGTAAGTGTCCTAACAACGCAGTGCCACCACAAGAACGCACGAGGCTCCTCCACTTCCATTTCCGCTTTCTTCCTGTCGTAGCCCATGTGCCCACAGGGTAGGGTTTACAGTTCTTCTATTGACAGGGAGGGGACTCCAGCTTAGGGCAGGTGTGTCAGGTCTCTATGGGGGCTCAAAAGGTGAGACCCTAGAGTGGAAGCCTCAGAAGCAAATCTTCTCTCTGACTCTCCCATCTCACATCCTTGTCCTCACCTGAAGCAAGCAGAGAAACTGTAATTACTGTCCCCAAGGTGAGTCATAATGGTGGGGTTGTCTGAGAATGGTAGAGCCTTTCTCAAATCCGTGAGCTCAACTCAGGGAGCTAGGGTGACCGAGGGTCCCCAAAGCCACTCTGACACAGTGGCTTGTGTGTTCATTGTCTTCTGCCGAAGAAAGATAAGAAAACTCCACTGAGTGAGCCGAGTGAATGGGGAATTGTGAAGAAAAAGTGAGGGAAACTCCCCCAAACAGAAGAGACTCTAAGGTAGGAATGGCTCTGTGCTGACATGCCCAGTGACCTTTTATGGGTCTTATGTTGGGAACTGGATGAAGATTGAGGCCATCTTTATGGGGATTGGTCATTTTCAAGCCCATCCTGGTGGGCTCTGCTGGTAAGGCAGCCTTGCACTGTGAACACTCTCTAGGCCCCACTGAGAGGTCTTCCTCTGTTACTTGTCCAGTCAGGGGAGTGGTCAGATGTGACCAGCTCATGACCCAGTACGGGCCCTGCCCATTAGCATCTAAGAAGAGCTAACTCCTGTCTCAGTAGGAGCAGAACCACATTCCTCAAAGCCAGCCATGGACCCTAAAACACACTCTTTTACATGCCTCTCTGTGTAAGAGCTGGGCCTTAGAGGAATCACCCACTGCAGAGCCCTGCCACACATCATGGAGGAAGAAATGCTACAACAAAGAGATTGGCTAAAAGCATCTCCTGTTCTCATGAAGAACCCAAGTTCAGTTTCCAGCACCCACATGGTGGCACACCTGTCTGTGACTCTTGCTCCAGAAGATTGAATGCCTCTTTTGGCCTCTTCAGGAACTGCACACATGTGGTGCACACACATACATTAAGGGAAATATTCATACACGTAAAAATAAATAAATCTTCAAAAAAATACTACAACTACTGAGGGGCAAAGAAGCGTCTGGACAGACAGGTCCCCTCTTTTACTAACACCCCTTTTGTCCAATCATATTTCTACCATGCCTCATCAAAACGAAGCGTTCACTCTGCTTCTTTGAGCCTTGCCTTCAGTCTGAAGGGTCCAGTGTCATATCAAAACTATGATCAAATAAATTTAGGTTGATGCAAAACACAGCTCTCATCTCAAAAGGAATGAGACAGTTTATTTTTTTAGCCGAATGTGAGTGGCCATAGCTAAAACACGCGTTCTACCGTGGAAGTGGTCATATGACATTTTATTAGTTACAGAACAAAGAAAGTCTTATCAAATACAATGGTGGAGACTGCAGGTGGGTGGTTTACAAGAAAGCAGGGAGACCTCTGCTGTAGGTTTAAGATGCTGACGGCATCCTTAGCTGCAGGTTTAAGATGCTGACGGCATCCTTAGCTTTTCCATCGGTGAAAGCCAGTGGACATGGCTAAGATACATCCTAAAGGCTTTGACAGTCAGAAGGATGACACAGAGGTAGAGAACGAGTGGTTTTTCAGAGCAACAGAAAATAGCCCAAGATAACTTGGCTCCGGATTTGCAGCATTCAAACTCTCCATGGTCTTGACATTCTGTTCAGTTACTCGGCTTGTAAAATCTTCTGCACATGGGTGGTTCCTTTCGGCCTTCAGTTGCTTTTTGTTATTTTTTGATTGTAACTTGTCGGGCTGGTCAGTTTTTTTGTCAACTTGATACACGCTAGGGTCATTTGGGAAAAGGGAACCTCAGTTGAGAAAATACCTCCATCACATTGTCCTGTAGGCAAGTCTATGGGAGCATTTTCTTGATCAATGATGGATGTGGGGGAGCATCCCATGGTGGGTAGTGCCCCTGGACAGGTGGTCCTTGAAAGGTTTCCATACCCCGATATTAAGTTTCTCCACAGATGCAATAAATCAGATCGGGCTGACGTATAAGTTCAAGTTTAATGAGCAAAGCACCCTGGGTGATTCTGGGGGAAGACAGCAGGAGAGAAATCACGTGGCAGGTCTAGTGATACCCTTAAATACCCTGTAGGCGTGGTCTTGAGCATCTCTGGGGGAGAAGCTGACCCTTGGCGGGCTTTCTGAAGGGCAGGGTCTGGAATGGGAAGAGTGGGCTTGGAGTGGAGATTCCCAGCAGTCCTGGGTTGTATAAGAAAGCAAGCTGGGCAAGCCATGGAGATGGAGCCAATAAACATCCTCCTTGGCTTCTATTTCAGTCCCTGCCTCCTCCAGGTTCCTGTCTTGAGTTCCTGCCCTGACTTTCCTAAGGGATGAAATGTGATCTGAGAGCCGTAAGATGAAATAAATCCTTTTCCTCCCCGGGTTGCATTTGGTCATAGTGTTGAACACAGCAGTAGAAAGCTAACCAGAACACCTTTCTTCCCCTCTCCCTCCCTCTCTCCCCTCTTTCTATTTGTCTGCTTGTTTGTTTTTTGAGACAGTTTCTCACTTCATAGCCCTGGCAGGCCTGGAACTTGCTATGTAACCAGGCCTTGAACTCACAGAGGCCTGAAAGCCACCCTAGGAAATAGACTAAGGTATTGGTGCTTGGCTCACATTCCTCTCCCATGCAAACAGCTGAGGTGCCCCTTGCTTCTTAGAGCTGTCCAGTGGCCTGTGCTCAAAGAGTGGGGGGTTTACAAATCATTTACTTACAATAGAAGACTTGGGGTGTGTGTGTGTGTGGTGTGTGTGTGTGTGTGTGTGTGTGTGTGTGTGTGTTGGCAGGAGCTGGGAATGTGGAGGGAGCAGAGAGACCCTCAGGCTCCATGCCCAGTCCCAGAGATTTCCCAGGAGGGAAACCAGCCTCCGGCAGCAGCCAGGAGTCTCCCTCATTGCTCCAGCAAAGGGGACCTGGAGGAGCCGTGCATGTTCCCACTGCTGATAGGTAGCAGGAGGGTGAGGATAAAGGGCACCATGTGCCCCCCAGGACCCTTACCACACCCAGAAGGAAACCTGAATATTTGTCTTATTTCCTGTAGGCCATTTGGACTTATTTTCTCAGTCCAGAGAAAAGCTGCGGTGTAAACTAAGGATCCGTTCTAGGGGGCCTGTTGGCTCCTTGGAGTCTGTAATTGGGGCATTGAAAGGATACAAAAAAAAAAAAGAAGCCCACAGAAGAGTGGATGATCTTTTATACTTAAAGTTCCCCCCTCTATAAAAGCGACGTATTACAAACCTCTTTCTCCTCTCGAACATTTCTTGCTAAGTGCATTCTGATGCCACATTGAAACGCAAAATAGCTGGAATCAAGCAGGCTCCGAAGGCTATTTATATGCTAATCTCTATTTCCCAAGCCGAAGCAGGAACCTCGAGCTCAGAGCTGCTTCTAATGATGGCTCAGCTTTAACCTCTCTGGAAGAAAGAAAAGTATTTTCCTTAAGAAAACAACTCAGTTTCTTTAAGATGAAATGTAATTATCTATTATCAGATGTCCCTTAAAATGCAAGGCCTATTAAGGCTGCTAAAAATATTGAAGCCCTAATTTCACCATAATAGCATTTTAATTTCAGCAAATCATGCTGCTATTGTTACAGGACATTTTGTGGTAGGGATGTGGTAAGAGGTCCATCTTAGCTTTTTTCTTAACATTTTCTCTTCTTTGAGAAGTACAATTAAATCATCGCAATCATCTAACCTTGCTCGACACAAAATTTTACTTATGAAGTGCGAAAACAATGGTCATTAGCATTTAAAAGAATTTATTTTAAAAGTAGCTAAAGTTTAATTGCTTTAAATATTCTTGTTGCAATGTGCAGTCGCTGTTGGTTCAACGTTCGCATTAAAGAGAGACGGTGTTTAATTGATTGCTGAATTTCATTGAAAAATATTTACTTTCTTTCTGGGCAAAGTACAAAAGAGATGTCTTGATGGACCCTTGGGGAGGAATGATGGGGGGGGTGAGTACTCTGTGAGGGAGTTGCTGGCCAGGTGACCCACCTCTGCTTTGGGATTTTTTTTGATGTGTGTGTGTGTGTGTGTGTGTGTGTGTGTGTGTGTGTGTGCATATGTTGCTTTCCTATCAAGTTTCTTGAAGGACCTCACAACCCCTCTTTGTGTAGATGGCAACAAGAAAGCATGGTGCCAGTGCAGCCCCCTGAAACTTGTGTTTTCCTTGGATCCCGCGAGTAAGGACATGATTGAGACATGTGATGCTGGATTGTCTACTAACCTTTCCAGTCAGGAGAAGAGAAGGGCGGGCCTCTCTCTGACAGGTGTGCTGCCCATGCCCGTTAGGGAAGGCAAAGTTCTGACCAGCTTAGATGAACCCACCCTCTCTCTCCCCTGAGATGACATCTTGAGCCACTTTAAAGGGGCTGAGCCGGTGTGAAGTCTCACAGGTTTTATAGGGATCTTGAGTTGGGGGAGGGGGAGCAGGCTCTGGCAGGAGGAGAGGCCATGGGCAATGCGTCGGGAGAGTGGCACAGGCTCCAGAGGCCATTGGCTAGGTTGGTGAAGGGGGCGGAGTCAGCACTGTTGGAGGAGTAGAGCGTCTGTCACACATCCTGCCAATTTCTTCCTGGCTGTCATTTAATCCTCACAATGACATCATGCCAGAGGCTTTTATCCGGTTTTCCAGATGTGGAAACTGAGGCTGGCAGGGCTCCATTTACTGCAGCTTAAGTCATCCAGTGGGATCCATCTGGTGACATCCTCCAGATGTCCCTGGAGCTTCCTTCCGGCAGTGTCTGCCTGGAGCCCCTCCCTTAATTCTTTGTGGTCTAGAGCTGGTTCGATTAGATTTCTTTCCTGGCACCTGTGGTTTGGGTCTGTCTGGACCCGCAGACACCCGGAATCTGAACAGTTTCACCCAATTCTGTCCTCTTGGTTTCCTTCTTGTACAATGGAGACCTTGGATGACCTACTCCTCAAGAACTCTTCTGGGTCTGAATTTCTGTGGCCTGAGTCTCCATGAGGAATTAGTGCCCACTTCAAACTAGACCTGAGTGGGGCTTCAGAGATGATGACATGGGACCTGGTCTCCCTGATGAATGCCTGCACAGCCAGGTCCCTGTGGCTGCACATTTCCCTATGTGTCACCCAGCTCAGGGTGGACCTGGTCACTCCGAGTGGCAGGGCAATCTGAGATTTTTGCTCGGTTTCCTAGGCTTCTTTTTCTGGCTGTTAATTCTTCTGGGACATCTTCAGCCTCTTAGCTGGTCCTGGTTCCCATGGCTCTTCCTGCCTCTGTCTTCTATGGCATCTTCTGCAGCAGAGGAGAAACAGCCTCGGTTAAACTCCTCGTTCTACTGCTGAGACATGTGTGATCTCGGAGCCCGTTCCCATAGCCACACAGGGTAACGGCAGTGTCTGCCTCTCCTGCTTGTGTAAGTACCAAATGGGATTTGCACGGAGCCCTCAGAACGTACCTGGCACATGCTGGAATAATGAGTGTCACTTGCTGTTGTATCAAAGGCACTAACTTATTCATAGACATGTGTTCCACCAGGTGTT